>NC_081785.1:14565962-15278603 GCF_963082965.1 Carassius carassius
AATAATAATAATAATATGTTAGGTTTATGAAATGTGCATTTCATCAAGCATTTGATTCAAGTGAAATGATTATGCCCCTCCATGTCAAATTGAGCTGATTACATAGCATAAAGAGCTCCTGTTTTACCTTTGACTAATTAAGTTATTAATTGATATTTTCATAGACCAATTTTAGTGTAAAAGTTCATACCAAATGTTATTTTAAGGCCACAAGCTCTTGTGTGTGTGTGTGTGTGTGTGTGTGTGTGTGTGTGTGTGTGTGTGTGTGTGTGTGTGTGTGTGAGTGTGTGAGTGTGTGTGTGTGTGTGAGTGTGTGTGAGTTTGTATATTACTTGTTAAAATCAAACAGTATTTCACGTTACCAAAGATGTTGTCATTCTACAAACAAATACTTTAATGTGCATTTGAGCAGTCAAAAGTTAAAAGGTTACATTCAAGTTCCTTTAGAGTGAGTCAGGAGTAGCCATGTATGAAAGAGTCCTCTGCTCTTTCCCTACCAGCCTGTATAGAGCTGTGCAGTGAGAATTACACCGTCAACTTCTCACTAGCTAAAATAATGTAAACTCATTTCGGCTGAGGCCCAGCTAAGATGTCAGTGTGTATGAATGCGAAAAGTGCATTGGACGCATTAGGACTTGACAGGGGCCCTTCTTGAAATAAGTGAAATTAATGTACAACAAGGCCGCTGCACCCCTTTCAGCCTGCTTACAGTCAGAGAAAAGTCAATATTTTTTATAACTCCGGGCTGACTGCACTACAAGTGCTAGCTGTGCTAATTGGTTTCAGGTGTGTGGGGGGGGGGGGGGGTAGAAAAACTTAATTCTGAAGAACATTGGAGCAAATAAATCATATTTTTTTTTATCTCTTGCCTGTTTTTATTGGATAATGTTAGAGGGATATGCAACAAATGCTTGGTTAAAATATGGGTTTGATGGGCTAAAAAGTGTCCTGAGTGTTTATCTGAAGTCCACTGTTGTTCTGCTGCTGTTATGTAGCCATTAAATGAAACATACTATGAGGTGAAAGATAACAAAGAAAATAGGCTATGGCTATTTTAAGACAACAGATTGACGTGACAAATAAGAAAACATACGTAAGCTAGAGAGGCGATACATTCAAAAGGACTGAGGGCACTTTAGAAGTGTGTCAATTAAAGGCATTTGTTAATGTTAAAAGATCTATGTCATTGAATAGATGCTACAACTCTGAAACATTTGATATCTCATCAAAGATTTTTAATAAATATTTATGTTAAACAGTATTGCTGAATGATATATTGACTTTTTTAACCAATGTCTGATCTATAACAAATAATAATAATAGTAACAATAATAATTATTATTATCATTGTTTCATTAATGAATCTATTCATTTATAAATATTTGTATAAAATTATTTGACTTAAAAGAACACACTTACACATATCTCCTGCTTCTAAAGAAATCACTAATAATAAATAAAAAATAAATTATAAATTGATATAGCTTAAATGTGTCAATATAAAAGTTGTATACATTTATAATTTTGCAGCATTTAACAGTACATAAGACAATCAAACAATCAATATTTGACAGTGTTACTTAGAATATGATCTGTATTATGTAACTTGCTTGTTTGTAATAACTTTTTATCTATAAGTCCATAATGTTTTTGAGTACAAAAGAGTGTTTTTAGAATGTTTCTGCTGCCCCAGTTTCACCTCTGTCCATGAGAACAAGTTCTGTCTTTCAGAGTATCTCTCTTAATAACTCCTCTTCCTCATTTCCATGTATGTGCTCCTCCCTTTGGCCTTTGACACGAAGTTTGCGAGCTAAACTTGTCTCTCATTCCCATGTATTAACCAGTCGTAGTTCAAATGGTACATATAGCAATCTACACCACCTGACATCGGTCATTAGTCATCTAATTATGTGTCTACAACTATGCCATGTTATGGAAAAACAATCAACCTTTTTTGCAATTAGAAAAAAAAAGTGATTTCTTTCATATAGTGAACAGTGTGAATGAATCTATTTTCCACTTTGGAGACCGTGTCCTTTTGCATTTCTTGTGCAGTTGTTAGAGTTAATGCGGAGTGCTGTTTACAAGGACAGCTAGTTGCAGCATTTCCCAAGGCCAAGACACACAGATGATTGTCACGGTGGCGTACGCTGACTGACAGAGGGATCACATGCATGCCTGCCAGAGGGAAACATTCAGTGCCTCCAAATTCTATGACATTAGTTTGTCCTTGCTCAACTTCGCCTTTTTTTTGTCTTAAAAAATGAAATATATAATTAAATTGTCTTCCTTCCAACCTCTCGTTCCTCTTCCCATTCTTACTGTAGCCCATTATTTCAATTTCAACGCAGCAGTGCTCCTCACAGGCCCTTGTATTAAGTGGTTGTGGAGATGAAGGTGGCTTGTTTTAGACCAGGTCAACCTCTAGGGGGAGTCACTGAGAGCCAGCGTGTGTAGCTGCTGCAGCAACTAGGCCACTAACAAAAGCTGAATCCAGTCCAACTAAAAATATCTGACGCAGATATTTTGTGCAGTGCTGCAAAAAAAGAGGACAGGATTTGTTGTGGCTCATGTATTCATCATTAACTGGCTGACTGGGAGAATGTTTTATAGCAGTGATGAAGAGTCAATGCTAGTCACAGCACCTAGGACGACCGGGCATTAGGGAAAGCAGCAGAGAGAGAACGATAGTGTTTCTTTCTGTGTGTAGCCATTTTAAATACCATTTAACCCCTAATTTTAGATCAAAGTGGAAGTGAAACAGAGATACAATCTTAGTTTTGCTTATAGCTTATACTTGTAGTGATTCACTGCACAGTTGGTGCACTAAATCAACTTTTAGTACATACTGTAAAGCTTTATAAAAGAACACACTAAGTTTTATGGTATGGATGGTTGGAAATGGGATGGATGGATGGATGGATGGATGGAAGGCCATGACTTTGGCCAAAAAAATCTCAAATTTATCTGAACATTTAAGCACATATGGGCTCTTCTTAATATCTCAGACAGCAAGAAGATTAAATTGACAACAAATTACTTCATCTCTAATATTTCTCTCCTGGGCATAGTGAAAAAAAGTTTAGTGATCTGACATCTCTGCGCTAGAATTTCAGAAGAGATCTCAATTTTTTCTCAGAATAAATTATCAATGTTGAAAGCAGTTCTGCTGCTTAATATAATTATTATATAAAAATATAAATATTCTATAACATTTGTTTCATCTTACTGTCACTTTTGAACAATTTAATGCATCCTTGCTGAATAAAAGTATTAATTTCTTTAAATAAGGACATTAAAAAAAATCTTATTGACCCCAAAAGTTATTCTTAAAGATTTTAAAGGGACACACCTGAGATTAAGTTGATACTTCAGCATAACTGATCTTATTCCTTCTTCTGAGCTGTGAAAGAGCAAGCTCTGAGCAATAACATTTTCCTTTGGAAACGTGTATTTTTGTTTGTGTGTTTGTGCGTGTGAGCTAAATGGAAAAACTATAATAATTGCACCATCTCTGCTGAGTGTAAAACATATTTCAGAATGCTGAAATCCAATCAATGTGCTTATCATTCCAGCCCTTCAAGACCGTCTTCACTACCTGCCATGTCTTTGACAAGTTTGGACGACTCTACTTCAGCGCTGGTAATATTGTATGAGATAGCAAAGTGAAAAAAGACAGAATCAATAAATAAATTAAATTAAATATCCAATCATGCATCATTTGTTAGTCTGGATCAGAAAGTGCAAAGGTGAGATGAGGTGAAGAAAACATTAGGTGCTGCATTCAGATTAAAAACATCTCATTCTCTTAGCATAATTACATTGCTTTTTGCATTCAATATCAGCAGTGTTGATGAAAGAACTCTTTAACAGCAACGATTTTGATCCTGGAAAAGAGACCTCCATTAATTTATGCACTTACATATGTCCCACGCAAATTCTAACATCACTTTCATAAATCAATGCATTCAGGCCGAGCATGCAAGCCCCTCATTGCACTGAATCAGTCATTTTGTAACATTCCCAATGCATTTTTGCCACAGAAAATAAATGTCATTTAATTTCAGTGAGTGGGAAAAAGTGAAGGCACTGATCCAGTCTTCTGCTACATTATTTCCACAGATAATTCTGAGTGCTTCGTTCTATTGTGTGTATTTATGTGTGTGTGTGTGTGTGTGTGTGTGTGTGTGTGTGTGAGGGTCTACAACTGTACGAAGCTTCCTGGCCAGCATCGCCAATCTGAGGCATGGGCAGCAGTAATTTGGAGATGCAAGGGCTATCTCTTTGATTGCTCCTGGTCTGAGGTAGTCCATCACTTCACAATAACTCACCCTGCCACTGACTCCTGCCTCCGAAAAAACACACTTTTCCATCAGGGCGATTAGAAAAAGCCATAGTTGGCTGATCTGGTTACTTCATGTTTTAACGCTAAGTTTGATCTCACTTTGGGAAAGCAGTGCATGCTTATGGCTACCGGATATGTGGACATTAGAAAACATCCCATAGCTGATGCGCTTTGTGATGGTTCATGGAAAAGCTTTCACTCAGATTATTAGCTGATCATGTAGCACCTGGCTAAAAACCACATAATAGATGTGCAATTTTTTAAAACATTTCAAAGGCATTCATCCTTTTCACTATTGTAGCATGACGTATAAATACATCTAGTTTGCTTATCATTTATTAGATAATAAAATAATGAGACTTACAGTAATGAAGAACTTCATAGAAACACCCGATCTCTGAGTGTGTAGAGTGTTTTTTGATGGGCTATCTAGACAGTTTGCCATGGAGCCCAGCCAACATGCACCGAAAGAATGAGGCACACTGACGGCAGGACGTCCTCTTCACAGAGTGAAGTCATATGCAAGTGAGAGGATATGCCACTGAGGAGAGAAAGATTGAACAAGAGCGATAAAGCTTGCTAATGAGTAGAGACAGGAAAAATATGAAATAGTCTTGTCTTCATATTCCTGTCTCTAGAAAAACTTTTTCCCTGGCCAGGAGGCCAGAACAGATATGAAATATGATTTTTCCATTATAATTATTTTTTTTCTGATACATTAGCTTCTTAACAAAATGTCCAGACCTCCTTTTTTTTCATTCAATTTTTTTTTTTACCTAAGATGCAATTTATACATATGCAATGTGCCTCTTTAATTAGAATTTTAATTAAATTTCAAAGTGGGTCAGTTTTAAAATAACATGACCACAAAAAAGCATGTTATTGATGTTATTAAACAATTCATGCATGCATTTCCATTTTTATTTTTATTTATTTTTTTTTACATCTTTTAAATAACAATTTCTTAACTTAATCTTCCAGTGAAATTAAAGACCTCTCTGGTAGCTCTCTGCTAGACTTCTCCAATAAATTGTCCATATAACCTCATCCCTTTCTTTTAATCGACTCCCATTTAGATCTGCCTCCATCCAATCAAACCAATGGAAAAAAACAAGACCCCACCCTACCTTTTTTTTTTTTTTTCAGTCCGTTTTACTCGGATGTATGTCACAATATGGAAGAAAAGATCTCTTGCTTCTTCCGCTACATCGGTACTTTAAAATATCAGATAATTTTCCATTTTCATAGCAATGCAAAGGTCGCGTCCGGGGTTTGGGGTCAGAGTCATCATTCAGGCCATCACTCACAGAGAAGAGAGGGGGTCCAGGCATGGAGGGTGGGGGGGTCCTTCTACTTGGACTCAAAGCCAATGGCTTGTGTGTGGGGGGGAGCCAGCGAGATAGAGGGGGGTCAGAGTGCCGACAGTGAAGTGATGGGCTGTCGTAGTTCACTGCTGAGCCACAGCAGGATGTGACAGAGTTGCAGGCTCACTGCCCGTGCTGGATCAACTCCTTCCTGTCTGTCCACTTAAAAATCCAACAGATCTCTCTCTCTCTCTCTCTCTCCTGCTTTTTCTTTGTTATTACCATGGATGACACTGCATGCAAATGGGATACAATTTCAAAGGGATACATTATTTACCAAACAGTTTCGGTTCACATTAACTTCCATTATTTGGTTAGCAACATTCTTCAAAATATCTTCCACAGAAGAATGTCATACAGGTTTTGTAAAATAAATAAAATAATGTTCTTTAAAATGTTTTAAAAGTAAATGTTTTATAAATTATTATTGTTGTTGTTTAAATTGATGAGTTTCAAAGTATGCTTGTATTTGTTGTTGATATTTATTTATGCTGATTTAAATTAAATGTTTTTTTATTTGTATATAAACTATAACTATTGATATTTTTATACTGGGGGTTTTGTACTTTTAAAATATTTAAATAAAATAAATAAATAAATGAGCAGAATGAGAGGGGAAGATGTTTAAAGTTTTTCTATTCTATGAAGCCGGTTATCTTATTACCCTGAAGTTTAAGCTAATGATCGACAAACTAACCATGCTTTCATGCATTTGTGATTCTGATGGAATTTTGTCTGCATCAATTTACAGTAAATGCCAAATCTGTTTTGCTGCCTACAGTAACATCGGCTTTTAACCATCTTTCCGAAACCTGGAAACCATTTGCAGCCTTTCATGCAAATGCATCTCATTTCTCAAAATTAAAAGGCACAAATCTCCTCTATCATCCCCTGAGCGAAGAATGAACCTTAAGTAGAGACTGAGCACTTTGTAATCTGCGTTAATGTGCTTGTAGGCATGGAATTTGAATTGTACAGAACGGAGCGGGTGAGTCGAGATGAGATCCCGCCAGATGCTGTGGCAGATGTGTGGCCCAGCTCACTTGGATGATTCCATAATTACATTTCGCATGCAGATACGAGCAAGCATTTCATGCTGCTTCAACGAAAGCCTGGGCCCTTCTGACTTCCCTCAGATTAATGCGTAGTATTGTGACAGTAGCAAGTGTAATTTACTGATCATCCTATTGATTTATTTTCCAAAACATTAGTTGCAAGCAGCAACAGATGTTTGTGGTCTGATATCAATCCATCATTTGATTGTGTGCTGTTTTAACTTAGATAGGATGGGTCAATTGGAGCTCGAGAGTTTGGTTAAGCTTGATTAAGGTTATGGAAATGTTAAATCTTTGGGTTAATGATGATTTGTAGTCGGAGCTGTGGCTTAGCATTTAGAAACACTTTGAGCCATATGGGCGATATGAGTTTGAATCTGACATTATTTTCAGATCATCCATGATTACCAAATATCTGACCATCTCTCTTAATAACAGTGATTATAGAATTTTTAGCAATGCAAAACAATGCTAGGAATTGAACACAAAATTTTCATTCTCCATACAATGAAAGGGATGATATTAAATGCTGGAAAGTATTATTCATATTTATTATAAATTTTTAAACTGCCAGTTTTTATTTCTTTTATTTTGTGTGTGTGTGTGTGTGCGTGCGTGCGTGCGTGCGCGTGCGCGCGTGCGTGCGCGTGAGTGTGAGTGTGAGTGTGAGTGTGTGTGTGTGTGTTAAGCACATTTACCCACCGATTCTAATTACTGCAATGCAAAAAAAATTATATTATAAAAATTTGTATTATTATTAATCAGAATCAGTTTACAAACACAAGGAATTTGTCTTGGTGTCAGGAGCTTACAGTACAGAATATACAGATATAGTGCAGACATACATATCATTTAAGGTACTAAAGTGAATGAAAAAAACAATAATAAAGAGAATAGACAATAAATAGATAAAATAAAAAATATATGTCAATAGACAGAATTGTGAATGTGCATATATTTACAGATGATAAGTTTTCATAAGTTATTTATAGATGTACAGTCCTGAGATGTGTTATGTCTTGTTCAGGTGGAATATGGCCTGGGGGAAAATACAATATTTTATTACCATTTATTATTATTATTAATTATTATTATTTTTATTGTAAATGTTAGTATTTGTTTACTTTATGCTTATTTCAAAAAAGAGAAACACTTTTGATTATGAGGTTATTACTGAAAACGTTGGTGTTTGTTGTTGAAAAGTTTTCTTACCATTCCATTAAATATAATAAAAAATATCTTGGTTTTGGGTATGTGACAACTGAAGCTTTGTAGCTGCATTATGAACTGGCATTTACTAGTAAATGAAGAACTTCTGAACTATTAAAATGTGTTTTAATGCCACTGGTGCCCAATCCATGACACTCTGAAAATGATGGTTTCACAGATGGCATGTGCTTGCACACCAAACTGTTCATAGACTTGAGCTGAATATCATGGTTCTCTAAAATATGCATATTAAGATTACCTACATAATGTTGTTTTCAGTGATGCTATCATGCATGTATTAGCTTGTACATTTCTGTTTCTGTAGGACACTTACAAAAAGCCATTTGTTTTAAGACCAAACACTCAGGAATCTCTACACACCAAAACAGGATACAAATGGAAAGCAACAGCCGCCGAGGCGATGATGAATTCTGATCAGAAGAGGTATTGACAAGCATTTGTTCTGCCCGCTGCATCGCAAAGAGACAGGTGTCTGTCTTAAACAGATGTATTGACAGGTTTGCAATTGTCAGCTGCCTGAGTGACAAGACATTATTGATAGATAGGATGTGCTGACATGCCTTTAAGAAGAGATAGAGAACACAAAGAAAAAAATACTTTTGAAACCAACATGATCACTCACAAAGCAGCAGTGAGTGATCATGCAGCAGCAGAAGTCTTGAGAAACTGAACATCTATTGTATCTGTTTGAGGAACTGTGTGTCTGCATCCCTCATGACAGCAGCAGATACATGAGTTGGCTGAGGTGGATACCCTGACATAACAAGAAATAAAGCTGATGCTAATGGGCAATGGAGGGTCGTGTCAGCAGTGGCCCACACTGAGCGACCCCAGGCCCTGACAGTGACCCCAGGTTCTGGCAGGGTGGACAGGTACAGCTCGCTGTGAGGCTGTGCTCCTGCCTGGCTCCGCTCAGAGAATCAATCAGCCCAGCTGTCAGAGACTAACCTGAGCAGACAGCCAGGCTATGGAGAGGTAGAGAGAGACGCTCCCACAGGGACTCCACATGCTTGCACAACCGATACTGAGAACCACTCGAACAGAAAAACCCTCAGTATGTGCAATTCTCTGGGTGGAAAAGTCCTTTGGATGTCATAGTAGTCAAAATGTCTTAATATAAGCTTTTCTCTGCTGATAAAATCAACTGATGACCACTTTACATGGCTAGTTAAACCGTAGTATTACTGGTAATCAGTTGAAGGTGTGTCTTGAGTCCTTTCATCCTGTTTCTTTGCATTGTTGGTCGCATTAGTCTGCCAGCAACAGTTAAACAACATATATGCAACTTTGTGCAATATATTATACATACAGTAAATGTCTATACTCCTCAAAGTTTAACATTTCTTTTAATGGAATATCTTTTTTTAATATTAAATATTATATAAAAGGCAAGTCATTGGTTATATATTTAATAGACAGTATTACATCTTTAGGAATTTTGTTACATTTATGAACACAAATCACATGTCTTGTCACAAGCACTTTATTTTCACTGTACACAGACAATATATATTGTGCAATCAAATATATTAGATATAATTGTAATAAATAATAAAATATAATTATTATATATCTTGTATAACAATTACATATTACTAAATATTAAACTGATTTCTGAAGGATAATGTGACACTGAAAACTGAAGAGTAATAACTGCTGACAATTCAGTTTTGCCATCACAGGAATGAATTACTTGTTAAAATTACTAATATTAAAATGGTAATATAAATTTTTAAATTTGCAGTTTAAATTTGGCTCATCAACTAAAATATTATTTATTTATTATACATTTGGAAAAAAAAAAAAATATATATATATATATATATATATATATATATATATATATATATATATATATATAATACTACATTTTCATTCTCATATCATAACATATTTAAACAATATCAAATAAGCAAGAGTTCTGTTGTTCCAAATATCTGCTACTAAGACCAACAGCATAACTGCAAGTGAGATAATGTTTTTATATAACATTTCAATAAACCAGACATTAATGTTGCGTTGACTAACAAAATTGGTTACTTTTTTTAATTGTTATTTTGTCTATTTTTGCTCCATCAACAAAAACAGAAAAAAAGAGCCAAAGCAGAATCAGTCAGTGTATTTTTTCAGACTGCCATTGGTGCCTCCTTAAAAAGTTGGTGCATGATTAAGGTGGTCCAAAGTAGTTTTATATGTTTACATCAGCTGTTAAAGCATGATGATTAAAGCAAGATGTGAATACAAACATTTCTTAAGTTAAAATACAAACTATAAACTGTCTCCTTTGAAGCCCAATATAGTAGTCTAGAACAGCGCCAGCCAAGTAAAAACACTTTAATAAGTGCTTACATTAGGCCAGATGAGCATGTATGCTCTCCCTCTCTCTGTCTTGAGCATCAGAGGTTCTATGACTTTCTCATCACTGGCTCCTGAAGCACACACCCGCATCTACACAAACACTGACACATCTTTGCTAAGTCCGTGTTCTGCATCACCTCAGGAAACTTGTGGCTAATTTCATTATTTTGGGGGGGGGGGGCAAAGAGAGAATGCAAATGAGCGCAGACAGCTGGTGCCTTCCTGGTGGTGAGGAGTGATGGAGGGCCCCAAGGCCTCGCTCATCAGCCCCTCGTCCTGCTTCCTCTTTTCAGACAGAAGCCCACCGGGGAGAAGGCGGGGAGGCCACTCCGACAGCGGGACCAGATGGTCCGAGAGGTAAAAAGCGCGGCTCATTCAGTTAGCGCAACGTTATCGGTCACCTGTGCAGCCTATGGGCGTCTGATGAACTTAAGGTGTGATGCTTCTTTGACGGACCTCCTTTTGAGGAGAGATAGGCCTTCCAGTCAATCACACTCTTTCATCACACATGAACAGAACACATGAGTGTATCGTGGCTGCTGCCTTCTGGTCTGTGACCTGGCCCCATTTGTTTAGAAAGCTCAAGCAGCTGTGCAAGTGTTACCCTGTATAAAGATAAATGTAAATCTTTATGTTATGCACATCTATCTATAAATGTCCAGCACTTGCAAACTGCAGAATAGCTTTAAAATGCTAATTACAATATGACAATTTTAATAAATGTCTTAAAGTAGATTTATTTAACTATGGCAAATAATTAAGCGAGTTTAGTTAATGTGTTGAGTAAGTACACTTGGCTTGCAAGTTCCAAATGCATTGCAATTATTTACAAGACTATTGTTTTAAACATGAAAAAAAAATCTTTATAAAAGATTGACTATATATTATATAAATATTGTGTTACATTTATGTAAGTGATGTCTGAGATAGGACTCCGCTGTCAGGTGTCACACAGGGAAGGGGTGAAAGGCCACTTCCACAGTGCCCATCTACTGGCCTGCCACTGAGAGAGTTGTCAAGTCATCTCGTGAGCATATCTCTCTTTCCCTCCACTGTTTGACTGCTGCCAACCAGCTCCAAACTCCCCATCCTCCTTGTCCAAACAACACTCCATTTACAAACATCTCCTTCTCGTCAACAGTTAGATATAGCCATCATTTACTGGGCCAGGCGTCAAGGCACAGCCTGTGTGAGAGAAGTAGATGTGAAAGAGAAATGAGGAAAGGAGGGTATCCAAGTGAGATGTAAGAGTCAGAAACATTGGATGAGTTGGCAAAGAGCCGAGGAAAAATAAATCATCTCTAAAGTTAGAGGTGAATCTTACTTGATAACATTACCAATGTGGTTCTATTTCAAAACTTAGGGAGCTGCCTCACTATTGCCAATTTGAATAAAGTTTACAAATACGATGTGGAACATCATTAGTATTCTTAATTAATAAATTACAATTCTACATTAAATGATTTTAAGTACACTTATTATGACATTATAGGACATATTTATTACAACAGGAAATGACATGTGATCTGTCACGACACATTAAAGAGCCACAAAACGCTATTTATTATCTGAATTTCAAAAAAAAAAAAACACACAATTTATATTCATAGACTGTTTCATACCAAAAGTAAACTGCTCTTTCTAGTCTGTTGGCGAACTGACAGTGTCCTCTTTGCTCCACGAAATTTAAATTGACTGACATCTATCCTAGTTCTCTTTAGCATGTTCTTGAAATGTCATGAGAAAAGTACCAATGTCTGACTCGTTAATAAATCATTCTTTGAATCACATCTTAACGATGAATCAGAATGGTTTGGGTAAAACTAAAACTCACTCAGTGATTTGTTCACTAAGTTTAACAGTTTACAATTTTCTCACACAAAACTATCATATAGCTTCAGAAGACTTTAAATATATGGTGCCCAATACATTCATTCTATACTTTTAAGGTGCTTTTTCATCCATCATTAGGTTTCAGATCACCATTTGAATTATTAGGATTTTGTTTTTGTTTGTTTTGTTTTGTTTTTCATGGAGGAAAGAAAGTTTTAAAGGTATGTAATAATAAGAAGTGAATAAATGGTTGAACTAATCTTTTTAAATGCTTTCTAGGTAGGGAGCTCACTAGATGTGGGAACAGCGCATGTGTGAATGTATTTCTTACGTGTATTTCGGAGCAGGGGAGGGGGGAATGGAGTGGATTAGCTTTGAGATTCACTCGAGTGCTGCCGCAGGACCTCCAGCAGCCTTCTGATCTATCAAAAACTGATGGAAAGACACAGTTCAATTTGTCCCACTTTCATAAAAGATAATTAACCTGTCAGTCTTCACACCATAATAGTTTCATTAGATTGGCAGTGGGGCACAGAGCAGTTCAGGTGGAGCTGAAAAGGATGTGTCCCAATATGAGCCCCCTCTCCCCTCGCTAAGTATGTGTCAAAATATCAATGTAACAGACATGTGTTGGAAATAAACACAAGTGACACCGTACAGTAATGGCTTATGTAAAACAGTGCATGTGTATGCAATGTGGAAATGCATGAATAGTATGAGGAGAAATCAATTTTGTACTGCTGAAGAGTGAAGTAGTTTTGAAAGGCCTTATGGTGCGAATAATGCAACGCTGTTTAAAACGAGGGTCAGTGGTTCAGCCTACTGTCGCTGCTCCATAATCATACAAATGATGATGTTCTGAGAGGGCTGATCATAAAAAGTCAGTCCTTCTTTCAGAAATCCTCAGAGGACCTCAGCATTGTGCCTCCTGACCCACTCATATTCCTGACCACACTGGGCTGTGAACTATCAATCCATCACAAGAACTTGAATTAGTATTTCCTGACATTACAAGACTTAAAAACTGTACATAAATGTATTGAAAAGTTTGGTAAGAAATACAGTAAAATATGTAAAATCAGTCAAATCTGTTCTGTGAAACATTACACTACTACTCTCTATTTGAATATATTAATATAATTTATTCCTATGATGGCAAAGTTGAATTTCACTTCACTTCACTTAGAAATCATTCTAATATGCTGATTTACTGCATTAACTAAAGATTTCCTATTTTTGCTGCTTTATATTTTGTAAATAATAATAATAATAAAAAATGTAAAAAAAATAAAATAAAATAATAATAATATTAAATACATTTTTTGTATACTATTTGATAGTTAGTGATTTTTACAGTCTTTAAAAATGTAGCAATTAAATTGGTCGATTTTATGCATTCCTGTCGAATAAAAGTATAATAAGTATAAAACTATTTTTACATATAGTATTTAAATAATTGCATAAAGTGGTTGTCATATTGGGTAGGTCTATAGTATTAAATTATTATTATTATTATTATTATGTTGATGCTAACTTGCTAAGTTTGTAATTTGTGACACAACTTGGTAATTGTATAGTAATTGTCCAATACTATGTCGTAGGTTAATTTTAATTGTAAATGAAAAAAAATAAAATAATGTACCATCAATACAGACACTGCATCCATTGTGTTACTCACTGACATACCCCCAACTCAGAAAACTCATAATAACTACACTGTGATGCAGTTCATGTCACTTCAACTAACATACAATCTTTACGCCATATGCATCAACAGACACAGGTACAGGTACAGGTACTCAACAGATACAGATTACTAGCAAAGTAAATTTAAATCTCAAACAAAACTCAGTATCTTTCAAAGATTTAATGCAACAAACCTCGCAAACTTTGGCTATTGTCATGTAGCACATCAAATCAGAACTAAAGCAATCCATGTACATAGTGTCATAATTAAAAAGCAATAAAAAAGATTTAACTTTCCATAATCAAGTTAAGCAAAGTCTTTGCGCATGAAATATGCCCCCCTGGACTAGATACTTATAATGAACTATTCAAAATAGCACACAATTAATTAGCACATTAAGCTGTGATGTTTTAACAGATGCAGCTTCCTTAATTCCCAGGGGAGAGGATAGTTTCTGCTCCTTTCTCTTTCTAATACACCCACGTCCACATGTTCATCTGTTCCTCCATAAACACAAACACTGTATATGTGCAGACCAGGTGCGAGACCCCTCACTCAGCATCCAAAGGTTAGTGACCTGAGGTGGCCAGAGAAAACACCCCACCGCTGACCCCAGTCCCACCAGGCAGCTCTTCTGATGGGATGAATATTCAAATGTCTTCTCATCTCTTTGGTTGAAGGTGAAGGGGGCTTGTTGAAGACATCTCTTCCAACAGATGGACCACATGAGCCCATCTGCTGGTGAGGCAAGTAAATGCTCAATGATGCATCGCAAAATGATTTAGCTTTCAAGGATCCCCGGCAAGTAGTTAGTAATGGTGGCATCTGCACCAAGAGCAAACACTCTATTTTAGATATGATCTATCGCCTCTCCAAACTAGAAGCCTTGTCTTAAAAAGACAGCATCTCATTTGCACAGCTTCATTTTCATGCCACAGTGCGAGTCAAAAGCTTCACTCTCCTTTATAAATGCCTTCAAAGTTATCAGCGCCACCACATGAGTGTGCCTTCATCCCACAATGAGCAGAGCATGATGCATTTAACATTTGTCATATGATCACGCTCATTTGATTCTATTGATTCTTATCTGGCAGTGGCTCAAAGAGTGCAATAATTATATCTTTGAAAATTTCCTGCGTTAGTTTCCTATTCCAGGGGCTAAAGATGTTTCCACCTAATATATTCAGATTGGCTCCCATCCAGACAGTTTATTATCATGGTAATTTTCTTATTAAGTGCAATCTTGTTTTGTTCAAATAAAGCGATAATTAGATATTCAACATTAATACCTTGAAATCTTATCTCTTATATGATGTTTGAGGGACATTTTAATCTCTTCTCCCACTGAGAAGTCTAAGGTAATGTATTAGTAAACTTTAGTTTGTTGATTGTTTGGTGCTTATGGGAGACATTAGAAAAGCTTCCCACAATTTACAGAGAAAACATTCACCTATAGTGAGCATAATTATATAATCATGATCGCTTTTTGATATGGACAGCAGGGTTACTGTCACTATGCCTTGTGTCTATTGATAATAGACATAGCTACTGCTAGTGAACAAAAAAAATTTGTGGCGAAGTGACATTAAATTAGGGCTAATAGCAGGATAAATACCCACTGACCATGCTATACTTAAAAAAATAAATCCTTGTTGTTGAGCCCTGAATAGCATAGCAAGGTCGCCTCACAATCTTCCTCTATATCTTAGGCAGGCTACAAATAGTCTAGTTATGTAAGCATCAGAAGATTGAGATGTGCTCCATCCTGAAGTTGTGCTTTTCATATCCTGTCCAAAGAGTCTGTCCCACTGGAGTGCATATCTCTGTCTTTGTGCCTGTGTGTGGGCTTACATTACATTGCGCCGTCTCTGTAGAACAGCACACTACAGCGTGTTTGCCCTTGTCTTCTTCGTCCTGCTTACCTATCCCTCCCAAAAGAAAGATGTCTCTCTGTGTATGTGTAAGGAAAGAGGCAGTGATGATCATTTGCTGCCAAAGTAAAGTGTTTGCAAACGAGCGTGGTGCAGAGGTGCAGCCCGCTCAAGGGCACATTTGTATAAAACTAATGATATCATGTAAATGGACAAAATTTCTATCTGAATAAAGAGGCATCCACCCCCTTGGTGCACCATCGTGTTGATGGAGTGCAGAATCTCATTACGGATCTAATACAGTAACTGCCGTGTCGATCCGGAGAGGCGACAGAGAAAACAAGATTAGCCTTATTACTTTATTATGTGCTGTGCGGCATGGCTCAGAGTGGACAATTGCATTAAAGCACAGATGAGATCACGTAGAGGGAATTGCTCCCCCTCTGCTCCGCCCCTGAAACGATTTAATTGAGTCCACATAAAATTAGCGGGGACAGGTTTGGAATTCCTGCTGTTGCCACTTAGTAAACTCCCGACTTCTTTGACCGTTTCTGGTGGAGTGTTGTTTTGCGGTTATGGGCAGCGGTGAGGACAAAGGGGAGGGCGTTAATCAGTGAAAACGACAGATTTCTCTCTGTTGATGTGACAAGCTGTCCATATTCCTGCACTTTTGAGGGCAATGTCCACAGATCAATATTTAATCAATGATGCATTTTTTTTTCTCGATAATCTGTTACACAACTTGTGTTTCTTTTTGACTTTAAAGATTATCTCAGTACATTAAAAAAAATTCTATCTCTTCTTCATCTGTCTTCATCTGTACCTTATACTGACACCTACTGGTAGTTTGTTGTGACCAGGGGCTATCGGCTTTAAAAAGTACTAACAATACCAAAAAGGCACCATTAAATTATTCGTAATTAAGTCGTCTAAAATACAAAAATGGATCATAGTTTCGCTAATTTGTCAATTTCATGTCAGTGTCAGATTGATGGAGGGAAAGGTTTTGATTGGCCAGTCCTTGTGCCGGTGTACACAACATCAGAGAAGATGTTTTTACCGAGGGGAGGGGATGTCAATGTTTTTGATTAAAAATGTTGAGCACACATGAATTTAAATAAGAATGAACGAAGATGTGCATGGTAATATGATAAATAATTTATAATAAGCACAAAAATTCCATTAAAAATGTTTTTTTTTTGTGACTTTAAGTAAAGAAGTATGAAGGTCATGTGTTGTTTAAAAGTTACGAAAAAGTTTAAAAAGACTTATAGATTTTATGGAGGCAGACAACTAAAGAACGATAGCTACAGTTCCCTTAGTCAATTCAACTCATATTCACACTCACATTTCACCTGCAAAACTGCCTTAAAAAAATCTACAATTGTGTTGTCATTCATGTGGCAAATTGTGGGATACGATTTCCTCACAGCAGTTCCTAATATATGCAGGGCTCAGTTATTTCAACTGAGCAACATGGGACACGTGCCCAAAAAAAAAACACACATAAGGGAAGAATTGAGGTTTCTTTCCTGGCTCATTTATCTGTCAGCGGTTCATCAGCTGTCAGGACCTGCTCATGATATCATGTGTGACATCTCACCTTGACCGCTGCTACCTCAGTGCTCTTGTCCAGACTCAACCCTCCTCCCTCCCGGCACAACAGCATCTGAACTTATCGTGACCTTCCTCCACAATCTCACCCTCTTCCAAAGTTCCTCAGGGAGGCTGGCCTGTGGTGCAGGGATGGCCATATGTGTCGGCCAAGTGGCCATGTACAGGCGCTGGCGGTTTCAGGATGCTGTCTGTCATGCTGACATCTCATGGCTGCTCAGAACATTCTAGCACTACCCAAAGAGCCAGACAAGAATACAGAAAAGCAGCAAAGATGTTCTTATTGCTTTGCATTATGTTTCTATCACTCAATCTCACTTTATTCAGATAAAAAGTTTAGATTTTAACTTAAGATTTAAATGTAAAATCATTTCAGAAGATTTAAACTGAAAAAAAGAAGAAAAGCCACACTGAATTGCTATTCCTTCTTGACAGTATTTGACAGTCTTACACTGTAAGCTACTGAAATTCATGACACTTTATGGGCAGAAACTCCTTATTTCCATGTGAGGGTGGTTCATCATGGGAAAGGTCAGTGGTGTAATGCTGTTAGTTCCTCTGTTCTGTGCTCAAAGGCTCTTCTCAGCCCAAGAGTTGTCACTTTTCAGTCTGCCACTCAAAACCATTTTCTTAAATTGAGAATAACTTGTCAGTACATTCTTCTCTACGTAAACTCCATCTCTGCATCTTCTTGCTGGAAGACCCCTGTTCATCCACATCAATTTATTTGATCATGATTATGCTGACTTGCCATTTTTTCCCTGATATATAGATTTATTGACCTGAACATAAGTCAAGATGTCAAGAAAGGGCCTATATTCAAATAAAGTTTTCGGCTAAAAATGGCATTTGTTTTCCATCTCATAGAATCCTTAGTAAACAGGCTTAGAATTATTATTTTTTCTTTCTCCAGGACACCATTAAAAACTAGGGTGACCGGACCTCTCAAATTCTGAGGGGGAAAAAATTCCCTTTTCTTAACTATGTGTTTAAACAGCCTTACAAAGTAAAATATCACCTATTATTCTAGATTTTGCACATGCAAAAAAAGAATTATTGTTTTGCATTTTCACTAATGTCAACGTATCATATAATGTACTTCATCACAGTATTGCATTTACCTTGGACAAAATACACGATACTGGATTTAATTTTGTATATATTATTTATTTGCTAAACTGTACATTATTTGATGCAAAATATGATCAGTAATTTATATAGCTATTATTATTATTATAATAAATACATCACTAATAATATATATATATATATATATATATATATATATATATATATATATATATATATATATATTGACCTGGCATCAAAAATGGTTTGGAATGCCTCCATAAACAGCAAAATTGATAACCTCATTATACAGTACCCCATCACGAGCCTCTCTGACTATCATAAACACTGCAGTGTTTCAGCATACACAGTTACCCCTGCTTCTCCATCTGACAACAACACACAGCAAGCACAAGGCAAGACTGAGGGCATGAAAGAAGAACGATGGTGGCTCTTTAAAAATAAAGTTGGAAGCAGTTTTGGACAAGGCAGAGGGAGGAAGAGTAATTTGAATGGTTGTGCTAATGACCTGAGGAGGAGCAGCACAGCAGTTGTTTCGCTGATTCAATGGCAGGTCATCGCGACAGATGTTCCTAACATATGTGGAGAATTAATTACCCACTAGTAAACAAAATCTGTGATGCAGAGAGTCGTTTTGTCCAAATTTCTTTCGTTTCGCTGTTATTAAGGGGCATAATTTTTCTTGATCAGTCGGGCCCACTCCAACGCAAGAGCTCAGTAAAGGGCTGCGCTGAAGGCCTGTGTGCAGCACAGACGGGTCTTTAATTGGCAGAGTTGATTGTCAGCCTGCACAATGTGAAAGCCCTTGATTATCTAATTGGTTGATTGAAGCGCAGTGTGCCTGCCAGGCCACTTCACCTACTTTTTTCCCAGCGGCTAGAATGTCGGGAGTGTTTTCACTGAGAAGAAACAACTTGGCAGGATGGGTACACACACTGGTGAGCTTTCGGCTGCCAGTGCAGAAAGACAAGCACATCGCTGGGTTCAAGCAGGAGAGTAAGTACTGGATAAGTAAAAGGAAGAGAAGCTGCACAAATGGCTTAACGACCTGAATAAAGCAGTGAGGACAATTAAGTGCTATATTCATTTGGCACATTTCTTTATGTCATTATATTGGTTGGTGCAATGCAAAAAGTTCCGGCTTAATTGAAAGATGGAGACATGCATTAACCAGGCACGCTGTACCTCAAGAAGCTAAAATGAAAATCAATTCATAAATAAGGAATGACATTGTCCTCACAAACAAGGCAGAAAATGTAAGAGGTAGTTAGAAGTCTCTCAACATCAAATAATATTGATTTTCCACCTCCTTGTTCACACCTTCAGTTTAATATTAGATTACTTAAAAAAAGCCACCCCCTCAAGGTGAATTATGCATTTCAATACACCACACAGTCAGGTTAAAAAACACAGTCTGTTCATATGACATAGTACTGTCTAAACAAAAACAATTCTGTAGCCTAATTACTATTGTTGAGACCGATATAAGGCCAATATACAAGGTCAATGTCTGTAATATTTCTGAGGATAAAATTAGCGATTATAGGCATTAAACATTACATTTTATAGCCATCATTATTAAAATTATATAGGCCATTATTTTACATAATAATTAACCTGATCAATGTTTTATAATAAACTGTTGTGCGACAGTTATTTCATTGAATATAATGAAACAGAAATAATATTAGAAAATATACAGCCCCCAGTATTGATGATTTATCAGTCCTCAATGTTTTGTTACTTCATTTAAAGAACTCTTTGCTCAGCCTGATCAATAAAGTCTTGGAAACTAGCATAAAGTCACTAAAATGATCTATATATATTTCTTGAGCACAGATAATAGCGGCTTACTCAATCATAGAGTCGAGTTGGAGATGTTTTAATGCAGCATGGCATCTTGATTAGCTGAGGTTCAGCTTTAGAATGATCTCTGATGTGTGCCTGGTGTTCCTCACACACATCCACTCACTTATTGGCAGGATTTCCAAAACACAGAACTGTGCATAATCTGGTCAGAAATGTAGTGGGGTAAGGCTGTGTAATAGCTTCACAGGGGGGAATCCAAAGACTTATTTCTTAATTACATCCTTAGCTTATTGATTTTATGACACTGTTTCTTCAAGATTACACATCAGTGGAAAAATATAGCTAGTCTGATTCATTTCCCAGCCTTCAGTCTGGCACTTTGTTAGCCTCACACTTACAACAATGCCTAATATAGCATTCATTTTAATTTACTGTCACAAATTTTGCTTTTGAAAGCAGTGTAAAAATGTTGTAAAACAGCCAAGCACCTGTGACCACACTACAAAAATGAAATCTATATTGTGCATCAAGTTGCTATGATGCTTAGCAACTGTAAATGACAAAAGCGACAAAGTAAATGGACTATATTACCCATCAGAAGAATGTTTTATTGTGATTATTACCAAATATAATCATTTATTAAAAATAGATGGTTTTTACCATATGTTCTGCAATTGCATAAAAAGTAACAGGCCACCTGAGGCCTATGTGTCAAAGTGATTTTTACCACAGAAAATTAAATTAAAATATATAAATACAGAAATTAAGGTTTTAAAAGACCCAGAAAATTCAAAATAATAGTTCATTTAAATCTTAGCTTAAAGAACTGTCACTATGACATAAGCACTGCATATAGTACTTTGATGGATACTTAATGTTTTGCTTAACATCATGCTGGAATTACCTTTATTCATCCAGTTTGTCTGCTAAAAAAAATAATAATAAAAACTGGACCAACTGTATTGTACAGTAACAAAGCACAAGCTTGCATTATGTTAGGGGCATCATGATAAATTTAAGCCTGTGTTTTCCCTCTCTTTTTCTTTCCCCCGGTCTCCAACGTCCTACACAATCAATCAGCAGCCCCTCCGTTATTTCCCTGTCTGCTGGATTTCAGATCACTGAATGTAAATCCTTGACAAGGGTATCCATATATAATATTAATGTGCGCTGTGGACGGCTCCCTGTGAACAGAGAGCTGACTGCCAAATAAAGAGTGATCAGAGGCAGGTTACCCATCCTCGCTGGTCCTCTGTAACTCTAACCCCCAGGATGTATGGAGCATCATTAGGCAAAGGAGCGCGGCCATTCTCCACAGAAACGGCCAAGTTGGAGGTTCCCATCAATCTAGCTGCGCCCGCCCTCCCTCAGATACTGTCAGAGCGTTAGGTACGGAGGGGCCTGTGTTGGTGTTTGAAGACCCTCTGTGTCACCTGCAGCCCATCTCATCAGCAGGCATTTGGGGTGGTCGCCGCCGAGCTCTTCTACGATGCTCACTTCCCCTTCTAATTTATTTACTGCAGGAAATGGCCACCAAGGAGAAAACGGACAGGGAAGGTGAAAACAAAAATGTTGCCATCTACCCAGCAGCGAAGTGGCCTACGGCTTGGGCTTCGCTACAGGGGACGGCTCAATCCCTGAGCAGCTAAAGTAACCTATGCTAAGCCAGCAGGATAGTTGCTACTTAAACCAAATTCTAAAATTTATTATCAACATTACATAGGCACAGAAGACACAAGATCCTTCCAAAACATTGTTAAATAGTTCTAGGAAAATAGACCAAAAATAATAATAATAATAACAATCTTCCACATTCTGAAGATAATATTAAACCTAAGAACAAAGCCTGTTGGGTAAGGATTGCATCTAATTGATTTCACTGTTTGTTATGTTAATGTAATAGAGAAAACAGTGGGATACTTAAATCAAAAGGGAGAGCCGTCAGGCCGGGTGCACAGAAGAGAACACAATGATTCTGAATTCTGTGTCAGGCTATTGGTAATCAATTGGAATGGAGCGAGGATTGAAAAACTGTCTGCTTTGCAATTGTGCTCAGTTTGAGCAACAATTTGAAAATAACAGTGAGAAAAAAAGAGATTGTGACAAAGTCAATATGGAGAGCCACTTGAAGGACAAATGAGAGAATTGCAAAGTACCCAAGTCTTTGTTACCTTGTCTGGCTGGATGTAAGAGGCAGCGGCATTGAGAAGAGCTGAATGGAGCTTTCAAAGAGCAACACAATCAAAAGCCAATAATGCAACAGCTGAACAGAGACACATGAATATTCTAATGCAACCACTGTGTTGTACCGCAGTAAATCAAATGCCCGAGGCCATGAGCTAAGTGAATATTTCTCATGCATCTTCAATATTACTGAAATATTAATAAGAGAGAAGTTAAATAAGAAAATCCCTCCCTGGACCTGCTTTACAATCAAATTTAAAGCAGAATCCTGTGTCAGCTGTAGTAACATCATTAATATTATTGATGTTTCTGTAATCATTTCATCAAAGTACTGGAGCTCTGCATTTCTCCCCTCACAGCATTACTGTATCAAACTTAAATAAAATGACAAATGATTTATCACATGTTGTACATTTTGCAAATTCATCACACTGATACAGTGTCATACTGGTACGGCTACGTTTTAAATAATTAATAAAAAATGGATGGGTAACTTTCTCAAAGTGAAGTTATAGACAATATTAATAAATACGATTTGAATTTGTTCTGAACAATGCTTATCAAATGTTGTTTACAGTAAGTTATTTGGGAGAGAAGGTTCATCATGATAAAAAAATTATAATAATAAAATATGCATAGTTCACTCTACTCAGCTACTCACTCTCATATCACTTCAGACCTATATGATTTTGTTTTTCTTCTGGAAAACACAAAGAGAATTACTAAAAAATATTTTTTGAAGTAAGCTTTAATGTGTGTTTTATATATTAAATACAGTCTAAATATGGATCTAAATATTTGAAGTTTGCTAAATTGTATCGTTGTAAATAAATTATTCAATTATTCAAGCCACGGTGCATGCTGGGAATACCAACATCATCAAGTTTAAGAATTTTAAACGTACTAATATCTGTCTATCTAAATAATACTGTAATTATTTGCTTTTAGAATTGATTGCAAATATAGAATATGCTTAATATTCACATTTCTTTTTACTCACTTTCACTGTGTGTGTGTTTATATATACACACGCACACACACACACGTATATACAGTACACACATTTAAAAAAATCTATTAAAAAAATAGCAAGAAATATAAAAAAATTAAATTTGTTGTTCAAAGGAGTAATGAAATATCCCTTTAATATTCTGTTGAGATTTCAGGACAAATGTCTCCTGTGTAGCAGAGTCTTATGGTAATACTCTGTTCTCTTGCTGCCCTCTTTTGTCTTGTTCTATAGCTTACTCATGCTTTCTCCCTCTCGTCTTTCGTACTCACCCTCCCCACCCTCCTCATCCTGTCTGCCAAAGGAGTTTTTCCAAGGAGAACTTTTAGGGAGGGGAAGAGGAGAAGGGGGTTTATAGGATCTGGAGTTGAGGGAGGGGGGGGGAGCGTTCTTAGTATCTGACTTGTTAGTCCACCACTGTCCAATTTGTTGAGGGTGGTGGGTTTGATTAAAGCAGGGGTTCCTCCTGCTGCTTGCCCCTCCCATCAATTACATTGATAAGTCCCAGAAAGGCAACATATTGCCTGGGAAGAGGACAGGGAGGGATATCAATTTCACTGCCGTGCCGTTCACTCCCCACCACAAACATTCTCGCACCATTTTGGTGAAAGTGCAGACCGCCAAGGAGGAGGTGAAGGGGAGAGAGGATGTAGCAGTTCTGCTGGGGTTTGGGGGGCAGCCAGGGCTCTGGGGATTGAGAAGGGGCAGGTTTGCAGCTAGAAAGGCTGGTCAGGGTCATTCGAAGTTTGTTAATGCCCCCCCCCCCCTTTTTCAGGTTAAATATGGTAGGTTCTAATACTGGACTCATTTGTGCTGACGCTGTTTGCACTTTACAGACTATACAGGCTTGCTTCCCCTGTTGTGCTGAAATACATATGAACTGCTTCCCCTGTCATGTTAGCGACATCTATGGCATTAAACCAGCTGCCAATCATTAGCTGTACAAAGGTGGGGATGGCAGGCCATGGTGAAAGTCATAATGACTGGCTCAGCTCAAAGGAGAGAAATAAATGCATGTCCACAATGTCATAATAGCTAATTAACTTAAATTACTTTGTCAACTTAGTCAAAATCGCCCTCCTTTACCAACAAGGCCTCTTATGCAATATCATCACAAAGAGATATTTGGTCATACATTTAGTGATTGACTGAAAAGACATTATATACATTCTTTCTGTACAGAAAAACATTAAAAAAGCAAAACTTGATGCAATATTAAATGTTTTCCATACCTTATGGTAAATCAATATATTATGCAGAAACATAACAAACATAATAAAAACATAAATATAGAAACATTTATATATAACTCTAATATATAAAAAATATTGGTAACACTTCACAGGAAGGTTCCCTTTGTTAACATCAGTTATTTATATTAGTTAACATAAATTAATAATGAAAAATACCTGATGTTAATTTCAAAATGTATGAATACATTATTAATATAAGAATTAACTAATTAACAATGAACCGTTGTATTTTAAGCTGTTATATGTTAAAGATTAATAAACACTGTAACAAATGTATTGCTCATTGTTATTTATGTTATTAACTAATGGGACTTTATTGTAAATAAACTAAATGTTAATAAATTAAAAAGCCTGCAAATACAGATATATATATATATATATATATATATATATATATATATATATATATATATATATATATATATATATTGCTATTATTAACATTTAAGCAAAAAAAAGAGACATTGTTACTTTACATGTTTTAAATTAGTAAATGTATCTTTCATCAGGACTACTACATTCTTAATTACTTGTTATTAACTATAATTACCAAATTACAATTAAAAAAGTGCTACAAATTTTGACTGCTTTTAATGTAATTATTTATAACAACATCTGTCTTTTTCTTTGATAATCTTTTTATATCTCAATTAGACTTTGCTAAAGGTGCGTTTGATTCTGTGTGGACCTCAATCAATTATTATTATTTCCCAGAGATGTCGTCAAAAATAACAAGATCACAGCAGGAAGTTCATGTCACCAACTTCCCCCCCGTGCATGATAACTTCATCTGCCTCTAGATTTCTCCGGCAAATCTCCCATTCTGTCGCATTCACACACTCAGTCACCTACAACCGTTACCAGCATTTGCTTTCCACCTAATGATGGATCAAATGCTGCGAAAACCCCAAACGTCAGCACTTTTCATCACTTTGCATGGCCATTTTATTGTCCTTCTCGGTTCCTTTTGAATGATAATGATGAAAATTACAGTTTGGCTATATTAATAACTAAACCTGAAAGCAGAGAAAGACAGAAGGGAGGAAGAGGGGGGGGGAAAGGTGTCTGCCTTTTCACCATTGCTAAGTGCTAACATGGGATTTCCTGGGCCCATTGTCATGTCAGCTGGGCCGGCAGCTATTGCATTGTAATGATAATGGATTCAGTGTTGTTGGCTCAGAGGTCACGAGGTCAACATAAGCTCCTTAATGGACTGTGAAATAACTCTAACTGCATTAACCTCCCCAGATCACATGGCGGGGAAAACACTCTCTCTCCTCAAATCAGAGGCCTTTTTTCAGGCACCACGCGATTGGATTGAATTTTAATTGGCAAGGCGTACACCTGGCAGCAGTGCAGAGAATATTTTAATCTTTCAAAAAGGTAAGATAGGGAAAGATACAGACAGCAGTAACGGCTGACGGGATTGTGAGGGTTAGAGCTAGAATATGGAAGGTCAGTGTGGCTTGCCTTTAACAAAAATTGCATTTTCATTGCTTCATTGTGTTTGCATGCTTGAACCATTGGGCATCTGTTCTCACATCCCAGAGTGGGCTTCCCTTGATACACAAGCCAGAAGGGGCGTCACATCCTCACGTTTGGCAATGGGCAATGAAATGTTAAACCACTGTGATTGGTGAGGCTTGGAATTTGGTAGCTTGACATCACCAATCATTAGGCTGAAGGAAAAATGACCACAAATTAATTAATTACGGTAAAAAGAATACATTTTTAGACGGATAAAATTCATTGAGTTTCTAACTCAATGCCATTTCTAACATTTTAAACTGAGCTATTTGTCTTGCATGTAAATACATGGGGTTATATTGATTAAAATCACTTTCAGTACTAACCAGCCTGTAAGCTATTATGGACTGCACTTATAGTAATAACTTTTAAGGTTAAATCTATTTGACTCAAGTGTGCATCTCAAACAAGTGATGAAAAATAAAAATAATAGAAAAAAACAACAGCTTACTCCCTTTTCCAATAAATGTTTATGAAAGAATTCTGTTAGATAATAGATTAAAACTGTCTAAAAGAATTACCCTGCCTCCTTCATATATTTTTTAACTATGATAATCCACCACAAAAGTATTAAATGCTATAATAATCTAAACAAAAACTGAATTAAACTAAGACAATTTTTCCTCAAAATATAACTTCAGCTGTAACATCATTTCCATTACAACCCACAAGTTTGCCACAATAAAGTTACTTTCAAAACATATTTGAAATAAAAATGTTGTTATAAACAACAAAATTTAAAAACGAATTAAAATATCTAAGACTATTTTAATTCAAAAATGTAATTTCCACCTCCATCGTGTTATCATGGTATGCAATTAACCACAAACATTATTTGAGATGTGGTGGAAATGTACATGCAGTTTTAAGCTCTACTGTGATATATTTAACTAATAAATATGCTACTTTGAAAAGTGTGTTTTAAGAGAGTTTATTCCACATAAAATTCCACATTGCCAATAGTGCCCACGCTTGAAAATCCAAATATGAAGTATCAAACTGAGGCAGGGCTCTTGAAAGGGATGATACACTCTGTACGTCTGTATGGTCAGTATCAAGCCAACTCAACTAGGAAATGAGGGCATGGTTCAGGAGAACTCAAAGTGCCTCCACCCTCCTCCAGAGCTAACTGCAGGTGGCGAAATGAGGTGCTGAACTTCATTACTCTGATAGAGCATGTTCTGTGTTAATATAGGATAAACATCAATTAATTTCAGTCAATAAATAATGCTTTGAGGTCTTGCATCAAAAAAAGCAGAACAATTACTTTTCCATTTTTCTTGCCAAATGGGCTGATGAGGGAAAACAAGGGATCCGGCTGCATAAATCAGTCTTAATTTTGCCTTCCCCATTAAAAAGCCACCATTAAGACCCTCCTCGCCTCATTTCATCTTCTTCTTGTTTCACTTTTTCAATTTGGGCGAAAGGGGGAGTTCACTCATCATAAAATTTCACTTTGGCTGGCCTATCATTTGCATCTGATCCAATAAATAGCAATTAGCATTAAAAATTAAACCAGAGAGTGGAACCAATGCCCGCTTCCTAGGAAAGCTGATGAATGGCAAAGAGAAAGCTTTTTTCAAAGGGAGCTGGGGGACATTAGCTTCCTTGGCCTTGCCGTAAAACCGCGTGCTCCAGGAATGGAGTACATCCTGGGCTAAATGCTGATATATTTGGCTTTACAATAGCCCGACACATCTCTCGTGGGGGCTGAGAGGATGGCGTGCACGTCTGTGGGTGGCATATTTGTGTGAGGGAAAGATAACATGGAATTTCAATCCAATCTGCCACCGTGACTTCCCACCAAAGTACATAAGTGTCATGTGTCACATTTTATCCTCACGTCTAAGTGAGGTTGAGTTTTGCCCTTGCACATCGCAAGCATACATATCCTAGGAATCGAGACTATAACTGTCTCAGCTGTACTTTTCTCAGTAAAAACCGGAGAGCGACACCTCATGCGGCGTATTATCCGTGGGTGGCATATGGGCCTGTTTAGCCTGGTGTAATATAAAGACCATTTTTAATGTTTTGTTTTAGTGACCCATTTTATTCCCTCTCAGCAGGACATGAAAATAATGTCCAGGTTTGAGAGAAACTGAAAATAACCTCTAACAATAAGATTAAGACACTCTCTAATGATTCAAACACAGCAACGTGTGAAGAGAAATAGCATCTGTTAATGACATGATGACTTACTGCACGAGACCCCTCCTCTACAGTCTTGTATGCCTGGATGCTTGGCTTTATGTACACAAAGGGTATGCTGTTCAACTCTGCTGAAAAGGAGATCATATTGTCCATGCCTTATGATTGCTTTCGCTTGCATTAATCATCCAGTAAAGCACTGACACAGCAGTATGGGTGCCCTGCCTAACAAACCATAGACTAAGGACAGTGACACCCAAAAGCAAAAAAGGGGTTCCGGTGAAATTGCAGGAGAGAGGCAGTCATTCATTTTTTTTTTTTTAATAACATCACAGACCCATTAGAAAGCTCCTTGTTCACCTTCAGTGGAGCAGCAAATGAAGAGGCTCCAGAGCAAAGGACTCCTACAGTCTCCGCGCGGCCACGGCGCAGGCCAGCGCCAGTCATGTTGTAACGCTTGTAAGAAACAGATGTTCCTTCCCTGACAAATCTCCCCTTTTGATTTATTATTCATTTGCTCAGATCACAATTGAGAAGTCTTTGGCTCATTAATTAAATCCCACGCAAAAAGAAAAAAAAAGGAAGAAAAAAACTGACCCTCACAAACTTATTACCAGGAAAATGACTTTGACACCACATCTGAGAGCAAACTTTCATGTATAGGAAGATTAAAGCTGGGAGAAAGGTATAAAAAGTAACAGTCTGAGTAAAAAAATACACTCTAAAAAATAAATTCTGGTTAACCAGATATTTTTATATGAAAAAATAAATAAATAAATAAATAAATAAATAAATAAATATATATATATATATATATATATATATATATATAATGGTTCACCAGAAGAGAATATATTAGATAAAATATTTCAAAATAAATAGATTTCATTCATCACATGATGACATTCAATTTCTTCAATATTTTTGATTTTATTAAATATAAATAACAAAATACAAAATATTTCAGAATTATAATATCATTATGTAATGAACATTTATTTATATTTTGGAATGCATGACATGAAATCTCATGTTGTTTGTGAATTGTTAAATGTCTTTACTATCACTTTTGCTCAAAACAATGCATCCTTGGCTAATAAAAGTATTACTTTCTTTAAAAAAAAAAAAAAAAAAAGACCCAACACTTTTGAAGAGTAGTGTATATTCTAAATATAAAGCATTTCAGTAAAAGCAATAGTTTAAATATCCCTGCTCCAACCAGATATCAGTCAGTCATGACAACCTGCTGTGCTTGTTATTAAAAATCACACAACTTGTGAAACACTAGTATATTATAGGCAATAGCTTCCAATTCCAGTGTGTCAAACGATCTTTTAATTGGTCCTTTTGCTTCACTTGTTGAGAGCAATTAAAAAAGAGGAAGTTGTCCCACTGGTCAATCTCCAAACTCTCACCAAACACCATGGCGCTCTGGGGGAAGTCATCACACAATGTGATAATGCAGATGTCTATGTCACCCCCCAATTAGAGTGATCTCACATTCCTGAAGGGCGACAGTCTCAAAGCGACTGCGTGCCAATCACATTTTGTCATTTCTATGACATCATTTTGCAATCTACATTGCAGCACATCCCAAGACATTCGCTGAAGTCTAATCTGCATCCTGCTCATAAATAAACCACAGAAGCCTATAATTTGGGCTATTATTCCTTTAAATCCTATCACAATACAAATAAGACCAGTGCTTTTTCTATAGGCGTTTGCCCAGACCCCTATATGAGCATTGCTCAAAATTAATCTGTCACACAGGTATTTTTATGAGAACTTCCTAACATGTCTGGTGAGATCACATACAGTATCCCAAGGACTTTCAGACAAGATCCGGGGTGTTCCAGTAGGTGAAGGTCAAGTATAACAAGTAAGTATAATAGACTATAACAGAGCCTGTGCCCTGATCAGACAGAAGGGTCACATGGCACTTGACTTCTGCATTACAGTTTCCGGAGAAGATTAAATACCTATTGACTGGCATCACAGTGAACAAAGGTTTGATCTTAATGTTTTCCCTAGTTTCCAACTGCTTTGTTTGAAAGAATGTAAAAATACCTCGTAAGTCCCTGCATACAAGGCTGTTCCTGTTGCAAAAGCCCTTTGGGAGCTGCTAAAATTAAGTGATGTCACTTCTCAATGACACTTTAATGATACTGGAGCTCAATGAAAGAGTCGGGATGCTTTGGAGCATCTGCTGGAAATAGTTAAACACACACACACACACCCCCCAAATGACAAAAACTTCCTTTGTCCCTGCTGCCACGAGGACCGTGGGGGACTAGGCCAGTCTAATTAAGTCAATCCGTGGGGAGAGCCGGTGTCATTTCTACTTGGCATCAGCACTCTGGCACTGGCAGCATGGCTGGCATTGAGCATCTCAGAGGAGAGATGGAGAGACAGATTTGAGGAGAGAGATAAGTAGGAGACATGTAACTGATTTGGCACGCGCCGAGAACTTTGGCATGTCTGTGGTTCGGCGGCTCCATCTCCCCGGGCTCCTCAGTGTGTTTAGTAAGCACTCTGTGTTTCGACAGCCCATTCCAGCAGAGCAGGTACAACATGTTTTAATAGAAACAGAAACGACAACGTGAAGCTATGATCAGTCAAAAAAGAACATCAATTCAAATGTCAATAGATTAAAACCAGTTTCACTGATTTTTGAGTACAGGGAAGCAACTGGCTACATTACACATGTACAAAATAAAAAATGACGTAAAAAAATGCACTTCCTCAGGTATTCTGTTACATTTAAGTGTAACATTAAGTGTAGCAACAATGTACAATGTAGCAAGTCAGGATGATGCATATTCCCTCTGAAAGAGTATTAATAAGGGTCTAAGTAGACTTGACCCCAGAGTCCACTCATATGGTATCTTCCCTATGCTGAATGAAGTCAGAAAGGGAGGGACGGCTCCTGCCAGCCTGATAACTGGGGGGTGTTGGGCAGGGTGAGCAGAGCAAAGGGCTCAAGGGCTAATGCAGCCAGCAGCCTGGTGGATCACACCAGCCCAGGGAAAAAGGGGGGCACGGCCGAGGTGCTGTCCAGCGGGAGATGACAGGAGTGGACAGGATGTCACCGGCAGAGCGCCTGCCTTCGTCCCTGCGCTCCTCCTCAATCTGGCAGCTGGCCCCACTCAGACACAATGTGAAGAGACAAGTCAGAGATGTTCTCTTTTTCTAAATGTCACATGAACTCGTGAAACAAATCGGATGGAGAAAATCAAGACCGCTGAGTCCTTGTGTCACATTTTATGAGCTCACGCATTCACAAATGCCTCCATTTTCTGCATTTTGGGGCCTGTCGACTCCTTTTTCACATCTACACTACAGTCTCTACAGGTACAATCTTGCCCGCAAGCGCTTTTCAAGGTTTCCTCCACAGTGGGAGTAGATGATAGCTTAAACTGTTTGCAAAACTGAGTGTTCATATAAGTTAAAGATGAGGGTGAACTGAGCTGGACAGGTAGGTCTGAGACACCATTGTAGAATCCAAGACAGCTTTATTCTAACAGAATTAACTAAAATGTATATATATATATATATATATATATATATATATATATATATATATATATACTGAGGTAAATACACATTACACTAGAAACTAAAACTGCACTCATGCTGCCCAACTACTAACATGACAACGTCTGCTGGTTTATATGCTCTCATAAAGCCTGGGAAATTTCCTCCGGATCCCTAAGGCTTTCCCTGTCAGTGGCATGAGGTTACACATTTTAATGGAAATGTTTTCCTTGGGTACCAGTCTATCCTCATTTCTATTGCAAAGAAATCTGTCTTTGCATCCCAGCGCATATAAAGTAGTCAATCACTGAGGTAAGGAATGATTAATTTATCGCTCCATCCTGCGTTTCCCATAAAGCTTCCAGGGGAGCTATATGAGACTTTTTGGCAGGACGTACCACTGACCTGGATCTGTTACTCACTAAAAGTGCTCAACAGGTCTACAGAAAACTGTATATATATATATATATGTAATGATAAAAACCTTCATATTCATCCGGAAGAAGGAGGCGGGAACCGGCGGACACTCAACTGAAACTTTAATAATTCAAAATAAAACCAAAACACAACTAAAAGCCCAGGCCTGGTCCTCTCTCGTCCTTCACTGTCGTCGCTCCAGTTTTATATCCTTCCATCTCCTACGTGGGACTCGAGACCGGCGGTGGGCCGCAGGTGCCACTGATTTGCCCAATCATTGCCGGCCTCACTCCTTGTTCCCACGTCCCTCGGCCCCGCCCCACTCGCCACAATATATATATATATATATATATATATATACAATTTACACAAGAATGTCTGAGGATTACAGGGAGCACTGTTAGAGTCGCGTGTTCGTTTTGAGTGACAGTGTAAAGGACTGTTCATTAAAACATTGTGATCGTTCTGGTGGCCATAACTCCCAGCACTTCATCTTTACCTGAAGCCTTCATGGACACAGCAGTCACACAGACGCTCCAGCTACAAGTTACATGGCTTTAGGCCAGATATCTGCTGTGTACTGTTTCTGTTTGCGTAGATTCATTTTGACGTCTCACTCCATTTTTTCTTTTGTATTCTGTCTCTCTCTCTCTGCTCTTTGCACTCTGGTATATTTTAAAGTTTCTACTTGTCAAAAAGTAGCCACAGAAAAAGAGTATTTTTACCTTGATGGCTTTTAATGAGGAAACGTTTTTGTTTACATGGTTCATGTGTAAGAAGTTTCTTCACTTCACTTGTTTTATTTATAAACATAATTTTAATAAAATGTTAAATCAATTATGACATGCATAAATACGATTATTCATATAAATAATAATGCAGCTGCTTTAAACGCATGTAGCCATCCTGTAGTACAGGTGTTTTTGTCATTATATATCTATTTTTACAGATATTATTATATACTATTATTTGTATACTTTTCCCTATTTTCCTTAATTTAACTACAGTTCCGGTCTAATAATCTGAATGGTCTTTCAGACTGTCAAATTCTGTGACCTGAACTAACTGTTGTATAACTACAACACAAAAACGCAGATATCCTGAATATATGATTAGTTCATCACATTACAGATTACTTTCTTAAGTACACTTAATTTTGGATAAAATCATCTACTTTCACTAGATGGATGCTTGTGTTTCTTTAAACCTTATTTTTCTCTCTCTTCAACAACAGCACAAACTGAAACTGGCTCTATGTTCCACACAAGGGCGACTGAAAGTCAGCGAGTATGTGCTGGAGTCGGGTGTCACATGAAGTCTACATTGTGGCAGATACGTGCAGCGGCCTGTGGCTCTGACTGAAAGAACAGGCAAAAAATAGATTGAACATGCCGCTGTTGTGCTTGTTCCATTGCTTTGTGTTTGTTACTTTTTTCCTGCAGTGTAAGGGCGAGCTGGGACAAAAGGAGACACAGACTGCAAAAAGGTGTGATTTTGACAGATGAATCGGGCTGGCCGAAGGGGAGCCCAGACAAGAGACTAAATCAGGACAGAGGGAAATGCAGAAAAGTGGGTTTTAGACTCTCTTCATACCTGAACTCATCAGGGACTCTGTGTGAGCCATTATATGAGGATCTTTTTTTATGGCTACTATCAGGGGTGCCTTTTGAAATAAACGTATGCCCTTCAAGACTATGCACTTCATCTGCAATAAACAAATTATACCACAGCATAACTATGTTCCATAAAATATTGTCACATTTATATAGAAAAATAATTATATAAAGAAAAAAAAAGTGCTTTCAAGCACATGAGTGCCAGCATACTTGTAAATTATTATTATTATATTATTATTATTATTTACAAAATATTTTCCAAAAACTAATTCAAGCAACATTTAATTGTGCTTCATGTCTACATTAACTGATTTTAAGTAAAAAAAAAAAATAATAATAATTGAGAATACATAAAAGTCATTTTGAATGGTCTTTTCAGGTAGCAAAAGCAACAAATACATATTTTCAATTAATAATAAGTTTTTCTAACTAAAATAAACATTTGTGGAGTCCTAAACAAATGTTTGGAAAGAGGCACAACATGAGGGCTGATCTAACATTCCTTCATTGCTACTACTCCACCCTTATATTAAGTATTTATTGACTTATAAAATGCTGTGGTCTATTACAATTTTAAATAATAATAAATAAATAAAAACACTACTAAGAAAACAGCTGTACAGAAGTATGAATGATTGATAAGCAATATCGTAGCAAGTTTTCTGAGATCCATTAGTCAGAGCACCTTTTGACTTCTCAAGTAAGTGCTAAAGAGAGTTCAAGTCACGTCCTAATTACTGTCCAGCTTTGAAAAGTAGAGCGCTCTGATTTCAATTTGCCCCGTTTCTGAAATAGCTCCTTAGGTCCAATTCAACATTTCACCAGAGCCGATGTACTGTTTGAAATATTTAAAGCCCAAAACATGTGGAGCTTGAGAGTGGAATGAAATGTAGAAGAAGAAAAAATATATATTTTTTTTTGGCTAGGTTAAATTTAATGTAAAAGCAAAACTAATTTTTGGTTGCTTTTGCCTCATGGCCTATCTGCTCTGTTTCATAATTGCAATAAGAAGAGGTCCACAATATAAATAAATAAATAAAACTTTGCATCTAAGTGATTAAACAATATAATTTGGCTGGTTACAATAAATAAAGCAACAAGAAAATGAACCTCAAGCCTCACTGGTTTCAGAGCATGGGGCATCTGTACTTTGACTTTTTATTAGTAGCAGCAGAAATAAAAATTACATTATTCTATAAATGACTTTTTTTTTTTTTTTTTTAATCCTCAAGTTTTAAAAGATGTTGGTCCATTAAACCACTGAAATTAAGTTGCTCAAAACTCCCGCCTCATGCCATTAACTGTAATATCTAATTAAAACTAAAAAAGGGAGTCAACTTTGATTGATAGGATCTCTTTTTACTATTTTGCATTTTAACGTTCATTAATAAACTTTTATTGTTTGGCTAATTATAATACCCCCTTTAGATAATGACTTTTTGCCTTTTGTTGTAAAGTGCACTCAGCTACATATGGAGAGGCTGAAGCTGATAAAGCAATGCTTTACTTCTCATTTAAAATATTAAAAATAAACAATTGTTTTGGGGTTCATAGTTGTTTAATTTGCATGGGAAACCAGAGCTTTCCTTTGAAACTGATATAAATCAAATTTCACTTTTCACTAGGCTTTTTTTCAATGCATTAACTTTTTCAAATGATTCATTCAGCCCAAAGGACGAAGAGAGCTATTCAAAGCCATTATTCAGTCAACAACTATTAGCAGTCATCACTCTGAGTACAATATGCATAGTTATAGTAAATGTTTGTACACACAAGAGAACATCTCACGAAAAATGCATCTAATTCACATATGCACATGACTTTTTTCTTAGCGTTGCTGAATTTGGAGTATTCTAAATGAGCAACCATATGAGCATAAAAAACACCCAAAAATTTCTATAGAACCTATCCTTAACAGTCTATCATTACTATCAGCAAACATGATGCTCTCTTAAGACGTGCGGCTCGAGACCCGAGAACACAAGTTTGTAAGGGATAGATTTACAGTCTTTACAATGGCTGTGAATTTTCACAACTCACTTTAAAAAAAATTATTTTATAAATATTATTCAGCTAAGAAAACTTGTTTCTGGAAAAATAAGGGAAAAAAGGCCTTTTTATTTTGCTTATTTTTTCAGAAACAAGTTTCCTTAGCTGAATAATCATATGTTGTTAAACAACAGATCACGCTGTACTTCTATACCGCTCACAGCCTCGTTTTCATCACTGTGAAAAATTTAATTTGGCAAAACCCTAGCTACAGACTCAACTTCAGACATCACGCCCAAGGACCGCTGGCTGAACGTCTGATGTATATGGTACAAAAAATAGCAAACATTTCATTTATTTTTGAAGTTGTTATTTGGTTGAATTCTACAGTATTTCCGAGAGACATCTGAATCAGGTTCTTTCATCTGTAAATAAAGCCGTTGTGATGCCAAACACCCTCATGGAAGAAGAAAGCCATCATGCTTTCGAGTGCTTATCGGAATCAACAAAACTCTAGATTTTCAAAAGTATGTGAGGTTCAAAGCACCACTGTAGCAGTAAAGTTGCACAATGTTCTTAAATGAATAATGTATTTGATGCATGCTGGACCATTATCACAGGGACATCAACTTTACATTTCACGCCCCTAAAAATGATGCTGATAAACACAACTATGACTGGTTGCTTTACATGTCGGTCAGATGGCCTCTTTGGGGGTCCTTGGCCAACAAGTGCTGCTATGAAGTCCAGACCTTCAGCTGCCAGTTTGAGTGAGGTCAACTAGTGAATCATGATTTGTTTGCATATAAGAAAAGGGAAGAAAACGAGAGCGGAGGGCCCATTGGAAGAGTAGATTGATCAGGGCTTGTAATGGGGCAGTGATAACCTTGTGTAATGATATGTTGCTGTGCTTGTGATTCCTGTGCTGGCCGTGGCCGCTGTGCATGATGGATCACAACAGCGAGCTGATAGTGCCATTACTCAGTGGCACCCATCCCCTCTGGACACAGTAGCCCCCCAGAACCCGGTCTGCTGAAACACTCCACTGGAAATACTGCAGTCCAGCAAATCCCGCAAAGTTCCCGGCTACCTCCCTGTGCCTCTTCAGTAGGACATTTCCCTTTTTCTTTCTTTTACCTAATGTTTCCTATAGTTACAAGTGCTCTGTCTAGTGAGAGTTTGGGCTTTGGCTTTTCAAAGTAAACTTTAAAGTGTTTTTCTTACATCAAATAATTATTAAAATAATTAGATACTAAACAAAAGTAATAATATGTGATTATTCTGTGATTTTTTCTTGTTGTGAATTACAGTACAGTGACATGAGTAGCACAAGATTAGAAAAAAACTCCCATGTGACCCTGGTGTCTCCAGAGACGGCCACTATATCTTCCTGAATTCTCCGATTTAATTTTTCACCATCCTATTTAAAACATGCAAAACTGCATAAAAAATCACCACTTGCTACTACGCAAACCAAGCCCTCCGGCAGATGCATGTCCAAATCACATGCTGCTCAAAGCTGCACCATGATCCACATATGCTACTAAAAATGATTTTGTGTTCATGTTTTTTGCATTACACTGCCTTGCTCACATAACATGAAAATTACATATATTTACATTTAGATTACATTTGTCACCATCTACTGGTCAAGATCATCTTTAAAAACAGTAAATATATATATATATATATATATATATATATATATATATATATATATATATATATACAGCTACAGCTGTATACAGCTACTATATATATATACAGTTACAGCTGCTCCCCATCGGCCTGCGCACTTTTAAGCAGCATACGCTGCACTCACAAGAGGGTCTCGAGCCGAATGAAACGCTGGTCTAATCCTTCTCTCGTTTCTTCTCAGAAAGCAGCGAGTGACCGACAGCCCACTCACCTTGGAGCACGTCTGGACACCCACTTTCGCTTTGGGTTTGCACCGAAGAGCACAGGAACGCACGGGAAGCACCAGCCATCACGAAGCGGCTCACCTCACCTCACTTCACCAGGCACTTTGCACCTTGAACAAATCCACCCTCCGGGGCTTTACATTCACGAAACCTTGTAGAGTGATTCTTCACCCCGTGACAGTGGTGGAGAATGCAGGCAGATTAGTGAAGGATCACCGACAAGTTCACCGCCCCAACCCCTAACTTTTTTTTTCTTCTGTTCTTGTTTGTGGCCCCAGCACCACAGAAGGCTGCGCGCGCGTCCCCGCGATGGAAGAAGTCTTGCAACGCCTCGCGGAAGTGAGTATCCGCCAGCGGCAAATAGTGGAACACCTTGCCACTCACCTGGGCAGGACGGAGGATGAACTAACTGCCGTCTGGGCCTCCGCAGCCCAGTGCGTTCCGCTACCTGAACCTTGTGCACAAGCCACACCCCAGTTACCAAAGATGACAGCCGATGATGATGTGGAGGTCTTCCTACAGGTCTTCGAGAACACCTCCCACCGTGAGGAATGGCCCACGTCCCACGTGCGCTGGCACCCCTCCTCACCGGCGAACCACAAAGGGCTTGCTTTTCGCTGCCATTGACGGTCGCCGACGGCTATGCCGAAGTCAAGCGAGAGATCCTGGTGAGGCTCGGCCTCTCCCCTGTCTGTGCCGCCCAGCAGTTCGACGAATGGGAGTTCAAGCCCTGGGTGCCAGCCCACGCCCAGCATTGGTTGCTGGAGGGAAACCCCAACACAGGCAGCGGAACGAGTGGTGGTCGATCACCTCCTCCGCGCGCTACCTCACGCCCACCGTCAAGCCGTCGGGATGAGGAACCCGACCAATGTCCTGGAACTTGTGGAGACGATTGAGCTGGCAGATGCTGTCCATCACCGCGAGGCCTGGGACCGGCTGCCGCTGTTCCCCTCGAAGGCACCCCGCGACCGGTCAACAGGCCGACGGTTCCCCCACCGCGAGATGAGCCCATGCTTACCGCTGAACCACCATCACCCCCGTGAGCCGGGCTGGCAGGCTGCATCGTCCACCAGCGTGTACCAGCGGGAGCCCCCGAAGCAGAGGTGACGATGGATGGGAGACGATTCCGGGCCCTGCTGGACTCAGGCAGTGCGGTCACCCTCATCCAGTCACGGTTGTGCGCCCCCCGAAGCGGCCAGAAAAGCTCCCTACCGATTATTTGCGTGCACGGAGACACTCGCCAAGTACCGGCCCGTGAAATGCTCATCTCGTCCCCTCAAGGCACCTGGCTGGTGGAGGTAGGCCTGGTGAAGGACCTGCCGGTGGTCGTACTGCTCGGGAGGGATTGGCCCGGCTTCGACAAGCTGCTCAACGCCTCTACTCAGCCTGCCAGCCCCAAGGGGAACCATCGAAGGCCTAGGCGGCCGCCTGGACACCGGCGCCGACCGGCCGGCCCTGCTCGTCTCCAACAGTGAGAGAGAAGGTGAGTCCCCCTCCCAAACTGCTAATCTGTTCTATGATGTGTTTCTCAAGCACTGTTGGACTCAGGTGCGAGTCGTCGACGGGAAGGACGTCCTCCCACGGCCCCACCCTCTCCCACATTTTGTCGTCGAGAACGGCCTGTTGTACTGTGTCGCCCAGCGGAGGGGGGAGGAGAAGAAGTTGTTGGTGGTACCCCGGTCCAAGACCGAAACCGTCCTGGAACTGGCCCATTCCCATCCTATGGCAGGTCACCTCGGGGCTGCCAATACCACCCAACGCATCTGCGACCGCTACCACTGGCCGGGCCTGGAGGCCAAAGTGAAGGGCTTCTGCCAAGCCTGCCCGACCTGCCAGGCCACGTCGCCTCGGACCCCTCCCCCCAACCCGCTCATCCTGGTGCCTATCATCGAGGTGCCCTTCGAGCAGATTGGAATGGACATAGTGGGGCCGTTGCCAAAGTCTGCTTGCGGACATGAGCACATCCTGGTGATCGTCGACTACACCACCCGCTACCCAGAAGCAGTCCCCCTGCAGAAGGCCATGGCGAAGTCCATCGCCCAGGAGCTGTTTCTGCTGGCCAGCCGAGTCGGCCTCCCCACCGAGATCCTGACTGACCAGTGAACTCTGTTCATGTCCCGGCTGATGGCAGATCTCTGCAGGCTGCTGCGGGTGAAACAGTTGAGGACCACGGTCTACCACCCGCAGACGGACGGACTCGTAGAGAGATTCAACCAGACCCTCAAACAAATGCTCAGACGTGTGGCGGCGGAGGACAAGCGGGATTGGACTACGTGGTGGTCCACTCCAAGGCATGGGAGGAACATCTGGAACGTCTGTGGAGGGTGCTCTCGGAGCTCCGGCGGACTGGGCTCACCGCCAACCCCCGAAAATGCCACCTAGCCCTCTCTGAGGCCAAGTACCTGGGCTTCCAAGTCAGCCGAGGCCTCATCCAGCGGCAGGAGAAGAAGGTAGAGGCCCGGACTAAAACCCAGGTACGTGCCTTCTTGGGGTTGGCGGGTTACTACCGATGTTTTATCACCAACTTCTCCTCATTAGCTGCCCCTCTGACAGACCTGTCCAGGAAGGGGCACCCGGAGAAAGTATGCTGGACTCCGTCGGCGGAAGAGGCCTTTGCCCAGGTCAAAGCGGCACTCACGTCCTCGCCTGTGCTCCGCGCCCCGGACTTTAGCTGCCCCTTCCTGCTGCAGACGGATGCCTCCGACACGGGACTGGGAGCGGTCCTCTCCCAAGTTCAGGAAGGTGAGGAGCACCCGATCATCTACATCAGCAGGAAGCTGTCCCCGGTCAAGAAGAAGTACGCCGCCGTGGAGAGGGAAGCCCTGGCCATAAAGTGGGCAGTCCTGGAGCTCCGATACTACTTCCTAGGCCGCAAGTTCACCCTGGTAACCGACCACGCGCCCCTACAGTGGATGGCCCGCGCCAAGGACACCAACGCCAGGATAACTCGCTGGTTCCTAGCGCTCCAGGACTTCCACTTTGAAGTTCGCCATCGAGCCGAGGCCGCCAACGCAAATGCCAATGGTTTCTCCCGAATCTGGAAAGCTTACGCAGGTCTGTCAGGGGTCATTCCCCACCCTCCCCTAACTTCACCCCTACTCTCTGCATATGTTCACAGGACCAGAACGACGCTTGGGGGGGGGGGGGGGGGGGGGGGGTTGACGAGCGTCCTCGGAGGAATCAGCGTCGCCCTGGCAATCAACGCAGAACACCTGCACGTCCTCACCGCCGGCTGATCGGTCACAGCTGCTCCCCATCGGCCTGCGCACTTTTAAGCAGCACACGCTGCACTCACAAGAGGGTCTCGAGCCGAATGAAACGCTGGTCTAATCCTTCTCTCGTTTCTCCTCAGAAAGCAGCGAGTGACCAACAGCCCACTCACCTTGGAGCACGTTTGGACACCCACTTTCGCTTTGGGTTTGCACCTAAGAGCACAGGAACGCACGGGAAGCACCAGCCATCATGAAGCGGCTCACCTCACTTCACCAGGCACTTTGCACCTTGAATAAATCCACCCTCTGGGGCTTTACATTCACGAAACCTTGTTGAGTGATTCTTCACCCCGTGACAATATATATATATATATATATATATATATATATATATATATATATATATATATATATATATATATATATATATATATATATATATATATATATATATATATATATATATATATATATATATATATATATATATATATATATATATATATATATATATATATATTAGTGGTAGGCCGTTATCAGCGTTAACGTGCTGCTTTAACGTGAGACTCTTATCGGGCGATAAAAAAAAATATCGCCGTTAATCTATTCTCAAAGTTGGGTTGGGAGCTGGGTCTATACTAAGCAAGCTATGATGACTTTCACTTTGATATTTTATATAACCGACTGGCTGAGGCCAGCCTAAAAAGATGATCAGGACAGTTGACCGGCCACTGCTGCGCATCGTCACGAAAGCTTATCTTTTTCACGTGTTTTTAAGCCTTACCGCTTGTCGATTTAAACATTAAAGCATCCAAACACAAGACACGGAAAAGCTGAACAGAGTAGCTGGTTACTCGCGCGCTGTGCTCCGTGCGCACGCAGAGAGAGAGAGCCGCGTATCACGGACAGCGACACTGAACCGAGCTCTCTTCTGCGAAGTTCTCCTCGAAGTCCCTCCTGCACCTGAATGAACAAATTCAAATCTCAGTTTGAACAAACAAAAAGATGTGAAAGAGCCCAATTCAGCACCGCGGTGTTCTGGTGTTCAGGGCTCACGCAGAGAAAGGCGTCTCAAAACGCTTGAACACCGAATTTGCTTATTTTTGCTCTGGTGCTGACAAATACATACAAAATATGTCAAAATATCCACCTTGGCAATCATGCTCGAAAAAAATGTCAGTTATTTCTTAAGTGAAAGTAAACAGTTGAGGAAAAAAAATGGGATGTGTATTATATTGGATGCGTTCATCGTCTCTTAAAGTGACCGGGCCTAATTTAGCTACTGGCTGCTGTAATGTTAATCCAAGAAAATGAAAATGAAAATCACTCACTGCTCTTGACTGAATTACTTTGTAGTTTTAACAGTCAAACCAAAAATTATTCAGACACCAGATATAATTTTTGATATATATAGCAAAACTGTTATAATGTGAGAAATGTTGAAGGTGTCTGAATAAATATAGGTTTGATTGTATATTTCATTTTTACATTGAAGACTATCCAGTGTTTTTTACATTCAATTATTTGGTTTCTGTACCTTGACACCTACAAACTTGAAAAAAACTTAAACATTGTGTGAATAGCACAAATAAATAAAAATAAACGAACATCCAAATTAAACAATTTCAAACTGGGCCCACTGGTACAACCTTCACTGTGGCTCCGCTGACCCCAGCTACGGCCCTGCTCACGCCTGTTTCACACATACTCCGTCTGCAGTGCGTATGCAGTACGTGTGCGTTACGTATGTGGTGCAGCACGGACTCGATGTGCTTTCACACAGGACGCGTTTGCAGTTCGTTACTCGGTACGTAAACGATCGTGTGAAACAGGCGTAAGGTTGTTTGCACCTTGTGCAATGTGGAATTAGTTTACAGCTTTTTCAAGCACTTTGTGATGCATTTTGGAAACAGGAGATGAGCCCCCTTTTTTAATGCACCACCTAGCTTGATAAACCCCTTCTCAAAGACTTACTGTTTGTCAATTTTATTTGGGTAACACACATACTCTGAATGCCTTCGGCAGAATTCGAATGAGCCATTTTAATCTAGATTAATCTAGGGTTTTCAAAGTAGCCACCTTTTGCTTTGATTACTGCTTTGCAAACTCTTGGCATTCTCTTGATGAGCTTCAAGAGGTAGTCACCTGAAATGGTCTTCCAACAGTCTTGAAGGAGTTCCCCGAGAGATGCTTAGCACTTGTTGGCCCCTCTGCCTTCACTCTGCGGTCCAGCTCACCCCTAAACCATCTCGATTGGGTTCAGGTCCAGTGACTGTGGAGGCCAGGTCATCTGGCGCAGCACCCCATCACTCTCCTTCTTGGTCAAATAGCCCTTGATACCTTCAGTGTGACTCTACAATTTTCATAGTCATGAAAATAAAGAAAACTCTTTGAATGAGAAGGGCTAATGTTATCTAGATGTTAATTTCATTTAAGATATCCATTTTAGAGATTTACTAACGATTACATTTAACAGTTTTATATATATATATATATATATAAAACTGTTAAATATATATATATATATATATATATATATATATATATATATATATATATATATATATATATATATATATATATATATATATATATATATATATATATATATATATATATAACTGTTAAATGTAATCGTTAGTAAATCTCTAAAATGGATATCTTAAATTAAATTCACATCTAGATAACATTAGCCCTTATTTATCAAGCTTATGTTTAAAAACAAATTACTTAGTTATCTCAAAAATGAATAATTTAATGAGTAAATTAACAACTGTATTTTTTTCAGAATGTACATGAAACTCACATTGACATTTAAAATAATTCATTTTAGATTTAAGTTTTTATCATTATTATTTTTCAATCATAACATCGTCTTACAGAGGCTATAATTTAAGCGAGAATTTTTAGGATTTTGTTATTGTTCATAAATAATATCTAAATCATTTAAAAACGACCTCACAGCAAAATTGACGGCAGTTGCCAGGTCTCTCTGTGGTCTGTAGTTCAGAGGACCCTCATGACAGAACCGTAGTGATGGGCCTTTTACTCTCATGCCATGCACCCCACCAGAGTACCAGTGTCAATCTAGCAAACCTGTCAATCCTCCTGATAACTGCACCCTACTAGCCACCCAAACCACAGCGGCCCCTAGCCTATCGATCATGGCAAGCCGACACAGAGAACCTGCCTCCCCTGCCACTGGATGATGGAGGAGGGGGAACTGTGGAGCTCCATGCATATCAGCGCTGCATTTGTAGCCCTCCAGGAGAAGAGCAAGTGAAGGGCTAAGAGAAAGAGTGAGGGTGCACATGGGAGTGATAAAACACTTCCCTCTGCTCCATCCTTTCATGCAGATGTTTCCGTAATTGTTTTTTCTGTCTATTCTTGTCAGAGATCAAATCACTTGAAAATATTGTCTTTCTTTGGAGAATGTCAGGATTACAGAATCATTTAATTCAAATGAATTTTGAGACATTTTATGGCTAACTCTCAGAAAGCAACATATACCATCAATTCCTGCATACTCTGAAGGTAACTTAATAAACACATTGACAATATAATTTAACAGCTGCATTCTCCACCAAAAGAGCTTCACTTAACTAGGCATCTCTTCTCCAATTCATGGCATTTATAAATGTCAAAATATTGGGCACATCCCTCTTGCTTTCTCTCTGGCAGTGTTAAGCTCGCAGCAAGCCAGACGAAAGGAGGATTACACTTTATTGAGGGGAAATTACTCAGCAGAAAAGAAAACTGCTGGCATGCCATCAAAAACTCATCCAGAAAAATTACCATATGACTCTTTACCACTGACCGTCTAGAAAGGGGGGAAAAAGACTTGAATGTAAAACCTTAGGAGTGTTTTGCATGTCTAAAGGCACACACTACAACTGCCGGTGTTGGGAAGGTTACCTTGGAAATCTAATAGGTTACAGATTACAGTTACCCCTTTTAAAATGTAATAAGTAGTGGAACTATTTCAATTATTTTATTAAAGTAATGTAACTGATTACATTATTTTTTATTATATGTTTACATTTCTATAATTAATGTTTTTAACTGTTAATCATTTTCAAACATTTAAACCCAGGATAACCTTACAGTAGTACTCAACACTGATTACTGTCAGACTTTCACAATCCTCAAAAGTCCACTTGAATTTTATTGTAAAGCAGAGCCACCACAAAATTCACACAAAGTTCGTTCTGAGGTTAAATACAGGTTTCATACATAAATCATAAGATATAGTTTAGTAGCTATGATACTGTTTTTGAAATCAAATCTTCCAAATATGCAAATATGCCAGGAAACGCTGGCAACAATGCTTTGGAAAAAAAGAGTTAATCTTAAAAAATAAAACTATTGAATAAGCATGTGTCCTATTCTGTGTCTTAAACTCCTTGAACATTGGTGTCTCATATTTTAGTCACTGTAATTTAATTACACCTTTTTTCAGTAACTGTAACAGATTACAGATACATTTATTTTTATTAATTAAATTACATAACTCGGTCACATGTTAGCTACTGCCCAACACTGACAACTGCGCAGCTACATCAAATACTTGAATATGCATGCATTAGTGTGCTTGTTTTAATCTTGGATGGCTCTGTGTTATATCCAGCACCTACTGTGAAAATGTCAAGTGGTGAAATTGAACCGGGTTGCAGATATCTGTGGCTGTCACAAATCTGTCTTAACAGATTCTGACTGTTTAAAGAGATTCCAGTGAGAGCTGTTTACCATATTGCCTACTGACTGCTCAAATTACAACTGTCAGTTTAACTGACTTACTTGGATGACTTTGAAAGTGGATGTCAGGGTTGACATTGCTCTTAATATCAAAATGATGTCTATTTAAGCTTTTATAATGGGAAAGGTGATAAAAGGACCTGACAAATGTCGAGGTACCTGTAAATACAATTCTCAAAGACAAAGATTTTAGAAACCAATGTCTGTTGATTGGATTTTTTCAGAAACTAACATATGACTGCAGAGAAATTCAAAATAAATGTGAATAGCTTGACACAAATTGAAGTTTAGTGGCTAATTAGCTTTAAATGGGCCACTTAATTGGTCTCAAATGCAATGAGAAAAACATCCATATTTTACTTTGTCTTCATTAGCGCACTGGAAAGTGATAATTTGATTTATAATAATGAAATTGAATAGCAGATATTTATTTCTTGGCCTAAAACATTTTACTAAAGCCTTAAATAAGATAAACTGAGGAAACAAATGTAAATATTTACACCCCCCCCCCCCCCCCCCCCCCAAAAATCAATTTGGTCATGCATAAGAGAGCCAATGGTATATGTTCAAGAGGAAAGAGTTTGAGTCATGGAACAGCATTGAGCTGTGGAAGGATCCCAGACCAGGCCTCTTGAAGGTGGCACCTGCTGGCCATATGTCTGAGCTTTGTCTTGTCCTACAAAGTTAGTGCCGTTCATCGTGCTTCTTCAAAGAGGAGCTTGGCTGTGACATAGAGAATATGGGCTAGTGGTGAGAGACGAAGTATGAGTGAGGTATCGCTCCTGGCTGCTTTTAAACGGGGCCAACCACTGCACTGATTATGGCATAATTAAAGCAGTAAAGCTGGGAGATTATCCGCCTGGTTATGGGCTCAAGTCTCTTCACTAATAGGGCAAATGAGCAGCTCCATTTCGCAGATTCTGGCCAGCCGCACGGCCAATTAATGCAGTTTACTGAGATCTGTAAAAAGCATTAAGTGAAGACAAGAGCAGTAATTCTTCACGTTTAAAGGCAGGGAAATTAAATCATAGCAGAGGGAAATGAGCATAGATAAAGCAAAAATGCTCTTTTAGAGGTTACCTGTCTGCAAGTTGTGTACTTTCACGCACTGCACCCCTCCTCTCCACAAGTCTCCTGGTGGACCACTTTCATTCTCCTTTAAGTGGGTAAATTGGAAATAAATGCCTCAACCGTAAACAGAATTTGATTAAAGGACAAAAGATACCTGTGAGAGCATATGAGAGGGAATTAAATTGGATTTGCGTAACTGCTAAGTGTGGCAGGAGCCGCAAACCCACTTTCTCATCTACTCTCACTGGCAGCTGTCCACAGGAATCCATGTCTGAGGGAAAGTTTTTGACTTGATTTGGACAATTCATTTCTTTTCTTTTTTTTTTTTTTTTTTTTTTTTTTTTTACAACATTTTAAATATTCTATATATCATCATCCACATTTAACATTCTAAAAATTGTCTTTATGTTAGTTTTTACCTGCGAACTGTAGGTGCTTTTTAACATAACAATGTCCTAACAATGTAAATTTCACACAAAACTAAATTTCAACTCCGTCTCCGTTTAATCTACACTATGTTCTCCTTGTTAATTTTTGACTAAATTAAGAACTATCAACAATTCTAATCTTCAATGAAATGTTATGAGCAAAAAGTTCAAGGATATGGATATCTGAAGGTAGACACTTACCAGGCAGCTTAAATTGTGGAAATCCACAAAACTACAATGGAAACCATTTACAAGCTTTTCATTTGCATAAACATGCAGACTTGTCAAAAGAAAAAAACGAAAATGCTTGACTTCAAGCACAAACATTCTGAAAACAAAGCTACATTTTTGATGTGAAGACATTTTTAACATAATAGTAAGATTCAAATAGACTGCCCTGTCATAACTCAAATAAACAGATATGATTAACAGGGAATTTGAAATGCATACAAATGTTACATAAGAAAAATGTCACGAGAATACCTCTGTCAGCATTTAGAACTTTAGCAAGCAAAACTATAACATTTTAAATTAGTTTTCTCACACACAAAATTATAGAAGCAGTAGTTTTATGTTGCAGAAAAAACAACTCGGTTTTTGAAAATGTTTAGAAGTGTAGAAGGACAAAACTTAGGCACATGCAGTGTATCATTGTGAAAGCTTGCATATTTTCACTTTAATAAATTTTCCAAGGACAAAAGACAGGAGTTTTGCAAGACTCCATAAATTATTAGTGGGACCATCCTTTTAAACAACAGTTTTTGCTTTTTCTAAATTGCAAGTTTTTGTGCAATTTTTCACAAAGGTGCTTGTGAAAAAAAAAAAACCATTTCATGGTAGGGGGAGCCCTCTGCTGGTCATATTAAACAACAGATTTTCCAAAGCGTTCTTCATTTTTATCCAAGAATAAGTTTACTTATATTGTATTTTATATAAGCCTATAGGTGATTTATGTGCCATGCATATTAAAATGCATAAGCACATAAAAAAAACTAATCAGGTCATTTGTCATTCAGTGGTTCAAAACTTTGTAACTGTTAACTGATAGTCTAACTCTAATGAAGATTCAAACTCCCCGTATAGACACACTGAGCTGTTTGTTTTTGTGTATGTATATGCGAGGTAAATTCATGTGCGTTTCTCAGCATTCGTTACTCTCCACCTACATTTGTGAACTAAAAAATAAATAAAAAGAGGAGGCAACTTAGTGGAAAGTGATGAATAGGTTTGCTGGCGCCATCGCTCGTACAATGAAGGTGCCAGGGCCGGGTGCAGAAATGTTCAAAGTCATTGTTCCCCTGGAGACGGGTCAGCGTATTGGTCAAAGCCTGATGCGACTCTACTTGTGCTTTATCCTCATGTGCACCCAACCACCTCCACCCAGAGTAAAGCGCTGAGGATTCTCATATTTATTTCCAGTAAAATCTCCCTCCCAACTGCAGCGTATGCACAAACGTCTCCTTGATGTTTGCAATGCGTCCTCTGATGTTTACCTGCATTAATATTGTCTTTGGTGTGCCTTTGTAGAAGAGATGTGTGTAATGTTATTCTGAATCTGGTATATCAGTAAAGCGATCATGACGTGGTCCCATGAACCGTGTACGTTTAACTTGGTTAGGTTAGTCATTTAAAGACCGGGTAAAAGCCATAGACTGCATTAGGTAAAAGCGTCTAAAATAACGCAAACAGCTTGGTCTTAAACCATAACACACCGGCAATAGTCAAACTGTGGTATTTTTATCGTAAAGATCTATTTATGATTCCTAAAACGTACTTATTTGGTGTAACCTATATATAAATTGGCCTTTGAATTGAATGATGTTAACTGAGATATTACCAAATTAAGCACATTTTAATACTACGTGATAAATATTCTTACAGTCAATTATTTATTCTGTCAAAACATGTTTTCAGATATTTTAATCTGTGGATGTATAAATTATTTGTTTGATATATACATCCATCATTTATTATCACAAAATTGTATATAGAAAACTATAACAGCTGTATATACTAGTTAATATTTATATTAGTAAATACTATTTAGATATTATAACAATAATTAAAATACATTTACAACATGTAACCATGTGGTATCATTAAAACAATTTATTGAATGATTATGTAGATTAAGAATTCATATATCCATTTAAAGATGTTAAAATATTGTAGAACTTTAAAAATAACTGTATATAAATTATTAATAAACCTAATGTAATTGAAACAACGCTATATATCAGATTTAGGAGAATATTCAGATAATTTTAATCCCATTTAAGTCAGTTGAGTGGTCTAGTTATCGATATTCAGTCGTTAATACAAATTTGTATTAATTTTGTCTCACTTGAAAAGTTGAATGTGATGACCAGAGAGCATGAGTATGAGTGAGTGCACGCGCGCACGAAACTGTCAAAGACATGCCGAGCTCCCTGAGAATCCCCACGCAAGGCACACCTTATTAAACACTACCCGATCGGGTCAATAGCCCGCTCTCCCAGCACCACCCTAGAACAATTTCAATTTTAATAGCTTTTACTATGTATTTCACAGACAAACTCTCACTGAAATAGAGCCATCAAAAAGTCCCGCCGACAGATTCAAGCCCGGGAGCAGTGGCGTAATTATCCCAGCGGACGCGCGCCTGTGTGAGGTAGTTCAACCTCGTTCATCATCTCCAGCAGGCCCCGGACTCTGCCTGCTAATTTCATCCCCAGGATTAGCTTTACTCACTTGTCTATCTTTTTACATTTCCTTGAGGGTGAAATATCGCCTTCCACGTTTAATAAGGCTGAGCGAGGCCACGCACCGTTGCCTGCGCGCAGCATACGCGCGGAAAAATGGGCAGAAGGAGCAAAACTTTTTCGCGCTCTCTGTCTCTTCTGGGGCGTGACCGCAGAGAAAGAGTGAAGGTGAAAGCGTGTACCTGCGATACCTGCAGGGCAATGCAGGCTGTTTGCTCTCTGAATAGAAAAGAAAAAGAGGTGTGTGGGAGCTCTGTGCCGTGCGCGCTGATACCTCATGAGAAAGCTCGTGCGCGCCGAAATTAGCAGACGCTAGCGAGGCGGAGAACGAGCATGACATCTTATTAAACTTGTGGATCAAATCCGCGTATCCTCAGATCATTTGCCATCCGTTTGTCACCTTCACCCTCCACCCTTCGCGTCCTGCGCTTAATTACAATGTAGTGTGTTTAAAAGGGCAATTAAAGGCATCACACCAATGGCGTGTTGGACTTTAATTACCCATTGACAATAAGGAAGAATGCTGCTGTGTAGGCTTTAATAGATTAAAGTGCAACACTTTACGTTTATTTTTGCTCTTTTTTTAGAACATAAGCTACAAATAACTGGTAACTTAATTGATGTGCATTAATGAGACAATAACAAAGGCATATAATGCAGATAAATAGTTAATGCACATTTAAATCTGTTAAACATCATGTTTATTGTTAGCAGTGGTTTTTGGCCCACATTTTCTAAAACAATTTAATTTTTTCTAGTGTTTATGTTTTTTATAAACAGAATATTTTTTAAAGATAATTTAATATTATTAATAATATTATTAATTGTATTAATAATAATATATTCACTTGAATCATTTTAAGTCACCCTGCATTCACTTTGGAAGTTTTCTGAGGCCCACTATTATTTTGCATACTGCATTGTTCCATTTTGTTATGGCAGTGACCAATTATTTCAATGAATTGTCTCTCTGCAGGCAAACGTTTACTCAGTTTAACCTTAAAATATGTGGACCGTGTTATCAAATACATGCCTGACAGTCCAGGCTAAAAGCTTGAGGAAAAATCCTAGACCTAATTACATTCGGATCACATTGACATGAAGTATTTCAAAACACTGCTAGCTATTATTCTGTTTCTGCTCACCTTGAAATATTCAAGAGCTCACATATCACTCATTCATCGGGCAGAAAAATTGAAAAGAGAGAAGGCAAAATATAATTAACCTTGTTACAGCCAGGTCAAACAACCGATTGTTATTCGTTTCATATGACAGCGCTTTTTGAGGCATTGTTTTCCCAGGGAGACTCACAGCATACGACATAAATTGAGATAAAAATGAAAAGAAGAAACCTGAATGAATACTACTGTATACTGTATCAAATAAAAAGCTTCTTGGCACCTGTGAGATACCCTTAAGCAGTTTAGAGGTAAATCGCTATTGAACCAGATCCTTTTAGCTACTGGAGCTTATTGCTTCAGACTTTCATCAGAGAGGCCAGCTAACATTTGATACTTCATCATAGCCTCACAGGAGCCACTGAGAGCACCTGACTCACTGCTTACAGACACAATATCCCAGTGTTAAAATCAAGTGAATTTATAACAACAGTAATATTTTTATATTTAGATATGATTCTTTATACACAGCAATTAACAGTTGGTAGGACTGTAAATGTGCACTGACTTATTGTGTTGCTTAACAGGGATTCGCAAAAGTCCCATCATTTATCACAATGTTTTGTAAAATACTTTTGATTATTTGTTGGATCAATTCATCAATATTATTAATTTACATTAATTACCATATTTTAAATAAATGAACGAGCAAGTACAAACTAAGTGCATGATTAGACGGTGTTATTGAACTGCTGGTCCGGACCTGATCTGGTCTTGGTATTTCCTGCTATAGTCAGCTGTCACATTGTTCTTTACTTCTGCAACCCTCCAGTGAGTGAATTGCCTCCGTCCATGGATATTTACAGCCTAATATCTGCAACCCTGAAAGCCACAGCACTCATCAGATAATTAAAAGAATAATTATGAATGGTCAGCAGGAAAGGAGTCATATTTCATAGATGTTTGTATATTTATTTATATAAGTTTAAATGTATTTTGAATGCAAATAAGCATAGGACACTTTTTAATTAAACGTGAGGGGCATTATCTGCATATCTGCAATATCTGTATACAATATTTTATAGTATTATCATAGTTAAATTTACTATTTTTAAATTTACTATTATAATTTATAAATAATAATGACATGCATTTTAGTATATTTCCTCTTTATAGTTTTACTAATTTATAGTTTTTCCTAAAAATAAGGAAATTAGTTTTGTGACGCTCTTGATGACACATAGTAAGTGCAGGAGCATGAGGTCATCATCATATATTCTTATATTGCACAAATGTAATCCATCTTAAAGATGATTCTGCTAACACCCAGTACAGAACACTCCGCTCCAGCCCCCAACACTCCATACTGTCCTATACAATGTGCCACTCTAAGACAGTCATTAACTGAATCACATAATTTTCCTCCCTGCCTCCCACAAAAGGCCATTTGCAACTTCAGGTGGCGGGATAATGGGGGATGATATTTCTATCCAACAATGCCAGGGGCAGACTCTGATCATTTTCTCTTCTGAAGGTTAAACTTAGATAACCTGCCTTTGGCATTTAATCAGCTACTTGTTAAACACTCTTTCGGTAATAAAATAATTTAAAATTTTATTGCTTATCAAAAAAGGCTCTTTTTAAATGGATTTAATGACTTTGTTAAGGCTTTGCTGAATGCATCCCTATTTGGGCTAGTGTGTAAAAGCCTAATGGTAATGATATGCTTTACTGCTTGCAAAATCGCAATGATATTCATTAAAATGACTTTGGTAATCACCGTGCGTAAATTAGAAATACCTGTCCCATCTTCAGGCCCACAGAACAGCGTTCAGCACTATAAAAGTCTGCATGGTTTATAGAAAAGGAATTAGAAATATAAGAGTGTTTTCCCTTTAATAAACAATCTTTATCTAATTTAGAGATACGATTAATGTATTGCTTTATGATCATATTCAAGTTTTATTAATTAAAATTGTATTACAAATAAATGAGTCATAAGCACTGTTAAAATGGTTGTTAACTGTTAGTTCATTATACCTGCTTTAACTAATGCTATTTTGTACACAACCTAGAATATATTTAAGCATATTGGAATACAATCATAATTAATGCAGTACTTTATAACTAGCATTTATTAACCTTGATTATTGTTGTTTTGAATATACAATTTTTTTTTACATTTCAAGTTGTATGAATTAAAATTAATACATTATGAACAAAAAATGTACAATATTAATTTACATTAACCTAAATTTATAAATTCTATAAATTCTATATTTGTTGTTCATCCTCGGTTCCTGATACCTAATGCATTAACCAATTTTACATGTACTAGTATATTTTTAATATTCAAATTCGTATAAATAAAAATTTATGCATTACGATCAAGCATCAATTAAGCATATTTATTAATTTACATTTAAGACTTTATTTTACATTTAGAGAGTTGGCAACATTTAGCCATTTTGGGATCTGTCCTGAAAATGGTTGATTTACAAAGCTGATGTCACTCTTGATTAACTACCCCCAAATACATATGCAAAACATAAAAGTTCAGTATTATAACTGTATTATATGAATTTTTTTTCACCTTCCAACATTTTCTTCTGAAGACTTGACTGTCTGCCCTTCAGAATCCAGATATGGTGTCCACTGACACTCATATAAATGGCCTTATTATCTCCCATTGGAGTGGGGGAACCTGGTGTTGTCTTGTCCAATGAATCAACAACAAGCTCTCCTTTTTTGGCCGGGCTCCAGCTCTTGTTTTCTCATTAGGTTCCAGTGCCTGTAAATAACAAAGTAACAATAACTCACCTGGATTAAAAGTCTAAATCTGCAGCTGAGTGGCAGTGTGACCAGCTAATGAGGTGCATTTGGGTAAATTGTTGACAATGCTCTTCATGGAGAAGGAGGGGCTATCTTTAATTTACCAAAGCTATGACAACAGCGGAAAGAGCAGAGTCAAACAGATGAAGATGAATACACCGGTTGGGTCCCCGGGAACCTCTGCATTAGTGCATGAAACCCTAAAATGCTCTTGTCACCAATGAGCGTCACATTCGCCTGTGGGCACTTAGTGGGGGAATAAGAAGACGTCAGGATGACAGATTACCAAAGATGGTGGCTTGTGGGGGAAATTAAAAATGAACATGTTGTGGCGGCGACACATGATGACTGTCAGTTATGCTCATGTCAATTAAATAATTCTGACACTGCACTGCAGTGTTAAAGAGGGAACGTATGAGAGAAGTCATTAACTTCATAGGCCTTCATATTCTGTGAATGATTATGTTAGAGCAACTCTTTGGAGATTTCAAAAACAACTAGTTCAGGCCTAGGTTTGCATGTTTTACATGTCAGTGTTTAGGGCAGAAATGCAGCCCATGGTTTTACTACAGTATTTCCACAGGGATGTGATGTGCCTGAAGATTACTTGACTTCCAGCTTAATTGGTCAGAATCTAATAATTAGCAGTCAAGCAGCATATCTCAATTTCTTTTATATAAACTGTGACATTCTATACACCAATGAATTTAAAATTACATTTTAGCAGCCTATAATTCAGTTGTGTTGTAACTGAATGTTTCTTTATAATTATTATTAACATTAATTTATGCTGTATAAAAACTTCATTTACTTCATTCCTTAATTAATTTTAATAAAAAATATATATTGTAAAGTGGTAATATACCAGTAGTATCAGTTATTGAAAGGGACCTGTGTTAGAAAAGAAAAGAAAACTCTAAACTCAGATTGTGTTGTAACTCTCTTTGTCCAACAGATGGCCATAAAGAGTTGATGGATGCACTTATGTTTGATGTTAGTTGTATTACAATTCCTTGTCACATCAATAAATTACATATTCATACACTTGGGTCTGTTTGCATGGTTTATGAAAAACTCTGGGACCACTATGTAAAGTAAAAAAAAAAGTAAATGTTAAGTGAGTTTACTAAAAAAGTCCAAAAGCAGCACATCACACATCACAGTATGATTGTAACTGATTTAGTTTTTATTTGGGCCATGGTTTTACTACAGAAACCATACTGACAAAACGCATTTGTGGACAACGTATTTTTTTTCAACTTATGATAAAAAGCAGCAACTTACTTGGCATTCAAACACACCTGACTGTTTCCATAAACCGGGGCCGGCCCAAGCCTTTATGGGGCCCTAAGCAGAATTTTATTTGGGTGCTCCTCAGTGTCGCCAATACGACTGATTATTGTCAATGCTTGATTATTCACACACTATAAATCTAACACACCCATTATCGGTTTTATTTGTTGAAGCAGTGTTGCTTACATCACACCAATGTTTTTACCCTTCTGTGATTTTTAATTGTAACAGTATCAAACCCACAAGAGTGGTCAGGTGTTAATTTGCAATTTAACACTTAGTCTTACAGTACTAAGTGGTATATAATGTGGTGTACTGAAAAGTAGCTAAATAAACCATCAGACAATGCATTATTTTAAAAACATAAATTGAAATTCACAGCAGTAAGATATCTGCACATAAATAATAACAACTTTTAATTTATAACTAGCTAACTGAGGCATAATGATATTTGGAATATACTTGCAAAGACCCCAAAGGTAGGCAAAGGTAAATAATGTTAAGCTGTTATTAGTAGGCTACCAAGTTTATAAAAACAGAATTGTTTTATTACTATATATACACTACTATATATATATATATACACACACACACACACACACATATATATATATATATATATATATATATATATATATATATATATATATATATAAAGTTATTTTTACACAGAAGACAAAAACTATTTATACTACTTATTGCAAATAGTGGCAGCTATATGCACCTCAGCATTATAGTACATTATAAAACAGTATGCAGTAAAATGGGATTGAGTGATTAATTATAATTTTAATTCAAATTATTAAATGGATGCCAACTCATTGGGACAATAAATGTAATTTTATTAATAAGATTCGGGAGGAGCGCGTGAGATACTTAGCCTAATCAACACAGGTGGACCATAATCAAGTAATCAATCCCATAGTATAAATATCGCTGACTTACCTCTATCCATTGACGGTTTATCAGCATCCCTCCTCCACCCCATCTCCTCACTTCAAGTTCACTTTATAAATAGACGGGGAAGGGAGGGGGTACTCTAGGTTCGGGCCATTCCCGAGCTCGGAGCCCTTCCCCGGACAGCACGCCAAATACGCATTCCATACCTCAGCTAATTATATGTAAGCGTGAACTATTGAAATCCCTCAATACACCTACCCTAACCGTACCCGATACTTTATTTTTAACTTTTTGATTATTTCCCTAATTTTCATTGAAAATAAATGCTTTTCTGATGTGATTTGAAATTTAAAAAGGAGCAATATAGTACGCCAAAATGCGGATACAAACCTGGGTCGATGGCATCAAATCGAGTAAATAACACGTTTCACAATATGCGCCACAGGAGCAGACTGTATAGTCTTTTGTAGATTTCACACATTGGTGGGTCGAGTTAATGTAAATAATCTCTGCCAAATAGGCTGTTTGTACAAAAATCAAGCCATTTCATGTACCCTTAGGGACACCCTGGTGACCAAGGAGCCCTGGCTTAGTTCGCTTATGCCTTGGTCTGCCATAAACTCTCGAGGCCTTTCCAAACCAGCACCGCTCAAGCGGTGAAGTTAGGCGATACCATCTCTGCAACGAGATAAGGGGTGACATCAACTCAGAAGAGGCTTATGGGGCGATACTACCACACGAGGAGAGAGGGCTGTCCTTTTCGCCGTATCAAATCATCACACGCGGCCAGCGGTATTTCCACAGTAGGGCTGATTCATTGACTGGCTGCTCGTGCTCAGCGGAGGCGACTGAATCGCGCATCTCGGAGAAATGTACATGAACAGCACGATTCCAGTCAGCCTCCACTGGAATATCTGAGTGCTCTTCTAGTGAATTCAAGGTAAGTTCGTGCTTACATTTATTGTTTCGCTTATTGTATGACCGGATCTGTAGCTTTTTAAATATAAACATGTTGTTGTCATCCATACTCTGATTCCAGCACACAATGAAACTATAGCTAAATACAGTTTTTCAGAGTATGACTAAAAAGTAAAAGTAATCCCCATAACACGGCTTTAAAACTTATAACTAATGTACCTTTCTGATTGCAAAATTAAATAATTTAAAGTCAGCATCTTATAATTATTACTTATGGAATGCAAAGAGAAAACAACTAAATTATTTTACCACCTACAGTGTAATTAATGGGAAGTGTAAATGTTTTGAAGAATTAATGTCCATACATTCATTGATCTGATTCCCTGTAGAGTTTTACACTGGTAATCTACATAAAATATTTTGTATTGCATTATCTTCTGTGTCTAATACAATTACAAATAACTGTTCTTTTACTTATCCCATTTAGAAAATGTATGCTCCATTAATATTGTAAAAGAGTACGAATGTTTAAATATATACTCAGATTTTTTGGGTTTCCCTACATTTCAAATTGTAGACAAATACTTCTCTTCTCTCAGGGACAAACATTGCTTCTTGTTGCAGTGAGTTTACAAAAAATATGGCCCATGCTATTGTTTGCATTCACAAATAAATTGACTTGTACTAATATCCAAGTGGCAAAAGGGATTTAACTAAATGTATGAAGGAAAATCAACACTTACATGCAGTAAAGATTGAGAGCTGAAGCTGCAAATCAAGCGTTCTTACTAAAGTAGGCCTACTATGTCACTACAAGTCTTACATATTGCATTTAAATTATCTTTCAATAATTATGCAGTTGTATTGTGCTTTTTGCTTATTTATTCAAATAGATTGTATATCATGTCTACATTAACTAGCCTGTTTGTTTGGTAGTTTAATATACTATTTTTAGTGTATTGTCATTGTTATTTTACAGACAGTTCTATAATTGATTGCCTCTTTCTGGTTTTTCATAAAAACCAACCCGACAACATGAAAAAGCATGAAAACTTAACAAGGTGATGATTTTGATGAATTTTATATGAAAGCATGAATGTCCGCCCCTAATCTGTCAGTGGGGTGTAATCATACAAAAATGTACTAATGAGAACCTACACATACATTCCAATTGGCAACCATTTTGCTGAAACATAAAAAAAAGTTATGAATTACGATGAGAGTGTGTTTCAAAAGCCACTCTAGAACCATTGTTGTGGGAAGTCGTTGCCTAGTGGTTAGAGAGTTTGAGCCTCATGTGTTGATCTGAACAACAGGCATCTTGAAACTTCAGCTGTCAAGAGATGACATATATCTATTATTAAGACACTGGACAGCTTAGTTTTTGGTGAGAACAGCTGGTATTTGTTCCCAATGTTCCCAAAGTTCAGGGCCAGAGGAGTATTTTTTGCACATATCACATTAGACACTGTTGACACTGTAGAACTGGTGGAAGTGTAGCTGTAATGAATGCTTATCTAGGTGGTCTGTGTACAGATTTTTTAATTCACTAATATATGCTTCTTTCTGCAAAAAAATAACAAATTATTCCCGCAGTAGCCTTAAGATTGGACAAAAAGTTCTGTCTGAATGCAACTGGCCATCCTTGAAATGTGATCTCTCGCAGGGGTCAAAGGTTAAAGGTGATTAGAAGAATGGATCGGTGCTATCTGACTGCCCTTCTCAGCCTCTTTGTGTCCATTGAGCCTCTGGTTGGACCATGCCTGAACACATCAAAGCACTACCCAAACATTGTTTGCCAGCCCTGACCTTTGGCCTGTTGCTATGTGGTGGGCTTCACATAGAAGTGTGTGTGTGTTCGTGCCAGTAGAGAGAGGCAGTGGGCAGAGGCGAAGCAGAGACCTGCTGTGTCACTCACTCCCTGCTCAACAATAACGTTTTCCTCGCTCTGTTTCCAGCTCTTCTACTGGACGTCTGCTTGATTTTATTGTATATGTGGCGCGTGGAATGACCCCAGCCCCCACTTACACATTCAACTCCCAAGGCTAAAGTCTTTAAACTTTAAAGCCATCCACCCACTTTTGCCATCTTCTTTAGAGAAGGAAAAAGTAGTGAAAGTATCACTTTCTTTCTGCTTCAGATCTTCAGGTGCCCATTTTTAGAGATACAGAGAGTTTGTCCACTTAAGTTTGTCTCTTAAGCTTTTATGTGCATCTCCTCACCAAGTTGAACTGCAATTTTCTGAAATAAACCTTTGTTAGAAAAACAAATAGAAATTTTTATAAAAGTTCATTTTTAGACCTTTATGAAAAATGTAAAAAGTAAGAATAGTTTCTGCAAAAAATACCATAGCTACCACAGTTAAAATTTGTTAAAATAGTAAATAAAATTGTATATACCATTCAAATGCACAGTTTGGCATCAGTAAGATTTTTTCATTATTTGAAAGAAGTCTCTTATGCTCTCATTAATTTGATCCAAACTATAGTAATATTGTGTACAGTAATCGTAATAATGTATTAGTAACAGTAATACTGTGAGAGTATTTAAAATAATGGCTTTCTGTTTTAATCTATTTTAAATAAAAATGTATTCCTGTGTTGTCAGAGCAAGTTTTCATATGTTCTTCAGAAATCATTCTAATATGCTGATTAGGTGCTCAAGAAACATTATTATTATTATCAATGTTGAAAACTGCTGTGCAATGATGTGCTGCTTAATATTTCTGATGAAAGAAATGATGGGACAGATGAAAGACCTCATCATCTCCCTGTAAGGAAGCTCTGTCTGGGAGGATGGGGCTGTTGAACGTCCTCGCTGCTATCACATCTTGCTCTTTTATCTCCTCGACTATCTGCAGAGCCTGTCTGCATTAACATTTGTTGATTTAACTTCAGTTTTCTCCACCTCAGCACAAAATGCTAATATGTTTTTGATGATGGCAGGGCTCCAAATGTCAAAAACTCCAAATGTCGTTTTGCCATGAGATCCAAGAGATAAGAGCATGTGAATTTCACTTTCTGTTTATAAACGTTTTATTGGTGGTACTGGTTGATGTTTATATGACATGTTGCTTGTCGTCTTCATTGTTTTAGGGTGTTACTGTGTTGTGAATTCCCAGTGTGTGGGATGAGTGTTGGAGGCTGAGAGAAGGAACATATGGCAGAGAGCATTTAAAAGCGAGGGGATTATGTCTAAGGGGCTTTTTTCAGCCCCAGAGCTTTTTTCATTAGTGGCTTCAGTGTGCTGCAGTTCACACGGTTCGGTGCCATATATACATGCATTTAAAACAAAAAGCAGCCATTAAAAGGAATAGTTCTTCCAAATTTGTAAATTCTTTCTTCATTCTTGTTGTCCCAAGGTTGTAAGCCTTTCTTTATATTTTGGAACACAGAAATTGTGAAGATTTTGCTGGATGTCCTTTGCCATGCAGTTGCAATGAATCAGGGCCAAAGTTGTCAAACTTCAAAAAAGGATTAAAATGCATCATAAAAAGAACTCCATCCATACAACTAATACTCTATATTTCATGTCATTTAAATTCATATGATGGTGTTTTGTGATTTAACACTGAATTTGACTTTATTATTTATTTAATAATAATCTTTTCCTGTGTGCTGTAAATTATTGTGATTGAATTATTGTGAGGACGAAAAAGTTCCCCATGCAGATTTCGTTAGTAAGTTGGTCACATGAATTTTGCCATGTTGACAAAATGAAAGCTGTTTTGTTTAAAAGTGGACTTTTATTTAAGTGATACTTCATGCATCTACACTATTGACAGTGCCTTTTTTACCCGCAAAGTTTTGCTGATATTTCACTTATGTAACTATACGTTTAATAGATAGCATAAATCCTTAGCGCCAACTGTCTCTACCATCTACTTCAGCTTACAATGCTTTCAGAAAACATATCACAAATCAGTCTTTCAAACCAGTTTTGTGAACTGAATAAACTTAAAAACAATGATTTGTTGGTGTTTAAAAACAAAACAAAAAAAACTAGGGCATATGTCTTGATTTTCCATAACTTCCAGTTTGTTCTTCACACAACGTTCTGATGAAAAGAGCAAATCCATAAAACACATTATTCATCCTGTGAGTGCAGCCTTTTCCAGTTTCTAACTTTGTTTATTATTGGAGATAGGCAGTTCTCCATATCTCTTGCTCTCTCTCTCGCTCTCTCGCTCTCTCTCTCTCTCTTCTCTTTTACACAGTCTGGGTCAGGATGCCCTGACATTGGATCATGGTGACTTTATGAGTGATTTGAGCTCAGTCTTGTCCTGTTGTAATCATATTTACTGACGAGAGAGAGGTTGATTGTTTGATGAGTCACTGACATCAAATCATCTGTGAGTTGACTTCAGGCTCCAAAGTCAGAGTGGAACTTCTGTGCTACAGCTGTTTGCTTTAATAACAGTTGTAGTCAGGATAATAGTCACAAATATTTAGCTTATTAATGTACAGTATGATATATATTTGTTTGTTTTTTCCACTGGGCCCACAATGAATTATAATGATTAATTAATTAATTAATTAAATTAATGCAGCAATTAATTATTTAACCTTTATTTTTTTAATAATAAACCTTTTTTATTAACACCTATTATAAGTATCAGACAAATATATTTTTATATACTTTTATTTTCTTTCAAAAATGACCATTTACTGTAAATTTAATTTATGTAATTAAATTTTACAGCACTAATGTACCTTCACATTTCCAATTGAACTTTTCATAAATTATCGTCTTAATTTTATGAAAGGTCATGGGGAATTCATATACAGGACACCTTCAGAGCACACGGTTTGAGGAAGTGCTGCACAGCTCCATAGAGGCGTCTCTGCGCTCCAACACAGTGGTGCCCAGACCTGTGTTCTCTCAGCTGTACCTGGAAGCAGAGCAAAGGCCTCACTCTCATGATGGTGAGCTTTTACTTCTGTGGTCTTTTGTGGCCTCACACTCTTTAGAATGCATCACCTGTTTTGAGTATCTTATACATCCCCTAACTACACATGAAGTGACAGCATCAAGTCATAAAAGCTCATCCATGTTTATTTACATTATAAAAAAAAAAAAAAAAAAAAAAAAAATATATATATATATATATATATATATATATATATATATATATAGGTTTTTTATTATTATTTATTTAATTATTTACTTTCATATTTGTTTTTTTATTATATATATATAAATATATATATATATATATATATATATATATATAAATACAGTATATATATATATTTATATTTTTCTGTTTTTTTTTTTTTTACAGGTCGAGGAGATGATGACGATGAAGAGGATGGTTCATATACAAACAGCCCTCCAAACCCATATCAGTTGATGCCTCCACCAGAGGGATCCTGTACTACAGATGGTGAGATCATATGAGCCATAAATAACAGAGCAGATCAATAATGACTATTTTAGCTGTAGTCAGTACTTTTGTAGCCATTCAGACTACTGATTGATGATCAGTGATTCAGCATGTTCATAAAGTCACTGTGTCCTAATTCAAACTTGTGCAATTTCAGGGTTCTGTCAGGCGGGCAAAGACCTTCGGCTCTCGTCCATGGCCACCAAGTCTTTGGAAGTCCCTACTGGGTTTTTGCTTGTCGGAGCAAAATCTCCCAGCCTGCCTGATCACATTCTGGTGTGTGCGGTGGACCTGCGCTTTCTGCCCGATGAATGTGGACGTAATGCACTTTTAGGCAAGACACCGTGAACATTGTGCACCAATATTTTCATTACCTGCATTACAAAAAAGCCAAGAGCCAGATTGCGAAAGATAGGTAGAAAATGATAGAAGTCCTGATTTGGGTCAGGGTACCCCAACCTCAAAAGACCACATTTCCATTTGTCAGAGAGACATTTGTGGGTCTTTAATTTGGGTTTCTATGACCCTCATATAAGCAGCTTGATAGAAAGACAGCTAGAGAACAGCATATATACATGGCGTTGCTAAATGGTTGCCAAGCTGTTGTTATGGTGTTCTGCACGGTGGCTAGGTGGTTGATACAGTGTTCTAGGTAGTTACTAGGACATTTCTAGAGGGTTGTTAGGTTGCTTTAGGTGGTTGGTAAGGCATTACTAGGTGGTTTTATAGGGTGTTCTGTGTGGTTGCTAGGGCATTGCTAGGTGGTTGTCAGGGTGTTCTAGGCAGTTGCTAGACAGATGGATGCAAGGGTGTTGCTGTAGAGTTACTGGATAGACAGACAGTTGCTATTCAGTTGCTAGATCATTCTGGATGATTGCTAGGTGGTTGGTGGGCTGTTCTGGGTGCTTACTAAGTAGTTATAGACATTCTGAACTCTATTGGGGTTAGACAACACGTTTCAGGACCTACTCATTGTCGAAATCATACTCTAGATTTAATACTGTCACATGGAATTGATCTTGATAGTGTTGAAATTATGCAGCCAAGTGATGATATCTCAGATCATTATTGTCACGGTTGGTAAACCGTGATCTCAGGGTTTTGCACTTTGTGGGTGAAGTCTGTGTGTTATGCGTCAGCACTCATTAGTTTGTGGGCGTCTCCGCTAATTGTCATCAGCAACAGCTGTCACTCATTACTCATCCCTATATATTGGCTTGTCTAGCGTCTTGTGTTCATGAGAGCGTTGTTTCATGTACGTTACTTATGTTTGCTTTCTTGTGTGTTTCTGCGTTGGATGTCCGTGTCTCCCCGGAACCCCGTCCACTCTACGCACATCACCAACAAGCAACATCACTTATATTCGGCTCGCTTCCCCGCAGTTCCTGTGTCACCCTCTCCTGCTGCAAACTCATCTCCGCCATCCGGATCCTTCACCCACCTGCACCATCCTGGACTTTGTCTTCCCTTCAGCGTCATCTTTGTGTCTTATTGTTGTCCTGTATCATTGTTCTCATTAAACCGTGTTTAACTCGCACTTGCTTCCTGCCACTCCTTCACCCAGTCGTTACAATTATTTAGTTTTGTGCAAACTTCATATAGCCAACATTGTAAATTCTACTTCTTGTTACAAGTATGGAAGAACCATCACTTCTACCACAAAAGACTGCTTTTTAAGTTATCTTCCTGATGTATCCAAATTCCTTAGCATATCCAAAACCTCAGAACAACTTGATGATGTAACAGAAACTATGGACTCTCTCTTTTCTAGCATTTTAAATACAGTTGCTCCTTTACGCTTAAGGAAGGTTAAGGAAACCAGTATGACACCATGGTATAATGAGCATACTCCCACCCTAAAGACAGCAGCCCGAAAAATGGAGCGCAGCTGGAGGAAAACAAAACTAGAGGTATTTCGTATTGCTTCGCGGGAAAGTAACCTATCCTACAGAAAAGCATTAAAAACTGCTAGATCCGATTACTTTTCTTCTCTTTTAGAAGAAAACAAACATAACCCCAGGTATTTATTCAACACAGTGGCTAAATTAACGAAAAATAAAGCCTCAACAAGTGTTGACGTCCCAACATCACAGCAGTCAGACTTTATGAACTACTTTACTTCTAAAATCGATTCTATTAGAGATAAAATTGTATCCATTCAGCCGTCAGCTATAGTATCGCATCAGACAGTGCACTATAGACCCACTGAGGAACACTACCACTCATTCTCTACTATAGGAGAGGAAGAATTGTATAAACTTGTTAAATCATCTAAACCAACAACATGTATGTTAGACCCTATACCATCTAAGCTGCTAAAAGAGGTGCTTTTAGAAGTCATAGATCCTCTTCTGACTATTATTAATTCCTCTTTGTCATTAAGATATGTCCCCAAAACCTTCAAACTGGCTGTTATTAAGCCTCTCAAAAAACCACAACTTGACCCCAAAGAACTAGTTAATTATAAACCAATCTTGAATCTCCCTTTTCTGTCCGAGATACTAGAAAAGGTGGTATCCTCACAATTATATTCCTTCTTAGAGAAAAATGATATATGTGAGGATTTCCAGTCAGGATTTAGACCATATCATAGTACTGAGACTACTCTCCTTAGAGTTACAAATGACCTGCTCTTATCATCTGATCGTGGTTGTATCTCTCTTTTAGTTTTATTGGATCTTAGTGCTGCGTTTGACACAATTGACCAGAACATTCTTTTGCATAGACTTGAACACTTTGTTGGCATTAATGGAAGTGCATTAGCATGGTTTAAATCGTACTTATATGACCGCCATCAGTTCGTAGCAGTGAATGAAGATGTATCATATCGATCACAAGTGCAGTATGGAGTACCTCAAGGCTCAGTACAAGGGCCGCTACTCTTCACGCTTTATATGTTACCCTTGGGAGATATCTTCAGGAAACATGGTGTTAGCTTTCACTGTTATGCTGATGATACTCAGCTCTATATTTCTTCGCGGCCCGGTGAAACACACCAATTTGAAAAACTAATGGAATGCATAGTCGATATAAAAAACTGGATGACGAGTAATTTCTTACTGCTAAATTCTGAAAAAATAGAGGTGTTAATTATAGGACCTAAAAACTCTGCATGTAATAACCTAGAACACTGTCTAAGACTCGATGGCTGCTCTTTTCAATTCTTCGTCATCAGTTAGGAACCTAGGTGTGCTATTTGATCGCAATCTTTCCTTAGAAAGCCACGTTTCTAGCATTTGTAAAACTGCATTTTTCCATCTCAAAAATATATCTAAATTACGGCCTATGCTCTCAATGTCAAATGCAGGAATGTTAATCCATGAATTTATGACCTCAAGGTTAGATTATTGTAATGCTTTATTGGGTGGTTGTTCTGCACACTTAGTAAACAAACTACAGCTAGTCCAAAATGCAGCAGCAAGAGTTCTTACTAGAACCAGGAAGTATGACTATATTAGCTCGGTCCTGTCAACACTGCACTGGCTCCCTATCAAACATCAGGACATCTAGAGCCCCAGATACAGATCCCCTGTAAAGACCTTGTCTCAGATGACCATCAGGACAAGACCACAGGAAACAGATGATTCTTCTGCACAATCTGACTTTGCTGCAGCCTGGAATTGAACTACTGGTTTCGTCTGGTCAGAGGAGAAGTGGCCCCCCAACTGAGCCTGGTTTCTCCAAAGGTTTTTTTTGTCCATTCTGTCACCGATGGAGTTTCGGTACCTTGCCGCTGTTGCCTCTGGCTTGCTTAGTTGGGGTCACTTCATCTACAGCAATATCGTTGACTTGATTGCAAATAAATGCACAGACACTATTTAAACTGAACAGAGATGACATCACTGAATTCAATGATGAACTGCCTCTGTCATTTTGCATTACCGATACACTGTTTTGCTAATGAATGTTGTTCAGTTGCTTTGACGCAATGTATTTTGTTTAAAGCGCTATATAAATAAAGGTGACTTGACTAGTTGTTACTAGTGTTGCTAAAAATAGATTTTTCATTACTTGTAAATTGTTGTTTACTTTACTTACTAAATTACTTGTTTCAATGTTGCATACAAAGTTAGAAATTCCACTATTGTGACCATGTTCTAAGTTGTTACAAAGTTCCAATTGGTTGCTAGACAGACAGAGTGATCGAAAGAGGGACAGACCGACTGATATGGTTGTTGCTATGCCATTTCTAGGTAATTTAAAGTGGTTGCTAGGCAGTGTATTATTGGGCCAGGGTACTATGAATAGTTGTTAAAGTATTCCTAGTGAGTGCTAGAGCATTGCTTGGAAGTTGCTATACAGTTTCTAGAGTTCTAGAATGCTATGTGATCGGTAGAGTGTTCTGGGTTTAAAAACATTGTAGAAATTATAGACTTTATGTAGCTCTTGTCTTTCCAGTTTCTCCTGGTTGATTCACAGCATGAAGATGAATGAACCACTTGTTTTAAAATCTTCCTGATCTATTAACATTTGTTATGACAGTTGTGTCAAACATTAAAATGCGCAATAACTTTCATATCACTTAACCAGCTTATTAATTTTTGACAGCAATCCCATAGAAATATACAGAGCTACTGCATAAACAGAAGTGCAGTAGAACAACATTCTTAAAGGGATAGTTCACCCAAAAATCAAAATTATGTCATTAATAACTCACCCTCATGTCGTTCCAAACCAGTAAGACCTCCATTTATCTTCAGAACACAGTTTAAGATATTTTAGATTTAGTCCGAGAGCTCACTTGGCTCAGTGTCGAGTGCAAAAGAACCAGGGAACCGTTTTCTTCAACCGGTTTATTGAATCGATCTGTCCGAAAGAACTACTGGTGATCCGAAAACCGATGCAACCAGTTCTTGACTCGTGAAAGAGTCATAATCTGGCTCGGCTCGGTGTTCATCTTCAGTTCTCTCTTCACAGCAGTTCAGTCAGTGTACTGTTTGAGTAAATGAATTACTCCGGGATATTGGTTTGTTTTAACTCAGAGGGAGCCAGCCACATTAAAAAAGTTAACAGCATAAGTAATTTGTGGATCAATTCGTATTGGAGAAGCGAACCGTTTAAAACGATTAAGTTCGATTTGGTGAACTGGTTCAAGAAGATCCGGTTACATCGAATGATTCGTTCGCGAACCGGATATGACAAACTGCTTTGTTTTGAACTCTCTCACAACAGACACGGAAGAGAAGACAATGCTGAATAAAGTCGTAGTTTTTTGCTATTTTTGGACCAAAATGTATTTTCGATGCTTCAAAATATTCTAACTGACCCTCTGATGTCACATGGACTACTTTGATGATGTTTTTCGTACTTTTCTGGACATGGACAGTATACCGTACACACAGTTTCAATGGAGGGACTGAGAGCTCTCAGACTAAATCTAAAATATCTTAAACTGTGTTCCAAAGATAAACGGAGGTCTTACTGGTTTGGAACGACATGAGGGTGAGTTATTAATGACATAATTTTTATTTTTGGGTGAACTATCCCTTTAAGATGGCTGCAGGCTTGTTTCTCTGGTGTATAAGGTCTATATAGCAACAGCCTAAAAAATGAGCAAAAGATAGACAGAGAGAGAGACGTAGAAATGGGACAACCCTAAGCACAGAGCCAGTTCTTGGGTCAAGGGACCCTAACCTTGTGGGACCTTATTTTCATTTGTCAGAGAGACATTTTAAGCCCTTCAATTTGGGTTTCTATGGCTCTCAACTCAGCTCATAGCCCTCGCCCCCAGTTTTGGTTTGTGGCTATGGAAACTGGGTGCTTAGCTGGTTAGAGTCTGCACTATGTCTCTATTTTAGATAACTGTTCTTGGTCTTCAAGGAATCTAGACAACATCTGGGCACTCAAAGACATACAGAAAAGAAAACATATATTCACCATGTGTCTTGTCTGTTGTAGGTTTCTCAGGGAACTGTATGGGCTGCGGAGAGAAGGGCTTCCGCTACTTCACTGAGTTTGCCAATCACATAAACCTGAACCTCACCACACAGCCTAAGAAGCAGAAGCACTTAAAGTACCACCTGCTCAGAAATGCACAGGGCATTCTGGTCAAGGGACCACCAATCTGCTGGAAAGGAACAGGTAAGACGGCACAGAAATAGTCAGTAAAGGTACCATTCTACATTTTATGGTAATATTGATGAATGGACATCTTATTTTAGAAGCGTATTGCATCAGCAATGCCTCTGTGGTGGAATATTGACAACCAATGACTAGCAGGAGGGTTAATATGACTCTGTTCAGCATCTTGGGTCAGCCTGACCCTTTCAGCAGTGCTCGCCTTCACAGACTGTCAGTGCAGATGGCCAGCACACCTAGTTTAACTCACTGCTACCATGGAGACACGTCAACATTGAGCGGACGAGCTTTGGCAGCGTATGCACATATTCAGAGAGCATTTCATGCTTCACAAAGTACTCAAACACTTAAAGAGGAAGACAACATAACTGCAGCATATTTATAATAATAAACTGCCTTGTGTTGATGTGTTGTGGATGCTAATATTGTTATATTCAATTTTATAGTTGTTCAACTTATTTTTATAGCTGTTATTTTAGCTGGTGTAATGTGGTGCTAAAGTTGCATAGTTTGATGTTAGGTTTCTAGTGGTTTCTAGGACATCCCTAGGTGATTGCTAAGGTGTTTTGGGTGGGATCTTTACTGGCCCCAGGTGTGGTATTGGTCAATGTCAGTCTATGGGATTTATCAGCTGTTTTTTTAAGTTGCCAGGCAGAAATGGCAGACTATTCGGTGTTCAGTCTTTATGCACACAGCCTTGAACACATTTAACCACGCAGGTAGGAAACACACAGGGTGTTAAGATAGTACAGGTTTGCAAGGCTCAACCATCTTGTTGCTAAATTAATATTTACTGTATTTACTTCTACATTTAAACTGCTATGATTCACTTTTCCCTATCTCACAGATCTAAACACCCATCTCCATTTATCTGAGGGTTCCCCTCCCTTAACCAATGGGAGTCATGATCCTGGACCACAACAGCCTCCGGCCCAGCCTGAAAAAGTGGCCAATGGTCCTGGAAGACCCAAAGGAATAGGTAACCCTGCCCTCCAGTAGTCACTATTCACTCAATGTTTATATTTCAAGCATGGATTAGAGAAAAAGGAAACCTCAATTTATCAGGGGAGGTCCCTAAACTAATCCCCCCTCTAGACTTCACACCTCCAGTGAAAGAGAGCAGCCTTTTTGAAATGTTTAAATGCTTTAAAAAGAAGCAGCTGTATTGTCTAGGCCCTTTCCTCCTCCTCTTTTGTTTTTGGTGTACAGTATGTCGTTATTCAGCATTTGGGGCTGTAAAAGATCCTTCTCTTTTCTTTCAGCACTCTCTGACTATAACCTCTATAAAGTGACACTGTAAAGTCTCTTCCCTTCTCTCTCCTGCTCACTGTCTGCATTGTAAAATGTGAGACTTCCTTCCTGTTACTTTGTTTTTCATTAGGATTTAACACATTGCCCCTTCTTTTCTGGTCCTCTTTACATATAAAGGGACGTATGCGCTTGCGTTTACAGTTTGGTTAATGTAGAAAATAATATTCACATCTTATGACACCAAAACCCACCTTTAAAGTAAATTTACATTATGTTGTTTTTAGATTTACATTTACACAAGAAAAAAGGAAAGTTTGGCAGGGTAAACTTTGTGCTTGGTGCAGAAGGTTTTTTTGTGTGTGTTTTTTTGACAATATAACAGCATCGATGGATGGATGTTCTCTGCAGCTGTTCTGTTAATCCTATTGACCAGTTGTGCTGATTTTCAAGGCTCCATGGCAAATACTGGGCCTCCCAAAAAGAGGCACAAGGGATGGTCCCCAAAATCCTCTGCTCCTACAGAAGTCACCCCAAGACCTGCTCCCAACAGCATGACCAATGTCACTAAATCAGGTAAAGGGGTTGGAAGATAATTATTTCCTAAATTATTGCCCTATAAGAATATTAAAAGATCTGTGAGCAGCAGTATTTGGGTTTCATTGAGGCACAATATTTCTGCTTCTACATTTTTAACACTGTAAGGACTTATATAATATAACATTATGCAGCATTGGGAGGCCTTATGGCAAGGAGGCTTAAGGCTAGATATATATTTTTTTTAATTTAGGTTATAATCCAAAACCCCAGGACTATCTACACCCCTGTGCTTGAGTGCCAAAAATGTGATGTGATCTGACTGCAGCACACACTCTTCCGAAGAGGCCTTTATAATTAAAGACGTGTTTGCTTTTCATCAAACCTGAACAGAGTGTTCTTCTGATTTTCTCTGGAGAGCATTGAGCAAATGCTCAAAAAAAGCAACATTATTTAAAAATAACGAGTGACTCATCTGGACTTATAATAACAAGTCGTTCCCAATCTTTTGTCCTTAAAGCCTTACACACACACAAACGCACACACACAAACACACACACACACACACACACAGATATATATATATATATATATAAAGTAAAAAGAAAGTCCTATAATACTTTTTTTAAATACAACCCGAATTCCGGAAAAGTTGGGACGTTTTTTAAATTTTAATAAAATGAAAACTAAAAGACTTTCAAATCACATGAGCCAATATTTTATTCACAATAGAACATAGATAACATAGCAAATGTTTAAACTGAGAAAGTTTACAATTTTATGCACAAAATGAGCTCATTTCAATTTTGATTTCTGCTACATGTCTCAAAATAGTTGGTTTCGGGGCATGTTTACCATGGTGTAGCATCTCCTTTTCTTTTCAAAACAGTTTGAAGACGTCTGGGCATTGAGGCTATGAGTTGCTGGAGTTTTGCTGTTGGAATTTGGTCCCATTCTTGCCTTATATAGATTTCCAGCTGCTGAAGAGTTCGTGGTCGTCTTTGACGTATTTTTCGTTTTAATGATGCGCTAAATGTTCTCTATAGGTGAAAGATCTGGACTGCAGGCAGGCCAGGTTAGCACCCGGACTCTTCTATGACGAAGCCATGCTGTTGTTATAGCTGCAGTATGTGGTTTTGCATTGTCCTGCTGAAATAAACAAGGCCTTCCCTGAAATAGACGTTGTTTGGAGGGAAGCATATGTTGCTCTAAAACCTTTATATACCTTTCAGCATTCACAGAGCCTTCCAAAACATGCAAGCTGCCCATACCGTATGCACTTATGCACCCCCATACCATCAGAGATGCTGGCTTTTGAACTAAACGCTGATAACATGCTGGAAGGTCTCCCTCCTCTTTAGCCCGGAGGACACGGCGTCCGTGATTTCCAACAAGAATGTCAAATTTGGACTCGTCTGACCATAAAACACTATTCCACTTTGAAATAGTCCATTTTAAATGAGCCTTGGCCCACAGGACACGACGGCGCTTCTGGACCATGTTCACATATGGCTTCCTTTTTGCATGATAGAGCTTTAGTTGGCATCTGCTGATGGCACGGCGGATTGTGTTTACCGACAGTGGTTTCTGAAAGTATTCCTGGGCCCATTTAGTAATGTCATTGACACAATCATGCCGATGAGTGATGCAGTGTCGTCTGAGAGCCCGAAGACCACGGGCATCCAATAAAGGTCTCCGGCCTTGTCCCTTACGCACAGAGATTTCTCCAGTTTCTCTGAATCTTTTGATGATGTTATGCACTGTAGATGATGAGATTTGCAAAGCCTTTGCAATTTGACGTTGAGGAACATTGTTTTTAAAGTTTTCCACAATTTTTTTACGCAGTCTTTCACAGATTGGAGAGCCTCTGCCCATCTTTACTTCTGAGAGACTCTGCTTCTCTAAGACAAAGCTTTTATAGCTAATCATGTTACAGACCTGATATCAATTAACTAAATTAATCACTAGATGTTCTCCCAGCTGAATCTTTTCAAAACTGCTTGCTTTTTTAGCCATTTGTTGCCCCCGTGCCAACTTTTTTGAGACCTGTAGCAGGCATTAAATTTTAAATGAGCTAATTAAGTGGATAAAAGTGTAAAATCTCTCAGTTTAAACATTTGCTACGTTATCTATGTTCTATTGTGAATAAAATATTGGCTCATGTGATTTGAAATTCCTTGAGTTTTCATTTTATTAAAATTTAAAAAAACGTCCCAACTTTTCCGGAATTCAGGTTGTATAATATCCACATACCTCAAAGCATATAAGTTCTCCTGCCCCCTTGCAAACTCTGAACCAAGGCAGGTTGGGAACTACTGACTTAAGAGATTTAATATTCTGATTGCTTTTGGCGACGGAGGTTTGTGTGCATGTGTACATTTGTGTGTGTGTGTGTGTGTGTGTGTGTGTGTGTGCGCGCACACGCAGACTACTTCAAACAAGTCAAGTGAATGCTGCAAATTATGTGCACTGTTATATCAGCTATCAAGTGTAGATGTGTTTGTCCTCAGTGGACAGCGGGGCATCTGGGTGTTTGTCTATGGGGTCCTCGCCGCGTCATGCATCTGGGGAATCTGTCACAGTGCCTGATCACCTGCTGCAGACTTGTGGGCTACGACTGGTCATTTTTAAAGGTAAAATCTCAACATTGTTTGGTTCTTGCTATATTTTTTTCTGACCCTGTTTACAATAATAGCAGTTTCTGTTCTGATTATTTACAAAATGACTTTACAAAATAAAGCTGTATGAATGTTTATAGAAACATAAAATTTAGGAGCAACCTGGGCACTTTTAAACTATTTGTGTTTTTTTTTGTCTACAGTGATAGCGGGTTCCCACCACTTTATCTTGGGCCTGCTGTCAGTTAGACCGTGTTTGTGTGTGTGTTTTTGTCTGTAGGACACGGGACACTCCCACATTTGTGTGGGAACCTCGGGGATGTGCTGGTGAGTGGCCTGCTGCAGAAATGCTATCGCACTTCCCAGAACCTCCCACAAGTCTATGAGCAGTATGGCACCACTCCCATTCAGCCCATCTCCACTGAGATGCTCATCCTGCTGACTGTCTACTATCTAGTGCAGCTTGGTAAGAACAACAGTATTTCATGCACCTTCCACACCGTCTGTTTTTGCCCAACAGTAAACTTTTTGATGCCAGAGACCTCCATTATGATAAGTCCCTTCCGAAAATATGAGGGAACTATATTTCCATGCATAGATCCCTGTATAGAAGATGAATTTGTACTTTTTGAGCAAAATATCAAGCACAATATCAGAATGATGTTGTTTCCAAAATTAAATAACTGGCCTTTTGTATTGTCACAGCGCATTTAAACAAAAGCACTTGATACAAATATAATAAAAAATTATACAATTATACAAAATTAAACAAATTCAGTCTTTAAGTTGATGTATTAAAATGACAAACTAAAACTAAATTCAATAAAATTTAAAGCTCAATAGAAAAAAAATACTCACAATTTCTAAAACACGAAGAAAAAAACCCCACAAAATATAAAAATAAAAGCTATAAATCCTTCCCTATGGGGAAGTTGTGTCCTAGTGGTTAGAGAGTTTGCCTCCTAACCCTAAGGTTGTGTGTTTGAGTCTCGGGCCGGCAATACCACGACTTAGGTGCCCTTGAGCAAGGCACCGAACCCCCAACTGCTCCCCGGGTGCCGCAGCATAAATGGCTGCCCACTGCTCCGCGTGTGTGTTCACTGCTGTGTGTGTGTGTGTGTGTGTGTGCACTTTGGATGGGTTAAATGAAGAGCACAAATTCTGAGCATGGCTCACCATAATTGGCTGTATGTCACGTCACTTTAACTTTTTTTTCACTTTCAATATTATATCAATAACACTAAAATAACACCGGTTTACGGTTAAAAACTACACCAGTAAGAATAATAAAATAATTTAGTTTTTTTTTTTAAAGAACAAAGTTAACACTTATAACTGTGTGTTAAAAAACTGCATGATTAATATTAATAAATAAACAGATACAATAACAGCCCTCTTAGCACCCCAGTGATGTCCCCTAAGAGTCATTGGACTAAGACTATATTTAAAATATTTTATTATTTTGGAACCTTAAATTCTTATTTTACATTATATACTGTAAAATGACACTAGTTAATTATCGTCTTACAACAGCACCTGACCAGGCTCCTCTGATGGAAGACTTGGAGCAGATCTTCATGCGTTCCTGGCGTGAATCACACCTAACGGAGATCCGGCAGTATCAGCACACACATGCACAGTTTCCCACTCCTCTCCCCTGCCTCGCACAGCCCCTTACTCCCTCCCAGCTCCCCTGGCTGGCCAAACTGGCCACCAGCTCATGTGGGGAAGGAGTTCTAGTGCTAGACACAGCACCCTCTCTAGCTGAAGCACTGGAGGACACCTTCCACAGACTAGTAGATGGCAGGTTGAGGCAGACCAATTATGTGGTGATCATCTGCATGAACAGGAGCCAGGAAATAGAGTCATGTGTGGTGGTGACAGGTACAGTATGTGGGTTACAAATGTACATCTACGTACTACTACTAAGGTGTTTTTTTATGTCTTTAGACTAGATGTAGATATATCATTTTGGCTATCAGCCTTTAGAAATTTTTTTAATTTTCTGTATTGATATTAGATATTTATTTAGATTACCTTTGCCATAATCTAATGCTTACTTACGTTTATCTTTCAAAAACACTAATAATTTAACCCTTGTGCATTGTTCAAATTCACTACCCTTTCGTTATATTCAGGATGAAAACATCCACTCAATTAAACTGCTGTAAAAATGTATCAGATAATTTTTTTTTTTTTAATTTCTTTTGCATAAATATATTAAATCAACCTCAGTCCTGATCAAAACTACCAAATGTTTTTTTTTAAAAAATCCAAGATTTTAACTCTTTAATTGCCAAGTTTATAAATGATGTCACTGATTTGGGGGGAAAAACAAACAAAATGACTTATTTTCAATATAAAAGTAATTGTGGCCATTAACCCTTTAGATAGGCCTGTGCAAAAAAAAAATGTTTAGTTTCTGGCTTGTATATGGAGTTATATGGAGTATAACAGCAAATTATAGTGTTTGTGTGTGTGTGAGATTCTTGATTGTTGGTTGTTTTCCCTGTTGGGCAGAGGTAAAAAAAAAAATTTTTTACTGTTGATCACTAGGTGGGACCATTAACCCTTTAGATAGGAGTGTGCAAAAAAAGCTTAGTTTCTGACTTGTATATGGAGCTATATGGAGTATAACAACATATTATATTGTGTGTGTGTGTAAGAGAGGGAGAGAGAGAGAGAGTGTGAGAGAGACCTTTGCGCACAACAAAAGTGTATTTATGCACCTGCTGCCTTTTAACGGTGATGATAAGTATAGACTAAACAAAAGCAAAGTACGTGGATTTAAACACTTGCATGCCATCGTGCTGGTCATTTAATGGTGAGAAGAGCAGCAAGCAACACGAGAAAGGGCTTGACTTGTACCAAAGTTTTAGAAATGATTATGCAGCTTGACCCCTCCAGCGAGCTGCAGTTTATTTGAAGTTGGTATTGCATTTTGGTTCATAATAAATTATTTTCATAAATCTGATGCAAAGTAGATTTTTTGTACAAAAAAATCTAAAAGTGCATCATTGAAGAATTTTAAGGTTTTAAACTGGCTTTACCATAAAGAAAAGACAAGCATTTCACACATAGGCCATCCGTACTTTTCACCATCAAAATAATCTTTTTTTATTGTTTACTCCATGTAGTTCTGAGAGCATGAGGTGCATATTTGGATTTTTTCAGATACAGTACAGACCAAAAGTTTGGACACACCTTCTCATTCAAAGAGTTTTCTTTATTTTCATGACTATGAAAATTGTAGATTCACACTGAAGGCATCAAAACTATGAATTAACACATATGGAATCATATACATAACAAAAAAGTGTGAAACAACTGAAAATATGTCATATTCTAGGTTCTTCAAGGTAGCCACCTTTTGCTTTGATTACTGCTTTGCACACTCTTGGCATTCTCTTGATGAGCTTCAAGAGGTAGTCACCTGAAATGGTCTTCCAACAGTCTTGAAGGAGTTCCCCGAGAGATGCTTAGCACTTGTTGGCCCCTCTGCCTTCAGTCTGCGGTCCAGCTCACCCCTAAACCATCTCGATTGGGTTCAGGTCCGGTGACTGTGGAGGCCAGGTCATCTGGCGCAGCACCCCATCACTCTCCTTCTTGGGTCAAATAGCCCTTGATGCCTTCAGTGTGAATCTACAATTTTCATAGTCAGGAAAATAAAGAAAACTCTTTGAATGAGAAGGTGTGTCCAAACTTTTGGTCTGTACTGTACATCAAGGTAAGTGCACAAAGGTCTCTCTCACACTCTCTCTTTCTCTCTCTCTCTCTCTCTCTCTCACACACACACACACAATATAATATGCTGTTATACTCCATATAACTCCATATACAAGCCAGAAACTAAGCTTTGTTTTGCACAGGTCTATCTAAATGGTAAATGGTCCCACCTAGTGATCAACTGTAAAAATAACAAATTTTACCTATTCCCAAAAGGGAAAACCACAAACAATCAAGAATGTATGATTTTATGGTGTCATGGCTTTGCAAACAAAAAATGTAGTTATAATGGAAGTCAGTGGGGCAAAAACAGCCACAAACCATAACTGAGGGAGAAAAAAATGTAATCTAATGCTGCACAAAAACTAACAATGCATCAAAGCCAATGTTGTTACTAATCTTTGACATGCCCTAGACTGTGATAGAAGGTAAAAAAAATTATCCAGTCCACAATCACTTTTTATATTGAAACTCATTTTGTGTGTTTTTTTCCCCCCAAATCAGTGATATAATTTATGAACTTGGTAATTAAAGAGTTTTTTTTAACGTTTTGTAGATTTAATCAGGATTGAGGTTCATTAATAGATTTATGCAAAATAAATTGAAAAAAACATATACATTTATCTGATACATTTTTACAGCAGTTTAATTTAGTGGATGTTTTCATAACGAAAGGGTAGTGAATTTGCCCAGTTTATTGTTAAGGTTTTGAAAATTTTCAAAGCATTTTCCAAAAATATGTGTCAAAATAAGATTTGTCACCAAAAATCATTCCATTTGCTGAAACACAGAGAAAGTTGTGGCCAAAATAAGACTCAACTTTACCCCCTTGTGGACGAAAGCGTCCCCAACAACGCATAAGGGTTAATAACACTGTGAAATTTAATCTTTTGTAAATATGAATAAATATAATAATAGTAAATAGTAAACAGTGGTCTATGGTTAAAATATGCAGCTATCAACATAATGAAACTGATTAATCGCAAGATTCTTTTTTTTTTTGTCTAGAATAACGAAGCAGTAATAATATTTACATTTGGTATTCTCTAACTTTGACAATTAAAAAAATAAAATCATGATGATGTCTAATCTTCAATTCAGCATTTTTGTTGTTGTTCTTTTTTTATTATTATTATTTATTTACACTACATAGTATAGATTTATGTATAGATATAGACCTAGTATAGATTTTCAGTCTTGACATAAAAATTTGGTTTATCTGTATTGGCCATAAATGTACTAACCATCTGCAATAAGCATGTAGATCTGAAATTGAAATTGGATTAAAATGTTACAATATCAATGTTTTCACACAGGGAAGCACCAGGCTCGTGCTCTAGCTGAGAGTCTTCTCTCTCCTAGTGATTGTGTGAGAGAGATCATCCATGAGTTGTCTTCTGGGGTGGCAGCAGAGTTGGGGTCCTATTACAGTTCTCTGGGTCCAGGTAAGACTGCTGGCTTGATACATGGATCTCACCTCTGTGGTTTCCCCATACAGTGTTTAAGTGCATTTGTATACCACTTATCAGATGGAGATGTGGAAGCCTTGTTGGAGAAAGCCAATCCTGAGAACACTGCCCAGTATTCTAGAATAGAACCATCAGGAGACAGTCCTAAAGCCAAGTGTGCTGGTGAGACTGCCTTGTGCGTGAAAGTATCCAAGTACAAAGTTAATGAGATATATACTTTGAGCATAAGGTGTTTTAACACTTTGTATTTTTCAATAGAATACTCCGTAGAATGGCACAAGATTCGGCCCATACAGCTTGCCATGGCTCGGAAGCTGCTCTCGCACGTTTGCTCCATCGCTGATTCCAGCACACAGAACCTAGACCTTGGTTCCTTCAAAAAGGTTGAGTTCTTAATCTGCGTTCCTCCCTCTGAGGTCACTTTTCATCAAGTCGCCCTTCACTTGTGGAACTCAGGTAAAGTAATGCGACTCAATATGAGTCTCTACTACACCCTTACAAAAACTTAAATAGAGTAAGTAAGCAAAAACAGTGTCCTAGTAGAATCCTTGTAAGTGTACTATTTCAGTACGTCTTGGAACTAAACTGGCCTTCATGGTTTATAAAAGTGTACTTTAAGTGTAACAGCAGTAAACTTTGAGTACACAATTAGTCTATATCTAAGTTTTATATATTGTTACTATTAGTTTACTAGTTATTCAATTCTGATTACTTTTTAGTTTATTAAAGTACACTTTGAAATACACTCTCAGTAAACTACTAGTTTAAAAGTTTTTATACTGTAGTTATAATTGGTTTGTTTAAATGAAATTAACATCATACTTGTAGTTTACTACTTATATACTATTTTTTGCACTTTTAAGTAAAAGCAAATTATACTTAGTTGTACTTTTCTTGTATTTGATTGTCCCAAAAGTATCCTGAAAGAATATCAGAAGTTTAAGTTGGGACAAATATAATTAAGCTTCAATGCATACATGAAATATATGCAGTATATACTTTATATAACAGTATAAGCCAAGTATACTTAAGTATAATTTTAAGTATATCTCTGATAAGTATTAAAGCCTACTCTGTCATCAATCTACTTTTTTTTAACACACTTGAATAAACTTATTTTTTGTAAGATACTGGGAGATACGTCACAATGTAATATATTGCAGATAGATCTCACTTCCTGCTGTTGTATTTCCAGGGGTGTTATGGGAGTTAGGACTGGACCAGAACTGCTTGTCGCTGAAGGAGGCTGAGCAGTATGTGGTAAAGCTGAATCCGAGTGCAGTGGGAAAAATCAACAGCCTCGTTCAGAAATCCAAAACGAACCCCTACACTCTCTTCATACTAGTGCACGATCACGCACACTGGGACATCAGCAGGTATGTGACCTCCCATGTTTCTCCATTAAGCCTCGTCTTTGCTTGGCTGTTGGTGCAATTATCTGTATATCTTTATTCTTATGCCAGTGGGCAGTGCAGTGGAGGAGACTCCAGCTTAGGACTAGTGGACAGCCTGCTGAACTGCAGACAGATTCGGGATGCTCCCAACATCCTGACGCTCCATGTGACTTCGTTCCCCTTCACCTTGCAGACTCAATACACACGCATCAGCCCTTACAATGAAATCCACTGGCCCTCTGCATTTAACAATGTAAGAATACCACTATTTCTATCTATTTAAACCAGTAAGTTAAGCTCCTGGAAACTGAAACTTTGTAAAAGCTCCTAGCTTTTGACCACGACCACAGAACTTCTTACTAATTCCTAAAGAGTTTACATTTTGTATATATCCGTTTTTGCACACCTAGGATGTAGATCTTTATCACGAGAAGACAAAGTACTTCGGTGTATCCGAGCTGCTGGAGACGACCCGCTCTGGAAGTGGGCTTCCTCTGCTGCGATATGACAGTTCATTTGAGAGCATGGCTGCTGCTCTGGAAGAGAGGTTTGTTTTCTGTGTTATTTTTTTTATATTGCAGCTGTTAATTAATGTATATTTTAAATAGCTTCTTGAACAGCAGATCAGCATATTAGAATGATTTCTGAAGGATCCACTGAAGTCTGAGTGGCTGCAAAAAAATCAGCTTTGCCGTAAACGACATTTTTAAATATATTAAAACAGTAATTCTTTAGCTGAAATACGGTTTACAGTATTACTGTTTTAGCAACTCATACTCCCACTGACAAGTTTCCTTATGTCTCCTCAGGCTCCCAAAACTACACAGTGCAGTGATTCGCACCCATGTGCTGATCCAGCATTACTCTCTGGCCCTGATGGCAACAGCGGGCGGCCAGGCTTTACAGGCTCTGCAGAAGCACGTCTCAGTGGAGACGCTGGAGATGGTGCAGTGCCTCCTCAACACATCCCAGCAGTGCCCCAGCCGTCACGGTCACATGCTGCTCCTGAGGATCCCCTCACCAGCTCTCGCTGCCTTCGCTCACCAGCGCCTTTGCAATGTCCGCAACCGACTCGGCCTTCACAAGCAGTTTGAGATCATCCTGGGGGATCCATACTCTGCTCTCACTGTAGGAAAACACTTCTTGGACCAACTAAGGGTATTTACTATTAATCTTTTTTTTTTTATAAATTACATTTTGTGTCATTTATTCTTGTGTCCATATTTTTCTTTATATCCCTAAATCATATAACCTTTTGCTTTTAATATGTGTCCAGGTATGGCTGAAGATCTTGGACCCAGAATGGGCTCCTCGAACATATCTAGAGCTGGAGGCTATACCCTGTATCCTCATCTTAACTGGCATGGATCCACTTGGAGAGTCTTTACCCAGGTAAAACACTCACAGAAAGTTTTTTTTAACTTGTCTAAGCTTGATGCAGAATGTATTACATATATTACATTTTAGGCAACATTACTGGCAAATACATATATGTTAAATATAAATACCGGCAGCTGTTAAATATATTATTTTTTTATTGCATTTCATATAATAAAAACTACCTACCTTAAGAGTACTTTCTTTAAAAAAAAAAGGATTGTTAACATAGATTAGCAAGATTTAGAAGGCCCATTTCTATTTTGTTTGATTGTCCAAATAAGTTTTTTTTTTTTTTGTACAGGTCAGCAAGACCTCAAAAAAATAATTACCTGTGGCAATTTAAGTCCCTTTTCAAAATAGTTCATGCTGTCCCATTTTTTTTTTTACTGCCACAGGTTATTTGACAGTATTATTCCATTCAAAATGTCAAGCACAATTTTATAGCCTAAATTTTAATATCAATGTTTAATATCAACCTATGCATATCTAAATGTAAAGGTCATAGAAATTAATACTACTTTAACTTTATGTTTTTATTTTATATAATATTATATTATAAAATATTATAATTGTCTGTATAATATAAAATATTGCTCTTATGTAGAGCAATGCTGTACAGCACTTTCCTGCAGAGTTTAGCTCTAAACCTAATCAAACACACCTGAGTTTGCTAATCTGTGTCTTCAGGATCATTAAAAAAATCACATTTAGGTTTGTTTGATTATAGTTGAAAGAAATAACTCTGCAGGAACGTGGATCTCGCGAGCCAGATTTGGGGATCACTGCTGTAGAGTAAAACATGCTTGCAAGCTTTAGTGGTTCAGTTTGGGAGCATCTGTACCATTCAATGGATCATTGAAAATGATTCATCATGATTAATCATTATTCATTAATTCAGTAATCACAAATGACTAGAGAAGGAAAAGTCATGGAAGTGACAAGAGTCTTGGGACTAGATCTTAAAATAATAGCTTTACTTCATTTTCATGGTTTATACTTAAGCTTACCATGTTGTTCCTCTGTCCTCAGATCTCTGAAGTACTGTGACCTGCGTGTTATCAGCTGCTGGTCTCTGCAGCGCACCACTCTCGAGCAGGAGCTGGGATTGGCCGCATACCTACTGAAGACAAAACAAGATGGCCAGCACGCACGCTGCGACCTGTCAGAGAGTGACCCTGAAAAACTCAGCAGCACTGACAACGAGGAGGAGGTTGTAGTGGATGGTCAGTATTGCAAAGCCAGAAAACATGAAGTATTTACTAAACTGAGCATAAACCATTTTGTTTTAAATGTAGGAATGATGAGGGTTTATGTAAACACTAAATTAGACGGTAACATGGACAAGGCACGCCACAACTGGCCCAATCCTTCAGATAGTCAGAGAGTAAGAATGTCAAGCTATTAGTCAGCTCATCTGTGTTTTAACACAGTCTTCAAACACAGCTTTTGAAAAGGAAGAGGATTCTCTCCTGAGACTTCAGCATCTCCTCATTATCCGTCAGCACCTCATGTAAGGAAACAAGAGGAAATGGAGTTTAATCACCTCAATGACTGCAATGTTCACATAGGTAGAACTGTTTCTTCCTTCAGGGACATTTCCAAAAATCCAAACCACAATGAATCAAAACATATATCCAAATCTAATCGATTTCAAACTAAAGGATGACTTTGCCGATTTTCAACCAGTTTTGTATTGTTTCAATGTCTGTAGTATATGTAGAAGTACAATGTCTAATATTTCTCATGTTACCTGCACCCAGATGACCATGTTTATTTGTCAGCAAAAGTTGTCCTTTAATTGTAACACTTTGGGTTGTTAGTTAAAATCATGCATAACAAAAGTGATTGTAATTCTTTGAGCAAATGTTTGCAAGTTGCCACATCATTCTTTCAATTTCAAAACATTTTGTTCTGATTATAACTGATATACTAATCAAATAAACTGATAACCTGAGTGGTATGTTTAATTTTTGGTCTGTTTTGGGATTTGGGATTTGGGACTTGGGACGGTGAAGTGGGGCATTGCTTTCGAAAAGATTCCTGAAACAAGCGAATTCAAAGGTTTGACATACATACTTACTGAGCGTACCTCTCTCTGGTGGTCTGTAGTAAACAACGATCTCCCTAGACTGGGTAACCAGGCCTCCCCAGCTGGCTCTCAGCACCTCCATTCTGACTGGACTCCTTTGGATCCAGACAAGCAGCCCAACCAGAGGCGGCAGTCCAAATCCACTTCATCTGGATCTTCGTCCACACGGCAGAGCTGCTCCTGGGCACGCAATCTCAACCGCCCTCCTGTGGTACTGCTCCCTAAGGCTGTCTACGACCTCATCACCACAATGGATTCCAGTGGCCTGCCCAAGTCAACTTCCTTCCTCCCACACTCTTCAGTAGAGTGGGTCAACTCCTTTAGACCTGTCCTCAGCAAAATGATGACCTGCACCGAGCAGTCGCTGTACTATCGCCAGTGGACAGTCCCCAAACCCCACCACATGGACAGCAGTAACCGAGCGCAAGGACGCACTGATAACTTCCACCCTCGAAAGCTGCTGCTAAGTGGGCCACCACAGGTAAACGAGCATCTGCAACACTGGATGCCACTGTCAGTATTTGGCAGTATTTGGGTTAAAATTGGAATTTGTTGTGTGTGTCCAGGTGGGAAAGACTGGGGCATATCTGCAGTTTCTGGGTATTCTCTCTCGCATGCTGATCAGACTGATGGAGGTGGACATCTACGATGAGGAGGACATCAACTGCAGTAAGTATTAAAAAGTGAAAGTGACATGACATACAGCCAAGTATGGTGACCCAAACTCGGAATTTGGGCTCTGCATTTAACCCATCCAAAGTGCACACACAGCAGTGAACACACACACACCATGCACACACACCCGGAGCAGTGGGCAGCCATTTATGCTGCATTATGGCCCAATACAGCCCAATACAGTTGGGGGTTCGTTGCCTTGCTCAAGGGGACCTCAGTCAAGGTATTGAGGGTGGAGAGAGCGCTGTACATTCATTCAATTCAATCCCCCACCTACAATTCCTGCAGGCCCGAGACTTGAAGTCACAACCTTTGGATTACGAGGCCAAATCTCTAACCATTAGGTCATGACTTCCTTCATATTAAAGTACTACTTCCTCTAAGGAGTACTGCTAGCATATTACTAGCATATTGGCTGTTTTTTAGTACTTATATTTCAGAGAAATTTGCACAAGCTTGTGTTTCCTGTCTTCCCATTTCCTCCTCTATTTGCATATGTATGAATGGACACTAATAGAGCAAAAAGCGTTGAGTGACCTGTCCTTTAGGGATGGAACTTGAAAGGAATCACATTATTCATTTGGGAATCAGTTTAAATATTCTATTGCACTGTAAGGTCTTGATTAAATGAAAAGTATAGAGTCATAAGAATAATTCAGACTACATTGGTTGCACTGTATATTTTTTATTGACTGAAAAGAACCAACTCGTAAGAGTAATTTGTTCAGGATTCAGAGTAGTCCAATTGCACTGCTGTTTTTACTTCACTAAAAAGAACAGACTCATAAGATTAATTTGTTCTGGAATCATGTTATACTAGTGCTGCTGTTCATTTTTGCTTTAAGTCTTAAATCTGTCTGATTGTCCTATAAGAATCAGTGAAGTTATTAATATTTCTTTCTCCAGATTTCGAGAAAGATTTGGTGAGATATCATCAGCCCGTTGAATTATGGCCCAATACAGATACTATGCGAGGGATGCCCTTTGATTACACTATCCATGACCCTAAATACGAGGACATTAGCTCTGTCTACTCACCCGACTTCACTCCAAATTTAAATGGTGAGACCATCAAGACAATCATATATTGTTTAGTTGAGCCCTACTATAGTAGTTCTGGTCATTTTATTATGTTAGTTTTGTTGAAATTGTTTGGTTTGTCTTTACTGCTTTAGATGGAAACTCTAGGAGGCAGGAAGATATGTATCTACGCAGGCGAACGGCACGGATAAAACTCTCTAAATATGCAGCTTACAACACATACCATCATTGTGAGCAGTGTCATCAGTATATGGGTTTCAATCCGCAGCATCAGGTGAGCCCCAATACAGTTCATGACAGCTCTCTTGAATACTTGAATCTGATTGGTCAATGGTAGTATTAAAGGGTTCATATGATGCTTTTTTAAAGATCATTATTTTGTGTATTTGATGTTTCCGAATATGTTCACATGCTTCAATGTTTAAAAAACAATTTTTTTCAAATACTGTACATTATAGTCGGTCCTCTATACCCCGCCTCTCTCAAACACGTCATTTTCTCTTCCAACAAGTCTTTTTTGAACAGTCAATAATAAAATACTTCAACTAATAACAAAACATACGTATAGTAGCTGATTACGAAGTGCCAGATTGTCGTAGCAAAGTCAGAATTACCTCCTCTCCTGGGTTCATGAAACGGTCATCCATAAAATGCGTTGCTGTTCTGTTGTAACTTGTAAGTAATCTTAAAGATTCCTAAATGCATCAACTTTCAGAAGGCCAAATAAAGTGCTTTTGCTTTCGCCTAGAAACACAGCATCTCCCTGATATGGCTGCTTCAACACTAACTGCAGTTAATGAAACCACACCGTCTTACTTGCGTAAACATTTGGGCGGCATTATGCAAATATTTCCACATAGTTACATAGGGGCGTGTTTGAATGAGCCGTTTTAGGAGGGCGTGGCAGAGGCTTAACTTTGATAAAGAATATCTCTTTGGTTTTGAGACTTTAGTCTTTGCAATTTCTGGGATCTTATCTATGCACAATCAGCTTGTAATGCTCCAAAGAGAAAGGAAAACTTGTAATCACATCATATGATCCCTTTGAGATTCTGATCCATTGAATAATCCATAATTTGTGTATTTTGGTCTGACTGTATTTTGGGATGTTGATTATCTGTTTGCAGCTGTACGAGTCCACCCTGCATGCCTTTACTTTCTCTCACCTTCTACTGGGAGAGGAAATCCAGCTCTACTTCATCATTCCAAAATCCAAAGAACATTACTTCTCCTTCAGCCAATCAGGAGGCCAGCTGGAGAGCATGAGACTGCCTCTTACTTCCGATTGGGTACTGACCAGCAGTCAACTAGTAGATGCCAAATATGCCATGACTGCATGATGAAAACTAAATTTTCACTTAATAGTTTCAAAATACAAACTAGCAAAGTTCTTCTAAAAGGGTTTAGTTTACTAAGCTTGACTAGTTCCAGACTATTTAGTGACTAATATGTAATAAAAATAACAACAATTAAAGCTAGATTTGATGTTTGCAGAATCCTGATGCTATCAAAAGTCCAATATTCATGCCCACCACCGGTCGCCATGAGCACGGCTTGTTTAATCTGTATCATGCCATGGAAGGAGCCGCCCACCTGCATATTCTAGTGATTAAAGAGTACGAGATGGCCGTCTACAAAAAATTCTGGCCCAACCATATTATGCTTGTCCTACCCACTATCTTCAATGGAGCTGGAATAGGTAACCATCAGTAGATTATCATACTGTCTAATTGATATTGATGTCAGTGAGGTCTTTAATAAAGTTGCTTTTTCTCCCACATTCTCAGGAGCAGCTCATTTTCTGATTAAAGAGCTGTCTTATCATAACCTGGAGCTAGAGCGGAGCCGGAGAGTGGAGCATGGCATTCGGCCACAAGATGTCTGGCCCTTCATCATCCTTGCAGATGATTCTTGTGTAATGTGGAACAGTGTTGATATTGATCCAAAAAGGTACTTAATTTTGTATTTTCATTTATTTACACTTTTGTTTTTACATTTTTCATATATACATTTTATTATTTTTGTTATATTTTTGGGAGCTTAAAAATAAGTTTTTGTGAGTATTATATATATATATATATATATATATATATATATATATATATTATTATTAACAACGATAGTTCCCCTTCTAGTGAACTCCACACATTGGGGAATGCAGCCTGCATGACCGATGTCTGAAGAACGTGTGAAACAATGCCAGTCTATTGGTCTCCAGTGTCTCCAATGAGAAACTCTGTTCGCATTTGTCTCTCTTCTCGAGTGATGAGTGACAGGTATTTGTGTCTCGCAGTTCGGGTGCCGCTGCTGCCAAAGCAAAGCGAGGCCTCGGATCGCAGGATTTGCGGCTTAAAGGGTTACTTGATTTGAAAGAAAACAGTGCATCCGTGTGCCGTGGCTGACACAGAAGAGTTTAGACTGCCCACGTATGAACTTCCAGGTACCCCAGCCTAGGACGTCATGTGCCAGGTGGACCAATAGATTGGCGTTGTCTCCAAATGCTTCAGACACCCATCATGCAGGCTGCGTTCCCCAATGTGCCCCCTAGGGGGCGCAGCGCCTCGTTCCCTCTCGGGGAACCATGGTTACATGCATAACCCAGGATGTTTTTTACTTCATCTTCTAAAAAGATGCCAGACTCAAAATGGTGCATTAATACTTAAAATTAATTAACACTTAAAAGACATTTTCTTCCTTTGATTGGTTGCAGTTTATTCTCGCCATGAATATACCCTTAGAAGCTGGTATGGCGTTTAAAGAAAAGAAAGATAGAAAGAAAATACATTTTAAATGTATTTTTAGCTTGAATTTTTTTTTTTTGAGTGTCATTTTTGTTATTATGATTATTATTTATAACACATCAAAAACTTAAAGTAACTACAAATAAATAAATAAAAATGTATCCAGTCATCACAAAAGACTGATTGAATTTCATTGATCAGGAAGTATAGTAAGTTTGTTTTGGATCATCTGTCTTAATTCGTGTATTTGTATGTTTTTCAGTGGTACCGCAGGGACAGAAAGAAATGTGTCCTTGAAACTGGTTCTTCAACACATGGAGTCTTCTCCAGATATTACTCAATATGGCTTATTTGGAATGAGGAAGTGGTCCAGTCGTGCAGGTGGGGCCGGACGGCAGAAAGAGCCCTTCTCACGTGGACACTTACATGACTTCCTGCTCCTTAATGTGGACCTCACACAGAATGTGCAGCACAACCAGAACCGGTGAGTCCTGAGAGAAAGTCCAACTAATCTGATTGTTTTTTCCTCCATTATTGTCCAAATATTCACATCTCGCTCTCCACACTAGTTTCAAATGTGATGATGTGGACTTCAACCTGCGTGCCCACAGTGCAGGCCTCCTCATCTGCAGGTTTAACAACTTCAGCGTGATGAAGAAGCAGATCCCTATTGGTGGATATGGGACCTTTATCATCAAGACTAAGGTAAGTTTCTAGCAAACATTCAAAACTGTATTCATGCTTAACTGTATAGATGTATGATAAAAGTCATATTCCTTGAAACTAATAAAACAATTGAACTGAATTCTCCACAGATGACCGATGTCCCCACCACAATCCAGCCGTCTCAGTACATCTGTGCTCCAGACAGCAAGCACTTGTTCCTGGCCACACCAGCTCAGCTACTGCTGGAGAAATACCTCCAGCATACCAGCCATCGCCTCTTCCCCCTAAGTGCCCAAAACTACAGCCACCCGGTCCTCTCTGTCGACTGCTACCTGAACCTCGGCCCAGAGGTACTTCAACAGACTATTACTAGCTTAAAACATTCCGTAGTAGACTGGTGTAGGGCTGGGCAATTAATTGAAATAAAACCGAAACATCTCAACTGAAATCAAATCGCAAAGACTGCAATTTAATAAAATAAATAGATGTGTTGCATGATTCAGAGAGAATCACAGAACTCCATCTCTGCATGTGCTCTGAGTATGGGTTGCTTGTAAAGTGCATTTTGGAAAGCAACATAGCAAATAAACCTGCTGCTGTCGACTAAAGTGAAGCTTTTTCAGGGCTACCTGCAGTTTTCTGCCAAAAAAAAAGCTTTTTGGTTTAATGTTTGAAACCGAAGTATTAAGACTATAATTTTTGTTGTTGTATTGTTTTTCAATTTTGCAGCCCTGCACTGGCAGTACCAGATGGTAATACCATGGTACTTCAAGGAACCTTAATTAAAGTGTACCTGTTGCATAACTACTGTGTGACCTAGCTGCTTCCTTTCACATGAATTTTTTTTTTTGTTGCTTTTTTCTGTTCCCAGGTGACTGTTTGTTTTGTCAGCTCCAAACCTCACTCCATTAACTTCAGCACTACTGGTCTGCTCTTCAGTGGCCTCCTCTTATACTTCTGTGATTCCTTTGTGACTCCTGCATTCCTTAAAAAGTTCCAGTTCCTGAAAGGTAAAGACCAGGCAGAAAAGTAATATATCCATCAATCTGTCTGTCCATTTAGCACATGAAAACATAAGGAAATGATCTTCTGTTTAAGTCATCATTTGCTCTTTTCTGCTCCAGGGGCAACTCTGTGTGTGATCTGTCCTAACCGGAGCTCTCTACGTCACACTGTTGTTCGGCTGGAACTGGAGGACGAGTGGCGGTTTCGTCTCAGCGATGAGTTTCAGACTGCCAATGCTAAAGAGGACCAGCCTCTCTTTTTCCTTACAGGAAAACACATATGACTCTCAAAGCCTGAAGACTCAGCACTTTGGTCTTATCACCTGTCCTGTCTGTATATAACATTAGCTCTGTATATAATGCACAGGATGTGCTCTAAATTTACTGATTGCTTGCTGTTGTTGTTTTTCTCTTTTTAAGATCATACAGGAAATGTATCCAATTATTACATTCAATATAAAACACACCTCAAAACAGGATTTACAGACACCTATAATTGTTTAAAATGTATTTATTTACAGTGAGTCCGTGACATTTCCAATATCTATCTTTCTGTGTTTTATTGTTTGTCAATTTAATCGTTTTTTCTGTCACAGACAGATCTTTTAACGTCAGCTTAATGCACAGTTATGAAGTGTTAAAAGAGCACATTGAAGTATTTTGTAGAAAAGAGTATTTTTGTAGTTGTGTTTGGCGTGTGGATGAAGGCATTAAAGTACTTATGTCATACATTCCAAATCTCTACAACCTCTGCTCAACAATGCTTTGCTTTTACCGCTGTACATCTGAATGAACACAAGAATGCAGAACAATCACATTTTTACCCCCAGAAAGCAAAGTATAAATCTTGTGTATTGGGCATGCATTTTATTAAAGTAATCCTCTTGGTCTCAGTTCATAAAGATATGTTTGAAAATTAGTATCAGTGCTATAAAGAAACAAAGCTTTCAATATCTGCCACTTAACTGTTATGATTTATTTATGATAATCTCTGCCTTAATTACAGCAATTTTCCATTACTACTGATTGTTTTCTTGTAGACAGACTATTAGCTTAATTACACTGTAATTATAGAAAATTTATTTAATTTTTTATTTTTTTTACCAGTTAAGAAGTGATGTGGTAGAGATACTAAAAATAAACAATTTACTATTTTATTAGAGCTGAAGGTTATGATTTAACTGGCTTAAAAATCAAAGGTGTTCTTTATCATATCTATGATCATAACAGATTGCATGAGCTGCCTTGTGTAATTAAAAAGGTCCAGCAGAGGGCACTAAACTTCATATTTGCTGTATTGTATGAGTAAACTGGATGTTCCAAGTGTTTCCCAAATAATGTTTGTATATTGACATTGCAGTTCACAAAAATCTCAGTTGTTCATGCCTACACAAACGTCTCAGGTTACGAATGTAACCATGGTTCCCTGAGAGGGAACGAGACACTGCGTCCTCTGAGGGGACACTATGGGGAACACCTCGTCGTGACCCGTGTCTGAAGCATACTTTGAACAACGCCAACGTGTTGGCCGGCGACAGCCTCTGACGTCACTACCAGCGCGACTATAAATACGCGCCCGTAGGACCCGTCACTATCTTCTTCGTGAAGCTTGCGTCCGAAGCATGGCAGGGAGCTAGAGGACGCAGTGTCTCGTTCCCTCTCAGGGAACCATGGTTACATTCGTAACCTGAGACGTTCCCTTTCAAGGGAACTTCGAACTGCGTCCTCTGAGGGGACACTATGGGGAACAGTATACCCACGCCGCCATGCTGAGGGGAGTGCAGACCAGAATCATGGCAAACACTAAGTACCAACTCTACCACTTTTCTCTTCACCGGGAGTCGCCCCTGGGACGGTCTGACGGCTGCCTTATGACATTATCCCTTACGGCCAAAGGCCTAAGCTACATACCCAACTTATCCTGTAGGGCCTTGGCCCGGGGTAGAGCTAAAGGCTTGGAATCACGGAGATTCCTTTAAAGGGATACGGCTAAGAGCCTGGCACTTTCCTCTACCAAGTCTTTGCCTGTCACACAGGGGCTACTGCTAGCTTTCGCAAAAACCTGCCGAAAGGGCTGTCCCTACAGCACTCTAGTAGCGGCACCCTGTTCTAGAGGTATCCGAGAATACCTAGGTGGAGTGGTGCCCAAGATGAACGGGGCTAAACCAACTCAAGAAAAGGGCACGAAGCAGCAGCGCGAAGCCCTTACCATCTAGGGATTTTAGAAAGAACGCAGAGACTAGCGTGCGAACTTACCACAATGTGGATTTTTAGAAAGTGCGCAAAGACTCCCGTGCACACTTACCATAACATGGATTTAAAATACTGTTCTAAGGAGGGGTTCTCGTGGGACTCTGTCAGAGCAGCTCGTAGAAGAATGGCCCGGGAGCAGAGCAATTGGAGGCCTCAGCCCCTGCCTCAGCAGGATGCCTGCTCTCACAGAGCGTCTCAAACAGTATGTGGTACTGGAGCGCTCTGAAGAACCGGGAATCAGTCTCCCAAGAGAGGAAGACTCCGAGCTCCGAGCAGCATGCTCATAGGTGACCCTTTCAGAAAAGGGGGGTGCTGCTGAACTACCCGAGAATTGCCCACACAGCCCCCCCAAGTTGAGGGGGCTTGGGGTGTACAATAAGTACACACCGGTTGGATGAAGCCCAAGGAACACCGGGGCGAATCATCCCGAGAAAGGGAACGAAGTGGAGCGCGTAACCCTTACCATACAGGATTTTAGAAAGTGCGCAGAGTCTTGCGTGCACACTTACCACTTTACGTGGATTTCAGAAAGTGCGCAGAGTCTTGCGTGCACACTTACCACTTTACGTGGATTTGAGAAAGTACACAGGCAAGCGTGTGTACTGAAAGGTTACCTGACAACCACAGTATGTGGGAGCTCACATTCAGAGAGGCCTGTGAAGCCTGCTACCTGATAACCACAATATGTGGGAGTTCATCTACAGAGAGGCCTAGAGAGGCTTACTATCTGTTACCAGATAACCACCTCAGTGGAAACTGAAAGCAATATGGAACTCAACTCCAGGGAGGCTTGGTGAGGCCTACCACCTGACAACCACAAATCGCGGGAGCTCGTATTTTCTTTATGAAACGCACAGTATGTGGGAGCTAAATCTCCAGGGAGGCCTGGTGAGGCCTACCACCTGGCAACCACAGTATGTGGGAGCTCGTCTTCAGAGAGACCTGATGAAGCCTACTATCTGAAAACCACAATGTGCTATTTAGTGGAACGCACAATATGTGGGAGCTAAATCTCCAGGGAGGCCTGGTGAGGCCTACCACCTGGCAACCACAGTATGTGGGAGCTCGTCTTCAGAGAGACCTGATGAAGCCTACTATCTGAAAACCACAATGTGCTATTTAGTGGAACGCACAATATGTGGGAGCTAAATCTCCAGGGAGGCCTGGTGAGGCCTACTACCTGGCAACCACAGTATGTGGGAGCTCGTCTTCAGAGAGACCTGGTGAAGCCTACTATCTGAAAAAAGCCACAACATGCTATTCCGTGGAAACGCATAGTATGTGGGAGCTAAATCTCCAGGGAGGCCTGGTGAGGCCTACTACCTGGCGACCACCGAACGTGGGAGCTCACCTTCAGAGAGACCTGGTGAAGCCTACTATCTGAAAACCACAATATGCTATTTAGTGGAGACGCACAGTATGTGGGAGCCAAATCTCCAGGGAGACCACCCAGCCCCTCATGTTGAGGGAAGCGATGCTTGAGGTGCATAACAAATACACACTGGTTGGATGAAGCCCAAGGAACACCGGGGGCGAATCATCCCAAGAAAGGGAACGAAGCGGAGCGCGTAACCCTTACCATACAGGATTTTAGAAAGTGCGCAGAGTCTTGCGTGCACACTTACCACTTTATGTGGATTTCAGAAAGTGCGCAGAGTCTTGCGTGCACACTTACCACTTTACGTGGATTTCAGACAGTGCGCAAAGCGTTAACGTGCACACTGACCATTATGTGGCTTTGAGAAAGTACACAGGCAAGCGTGTGTACAGAGAGGTTCCCAAGCATCGCAGAGGCGCTGGATCGCACGGGAGCGGTGAGCTCCAACCCTCTTTTCTAGGCGAGGGGAGCATCACCTCGCCAGGCGGCCCCTCAGAGGACGCAGTTCGAAGTTCCCTTGAAAGGGAACGTCTCAGGTTACGAATGTAACCATGGTTCCCTGAGAGGGAACGAGACACTGCGTCCTCTAGCCGGACATCTATGGAATTCCCTGCAGTGCTGTGCCAATTCTTTGGCCACCTAGCTACTGTAAGGAAACTCACAGAGATTGTTAGTAGACATATAACCACCAGCACCGTCCACCTAACCTCGATCAGGTGGAAGCTGGTGGCTACAGGGGAATTAGGCAGGGGAGGACAAAAAACAGAGGTTAAAAACAGAGGTTAAAAACATCCGGAGCTACTAGGTCATACTACCGCTCTGACCCGGGCGAGGACGCTGCCTCGTCCGAATCACGTCCCTCAGACCCTGCTTACCGCTCCGTGACCCGCGGTTCCTCTTGCCCCTGCCCTTAGGCGGGGGAGGAGCGCGAGCCGCAACACTAGCCTTCTGCGCCCCTCTACGACCCTCAGATCGAGATGAGCCAGGACCCCTGAGTTGCTCGGGCTCGGACCTGGACCTTCGTGGAATGAAGGATTTAAAGGCCGCTGAGCGCGCCCTTGCCTCCCTGAACTTCCCGACCACCATCTCGATGGAGGTACCAAAAAGCTCAGAAGGCGAGACCGGAGCATCGAGAAGAAACCCCCTTTCTTCCTTCCCGATGTCAGCCAGGTTCACCCACAGATGTCTCTCCGTCACCACCATGGACCTGCCCATGGCGGAGGCGGCCTGCTTGGTAGCTCGGAGAGAGAGGTCTGTGGTGCGGCGCAGCTCGGCTACCTGGTCAGGTGAAAGGCCCTCACCTGTATCCAGGTCCTTCAGCAGGTCAGCCTGGTAGGCCTGGAGCACCGCCATCGTGTGCAGTGAAGCCACAGCCTGACCGGCTGCCGCGTATGACCTGCCATTTAAGCGGGATGTATCTTGGAGGGGCTTAGATGGCAAAGCGGGAGATTTAAGAGAGGATGTTTGCCCCACAGAGAGATAGCAAGCCAGCGTCTCTTCTACAGGGGGCATCCTCTCATAGCCGTTCTCATGCAAGCCCTCGATATTAGCATAGCTCGTATGCTGAAACCGGTGGATGCGAGAGGAAAACGGCCTCTTCCATTCCTTTTCGACTTCTGCATGTAAGTCAGGCAAGAATGGAAGGCTCACCTGGGCTGGAGGGCTATGGTCAGACAAGTACCGCTCAGCAAGGCGACCTCGTGGCGCCACCTTGCTGGCACGCTTCCATGGCAAATCTAATTTTGCCGTGGCGCGATCCATAACCTCTAACAGCTCCTCATACGCGGGACAGGAGGATTGAGAAGGCTCAGCCTCAGCTTCTTCACCACTCTCAGACATCTCCTGCTCTTCCTGGGTAGAACCCAGCAGAGCACTAACTTCAGTGTCAGAATGGGTTAATGATACCACATCTGCCTCCCGAAGTTCGCTCTCGTTCGCCGCCAGAGAGTGTGAAAAGGAAGGTCCCTCTCTACACTCCTCAGCGAGATCCATTTGTGATCCCCACGAGCTCATTCTCCTCCGTGCCTCGGCAACGGCGGGACCTGAGCCGCGGGATCCAGATGGCTGTCCCTCTTTCCTCGAAAAGAGAGACAAACGAGAGTGGAGCTTTCTCAGAGAGAAACGCTCGCAGTGCACGCAGACCGCCCCCTCAAGGACATCGCGCGCTTGCTCTTCGCCCAAACAAGAGACGCAAAGAGTGTGCGTGTCATCGGGTGTCAGATAACGCTGACACGGATGCACACACTGTCTAAACGCCTTGCTAGTGGAAGCCATGATGAAAACAGTAATAGATCGCTCTTACCGTTTTGGTCGTTTCTCAGATGCACGCTTCAAACAAAACAGTCAACTGAAGACGAAGAAGATAGTGACGGGTCCTACGGGCGCGTATTTATAGTCGCGCTGGTAGTGACGTCAGAGGCTGTCGCCGGCCAACACGTTGGCGTTGTTCAAAGTATGCTTCAGACACGGGTCACGACGAGGTGTTCCCCATAGTGTCCCCTCAGAGGACGCAGTTCGAAGTTCCCTTGAAAGGGAACTGAATTTATTAATAGTAATATTTTGATAAATTCAGTTTCTATGACAAAACATCTTCTCATCATCATACTCTGTAGGGCAGGATGGGTGCATTAATTACCTGCTAGGCATGTTACAAAACAAGTTAACAGCATGTACCATTGATCATTCTGTTAATAAGGGATCAATGTGTCATCCAAAATGTTTATAGCAACCACAGCATGTGTCATGTTTCTGTGGATCCTTAGGTTATGACCGTCCACAGCTTTCAGTTAAATTCACACATGATACTTTATATTTCAATCCACATCGGTGTCACCCATACATATATATTAATCACAAATCATTTGGAAAGGAATCTAAACCTCAACCTTTGAGCTGAGCTTAACTGAAATATTACCCATCATGCTTGTATTATGGTATATGGGATGAGGTATTTAATATGGAACATTGCATATCTGTGCAGGCCACTTTTTATCTTCAGCCATTCAAATGTTACACAATTGAATCACTATCTCTAGATAAACAGTTGACTAAGAACACACACAGTCGCTGTCATCTGGTATGAATGTTTGTGTCATCTTCTCTGAAGCATGTGGAAACAGTGATTCGTGTTGTAAGTGTACATTCTGGGAGTCTCTGCGGGGTAAGGGTCAGTCTCATAGAGTCACAGGAACATCACAAACCCCCTTCTGAAATGATGTGACATGATCTGATGGGTCCCTGGAACTGTAACATGTACGACTTAAAAATAACATGACTATTATTAGACTCACAGTTGTTGCAGCCATAACTGTAAGTTAATGTCTTTTTAATAATTTTAACATTAGTTATTTTATCCAGCTGCAGTAAACGTGATAAGATTCAATTACAAGCACTTTGTTAAAAGTTTGGATTTCTAACTTCTTGTGGTTCTTTGTTTTGTTTTGCTAAATCTTTAAAGGCGTCTTTTTGACATTTTATATTTTTTAAACTAGTAAATAAACAAACAAATTTAATATTTGCTAGTATGAAAATAATTTACTGTACTTACACTTAAATTACTTATACAAGCTTACAACCATTTTGTCCCTAATAAAGTTTTCGTTTCATCGAATGTGTATAAGTATAAATCTACCATGGGCACAAGGTAGTTAGAAATCACAGTTCTGATATTCAGATCAACAGTATGATTGCAAGTATGGTAATGTTTCATACAACAGTTCAACAAATGAGAAGTTATACTAACTTAGGTTTTAAATAATATATTGCTACTTACATCCAAACCAATAATTCCATTAATGTACTGTACATTACTGTAGTAAATGGTAACCCATACGTGGAATTGGTGCTCTGCATTTAACCCATCCAAGTGCACACAAACAGCAGTGAGTAGGGTACACACACACACACACACACACACCGTGAACACACACCTGGAGCAGTGGGCAGCTTGCAGTGAGCAGAATGCCGCTCAGCCAATCAAATTTGAAAACAGGAACTAACTGTTGTATACAATTAAATACAAGAGAGAAAAGAACAAATCTAGAAAATTACACTTTTTATTTAATACTGTACATTGCTTTCAATCAAGCTGTATTTAAGTCAAATTATGCACATAAAATATGCAAAAAAAAATCATTAATTTCAGAGGTCTAAAATTTTCACAATTTCTCAGTTGTTGAATTGGTTGTGCACATGAATGGGATTGGTCTATATCATGTGTGCATCTTCGTGAATGCTTAAGTGCATATCTATAAACACACACACACACACACACACATACCGTATTTTCCAGACTATAAGTTGCACTTTTTTCATAGTTTGCCTGGTCCTGCGACTTATAGTCAGGTGCGACTTATTTATCAAAATTAATTTGACATGAACCGAGAGAAATGAACCAAGAGAAATGAACCAATAGAAAACATTATCGTCTACAGCCGCGAGAGGGCGCTCTATGCTGCTCAGTGCTCCTGTAGTCTACACTGAAGACATAGAGCGCCCTCTCGTGGCTGTAGACGGTAATGTTTTCTCTTAGTTCTAAATAAATGCGACTTATAGTCCAGTGCAACTTAAATGTTTTTTTCCTCATCATGACGTATTTTTGGACTGATGCGACTTATACTCAGGTGCGACTTATAGTCCGAAAAATACAAGATATATATATATATATATATATATATATATATATATATGCTAATTGTGAGAAAGTTGTAGTGTTATCCCCTCCCTCAGGAAGGGGCTGACCGCTTGAGGCTCTTCATGCCAGCCCCTCTCAAGTTTCGCCTGTGGACACCATTCCAAGAACACACTTGGTAAAATTAGTATACGAAAACACATTCAAGCCCAGTATATAACTCACTGCTCAGCCATTGGCACAAGCATAAAGTCTAGTCTCAGCTTTGTAGTAAAGGCTTATTTCAAATACTGGAGTGGATAATGGAATCATGATAGCAGAGGATCAAGTGGAAGGATACAATGAGAGATTCAGCCCAAATGAGACGAGCTGGACATGGGTAACCGACTGTGATTTATCAGTTTAATATTCAGTATGATGAAATGAAATACTGAAAAATGTCTGTCTGGGCCTGATATACAAACATAACATAATTTAATAGGTTTACTGTGTTTAAAGTTTTTACTGTAGTTTTAATAGCCTTTCAAATAGCTTTAGTGTTCATTGCTTACTCTCAATTAATTTTGTGTTGATTGTGGCCTGAATGATTATTCTGAACTGGTTGTTTTCAAAATAAGTTTCTCATTTCAAGAATGAATTATTAGTATGTTATAACAAAAGTACATATAATATGCATGGTTTTGAGATAAATGTTCTAAGGCATAATTTAACATATGATTTGAATATTTATTATATTCTGATGTTTATTAATTAGTCTGTGAAATACGAGGAGTTTTGGCACCTGCGTATCAAATGCCCGTTTGGGGACAGTCATAGGTAGGGACACCATGAGCTGCTTCTAGAGCCTGTTATGTGACCTAGAACCAAAGAGCACCGAGTGCGTCACTGTGTCACATTACACGAGCATTTGACCAGGGCAGACTGTCCAGTCGCTGTTTGCGTTCAACCTCTAAACAAATCCATCCTTCAAAGTGTCTGGATGTTTGTACAATGTTGTCATTAAACCAGAGTATTTTTAATAAGCAGTAACATAAGATGTTTAATTCAAAGTCAGGCAATATCTCCAGATATCAGTGAAGGTCAGGAGCTGTATGCTGTTGCATAATCACAGCCGCTGTCATTAAAGAACCCACTTAATGGTTAGGATTCATGATTCATGAATGATTCATTTATAATAATGCTAGGTTGTTGTGGTTGCTACATTCAATTGAATTTAAAAAAGCAACACAGATGCAGGTTTGTAATGATTGATGTAATCGAACCCCCTTCTGCAGTTAAATATGGCCAGTGCTACATCAAGGCTGAAATAAATGATGTAAAGCTACCAGTGCAGCAGCGCATGAGTCTGCTTGTGCTGACCCAATGGAAAATGTTCTGCTGGTTTTTGAGAACAGGGTTTTTAGCTTGATTGACTATAAACAAACATCAGCATGATCTTCCAGCAAAGCCTGTTCTTCCGTTTCCACTTTTACACTCCACTTGAGTGGGTTTAGAAGAGACAAGATGGTACAAAGATTGTCTATTTCCACTCATGTACCTTCTGTGTGTTCTGGCTAGGTTCTTAATGTTCTCAACCAAGGAATTATAAAATAATAATAATGATAATAATAAATAAATATTAAAAATAGGCTAAAAACTATTTTAGCCTGAAAGTTTAATAAACATTTAGTAATTATATTAATTACCAGCTAAGCATTTCAGTTTAGCACTTTTGAGTTTTTGACAGTCTGCAATCATACTGCCGGTTCATTGATTTGCTAGTCTTTTAAATCATCTTAATTTGGGTGCTTTTTAAGCAAATATTGATTTGTTTTGTATTGAGTTGTTTTATATGCCTATGGTACACGATGTACTGCCCTGGGATGTCAGGAATACAATGAAAAACAGGCCCCACTTCACCGAAGAGTCTCAGTGTCAGTCTTCTCTTGTACAATGGTAAGGTCAGCAGTTTAGTCAAAACATGACCCCTGTGTCACAGACTGCTCTGGCTCTGATTGGTGGAAATGGCCCATCCCAGGCGACTCCCCCTTCCTCGCCGTAAACGCATTCACTGGTTTTCTTGGGAATGTATTTCCACAATCAGTCACGTGCTTTAAGCTTATAGACTGCACTGTAAAGAACCATATGGGCAGTCGTTAGGGTAGATAAGATAAGAATTACAGCTAAATATAGTAAATATTGCATTATTTTATTATATAATGACTGACAAGAGACAGCAAAACTAATCAAGATACATTATAACAATGTTAATATATATACACAAGTGTTAATATCTTGACCACCAATAAATGTTATTCATATATAGTTATTTTAACTTGGATATTGTAATCAAACAACGCATCGGTAGTCTCCTGAGTCTCCTCAGAGCCCAGACCATCTTAATCACATTCTCCGATTCCTAGAAACTCCGCCAGTGTATCTGGAACGTACTCTAGTGTTCTGGTGTATCCTGTGGAGAAAACAACAGTTCATAGAGTGCATGCTGACAGTACGCTGTGTAATCGGATAGCTGGGCAGTCCTTGCTTTAACATGGGCAAATTCTCTTAGGTTGTAAATAGCCTGAATAGCACTTCATAGAAACACACTTTACTTTAAGGTCCAGTTCTTGCTAACCATTAACTACAACTTTTGCTTAATTAAACCCTTAGTTTGCTGTGTATCAGTAGTTAGTAAGGTACAGTAGTTGCTAATTTTATTATTGGGTAGGATTATGGATGTAGAATATGGTCATGCAGAATATGTGCTTTATAAATACTAATAAACAGCCAATATGTTAATAATATGAATGCTAATAAGCAAAATTTTCCCAATCTGCAAGTATGAGCAAACTAGCTGTATGAGACATAAAATACCTGTAATTAAAAACCTTTAAATTTTGATAGCATGCAATGGTGGTGGAAAAATAATCAGTAAATCTCCACTCAAGCACCCACATATCTTTTCTATGATGACTTATAGCCACAGACACAAACTCGTTCTACTGTAAACATTCGAATGCCAGTTCAGCTGCTGCTGCTTTCCTGCCACGTGAGCAGATTGTGTGTGTGTGTGTGCTAAATCCATTAAACGCGTGGATTAAAAGTAATTCATTGTCAGCATTATATTTCACCACCTCGATGCCATTTTCAGCAAACAATTAGAATGAAATATAAATTAGGCAGATAATTGTGGATTTCAGTCGATGCATTAACTGATCTGTTATTTAAAACGCAAGTACAACGAGCTGCTCGCCGTTATAATAGTTTCAAATAAACGTTAATTGCGTTTTAAAAAATAAAAAAAGTTAATGTTAAAGATGATTCAAATACCTATAATGTCTTATACTACACCGTTGACGCTTGTTTGCGGTGTCGAATAGCACGGTAGCGTTCTTGTCGCGTTGCGTCGCATCAGGGTTTCATTGGTTCACTGTGTGAGACGTCATAACTCCAACTACAAACGTGAAAGACGCGTCGCGCGAATTCTATTCGATACAGTAGGCAGCTTCGACTGTACTGCTGTTTGTCGTGTTGCGTAGCTAGCAATGTAGATGCGAGCAAAGGGTTAACTGTGATGTCAGCTGCAGAGGCAGGGGCTGCTATAACCGCAAACAGTTTCCACATTGCTTTAAATAAAACACCAGCACAGTCAGTCAGACAGGGTGTCAAACGCTAGCGACAAAATACATGAGCGAAAAGCATCGAACATCAACCGGATTCAGTCGCTTCCGAGGATCCACTAAGTACTTTTGAATGGCTGTCATCCTAACACCTCTGCCGCATCCCACGTATGTATTTACAAGGAATTTCATCCCTTCCTGGCCCCTCATATCCATACTGTTTATAATCATTAGCAAACGTTAATGCATACACTTGTTTGGATAAACATATGTATATGCACTGTGAAGGGGGCTTGTTTTTACAGTACAGCGGATGATTGTTTACATTCATTGGGTCTGTGACTTTAATGATCCGTGACATTCGGTTTCTGAAGCAATTCTAAAGGTGGATTTAATTTCTATTAACCACGATAGACGTTTTTTAACGTCTATGTCATTTCTGTATTTGATATATTATCCATGAATCAGTGGTCATTGCAATGTGTGTGTGTGTGTGTGCATTATTACTTTTTAATGACCTTAGCAGTGACCTCCTTGTCTGGATGATATTCTGTTGTAATTAGATGAAATGAGTCTTAAAGTGTTTGTGATTATAAGCTATTATGCAGTAGTTATCCTGCAGCTCTAGTGTCAAATGAAACATTATAGATGCATTGTACATTTGAATGATTGTACTATTATTGGCACCAGTATCTAACAGCAGAACTATTGGAGCCATGTCAGTCCCATGTGACTGTGCATCTGTCTAAATGTGAAGGATCAGTATGTTGTGTATAAACAATGAAGACTTGCTTGAAGGTTTTTATACAATATCAGGGTTACAACTAGGGGGACAAATTATTTGGGTTAAGAAGATTGTCAAGTTTTTCTAAAAGCCAGAGTTTCCACAGTCATGGAAATCCTAAAAAACTGTGATTTCTGGCAAGTCTGTAGTGAATATGCATTCTAGTTCTGTATTTCCCTAAAATATTTATTTGGCTTGAAATGTTTGACCACAGGCAGCTTCACTCTGTCCTCTGAGGGTTATTTGTACAGAACTAAATATAAATGTTTAATTCTGTTGTCACCTGACAAACAAATGCAAATCTGCCCAGCAATCTCTGTAAAATAAATGGTAATAAATAAAATAAAATAAATAAATAAATAATTTTAGTAATCATGAACAGCTGGAAAGGTCATGGGTAAGGGATTAAATTAATTGTTCAAAAAGTGTGAGAATTCTGCATCAATACAAAAATATTTTTCATTCCTCCCATTAATGACAACTTGCTCTGCCTTGTTAGAATTACACAAGCCCTATTGTAATAGTGCTAATAGGATTTTTTTTATTTTATTTTTTTATTGCAGACACTTGCAATTGTCTAATTTCTTAAAACATTACGTGTTGTGCACTACAGAGAGGCAGTAGTTTTCTGGGTTTGTAGAGCATGCCAGAAACAGACATTATTAAACCCTTAGCAATGCTTAAGGAACACCTTTTTTTGAGCAATGTCATTGTATCTACCGCTTGCAGTCTTAGGGGGTTCTATGATATTTTACCTTTCACCTAAATAGTCAAAGAGATCTTGGCTCGAGTTGAGCAAGACAGCATGTTTTATTAGACCTAATTCACACTACAGGTTTTTTCTTCTCCATTAGGGCTGCAGCTGCAAAATTTCACACAATCGAATACTGTTTATTGTAGAGATGTTTAATTTTATCATACTCACTAAACACTCACAGATGGCTCATCAACATCACAGTTGCCTTTACATACTTAATTGTGCACTCTCACACAGACAGCTAAAGGGGTCATATGATGTTGCTAAAAAATTACATTATTTTGTGTATTTGGTTTAGTGAAATGTGTTAATGCGGTTTAAGGTAAAAAAAAAAAAAAACAAACATACTGTACATTATTGTTTCTCCTCTATGCCACGGCTTTTTGAAATCCTTAAATTTTTTTAAAAAGCTCATCGTTCTGAAAAGTGAGGTGTACGCTGATTGGCCAGCTATTCATGTCATTGTGATTGGCCGAATACCTCAAGTGTGTGATGAAAATGTTACACCCCTTACCATACTGTGATGCCGTCTCCTGGTGCGACGAGACAAAACCAACAAAACCCATTACAAACGAGGCATTTGTAGCATCCAGTGGGGACATAATTACTGAGTATAATGATACATACTGTCTTTTTACGCTTTTTACGTGAGTCAGAATTATTTGTCAGAACATTGTAGGCTACTCTCCCAGGAAACAGTTCCAACCTCCATAAAAAGCGCTGCATACATCTAAATATTTGGTTTGAACTGCTCTGAAACAATGTTGTAAATACAACTTAACCACTGATTTCTAGTATGGAAGGCAAACAATGTCTCCACGGCATGATGGTGGTGGCCGCAACAATACTACAGAGAGAACACCTTCTTTTATTATGCAAATGTTCCCACACAGTGACGTAGACGAGGAGGGCGTGGACGAGTTTAAACTTTTATTAAGAATATGTCTTTGGGCTTGTGACTTTAGTCTTTGCAACTTTACAGATCTTATCTATTCACAAACAGCTTGTAACACTCCAAAGTGAAAGGAAAACTTGAAATCGCATCATATGACCCCTTTAATTTTAGTGCTGTCGTGCACAGAGAATTATATTGCTTGATGTAATGATACAATACTTGTTTATTAATAGAAAATAGTTTGTTACATGTAAAAGAGCAACAGAGAACATTACTGGAACATAATAACAAAAAAGAGAGATTTTAAGATGATTTTAAGGTGTTTATTTGAGTAGTTTAATGTTTGCCTTTAAAAGCTTGACATCTCTCTATTTCAGAGTCAGACCATGAATTACGTGGGTCAGCTAGCCGGTCAGGTTTTTGTGCAGGTGAAGGAGCTGTACAGAGGCCTTAACCCTGCCACCCTGTCCGGCTGTATCGATGTTATTGTGGTGCGTCAGCCCGATGGAAGTCTGCAGTGTTCACCTTTTCACGTCCGTTTCGGCAAGATGGGAGTGCTGCGCTCCCGGGAGAAAGTGGTAAGCACTAGCTTAGACATGTTTTATGGTGGCAGCATATGGAATTTTTCATATTTTTGCAGCTTACCATTTCGTTGATTCAACTTGTGTGTGTTAAATTGTTATTTCACACCCCCTCATTATTTGCTTTTGAGGTTGGTTGTCATGTTACAGAAGCACATTCGAGCCTCTGGGAGAACCAATGAATGCATTAATATATGCATATTCTTAAACCGATTATGCTTGTGAAAATGCATGTGGTCATGTAAACACTGTTTCCCTTTATTTACATAATGACATAAATGGCTTGAGAATAAACTGATCAACACTAGATATTTATCCATTACCCTTATTTCACCTGGTATGCAAACACTTTATTAACCTGCATCCAATTGGCTTACTCAAGTGCTCATGTGCGATATGTAACTGGAAAGTGCCCTTATATGGCAGATTTAAGCTCTGATTCAAACTCTGACTTTTTCTTGACCCAAGAAATATATAAAAAAGCGTCCTCATCTTGTGCAGCCAAAGGACAGGTGGTAGAGTCATAGAAACTTGTAGAATTAGAATTTAAGAATTTGTTTTTAGTATGCTATATCACATGTGAGGATGCTGCAGTTGACGAATTGTTTATAGCCTTTTCTCACACTAGCTGAAATAAATGGCGGATTGAATTTGAAAACAAAGTATAATAATAATTATAATAATGATTGGCATGGTTTGATGTGATATGAGCTAACCGATCGTTAAATTGAATCACTATTGATTTTAGTGATTTTAAAATATTTTTCAATCAGTGCAGTATCTCAGATTAAAATAGAGGCTAGGCCTTAATTCCCTAGTTGATTTTATACAACATTTTTACTTTTATTCGGTTGTGGATTTAAATGTATATTAAGGCATTCTCAAAGATTTTTTTGTTGTTGTTTTAAATGTTGATTTGAAGCGTCAGTTTTTGATTATTACTACAGTCAAACCAGAATACAGAGAGCATTTTGTTATACAAAACATTACAATTCTATAAAAATGTAACAAAAATAAAGAGGAATGCTTTATCAGAGCTTAATCCTTCTTTTCTGACTCATTTCGGCTATACGGTTAGCCATACCAATTCATTTGAGTGTACATTATTGTGTATGCGTGTCTGTGAGTGTGTAAGTGAGTGTGTGTGAGTGGAGGTGTCTGTTTTGGACTCCTGATGTTTTAGAGTGTAACCCCTTCCTTGCTGTCCAATTTGTACTGAATTGTAGTTGAATTATTCGTTTTATTTCTTTACACCAGTGCATAGGAGTGTGTGTGTGTGTGCACAAGTGTGTGTGTGTCCGTGTGTGTGTGAGTGGGTGTGTTGATTTTACACCCTAGATGTTTTAGAGTTTCAGCCCATCATTGCTGTGCATTTTTTTACTGCATCGTGTGGGATTTGTAGATTGTACGCACAAAAATGTTCTGTATTATTATAATTTTTATTAATTTTTTTTTTTGCCATTTCCCATTCATTTCCTATGGTCTGTCATTTTTGACTGAAGACCATGAGTGTGACTATTTTTTTATGAGCACTTAGCTTTTTTGAATCATGCCTTCAATTTTTTTTGTTGTTCACATACCAAGTGCCCTGAAAGTCACCAAGTTTCATACCATTCCGATGAAAATGTAGAATTCTTTGGTCAAAAGGGTTAAAAAATATCTTCATTTTGTGTTCTGAAGATGAACGGAAAAAGTGACATAATTTGTTTAATCTTTGAACTGTACATTTCTGCTATACTGTATATACATTACTTTTATCAAAGTCATGGGCATATGGTCATAAATATAGTCTTTGAAGTTTTAGACTTGTAGGAAAAATTTTGTTTTATGATGGGATAAAACTAGCATTGTCATTGGCCCTGTGTTGCACATGGCTTACTGTTGTAAATTGTCTTTATTATAGTGACAGCATTCCATGTTCCCTTTCTCCTCAGGTTGACATTGAGATAAATGGGGAGCCAGTCAGTTTACATATGAAACTAGGTGAAAATGGAGAAGCATTCTTTGTCAAAGAAACAGAAAGTGATGAGGTGAGTACTGGCGTCCTGTACCAAACAATAAATTGTTGCATTGTTTTTATTGCAGCCAAGGTTCATTGTGTACTGAGAAATGTAACATATGCAAGTATGTACAGTACGTATGCATGTCTCCTCATGAATACCATATCTTGAAATCTGAACTTGCTTACTGGAAACAATCCTACCACATGCATTCTGCAACCTGAGCATGAACACTTTGCTCTAGAACAGACCCTTTCTGCCAAGGCCACTGTTGTCCTGTCTAAAACAGCACCCATCTTTATGCTTCCCAAGCTTGAAAGAAAAAGCCGGCCAATTTAAAGGGCAAAGTAATGCACAGGAGAAAAGCCCTGAAACACTTCCCCATTACTTTCTGACCACAGATGGTTTCTTGCTCATCACAGGAACAAATGCCTGAGATGAATATCTGTTGAGGTACATTGCGTTCGGTAATTGCTAGAATGGTTGCCTTCATGTGGAACATTCTGTCTCCTTTTTTTAAAAGAGAGATGCACTTGTGCTATGATCCCTCAACCCTGGCCTTGTGTTACTAAAATAATGCTCTTTACATACAGTGTACACTGTGTAACAATATTATGTGCTCGCTAAATTATGTCATTCTTTATGTCAGCAGGATCACTGTCTATTTGTCTGAACCGGTTTAGATGTTTGTGCTTCATTTGACTAAATATAGCCAGTAGCAAGCAGAGAGCTATCACCGGATTGCATTCACAGGAATGCTAAACTCCTGAATGGCGTCATTTATGTTAATATGATATTCTGTTATGAATACAAGTTTAACACTTCTAGAAAAGGACATTTAACACATTGGATGCTATGGTGTAGCATTTTAGGAGATGATGTTCTAGAGATGTAATGGCATGTAAGTTTCATATTCATATCATTTAAATACTCTTTTATTTATTAGCAATGAACATTTAATTGTAAACAAAATGCAAATGTATTAAACATAAATTATTAAAACCATTTAATTATTAGCAGTGAACATTAAATAAACATCCACATAAAAAAAAATTATTCAGATTAAATGTTTAAATCTCTTTTATATGATTTATTAGCAATGAACAATAAATACAATTAAATAAAATTCTAAATGTATCACATGAAAAAAAAAAAGTTTTGTTAGAAAATGTAAATGTTTTATGTGTTAAACATTAGCTACTTTTCATGCTATATTACTTTCATACATATACTGGCTGTTGCTGTTTTTTTATTTTTTTTTAGGTTGGGGGCATTTTTTGCCTTTATTTTCTCCTTTATTATCAGTGACAGTGAAGAAAGTGTGTTTTAAACAAGTATGACACATATAAATACATACATACTTCATATCCTTGTAATGATGTGTGACAGTATTACCTCAACATACTGTTTAGTCTTTAAGCAGTTTTAAAATATCAGTTTTAATGCAGAAGAGACTTTTTTCACTGAAGTGCAGTGAACTTGGGATTGTCTTGTTGTCGCTACAAAAGATTAAAGCTGCTGAAGGGGATTTCTTTTTCATGGAATACCTTACACAAAATGTCAGATGACATATATTACTCAAATGAGTATCCTGAGAAGGTAACCTCCGCCAACCTCAACCAATGGCATTAGTTTGTGGTCCAACTAACTTTATCCTCTCCTCCTTTAATGAAAAGTGATTTTAAAGTGCTCAAGAACTCTGGTTTTCTGTATTAGTTATTGTGATGGTTCCAGCTGTTGTATAGTCAGTGTATCTATTTGTGTTGTGGTGATAATGTTTAGCAGAGCTAGACTTGATTATGGTCTGTCTGCTTCAATGGGAGTGATAACTGATATATGAGCCGGCAGTGTTGGCCGTCTGGTTCTCAAGGGCAATGGAGTGACGTAAACAACTGAACATTATGTTATTATATATTTATGTGCAGCCATGCACTTATGTCATGACTTAGAGACAGTTCAGAGCTGTGGCACGTGCATGAATTTGTCTGTAATGAAAGATGCAGTGATCTGTCACAAGGCATTAGGGTCACAGTGTTGTGCTTTTGGAATTAAGGTGGACACAGTCAAACTAAATATATGGCTACAGTCTACATTCATGGTTATATGAGTGAGTGGTTGTGTTTGTAAATATACAGTGTTTTTGTAAGGGAACTGTTTGCCTACAACACACTCTACCAGGGTCTAATATTAACTTTTTGCAACACCTGCCAGTAGTGGGTGAATTATGACATTTTACAGGCCATAAATATTTCTCAGTGGTAATGGAACTACATAGTTAACATTATTTAATTTTTTCCCCCAATATTTTACTTTGAATAGTTTTTTCTTAGAATATTTGCTGCAAATAGATGTAGATGTTTTCCTCCAAAGATTGACAAATAAAAACCTTTAAAATGCATAAACTCCCTAAAGAATGCCTACATTTAGTACTATAATTTCTCTCTCTTCAGGAGATGGTGCCGTTCCACTTGGCTACATCACCCATAATTTCAGAGGGCTCTGCCCTCATGCAGGCCCAAGTTGGAAAAGGCCTGTCCCGTCTGTCTGAGTCTGGAAACGGAGCCTCCATTCAAACCCTGGGCCCCATGCAGGCCCCTGGTGACAGTTCATTAATGAAGAAGAGAAGGAAGAGGAGAAGAAAATCTCAAGTAGACAGCATAAAGCGAGAAGACAACGGAGACTTTTCTGAAGACGAGGACATGTTTCCCATTGAAATGAGTTCTGATGATGATACAGTGGCTGCAGGAAGCAGGTCAGAACAAACAGTAGATATGGAGAAAGTTTATTACACATGACTTTCGTCATTCTAAAGCTGTATTTTTTTCCATGCAACACAAAAGCAGAAATTTTGAACAATGTCCATGCCACTCTTTTCTATACCAGGGGGTGTCAAACATAAAAAAATATAAAATAGTAATACAAAAAAAAAAGTTACAGAAGTAAAGGGTAACACTTTTTTGTTAGCAATTACAAACACGCAATTGTTTTTGAGACATTTAATATAATTTACATATAACTGACATAAAACCTGTTGAATGTATGTGAACTTAAATGAGTTTTGAGAGCTGAGATGGATGGTGTTTTTGAAGCATGTCAGCCCCTGGTCACCATTCACTTTCGTTGTATGTGGGTTAACGGGGATAGTGGTCTTACCAAGATCTCACACTGAATCTAAATCCCACTTTTCAGTTCAACCTAGCCTAGCAGGAGATGTGGAGCTTAACTTATTTCCTGTACAGAGCATAGAACATGCAACATTTAAGACAGATGAGATGGATCTGAGAAGAGAGATCTGATGCAGAGAGATCCTCCTCCTCTTAACTAATTTGAAAACACTGCATATTATGTGATTGCTGTGGCATAATATGCTTGCTGGAATGAATCCGATTGCAGTGTTCTTGTGATGTGGGCTGTGTTCGAATAAGCTCTGCAATGGAGAGAGAGAGGCTAAGTAGAGAAAAAGAGGTCGCCAGTCATATTGCTCAAGTAAACAAGCAGCTCAAACACCCCCTCCAATGTTTTTCCACGAAATTCATGAAACCATGCCAGTTCTGGCCTCAGCTCGAGGGGAGTCCTTTGTAATGCTGGGCAATCTAGCATTACCCCCACATATCTGAGAAAAGAAATGATTTGCAATATAAGCCAGTTTAACAACATAAACATCCTTTTCCCTTCTTTCACTCCCAGTGGACGACAAGTTATGTATTTTATCTGTTCAATCTGGATAAGCAAGTTAAAAGGTCAATCTTGAAGTGCACTGCATGCTTTGCATTACCAAGAACCTGCTTCCCAGGTTCCAGTAATCGATTTAAAAAGTGACAGTTTTCCCGCTGGGAAAACACTGTTCACAAGGCCAAAAAGAGTCAGCTGGGAATGAATCTAAACTCAAGAATGTGTTGCTCGGCAAAGCAGCAGTTTGAATCCAGCTCTTTGGAAACCCCACAATGCTCTCTGTCTTCCTAGAATAATGAGTCTGTTGAAGACAAGCACTGCAGGTGCTTATATCCTGGCTGTATCTATATGCATTGAATGTAAATGTAAATGTACTTGACTAAATGTACTAAATGTATACAATGTCTTACTTTTACCTCCTGCATGTTTGCCTATACTGTATGTGTTTTCAGAGCCATGTCACGTGAGCTATTTGCTGAGCAGGTGAAAAGAACTAGCAGCACATACACACAGTCTGAAGAGAACTGGACTGCTGTTCAAAGGTATGCCACTTAAGACTTCCTAGTTGCACCCGCATTACATATTATGAAAAACAAAGTAACAATTGCAAAATACAGTCACACATTTGAAGTAAAGAGAATTAATATACCACATATACAATACATAGCAAAAGAGACAACAATTAAAGATGCCTGTGACGTGGAAAAAAAATGTGAAATTCAAAAATGTGTATGTCAGACTTATTACTATGCTTATACAGTATATTATTTATTTTATACATGAAATTTAAAATAATGGACATTTGAAAATAAAGTTTTGTTTTCTGAGCAACAGCAAAGTGTTGGGGAAGACCTGCTCTTTACCCATTCCCACCAGTTCAGGATTATCCATTTCCTGCCCTCAACAAACAGCCATGTTTCAGTCCACACACAGGTAACAGCCACAATCGCTATACAATGTAATTAAACTTTAAACAAAGCCATAAGCAGTAACTTAAGCTTTAAAAGCCTTACATTTCTCTAATGTATTGTCATGATTTTTACTGTTTGTCAAGCATGGAATTCAGTTTTGCAATACAAGTAATTAACAGTTAAAGGCATTGTTCCTATCTTATTTCACAACAGCTGTATAAATACAAATCTACAGTTAATCCAAATGTTTCTCAATGTCTCTCATTCCTCCTTACAGCAGCCCAAATGGCTCCTTGCCATCCACACCCAAGAGTGACTCCGAATTGCTGACCAGTCAGAGGAGAGAAGGGAAACCGGACAACCCTGAGATGCTTTGGACGTGGGGAGAGCTGCCTCATGCTGCAAAGGTACAATATTCACTAGACATGCCACATTAACAAATGTGAAGCAGCTAACTCAATGTCTTTCTTTTTCCACAGCCATCATTCCTGCAGCCCATTTCGGAGCCTATGGTGGTGACCCCAAGATCAATCCCACCATCTGATAGCAGACACTTCAGAGCCATCACTGGAGATGCAATGGTGGAGTCTCAGGGCAGTGATGTGTATGTGCCTGATCTCAAGGTTGAAGAGGCAACATCTGCCGCTGCTGTAGATGTGGAGGCCATCAGTGCTGCAGCCAATCTCATCACAGACCTAGAGGAGGGGCGGCACAGTCCTGGAGCTCATGCCATTAGCCACACAGACTCTCCATCCAAGAAAAAAGGTATGTAACCTTTTATGATAAAGTTACAAAGCAGAACATATTTGGCTACTTTTTAAAACATCTAATGCCATACTACATCAATTCCTAGACAAAAGGAGCCGGCACCTTGGATCAGATGGAGTATATCTGGATGACATCACAGAGTTGGAGCCTGAGGTGGCAGCCTTGTACTTTCCAAAGAGGTACATTTTCACTTCTTCATTTATGATCCAGATGTAATCTAAATATTTAAAAATGATTTTTAATTGTGAAATGTATTTTTTGTTGCTCAGTGATGGAGCAACTTCTGTGAGGGGTGGGGCAGATCCGAGAAGTGCCAATCAGTCCCCTCAGTCAGTGGGCAGCAGTGGGATGGACAGTGGGGTGGACAGCTTTTCTGACCAGTTAGGAGACTTGCCTCATATTGCCATCTCTCTCTGTGGAGGACTGTCAGAAAACAGAGAGATCACTAAAGGTAAAAGGACAAGTTATGATGTACCTTTAAACAACTATTAAAAAGTTTGGGGAAGGTAATATTATTTTAATGCTTTCAAAAGCACATTTTTATTTTAAAAAAATCTGCTTTTTAAAAATAAAAATACAGTAAATGCAGCAATATTGTGAAAATATTATTACAATTTAAAATGCATTCTTTTTTGTTTTATAATTTAATATATTTAAAAATGTATTTTAATGTAAAATGTCATTACTGTCACCTTTGAACTTGGTGAATTACTTTTCACCAAGTATGCATTAAATCTTACTGAGCCCAAACCTTTCAATGGTAGTGTAAAATCATGTATTTTCAGTAGCTGTTCTGTGATTATGTAGGCTCTTTATTAACATCCAGTTTTTTCTAGATTTCATTAGCTGGGGAAGTCATTAAGCAATTAAATCTTTCATTCACAGAGGAATTCGAAGAACGAGCCATATCTTATCAGGAGTTTGCAGATAATCCATCTATCATTGATGATCCCAACCTGGTCGTAAAGATTGGCACCAAGTATTTCATAAATCCTTTTGCCACATAAAAAGTCTTTTATTAAAATGCTGTCAAAATACTCTTAATTAAGTCGTTTATTACATTTCTCAGTTATTTCACACATTTTGTTCTCTCCACAAAGGAATTATAACTGGACCACAGCCGCTCCTATTGTACTAGCCATGCAGGTTTTCCAGAAGCCCTTGCCAAAGGTAAGGACTGCATAAACAACACACACATGTACATAAAGCTCTTCAGCTATTCAACCAACACTGACCATGTTGTCTTACATTAGTTTAAATAAAGCTTTACATTTGAGCTTGTTAATGTCAAAGTCAGACATTATAGTAATGCCATTCAAAGTAAAATATTTTAAATAAATAAATTACAGTGATTTGAAATTAAACTAATAACTTTATTAATTTGAGGGTGGAATTCATGTGCCCCCTGCAGGTGGATTAAAACAAAGAAACTGTTCATTTGGAAACATCAATGTCCTGCATATACAATAAAGAAAATAGTGTACTTCACTCGATGTGTCTCACTTTTTTAATATTTATAATTATTTGGACACCTTTTTATTTAAAACTCATTACTAACCATTACCAAATGCATAGCATGGATTAAATAGATGATGAAATACATCACAGTGATTGAAAATACTGTTTTGTTTCTGTATTGTTTGTCTTCTCAAGTGTTCAGCTAGTGTTTCATGGCTTTTTAAAGTCCTTGTGTATACTACACCCCGGCTCTCATGGCACTCCAGGGCATTTAAATTTGTCTCTTCCCTCCTCCTTGCTTTTCGTTTCTTTTTTTTTAAATTGATCTCCCCCATCCCATCCCATTGTGCGCCATTGCACTAAGTATTCCTGCCTGAGTTATGTCTACTCTGCTCTTGGTTTCTTCACATACTGTTTTCCTAGTGTGTTCGTCTCTAGTCCTGTACGTCTTTATGAATTTTTTGTTGATTTATTAGCTGCATGTTTGTTCAGTCACAGTCATCCATTTAATCATTTAGTTTTTGAGTTTTGAGTATCAGGGGCTCTATGCATTTGCTCCAGGCCACAGTGGAGAACATCATGAAGGAGAAGATGCCCAAGAAAGGAGGACGCTGGTGGTTTTCATGGAGGGGCAGAAACAACAGCTCCAAATCCGTATGTTTGCATTATTTTATATAGGAAATAATTGTGAATTGAATATAATGGTGAAATGTTACCAGTGAATGTTATTCCAATACTTTTTGACTTTGCAGGTTTGCAAATATTATATATGCAAAAAAGCATGCAAATCAAAATGTAACAGAATTACTATCATACATACTGCAACAGGAATCAGCATCTGACCAGATTGAAGGTGGAGAGGATTCTATAAGAACAGCATCTTTGAGCAGGTACCTAATGAATCATATTTAGAAATAAAACCGTCTCAAAACACAATTAAGCCTTTAGAAACTCTATTAAAAACAGAATTAGCTTGAGCTGTTACACATACATACAGTTAGCCCATGCATGTGCTGAAGTTGAGTACCATAAATGTCAACAGAGATCTCACAATAGCTAAAGAGAATAAATATTGTATTACTTTAGAAAGGCTAAGGCTATATGAAGATTTCTAAGACATTAAAAGTTCCTAGAGACACAGTTCTCTGCCTTTTTCCTTAGCTTAAAGTGTGTTGTACCAGAAAACCTTTGAGGGTGTTGAAGAAAAAGCACAATATCAGAAAATGTTTAATCAGAAAATCTGCAATGTTAAGCCAAAGACTTGCGAGATGACTCGATGAAAGGAGGAAAACCATTTCAATGCAGTGTGTAAGAAGAACACTAGACAAGTATGGCCTTTATGTTGAGGCATCTTGCAGAATACCACTCTTGATCAAGAAGAACAAAAGGCAGACTTGAACTTGATAAAATTCATTTGTGTAGGCCTGTGGAGCTCTGGAGGAATGTTTTATGGGGTGATGTGACCAAACTGGAACTTTTTGAATCCATGGATCAGCTGTATGTCTACTGCAAAACAGGCAAAGCTCAGGTGGATCAGTCTTGTTATGGAGGTGGATCAGTCCTGTTATGGGGTTTCTTAACTGTAGCAGGAAGTAGAAAACATGACTGTATGAAGGACATCATGGGTTCTTTGAAGTATCAGCCCATTTTGACAAGAATTATGATGCCTTTGGTGCAAAGACTGAAGCTGATGATCAATGGACTTACCTGTAGTTTTTGGCTATTAGATGACAGGCTCATCTTCTGCACTTTTTGAACATTTTTCAGCTTAAGTGAAGTTATAAATATGATGTTGTTAGGTCCTGTTCACAACAACACAAATTCTTGGCATGAAAATTTGGTTCAGTTTTTGCACTTGATATATATATTTTCAAACCAAAAACAGCATGATGTTTATAACACAACACCAAATAAAAGAGTACAGAAAAATAGTTTGTGAGCACCAAATTTTATTGGGTGGCCAGTTTCTTTGAAGTGCAGTGGAAATTAGATTTTGTTTTACTTTCCTTTAAAAAGTGTTGCATTGATGGCATGCAAATATTTGTGTCTGTACAGACACATTAACAGCCATTCATTCAAATTAAAATGTTTATTGCATCAAATGTTTTGCACTAAACATTCATGTTGGTGTGAACATGTCTTTCATTAAGGTCTCTCACATCCAAATGTTATGGTTAAGTTTAATATAAACATATTACTCCATCTCTCAGATATTTAATTAAACAGACTTAAACAGAATTACAGTTTTTGGTACTGTACCTTTAAGACTTCCATAGACATAAACTACAAAATCAGGTTTTAGAACAGGAACTCAATTTTAGAATATGAGCTCAGATGCAGAGACAACTGCGTGACTTATCAAACAAAATGTATTTTAGAATACTGAGAATGTAGACTATTTATAAGGTACACAACACTTTCATTTTAACTGTGGACTGGCTGGTGGTATTTTTCATAGGTTGAAGGATGAATCATCATCCAGTGAAGATGACAGTGGAGGTGCTAAAGAGAATCCTGTGAGCAATCAGCCTGAAGTTCTCCACAGCACTGGAGGCCACTGCTACAGGAAGACTCTTCGTTTGTCTTCAGAAGAGCTAGTAAGCATCTCATTTTCCACAAAGCCTGTAAAGTCAGTCACAGACTATGCTATAGAAACCCACGCTACAAGCATATTCTTTACAGGCCAGTCTGCACTTAAAAGATGGCCCCAATGATGTGGTCTTCAGTGTCACCACCCAGTACCAGGGCACTTGCCGCTGTGAGGGCATGATTTATCTGTGGAACTGGGATGACAAGATAGTGATTTCAGATATTGATGGCACCATCACAAGGTGAGACTACTCAAGACAACTTTTTATGGCAATGTAATGGGTTCGTTGGATTAAATTTCAAAATCTCCTTCAGGTCTGACACCCTTGGCCACATTTTACCCACTCTGGGTAAAGACTGGACCCATCAGGGCATTGCCCGTCTCTACCACAGAGTCAGCCAGTGAGTCCCATACCACATAGAGAGCATGCACATCTATTAAATGTGAGCTCACTTTGAAATGTCTAATATATCTTATTATCTTTGGCAATCAGGAATGGCTACAAGTTTATGTACTGTTCAGCTCGGGCAATTGGCATGGCTGATATGACCCGGGGTTACCTGCACTGGGTTAATGAGAGAGGCACCATGCTACCCATGGGACCTGTGCTGCTTAGTCCCAGTAGTCTGTTCTCTGCATTTCACAGGTTGTAAGACACACAAAACATGCATAGGCTTTAAAAAATTGTGAGAATGCCATATTGTAACTGATTTCTTTTCTTTTAATTTGAGGGAGGTCATTGAAAAGAAGCCAGAAAAGTTTAAAATTGAATGTCTGACCGACATTAAAAACCTGTTCTATCCAAACATAGAACCCTTCTATGCTGCTTTTGGAAACAGAGCAACGGTAAGTACTAGTAGCAAGAACTGCTAACATTACCTTGATATATGTGTCTAAAGTCAATGGGTTATATTTGTAGCAATAGCCAAAAATACACTGTGTGGGTCAAAATGATAGATTTTTTCTTTTACGTCAAAAATAATTAGGATATTAAGTAAATACCATGTTCCATAAAGATATTTTGTACATTTCCTATCTTGAAAATGTCAAAATGTAATTTGTTACGTAATTTGTCAAAAACGTAAATAAATCTGAATTTCGAAAATTGAAGCTTATGACTGGTTTTGTGGTCCAGGGTCACATATGCAAATTTCTAACGAATGTTCTTCTCTCCAGGATGTTTATTCATATAAAGAGGTTGGAGTGCCTTTAAACAGAATATTCACTGTGAATCCTAAGGGAGAGCTCATCCAAGAACATGCAAAGACCAACATATCATCGTAAGTGAACGCAACTGTTCTGGATCTAATGAAAACTAGGGCTGTCAACGAATATTCTAAATTCGAATATATATCCGAATAGTTTTTAAAAAACGAATTTCAAAGGTAAAAATTAATACACTAATAAAAAAAATGTGGGAAAAAAAACGCCCGTGGTAGTAGAGGCGTGGTTGTCTGCTTTGCAAGTGGGCGCGCTAAGTTGACGCGTTTTCATGGAAGATGGCAGCAAGTGCAGAGCCCAACTTGACCGCAGCAGAGAAAGTGAGGTCAAATTGTTGACCCGCGAGAAAGTTGTATGCAAGCTATTTAAGATACAGTTAGCATACCATTCGACCACTAGCAACATGAGGCAATAACGGATAAATTAATTTCGTTCATTTGTAAGGACATGAGTCCGATAAGTATCGCGGATGGGGCAGGCTTTGGGGAGTTCTGTCAAGCAATGGAACCGAGGTATGATTATTTATCATTTAATGTCAAGGAAAAGTACCATGTTTACCACAGCACATCTCGCTCGGAGCATTCAATGTCAGTTCTATATGCTGTAAAACTTCAATTAATATTAATAATATTTGTTTCAATCACTGAATGAAGCCTGCTATATTTGGGACAACAGTCGTGACCTTAAATTGCTTGCACAAAACTCTTGTTCAGCACTCAAAATTTGTTTGTTAATTTAAACCGTTATGTGCAGAGAATGTGAGGGTGAGAGAGCGTGAGGTCTGCAGTCTTGACCATTAGTTGATTTCCTTGTTTTTGTGTAGGTAATAGGTTGTCAAATATGTTTAAACTTAAATAGACTACCTATACAAGTAGTTATGTCTCTTTGTATTATTTTGTCCTGTTATTGATGTAATGTGCTGTTCAGACAATGACAACATGTGCAAATAGATGTTCGAATAGTTCGAATATTCATGTTTTTTTTAAGGAATATTCGAATGTCATTTTTGAGCAATTTTGACAGCCCTAATGAAAACATTTCTTTTCTCATTGTAAAAAACTAAATAATAAATAAAATTGGAAAATCACACGTTACCGTAATATAATTAATTAGGGGTGTGATGAGTTCTCGTGCCACGTGACAATATCCTCATGCAGAGCTTTCAGATATATTTGCATTACACTGGCCCTTTCACCATTGCTATATTATGTTCACATCAGGCAAGTGGCCGCATGATAAGCAGGAAAATTCCGCAATGTATTCTTTATTCCAGTCATAAATACAGAATTCACAGTTTTACGCAGAATGTCATGGAATTTGTAAACTTTTGAATTAACCAAAAGTAGGTCATTACACTTACATCAAATAACGATATGAACTAGTATCTGTAAATATTAAGCCGCAAAAGTCAATTTAAATATGATTCCTGCATGTTCAGCCTCTCTGTTAATGAATGGCGCAGACGCATGGTTTCATTTACACACACACGCACACACACACACACACACACACACAGAAGCGCGCGTGACACTCTTGGTTATTTCAGCATCATCTGTCTCACTAAATGATGATGGAAACACATGTACAACATCTCCAGAACTGCTCTGAGTATGGAAGGACTTTAGGGCCAAAACGTGTGGTTCCAACGCGTTAACACACGATTACGTGTAATTTACGCATTAATTACGTGTTAACGTGTAATCGTGTGTTAACAAGTTGGAACCACACATTTTGGCCCAAACAGCCTTCCATATCCGAGCATTCACATCATGAGCATTTTACCATTCCATTTCCATGGTCATATCAAAAAGAACTGTAAAGGTATTCACGGCAACCCGTCAAAATAAAAGTCTGGTTTGATATGACAACAATAGAATGTACATAGCCTACTACTACTGCTACTACTACTGAAATGAAACAAACATTATTTTTAAGGAATAATCAGACAACATTTCTTCCATGTTTTAATTTTAATTAAATTGTTTTGTTCAATAGTTAGACATGTTAAAACACAGAATTTGGTAAAAATAAAAAATATAAATAATATGGTGAGAAAAAATAAAACATTTCATAGGGGGCTAAATGTAATTTTTGTTAAACTATTAATGCATTTATGTGAAAATGTATAAGTTTCATGATTAATTATTTAGACATGCTTATTAATTTATAAAATTTTATTTAACTATTAAAAAGGAGTTGAGAGCATTTAAAACAGAGAAAAAAAACTATCCAGAATAAAATGAAAAGAATTATATATATATATATATATATATATATATATATTAGTGGAAATCAGTTTACAAAATAATAAACTTGACTGACTGCTTCACTTCCACTTTAAAGGGATATTTGTGTTGTTAATTATATTTATTTTTATTTATAATATTTATAATTTTGTGCAATTACTTGCCAGTCTTTTGTGTTTGTGGAAAAATCTTTTGCAGTGTTTACATGTTGTTTATAAGTGCATAAAATGTATTAAAATAGATGTTTAATTTTATAAAGTACCATCTGAATTCAAAATGCTCCTACTTTTTTGCATTTTGTGTTTTTCAGTTGTCTCGTCTCCTCTCGTGGGATAAGTATCTCGTCACACCCCTATAATTAATGCATCTGGACATTTCACATTTTAATATTTTTGTAATTTCCATTATTATCAATTATTCTTGTTAGACTTATTTTGTAGTGTCCAATAGTTTGGAGTTTGTCAGTCTGACAGTAAATTCATTCATATATTCTTGTGTATTTTACAGTTATGAACGTCTGTGTGAGGTTGTGGATCATGTCTTCCCTCTTCTGATAAGAGGGAACACCACCGACTTCCCCTGTTCAGACACCTTCAGCCAGTTCACCTTCTGGAGAGAGCAGTTACCAGAGGTAGACAAGCAGGATCAACATGCCGAGAGCAGCTGAAAAAAGATAAAATGCCCTACAAACTCAGCTCTTAACACTGTACTGCCATAGGTATTCCTCTTCGCACAAGCAACTTAGCACTTTGCAGACCGCATGCCGCCCTCTGCCTGTCCTTTTATTATTATTTTACATTTTTAGTACAAACATTTATAATTTCTGTTTGTGCTAATGTTTTGTTTTACTTAAAATAATCTGAATCTGGTATATATATACTTTTTTATTAATGAGGTTACAGATATTTTAAAGTGCCAAATGCATTATTCATAACCAAGGTAATTACATTATGCTATTAAAAAAATTGTCTATTAGCTTTTTCCAAGGTAGTAAAGATATATGAGGGAATACAGTTATTTTAGTACATAGTATAAAACGTTTTTGAGCATTTATCATAAAACATGACGAGAGATTTTCATTAAATTAAATGATAATAATAATAAATAAACTCAGCTGTAGGTATAAAAGCCAGCTTTAGTATATCTCAGGTGATAAAGAATTTACACAAGGTACTCTTTTAAAACGTAAAGTGACCTTTCATAAATTATTTTACTACTCCATTTCCTTAACAACAAAACAACAAATGCAAGTGGATCGATGTAATTGTGTCATCCTGGACAACATTTTACAATACACACTTTACGTTTTGCCAAAAAACATATTATTATGAGATAACTTTGCATTCCTTATTATATGTGTGTATATTATGTTAAGTTCACAACTCTGACCAGCAAATATGAATCGTGCAGAAACTGATTTTGTCATACGTCATACCCATTAGCATGTTAAAGAAAAACAAACTAGACAAAAGCAAACAACAATGCAAAGATCACTCAGGTCATGAAGTATTTCCTACCTGTATTAATTCCTTCATATTAATGAGATATCTATTACATCTTAATCCCTTTCATTTTATATATATATATATATATATATATATATATATACACATACATACATACATACATACATATATATATATAAACACACACCTGAGAAAAAAATTAGTCTTTTAATTTTTTTTGCTTATTTCAGTAATTAAGAATATAAAATCTCCCAATTCATAGTGAATGCTATTATGTTAAAGATTATATATAAAAAATAAAAAAAACATTATATTCTACCACCACTAACACCTCTACCCAACTGTGTATTGTTTCTGTCTTTAAATTAAAGGATGAAACGGACTGTCTTATGAAAGCACTGTATAATGAAATATAAGACTTGTGTGATGCATAAATGGACAAGCTCTTGTGTATTCTCAAGTCTGTGGTTTTCCATGGTTATCAAGAAGCACATTAAATAAGCACTGATGTGATGCATGAATGAAGGGGCTTTAGGGATTGATTTATGTGTATTTTAATGTTAACCGTCTTATTATTCTGCAAAAAAAAAAAAAAAGAGTATATGAAATGTATGTGTGCAACGTGAAAATGCAATTTGTACTGATCTCTAATTGGTTCAGTTCGTAATACAAAATTATTATAATGACAGATGACTGCTACAAACTTAAACACTGTGAATGATCAGGTCAAACATTGTAGATTGTTTCTTCTCTTTCTACCCGTCTTACATCTTCAGTTCATTGAGATTTACTATTATAAAAAAAAAAAAAAAACGGATTAATATAAGACTGTGTAATATGTTTTCTGGTCATTTGAATTGTAACACCAATAACATTCAGTTGCAATAGCTTTTGTTCTGTTTTTGTTCTGCAGTCTCTATGGAGTTTTATAATCTTTCTGTGAAAGATCTTGTCGCCTAGGTTGTGGCAGTTAGGTTTGTGTGTTGAGATGTAAAACTTTGGTTGTGTGTATATTTTAAGATGCCAAATCTCAGTACGTAAATTAAAATCTCATAACATGAATCCAAAAACATGCTTCCTTGTTTGTCTGAGCTGTACTGAAACAACCTACCTTGGTGTTTCTGTAGCTAAGCAGATTGAGTAAAGTTCATAGTTTCTCATCAATAGTACTACAATCACACTGAATAGCTTCTTCTCCTCTTCTGGCCTGATATGTTGAGCTGATTTTCCCTTTTCATGTAGAAACACAAGCTAAAATACAAACATTATTATCAAATCAAATCAAATAGTTTAACTAGAGCAGAGAAGTTCATTTTGAAAACTTTTGGCAAAAATTTTAGCACACCTAGTTTCTCAACTGCTTCCACACAGACGCTTGGATACATGCTCTTTGAGTATTTGGCAACGATGACTTACAGTGCAGTTCTCACCAATATCAGGCCACGTCCTTCCTTAACAAACAATATAGAAAATCAGTGAATCAATTCTGATGTGATTACATTTAGAAAAAGTGATGCACATTTTTGAATGGATCTGTTCAAAAAAATTAAAGTATTGTTAAACTGATGTTGTTTATTGCTGTCCAAAGATAGCAAGTGATTCACATGTATGTGCAAGTTTTCAACATAGACTGTATAAAAACATGGACGTAGTGTCCGTGACGCCACCCGTAGACTCATGAAGTGTGTTTTTGAAGCCTAAAGTGTATAGAGCGGGCTGTCGCCATCTTGGCAGAGCGTCACCGCGCGACTCTCCCGGACAATCAAAAATGGGCAAAAAGGCGGGAGCTAGTTGCTGTAGCCACACCCACCTAGCACGACGGCAGTGTCAGCAGCGGCAATCCACCTGTCACTCAAGTGGCTACCCCCTTAATTATGCAGAACTTTAAGTCTTAATATAATTTAAACGGATGAGTTATAAAAAAATTCACCCCCTTCACAGTTGTCATGAAGGGCAAAATTAGCTATTTAGACCAAAATCATTTTTTGAACCAGGCTGTAAACATGTTTTTTCCTGCTGTAAAGTTGGGCATTTTAACATGGGGAGTCCTGCTCCCTTTTGCAGCCAGCCTCAAGCGGCCAGTCGATGAATTGCAGTTTTAGTCACTTCCTTATTGGCCTCACGAGAGAGAGCGGGAGGTTGGCGCTCGGTTTTCAATGTGTATTGCAAGTGTTTCAATGAGTTTCGTCTCAAACGGCCTCCCATACACCTGTGTTTGTTCTGGACAGACCTGTTTGAAGAGATTGAACCGATTCACCTAAGTGGACACGCCTGTTCTAAACAAATATTATCGATAAAACTTAAAATAACATGCGTGTCTGTTAGGAACGCACAAAGTTGCAGTAAACTTTTTTTTTTTTTTTATTCAGTATTAACAATACAATACAACAACATCTGTTTATGCCAAGGTTGATACACAAATACACTACTAAAACAGGCATACAAAACAAACAATAAACACAAAATAAAATAAACAAAAAAGTTGCAGTAAACTTACTGTAAAGTTGAACGCAGCCGTTACGTCACCAGTTTTCGCCACAAGTATCGCTGTGCACTCTACATGTTCTGTATCAATAATACGTTCTTCTAATAACTTTGGAAATGGGTTCATATTTGTATGTAACAAATTACATCAGAAGTTCTCAAGACGTTTGTTGGCTACATTCACAAATGTTTTGCTGAAGTGGCGGGTCGTTCGCCCCTTATGAATATCAACAGAACCCTAATTAATATTCATGACTGTGGGCGTATAACGCTGTATATTACAGACAAAAAAATAAACTCCCCTTTTAAGTTAATAAAGTGTTTTCTTTTGAAGTGAAGACAATCACCCAGTATACTTTACAGCATTTTAATTTTATTTGCATCTGAAACCTGATTTTGTTGCATAGCTATTTGTGAGGTCTTTTGGAAAAATACAATATAAGACCTTTTTTCAAAACTAATACTTGTCTAAAATGAAGAAGAAAAAAAAAAGAAAAAAAAAACGTATGTAAGAAAAAAATATTCAAACTTTATTACATTTATATTTAAAACAAAAACAAATAAAACTTGGGAGACACTCAGCAACTCGGTCTCTTGAGTAAACGTTCATACTACAACTGCAAAAATACACAATATTAAGACCTTATCTGAATGCTTTATGGCAATCCAGATATCGTAGGCAGCGTAAAATGTGCAGATAGTCCAAGACGCATAAATTAACATAAATAAACTCAGTCAAGCACACAAAATCAACAGAGATTACACCTTTAACCAATCATCCCTGGTTACTCACCTCATGCGTACCTTCGTACATAACAACTAGTTAGCTCTGCAGAAAAGTTCCTTCCATTTTACACAGGCTAATAAGCTGTTATAAGATTTTATAGAAGATCAAACGGCTGGTGCAAATTAATTCTACCATAGTGAAGTTAAATGGATGAACTGGCAGGTAAGGCAAATGGACAATTAATTAATAAAACAACACCACATGGTTTAGTGTTGCTGATGAGAATATTCAAGTTCAAAAAAGTTCTCATCAACTTCAGATCTAGGCAAGCTATGATTTAGCAAATCTAGCTTTCAGTACAGCAATAAAGACAGTACACTTGAAGCAAAATATAGGTCCTGAGATATCTACATCCAGTGGTAAATTATTTAGGCAATACAAAAAAAATAAAAATGATCCCTTTTCATTCCCATGTCACTTGGTCAAAAATCAAAACTTGGCAAAAGTGTGAATGTTAACTCGTCTTCCTCATGGTCACACATCCATGTCTACGCTCCTCAGTAGTTAAGAACATTTTAAGGCAATGGTTAGTCTTGAAAATATTGAAAAGCTAGTGGTGAGAAGCTGTGCTTGATGTGCAGATTTACTGGGACATCCTCTCTCCTCATCATTTGGGGGCTTTGTGGTCAAACAGCTGCAAGTCGAGCCGAACCCAAACCTCTCCAGTGGGAACTTCATGAAGCAGCAGCCTCCTAGTGGACGGACCTTTATTCTCAAGCTCTTTCTTAATAGTGGCTACAGGAACCTCAGTGCGACCTAAAAAGTCTATAAAGGGAGAAAGACAATTGTGATTGTGTATATATACATTCTAATATTTAAAGAGAGCTCAGTTTAAGAATAATTCAATGATATAATTCAGAAATAGTATTATACTCGCTAGCTTTCATACTCACCATCTGGTGAAAATTGCTCCCGCTCAAAAATCGTAATACAGAGGACATCTTGATACAGGTCTTTAATGTGAAACTGACAATTGAAGCTCCACTTGGGGTTGACGGTGTCATTGATGGTTCGGGAAGTGTAGCACTGAGAACCCATGGTCACTTCACAGTATGGATTACTCTTTCCTAAAAATAAATTGCACAAGTATTAAAAAATGCTCTTGGAAGATAGTTTAATATTTTTTTATTATTGTTATTATTAGTTTAATAAAACCCCTCACCATTTGGTTTGGAGGATTTTAGCTCTGTTGCTTCCAAGATGGTGACAAGCAGGCGACCAATTCCACTGGCTTTCATTGATCGAGCTGTGAAAAAGTATTGTAATAATTCTTTACATTTATTTAAATACCATGACATACACTGCCAATCAAAAGTTTAAGGTCAGTAAGAACTTGTAATGTTTTCTAAAGAAGTCTCTTATTCTATTGAAGGCTGCATTTATTTAATCAGAAATGCAGTAAAACAGTAATATTGTGAATTATTCTTATAATTTAAAATAACTGCTTTCTATTTTAATACGTTTTAAAATGTAATTTACTCCTGTGATGGCAAAGCTGAATTTTCAGCAGCCTTTACTCCAGTCTTCAGTATCACATGATCCTTCAAAAATCATTTTAATATGCTGATTTAGTGCTCAAGAAACATTTTTTATGATTATCAATGTATAAAACCAATGTGCACTTAATATTTTTGTGAAAATTCTGCGAATTTTTTTTCAGGATTCCTTGATGAAAGTTCAAAACAAAAGCATTTATTTAAACAAAGGCATTTCATTCTTTGATGACACTTTTGATCAATTTACTGCACTCCTATTCAGTGGTCCATAAATAAAAATAAAACTTACATTGATAGGTCTTTTCCCGTTTCTTCTTCTCAGTCTCAATGAATTCCTCTGATGCTGCTTTGATCTTCTGAACCCATGCAAGCCTAACAAGTTATCAGAGATTAAACATTTTCAATTGTTACAATTTAAGAAAACCCTCCCAAAAGACATACATGTGTGTGTGTGTGTATGTATGTATGTATTAGGGGTGTGCCTGAAGCCAATAGTGGCTTCAAAAACGAATAAGGCTTAACAAATAATTCTGCCTGAATATTCGGCTGAGGCTGCAGGACACTCTGGTGTTTGCTAGGTAACAGGTGAGCCAGGGGATCAGCGCAATATTTTACACAAACCTCCTAAAGTCACACAATAATGAGTGTGTGAAGTGAATGTGAAAGAAAAGAGCACATATCAAACACTGCATTGCTGTTGCCTCTCTGTGCATCTCTCAGAAAGAGCTTGGCAAGAGTAATATCAACTAAAATAATACATCATACATGTTCTACTATTTGTGTATATTTAAAAGACAATGATTTAAACCTTATAGGCTAGGAAATGATAAATGAATGAATGGAATAAGCACTGTGCGATCATCAATCAAACAGCTGCGTTGCAGTCTCTGCGAGTCTCTCAAAAACCAAACCAGCTCTCTGTCAAGAGTAGGCTAATAATCAGCTTAGATACAGATATATTTTCTATGAGGCATACATGTTTGCTTCTTTATCTTTTGCTGGTTTGCATGGCACACGGATATTTGTTTAGTGAAGTTCAAAAAAGACTTAAGACTGCTTAAAGATTTATGCGTAATGAAAAAGTGCGCCTTGAATTACCGTATTTTTTGGACTATAAGTCGCACCTGAGTGTAAGTCGCATCAGTCCAAAAATACGTCATGATGAGGAAAAAACATAAGTCTATAAGTCGCATTTATTTAGAACCAAGAACCAAGAGAAAACATTACCGTCTACAGCCGTTCATTTCTCTCGGTTCATGTCAAATTAATTTTGATAAGTCGCACCTGACTATAAGTCGCAGGACCAGCCAAACTATGAAAAAAAGTGCGAAAATACAGTAATTCAGTCGTGTTCAGACGATTACTAAACGTTTGTCATGAAAGCTCTCTATTTGTATGATCAATTTATTTTTAGAAATTAATTTTATAATTAAGAACACTGAATAGGACAAATAGTCGAAGCACAAATATTTTCCCATACTCTGTTCTCATTGTTTCCATACTTTTCTAGACCTGAAAATTACTTAACCCTCTGGAGTCTAAGGGTATTTTTGGGGCCTGGAGAAGTTTTGTCATGCCCTGACATTTGTGCTTTATCAGTTTCTTATAAATATCTAAATGGGTAAATTCTAATCTCACTGTAATCAGCACAAACTGGGCTATAATAATATGTGAAATGCATGCATGTACATGATTGTATTTGAGAAAAAAAAAATGTAATGCATGGTTAGTGAAAAACTAAAAATGTTAAATCACTTAAGGCAAAAAAACCCACAAAGAACAATGGTTTCCGGGATTTTTGAGAACTGGAGCTTGTAGCCTAGAATTTTTCTTTCTAAATTATGTGAAAATAATCTTGTTTACTCACTTACAGAAAACAATATATTGATTAAAATTTTCTAAGACACTTTTTGTTGGTAAAAGTCATATGCGAGTAGGCGTCAAATATCATGAATATCATTGTGATTCACACCTGAGAAGACAAAGGCCTGCATAATGAGCTGCATAATGAGCTGCATAATGAGCTGCATAATGAGCCTTTCAGTCAGCTGTGTCACTGAGAGGGAGGAGTTAACAGAAAGAGTGTGAGAACAAAAAAATCTATATAATTTTAGTTAGAATAGTTATTATAGTTTATTTAGAATATATTTAATTATCCCACAACATAATTTAATATCCACTGGCGATTGCAATTAAACAGTTTATTAGGAACAATCAAAGCTGGCTTTCAAACTAATTTTTTTGCATCATTACATTTACATGTTGATTTACATAAACCTCTAATATTACAATGAAGCAGCAAGTGTGTAAAGTAAATTTTATAAATGAAATAAGCGCAAATGAAATCGCAGTGTTGCACTTGCCTTTTTCGATGCATTTCCTGGAAAATACTTAAATCGATTTTCATATTTCTAAACTGCATAGGAACATTTACCGTTTTAATAAGGAGATATTTAAATATTTATTTGCAATATTTATCACGAAAGGTCCCCAAAATGGGACTAGAACTTGTGTTTCAAACTTTGTCTATACAAGGGTATCAGCTTCGACTGTTAGAAGATATTTAAATAAATGTTATAATCATTATTTTTTTGTTAAACACCGCACATTTGTTCAGTGATAACTATGAAAAAAAACAAAGTCTCTCTCTCTCACTCTCTCTCTCTCTCTAATATATATATATATATATATATATATATATATATATATATATATATATATATATATATATATATATATATATATATATATATATATTATACACACACACGGGTGCTGGTCTTATAATTAGAATATCATCCAAAAGTTGTTTTCACTAATTGCATTCAAAAAGTGAAACTTGTATATTATATTCATTCATTCATTACACACAGACTGATATATTTCAAATGTTTATTTCTTTAAATTTTGATGATTATAACTGACAACTAAGGAAAACCACAAAATCACCATCTCAGAAAATTTGAATATTGTGAAAAGGTTCAATATTGAAGACACCTGGTGCCACACTCCAATCAGATAATTAACTCAAAACACCTGCAAAGCCTTTAATGGTCTCTCAGTCTATTTCTGTAGGCTACACAATCATGGGGAAGACTGCTGACTTGACAGTTGTCCAAAAGACGAACATTGACACCTTGCACAAGGAGGGCAAGACACAAAAGGTCATTGCAAAAGAGGCTGGCTGTTCACAGAGCTCTGTGTCCAAGCACATTAATAGAGAGGCGAAGGGAAGGAAAAGATGTGGTAGAAAAAAAAGAAAGTGTACAAGCAATAGGAATAACCGCACTCTGGAGAAGATTGTGAAACAAAACCCATTCAAAAATATGGGGGAGATTCACAAAAAGTGGACTGCAGCTGGAGTAAGTGCTTCAAGAACAACTATGCACAGAAATATGCAGCTGTCACATTCCTTGTGTCAAGCCACTCTTGAACAACAGACAGCGTCAGAAGCGTCTCGCTTCAAAAAGGAGTGGACTGCTGTTGAGTGGTGCAAAGTTATGTTCTCTGATTAAAGTAAATTTTGCATTTCCTTTGGAAATCTGGGTCCCAGAGTCTGGAGGAAGAGAGGAGAGGCACACAATCCATGTTGCTTGAGGTCCAGTGTAAAGTTTCCACAGTCAGTGATGGTTTGCGGTGTCATGTCATCTGCTGGTGTTGGTCCACTGTGTTTTCTGAGGTCCAAGGTCAACGCAGCTGTATACCAGGAAGTTGCTGCTGACCAACTTTATGGAGATTTCATTTTCCAACAGGAAAGCTTCCAGTACCTGGTTTAAAGATCATGGTATCCCTGTTCTTAATTGGCCAGCAAACTCGCCTGACCTTAACCCCATGGAAAATCTATGGGGTATTGTGAAGAGGAAGATGCGATTTGTCAGACCCAACAATGCAGAAGAGCTGAAGGCCACTATCAGAGCAACCTGGGCTCTCATAACACCTGAGCAGTGCCACAGACTTATTGACTCCACGCCACGCCGCACTGCTGCAGTAATTCAGGCAAAAGGAGCCCCAACTAAGTATTGAGTGCTGTACATGCTCATACTTTTCATTTTCATACTTTTTAGTTGGCCAAGATTTCTAAAAATCATTTCTTTGTATTGGTCTTAAGATATATTCTAATTTTCTGAGATACTGAATTAGGTATTTTCCTTAGTTGTCAGTTATAGTCATCAAAATTAAAAGAAATAAACATCTGAAATATATCAGTCTGTGTGTAATGAATGAATATAATATAATATACAAGTTTCACTTTTTGAATGGAATTAGTGAAATAAATCAACTTTTTGATAATAATCTAATTATATGACCAGCACCTACATGTATATATTTCCTTGAAGCGAAAAGTAACTGCAAATATAAGGCAAAGGCAAAGATATTTAATTCATTAGATTAATCTGCGTAAAAGTTCTGTCAATTCCACTTGGGCTGGCATTTCAGCAGCATGAAAAGCAGTTGTTTTTTCTCTTCCCATACAGTGTGGCGATAACAAAATTCCTTTAATGGTTCATAAAATGTCCCATGTGTCCAGTAAATAGCACCCTGCTGATAAGACTGATAAAAAGAGCGATTGCTGAAACTGACCTCTCATTAATGTGCTCAGTCTTCAGTGTGTAAACACGATCTATGTGGGAAATGTGGAAGACTGGCTCATCGCTGGACGGATCTGATGGAAGCTTCACCAGAACTTCATTGAGGAACACCGGCTGGGAACACAAACATACACATTACACAATATCCCAGTGCTTTTTTTTCTTGTTGTTCAAAGGTTTAACCAAAAAAGAGCACTGTTCTGTGAAGAGGAGTGGAACCCTACCTGCTTATACATCTTGTATTGGGTGTTAGATTTGGGGCTAAAGAGTCTGTCTGTTCCTGAGGAAGTGAACAGCTTGACAGCTTGAGTGAACAGCAGAAAGTCATTGAACAGAAAGGCATATAACTCCTTATTGCTCTTGGTCTTAATCACTTTCCCGCTGTGCAGCAATTTACGCGGACCCAAGCAGTTGGTCAGAGAGTTGAAAGTCAGATTCTAGACAAGTGACAGAATAGAAGAGTAAGAAATCTATTATACAGCGTTATATGAACGTTTGACCCCAAGTCTTTCAGCCAATCACCCCTCACATTTTATGCTACCATTCAAAAGTTCAGTCAGTAAGCTTTTTTTGAAGAAATTAACTTTTCTTGAACAAGGTTGCATTAAACTGATTTTTTAAATAAATGCTGTTCTTTTGAATTTTCTATTCAAAAAATCATGAATAAATATCACTGTTTCCAAACAAATATTAAGCACCCTATTCTTTTCAACACTGTCAATAAAAATAAATGTTGCTTGAGTAGCAAATCAGCATATTAGAATGAATTCTGAAGAATCATGTCACACTGAAGAGTTAATGACCACTGAAAATTCAGCTTTGCCATGGGGTAAACAGAAAATAATTACTTTAAATTGTAATAATTATTTAACAGTATTACGGTTTCTCTAATTTTTATGAAATAAATGTAGCATAAGTGAGCGTAAGAGACTTTTTCCAAAAGCAATCAAAAACAATCTTTCAGACTCCTAACTTTTAAATGGTCTCGTAATGCATGTTTTGAGCATCAATCATTTCTTTGATCAGAATAAAGATGTGTATATATAAACCGTTCCGAATGTCACATGACCAAGCGGTGCATTTCTTACCTCTGTGATGCCTTCACACTGCACACGGGATTGGATCCAATCCAGCCTTTCAGAGTTCTCCTTCTCCCTGATACTTTCGTTCACCTGAGAGCACAGCTGCTCTGCCTTCTCCAAAGCGTCTTGCAGCTGAACATAGTCCACATGACTCTCTGGAGTACGCTCCAGGATCTGGACACACAGTATTGGTTAACATGCACTAATCATTTTCAACCATCAATGCCTAATATAAAATATATATAGAAATAAAAAAGAACTAAAATAGTTATCTACACTTTATTTACTCACATGTTTAATATGAAGAGGGTAGTGAGTGATCCTTTGCATAGGTTTGAGTAAAAAGCTGGACAAAGGCATTCCCTTACAACGGTAGTCTGTGGCAATTTTCTGAAGAAAAAATTTTTTTTTTTACATTGCTACCAAGAAAAAAAATTCAACCACAAACTCACATTGATGATGGAAAATCCAAATAGTCATATAATTATTATTTTTTAAATTATCTTTAAGTGTAATATTATTTTAAATCACACTTTTTTTAAATTGCATTTTATTATTACACTACTAGGGATATATGCACTTCCAAAAATGTATATCCCATACCGAAGGACCATGCACTGCAAAAAAAGTTTAATATTATTTATATTCTTTAATTCAATAAATAAAAAAATAATTAAAATAAAGATATAATAAATAAAGGGGAACACATATACACACACACACACACACACACACATATATAAATAAATAAATAAAAACATTTGCATAATTTTGGTTTGGTGAAAAAAAAAAAACCTTTTTAACTTTCCGTGTTTATTTAATTTTTATGTATATTTTAGTTTTTTTTTTTTTTTACAGATTTTCAGGACATTAATGTCTTGTTTAAGTGATATATGTGAGGCTACCTTAAGGAAGGTCTTGAAGTCTGGCTCCTGATCAGTTCTCTGTTGCAGCAGTGTGGCACCGTTCAGCTGGCAGCTGCAGAAGCGGATGTAGGCCTGCATGTGTGGCAGCTCAGAGGCCAGAATATCCCCGATCATGTGAACAGGCATGTTCTCACCCCCAGTCTTTTTCCTAGTCTTCAGAGCCCTGACAATAAACACATCATGCATGATTCACTGCAGACAGGTAAAAGATAAGATTACTTCCCAAGTTAACCTCACATACTTGAGCATCTTGGAGTTGCACTGGATAAGCTCTGTCCAGTTGACAAATATCATGCTCATTTCATCCTCAGTAAGACGACCGGATTCAGACATGGGCTTGTAGAAGACCTTAAGAGAGAAAAATTAAAAAAATAGAATTTTATCTTCATAAAAACAAAAAACAAAAAAAAAAACAGATATAATTTTTTTACAAAAGGTTTTTTTTTTTTTTTACAAAAGTTTTCTAAAGTATTTTATTATTATATTATTTACCTATTAATTACAATAATAATATAATAATAATATTACACTACACTACTTAATATTTATGCAATTAAAATCATGAATCAACTGAAAATATAAATGTTCATTTAATAACATACAAAATAAATAATAAAAATAACTCTACTGTGTGATTTTGTACCTCTAGAACCAGCTGTAGGTCATCCATGTATTTCTCCTCTGTCTCAATGAGCTCATGGATGTATCCTTGCCGTTTCCTCTCCCGCGGGCTCATTGAATCCAGAGTGCTCAGGTCAGTGCACCCTAAAAGAAAACGGTACAGGTGAACTCACCCAGAAGCCCATATACACAACAAAACACACCCACACATTGATGGCTCCTGGGGATCCTTCAACAACCTTAGTCCTAACACACTCAAGCGCTCTCAAAAGCAGGATAATGGAAATGTGTTAATGACACTTCAAACCGCTCCAGCGTGAATCCTTACCTGCTGATGGTCTGTCTGTTTGACCATCTGGGTTGCCTTTAGTGGTGCCTTCATCCTCCACATCCCACAGCCGTAAAAATAGCAGTTTACCCCCTGAATGATCACTCATTTTTATGAGCTGTGCTTTGTAAACCAGCTCATTTACTGTGATGAACACTGCTAGCATGCAGGATTATTCAATCTGTTTTCACCCATAATACAACTGCAGGACAAACGTAACTAGATGGCAGTGAAGATTATCTAGAGGAATACTGTCAGAAAGTCACCGCAAATTAAGGTGGTCCAATATAGAAGACACTTTTAACTAATGATCAAACAATAAGATCATTGTATCATTAAATTTGTTATATATTTTACTTTAGATTATAAAATTGCTTTTTGTTTAGTTTTTTAAAAATGCATATCTGAAAGTGTTTTCTTTTTTATCTTTAACTCTTACAAATATTAAAACTGAACGATGTTTGTTTTTTTCAAAACACTTTAATGTCTAGATTTCTTCAAATAAAATAAGTACAAGATCCAAGTATTTGAGATATTTTATAAGGATTACTAATAGCACTCAATACAATTTTATTGAGGCGCACATTTGTTCACAACTATTTGCATAGTTTCCCATATAATATTAACAAATCTGTTTATACAGAAAAAAGTCATGCTCAAACATTGCATAAAACGCCGTAAATCCGTAACACCACCACCTGAGGGCAAAGCATTGTGCTAAAAATAGCATCAGCAGCAGAACTATATTTCCAAATACACCACAGACTATAACACAAGTTGTCTTTCATTGTAGTTCTTACATTGATTTCAAACTGAAAATAAATAAACAGATGCAAAACAGTGAAAAGCACCTAAAGATTCAAGATGAAACTGCCTCAAAAAAAGTGATTTGTTTGTTCTTTAAAAAGTCAAAGTGCCTTCAATAACCAGAGACTAATGATACTAAGTTTAAAGTTGCATTATAGCCAGCGTATTCCCTAAGCCCCTACTAATCAGTTAAGATCGGTCCAGACTACCAGTCGACTAAATAACAAGCCTGGTTTTAGTTTAAAAGAAAAGAGACTGGTGAGGAAAGATACAGGGAGGTGATAGGGTGAATAAATGATGGTTTCAGCACCACCTCCACTGTGAGAGGGGGATAGTGGGTCTCTTATGGATGAAGGAAAGTAAAAGTGCTACCACCCTACAGAGAAAGACACAAATGAGAAGAACAAAGTCGAATGGGGAAAAAAAACTATGTGAGAAATAAACGTGTGGTTAAATATGGAGGACGAGAAGAAAAGTCTAACATTAGATTAGATACTACATATACAACTGTTCAAGACTGGAAATACCCTTTTCATTATAACGGCAAAAATACAACAAACCAAAATGTCATTATAATAATGTAGTGAAATTGTAACATTTCATATAATAAACACCCACATTCAAGAAGCATAGACTGCAACTATTTTTTAGATTAAATCATCTTAAACCAATTTAACTTTGAAAATAAGTTAAGACTCTTAAAGCAAATTTTATAGTTGTGAACACAACCAAAAACTGGCATGATGTAAAAAAAAACACACAGAACCAAAATAGACTGTTCATGGGTCTCTACTTACACTGCTGACTGGGGTCAGAATCAGAGGTGGTCATTTTCACATAGTTGGTAGGAATCAAGCCTGTGACCCCGTTGAGCTCTCCTTTCCACCAGTCAGGATCGCTTTTGTCCAGCACGTTGATAACTTGACTTTTCGAGAAGCTCAGCTCGTCCTCATTTGCTGCGGTGTAGTCGTATATGGCGATGACTTGGCCGACTAGAGGGAGGAAAGACAGGGAGATCGATGAGGAGAGATTTAAAAAAAATAAAATTAAAAATTAAAAATCAACCCTGGAAACTTGAACTGTTTCTTACCAGCCGCAGATGCAGGTGTAGATTTGCCGCTGTTTGAGCCCAGAAGCTTGACGTGTGAAGCAGGGAACCAGCCCTTCTGACGCTTCTTCCCCCTGGCCTGAGGGCACAAACAAAAAACTATGCAGCTATATAGAATTTTTAATCTATCTATCTTTCTATCAAATTAGTTTAATATTATTTTGCTTGAGGGAGTTAATAAAATACATGTTACAGGTGGAGATATCTATTATTGAAAATTATAAAATACTTATATACTTAATATACATTAGGAATGCAGCGGTATTAATAATCTGAGCGATACCAACAGACTTTAATTATTTTCAAGATAAGGACAATGTTACAAATCTATACAATTTTGTCAAAAAATAAATAAAGATATAGATATATATATATATATATATACACACATTTTTACCCAAATTTTTGAATTTTGAATTTATTTTGACAAAACTGTGTTTTAATTTGGTTAACTACATGTAAGCGGCCATAGCATGAAAATAATTATCATCATCAATTATTGTGTGTGTAAGTCCATCTGGCATCAGTGTTTCAACCATAATGTTTTGAAGCAACGAGAATACGGTTTGTAAGCAAAGAAAACAAAAATAAAAACTTTATTCAACAATTCCTTTGTCAACAGTCTCCTCCGTGTCTCACCACATCACTCAAACTGCCAACTGCGCCACAAGGATGCACTGTTTCCACGTAAATTTATGCTTTGATTTGAAAGAAAACAGCGCATCCTTGTGGCACGGCTGACACAGAAGAGCGTAGGCAGTTTGAGTGATGTGGTGAGACACAGAGGAGACTGTTGACAAAGGAATTGTTGAATAAAGTCTTTATTTTTGTTTTGTTCGCTTACAAACAGTATTCTCGTCACTTGATAATTTGACGGTTGAACTACTGATGGCAGATGGACTATTCTGATAACGTCTTTCATACATTTCTGGACTTTGACAGTGGCAGTCTATGGGACAGTAAAAAGCCTCCCGGTTTTCATCCAAAATATCTTAAATTGGGTTCCGGAGACGAACTAAGCTTTTACGGGTTTGGAATGACATGGGGGTAAGTGATTAATGACAAAATTTTCCCTTTAAGGTGTTTAAGAATAAACGGTCCACTCACTTGCAGTTCCCCGAGCCACCAGCCGGAGGGGTTCTTGGTGAGGATGAGGATGAGCTGTCCTGGGGCTAGATTCAACTGCTCTGCACTTGCAGCTGTGTGTGCAGTGGTCACCTGGGCCACTTCTGCAAACAAAATAACATGTTATAGGTTTAAATAACTATGATTAATTACAGCGATTTAACCTTTTTTACTTACCTGGTTTCCTTCCAGGTGTTCCAGGTTTACCAGGGAGACTTGACGTCTAATAAGGGGGAATTTTTTTTTATTATCATAAAATAACATGTATAAATGCCAGTATCCTTAAATTCAAAAATAAAAATTACATCGGTCTCCTTTGGCTTGACATAATTGGAGGGGAAGACTCCTGATCGGTCTCCGATGCTGCCTCTCCACCACTCCCCTTCTCTCTCTGATACCAGGAGGGTGTCTCCCTCGGTGAAGGTCAGGTCTCCAGGCTCAGGGCTCTCGTAAGTGTACAGCGCCACATATTCTGATGACAGTTTCAACATACAAACACGGTTCAGGGTAACGCGGAACACTGGGACAATACTGATGTCAAGAGATTAATCTGGGATGTCTTCACAGGCATAACAGACACAAAATATACTTAAAATTAATATATTGTATACACACACACACACACACAAGCATGCACGCACACACACACACACACATCCACGCAAAATAAAAAGTTTTGGTCACCCACAAGGACTAATTAATCACACTAAACACCTAATTATCAGAGAAATAATTACATAAATTACACTGTTCAGAAGTTTGGGGTCAGATTAAAACAATAATAAATGAATACTTTTACTCCGCAAGAATGCTTTAAATTGATCACAAATGACAGTAAATAAATATATAATGTTATAAAAGATTGCCACTTAAAAAAAAAATTCATTTAATCTTTCTATTCTTCAAAAATTGATGAGATGTTTCTTGAGCAGCAAATCAGCATATTAGAATGATTTCTGAAGGATCATGTGACACTGAAGAATGGAGTTCTGAAACTTCAGTTTTGCCATCAATAAATGACATTTTAAAACAGAAAACAAGTTATTTTAAATTGCAGCAATATTTTGAGATATTACTGTTTTTAATCAAATAAATGCAGTGGAGAGCATCTTACCAACTCCAAACTTTTTATTAAATAATAAAAAAACTAAATGCAATTAATAGGTGAAAGTGCAAATTTTAGGGATGCACAAAATTACATGTTGTTGGAGTTCCTGAATATATAATCGTAAATGACTTAACATGTTGTTCAAATGCAGTATTGCAATAAATATATATTTTCTTGCTGTAAGAGAAAGCTGCTCTTAAATCACAAACTGCTTCAGAGTCTCACAATTGCAAAGTTTCCTGGTGGACAAACTCAGTTTCTTTACTTACCTTCATAGTTGGATACATCTGCTGTATCAGATCCTTCAGTGGAACTATGGGGGGAAAATGTTAACATTAAACAAGCACCAAATTAGATGATAAAAAGCTGTTAAATGTCAAATTAATAACAACAACCTCAAACACAGAAAGTAAAGCAACACTACATTAGAATTAGTCTCTTTAAAGGAACATCTGCACCTCTGTACACCAGTGAGTTTTGGTATGCAAAAGAAACACTTGGTTTAGTTTGAAAATACCATTTCATATTAACACTTTTCACAGACAAAGTACATGTAACACTCACAGCTACACACTCTATCCATTTTGTTCACAATCACGTTGGCATTGTTATTACTGATATTTAACCACTTCAGCACAGTGTGTGTATTTACTCTGCTTGTGCATCAGTGGCGCTCAGCACTGTAACATAGGTTTTGGGGAACCACCCCTGAACCCCACTGAGCTCTCCAAGCCACCAGTTCTCCTGCTGCTCCAGAACTGTGATCACATCATCTTTGGAGAAGTTGAGATGGTTGTCGGTCTTTGCAGTCCATGAGCAGAGAGCTTGAGCTTGCACATTCCCCACCACCTGAAACCATGCAACAAATGTCATTGCATTTTATCACAAGGAAGTTGTAGCTTACATAAACACTGTGGTTATTCTCAAAGGATCCTGCATACCTGACCATGGTTGGAAGAGGCGGAGCCTGTGGCATGAGTGGGGGTGAAAGCGGAGTTCAGCCGTGATCCACTCGCCCCGTCACTCGGTTTGCTGGTGAAGAAGGTGTTTTAGAATATTCTACATGTTCTACCATCATGCTCAAGTTTTGAAATGAAACAGTGCATCTTTATGAACTCTTTCACACAAAGTCCTTTTATTAATATATATTTTTTTCTATTTGTTTCAGAGAATAACGAAAACATTGCATTAGACTTGATGTGAAAAATTGTTTCAAAATATTTTATACTTAAGGACTTGATGTGAACATGTGTACTTAAAATGCATTTTGCTTGTTTCTTATGAAAGACATGAGGTTTGTAGCTGTGAATGTTTTCTGTGATGGCTCTGCACCCACATACACTTTGTCTGTTAGTGCAAATAGGGGAAAGTTTGTACAAATGACTGTGCAAGAGATGTAAATGAAGCATTTGAACAGTATGAGGTTATCAGATTGGAGATCACACCTGACAGAGATGACGACCTGTGGCTTTAGGGCTTGTTTGGCCACGAGTGGAGCCTCAGATTTGGCCTGCTTCTCCACATAGCTCTCAGGGAACCAGCCCATCTTCCCCTGCCGACTGCCGTACAGCCAGCCCTGCTCTCGCTCTATGCTCTCATCCACCTAAACAAACAGAAATCCAGTAAACTCTAAACCTGAACCCTATGCTATTCAATCACAATCACTTCAATATATTCAAAATATAATAAAGGAAAGGCAAGATCTAGCACCTTACATTTTGTCCTTTAGATTTTGGAGTGAACAAAAAAAGCCCTGGTACGGTGTACATTTTAGGACATCCTCATACCTCAGTCATATGACGAAAAGGCATCATGACTCAGACTAAAATGCTCCAGCCATTGGATTAAATGGCATCATGCCTCAGACTGTAAGGTTTCAGGTCTCAGGAAAAACATCAGGTAACAGGTCTTGTGTGTGTGCACTTGGATGGGTTAAATGCAAGGCACCAATTCAGAGTATGGGTTACCGTGCTTGTCAAATGTCACGACTTTCACTTTTGTGCAATTAGGCATCGGGCAAAACAGACTCATCAAGCGAAATGGATTCAGGTGTAAGTTTAGTGTTGCCCTGCCTGAATGTGACGTCACATGCACGCAGATTAAAAGAGGTACAGATTGAGACCGGTAGAGCATAAGACTTTTGAAATTTTATTAGCACGTTTAAGAAAGTTTGCTAAAAAACATATTGTTAACTTGTATGTTGACACACTATAGTGAAGCTAAAGAGATCTTTGGGATTATTACACTGCATTGTTATAAGCACAGCGCAACTTTGTGTACAGATGTTACTAGAGAAACTGCTTGCTGTTCCGTGCCTAATGTTAGATCATTCAGCCGGCTGCAGTTTTTCTGCTGACTAATGTCAAACAGGATGTTCAGTCCTATATAGAACATAACCAGTGTAACATATAATAAAAACTGTAAGAAAATATATCAGATACTCCTTGACTTCAGTCTATCTCTCTCTCTAATGTTCAAATGACATTTACATAAAGAACATTGTCAGAGGATTACATATAAATATATAAAATATATGCCAATAAATTATATACAAAACACACACACACAATCATTTTATTGTGGAGCGGGAGATTAAGAAAAAGACAATTTAAGGATGATGTTATGATGGTATAAAAGCCAACAGAATCTAAATATTATATATATTAAAAAATGCCTTAATCTACTTTATAGTAGAAAAGAAGTTGTAATTCTAATCAAAAGCAATACTGTCACAGTTCTCCATGTTTAAAAGCAGCAGTCCCTAGTAATCGATTGTATAAATTGCTATATAAATATGCTTAAACGTGATGTGCCTTTACTGGAGTGCCGATTGCAGAGCTGGTGTCACTATGATGATCAGATGTTTTAACTTAACTGCCTCTTTCCGCTGTCATTTTGTTGTAAGTGTTTATTTTGTAATCAAGAGGAAAGCTCACAGCACATAATTACATATTCTTCTAAACTCCGCTCTCTGCAGCGTGCACAGTGCTGGGATGTTCGCTTACTGTAGCACTGGTCCCATATTTTGAACTTCTTTTTACCCCTAAACAGGAAAAGCTGTGAATATTATCAGGGTTTTGAGTCCGTTTCGCCCGATGCCTAATTGTATGAGACCTGACACCTGACATTGTTTTTCGTGAGACACCTGAAAACCTTTCAGTCTTGAGGTACGATGCCTTTTTGTCATATGACCGAGGACTGAGGATGTCCTAAAATGTACACTGTATCCCGGGCCACTGGGAGGTTTTGTGAGATTTGCTCTCAAACTGACCTCAATCAGGTCATTGCTTTCAAAGGAAAGCTCCTCATCGTTTCTGGCAGTGAAGGGGTAGAGGGCTTTAAACGTCGTCAGTGCTGCTGATCTCCTGTGCTGTGTGCCAAGAGGATGTCTGCTGCCTGAAATCACAAGGATAATTTCATTAACTCCAATCAATTCAGAGATAACCGAACTAGCCATGAGAGTTAATTTTAAAACTCACAGTACACTTTTCCTTACCTTTCCTCTCCTCCAGGCCGCGCAGAAGAGCAGCAACAATGTCTGATTTAACAGTGTTCTTCTTGTTCTGTTCATTGTCTCCCAGTCTTGTGGCTGCAGCCTCTTCCTCCTGCTGTTTCTTCTTCCTCTCCTCATCCTGTTTCCTCTGCTCCTCCTCCCGATGCCTCCTGTCCTCCTCTTCCTGCCTCTTCCGGTCCTCCTCTTTTCTTTTTCTCTCCTCTGCATCTCTCTTGGCAGCCTCTTGTGCACGTTGTCTCCTCCTCTCCTCCTCCTCACGCTCCTTTCTTCTTTCCTCTTCCCGTCTCTCCTCCTCTTTCCTCCTCCGCTCCTCCTCTGCTCTTCTACGCTCCTCCTCCAATCTTAACTCCTCCTGCCGCCTCCTTTCCTCCTCCAGTTTTTTTCGTTCTTCCTCCAGTTTTCTCCTCTCCTCCTCCAGTTTCCTCCTTTCCTCGTCTCGCCGCCTGCGGTCCTCTTCCTCCTCCTGCCTCCTTTTCTCCTCAAGTCTGCGTCGCTCTTGTTCTCTCCTTTCCTCCTCCTCCTCCCTGCGCCTCCTCTCCTCCTCCTCCTCCCGGGCTTTGTGCTCTCGCTCAGCTTGTTCTCTAGCGGCCTGTAAACGAGCTTGTCTCTCCTTCTCCTCCTCCTCACGAAGTTTGGCTTCTCTCTCCTCCTGTATTTTCCTCTGTCTCTCCTCCTCTTCACGCCGCAGTTTCTCCTGCCACTGCCGCTCCATCTCCAGTTTGATGCGTCTTTATAGGGAAAGAAGTTTTGCTTGTGAAATCCTGAATACTTCCATGTACGTGCGAGTATACTATAGAAAAAAGATACTTACGTCTGCTCTTCCTCTTCTCTCCTCTTATTTTCCAGTTCCTCCTGCTTGCGTTTCTTTAGCTCTCTGATTTTTTCTTCCTTAATGGTGCGTAGTTTTTCCAAAGCAGACTGTTGTGTCCTCTGGCTCTCTCGGAGATCCTAATTAACCAACCACAAGATTATGGCACACTGAACTCAATTATACTCCATTGTAGCAAAGACCCAAAACAACCTTAAGATTAAACTGAAATCAATAATTTACCCAATTTACTTTTTTAACACTGATACCTGACTTTCTAAGCTTAGCTTTTAATCAAGACAAAGTTTTCTTCTAAAGTGACAATGTCATTAAGACCAAAAGGATTTATTTATTTTTTTACAAAACTTGCACACAACAGACCACTTTCTGATATGTAATGGATAATTTTTTTAATTCCAAAATTAATTTAAACTAGTTTCTCCTCATTGAATATCCTTTTTCAATCAGACGTACATCACAATCAAAGGATTCATGTTGACTTGAAAGCCAGAATGCACTCTAAAGCAGTGCTGTTATAGTTAACTAAAACTTTATTTCAGCTAATTGCCAAAGAAACTTCTAATTTTCATTTAGTTTAACTAAAAAAAAAAAAAAAAAAATGAAACTAACATAACATTTTACAAACTACATGAAAATTACAAAATAAAAACTAAGAAAAATTACAACAACAACAAAAACACAAACTTTAAAATTAAAATAAAAACTTAATATTAAACACTGGTTCAAAATATTAATAAAAACTATATAGCAGTATCTCAATTAGGGCTGTGCGATATGGACAAAAAAAAAAGATTTTTTTATCAATTTTGCGATTTCGATTTTAAATCACACATAGGCATGCTTTACAGTCATAAATGCATTCAGTATAAATTTGAAACATATTTCCAAAAGAAAACCAAATGAGAGCTTTATCAAAAAGTTGTAACATGTCTCTAGAACAGACTTAAGTCAAAATAATCACTAAGTAAAGATGTCAAACAAAATCTAGACATATGGCAAAAAATTATAATAGAAAAATAAAATAAAACCCGTGGTCAGGGAAGTTTTTTTTTGTGCCATGCATCGGTCATAAAGCTCACTGTAGCAGTGCCTCAGGTGTTATATTTTTTGCCCAATATATTTATTGCCCAAGGTTCACACGTACTCCGTCTGCAGTGCGTATACAGTAAGTTATGTGTACGCGGTTCGGAAGCAGCAAGGAGAGCGCTTTATTGTAACGCGAAAGCACATTAAAATAATGCACGAGCGCAAATATATCCGCTCGCACGCAGATTTCCTTTGCTCTGTTAATAAAACCAGATGCGCGTGCTCAGATCATTGACTGTATAAGGCTCAGATACATGCTGCCTTACAACGTGTCTCCTCTCGCTCAACCTGTGTCCTGTGCACTCACAACTCTCTCTGTGCTCATGCGCAAGATCTGATCCATTAACATGGGCTCAAAAAAAAAAAAGGCTACGCATCACAGACAGAGTGTGTGAACCTGGAGTTAGGCATATGCCCAGTCTGCTCTGTTCTTGCGCTCCACTTAGGCGCGCTGCATCCTGATTGGTCGGGGCTGCGGAAAATCGTGCCATAAAGCGGTTTAGAAATCGCGCACACTGAAATCGCGATTTTATTTCGATTAATCGTACAGCCCTAATCGTAATGATGCTAAAATTATGCTCCTAGCTGTCACTTAAAAAAAAAAAATTGATAAATGGAGATTAATCGTTTCACCCAGAAATGAGTCACATTACGGAAGTAAAAAGCTTTGTGAATGAATTTTTTTTTTTTTCGTCTTCAATCCATCCCTGATGATATGTGCAGTAAAGATCATTTGGTAACAATCTAAAGGAGAAGCTGCCACAGTGAGAGTGAGCAGGAAAAGGGAAAAAAAGAGACCTTCAAAAGGAAGAAGAGATTGCTGAGGCAACTCAGTAAAGAGAGCAGGCCTTTAAGCATGCAGTCATCCATTTCCTCAAACTGCAGCGAAAGCCAGGGAGAGACAGACAAGTAGACAGACAGACAGAAAAGCTCTACAGCTAGTGATAGAGACACAGGGACAAAAGCATAAGGGGTTATTCGCATTAGAGTCATCAGGAACAGTCTATATGCTGTTAGCACTCTTCAGTTAAGAAAGATTTGTTAAAGAAATGCTAAATATCTGGGGAATTAAATATTTTCATATCACTCAAATTAAACTGTCCATCAGCACCTTGTAAAGTGTAACTAGTCTAGCTAAACCTATGGATCAGTTTGTGCTGCTCTGAATGGATTGCATGCATTAATTAGTCAGGGCTGAGTGATATTAAAGACTTACCTGGATTTCTTTCTTATACTGATCCATATCTGCCAATTTAACTGCAGTCTCCTTCTCCAAAGCATTAAGCTGTTCTTTAAGCTTTCGACAGGTAAGATCCTTCTCTTCCACATTACTCTGTAAAGTTTTCACTGTCGCAGCTGCATTAAGAAAAAAAGAAACTTAAACAACTACATAAAAATTGTTGGTGCTCTCTTAATAACAGAGAACAAGGTTTATTGTTATTATTATAATTTTACGATTCAACACATCAGTCACGCTTGGGTCATGCTTTTTTCTTTTTTGTCTTTCACAATTCCAAATGCTAGTATCACAAACTGTGTTTTTTTTCTTAATACATAGCAATACTTGGGGGGAAACATAATTGGCCAAATGCGTCTTACTAGGGAGGTTGTTCAGATTGAGGTTGCGTAGTCTGTCATTCAGTTTTTGCTGTTCTACGGTCGACTGTCCCAACTTTCTCTTAAATTCCTGCAAAAATCACATTATGATTACTACTATGCTCTTTTGAGGCAATCTACATCTTAAATTGAGATTATTAGGAATAAATGGAGTTTAAATATATATTTCAGTATAAATTTATAAATAGATTTAATTTAAATGCATGTAGACACATTCATAATTCACGTGTGCTTTTACGGATGCAGAAGTCAGACCTCTAACTGTTTCTGCAGAGAGTGGATTTCTGTGATGCAGCAGTCTCTTTTGTGGTTGATCATTTCCAGCTCATTTTTATGGATTCTCTTTTTGCCTTCAGCATCTCGGAGCTTGTCAGTTATTTGTTTCTGCTTGTTGCCCTAAAAAAAAGAGATCTGTTTTTTCAAGCATTCTGGCGGTTTAAAAAATTAATAATTGTACTTAAATGTGTGGTTAAATTTAAAGTGCTTGGTTTCACACATAATGTGTCTGGATGAAATATGAACGTTGATAGCATAATGTCCTGTAGCCTCACCACAGCCTCTAGCTCCATCTCCAGACTCCTCTTCTTGGCTCGGAGCTTGATGATCTCCTCCTGCTCTTCACTCTTCTGATTTAGGAGCTCCTGCTTTCTCCTCCTCTCCCACTCAAGCTGCCGCTGGCGCTCCAGCTCCTTCTTGGCTGCCTGTACAGAAAATCATAGCAGTATTCAGTAAAAAAAAATTATGTTTTTATTTATATAGACTATTTTCCTTTTATACCTATACAAACCTTTTGGGAAATATAATATTTTGGTCAGAAACTGAAACGTTATCACATGGTCATCCTCTCACCTCCTTCCTCTCCAGCTCTTTAAGTCTCTCCTCCTCTCTTTGTCGCTCCAGCTCTCTCTGTCGCTCCAGCCTGAGCTCTTCCTCCCTCTTCCTCTTCAGCTCCAGCTCTCGTGCCTCCCTCTCTCTTCTCTCCTGCTCCTCTCTGGCCTTCTGTGCCCTCCTCTCCTCTTCCCTGCGCTGCTGCTCCAGCAGTGCCTGTCGCCGCTTCTCCAGCTCAGCATTTCCCATCTCCATATTTTTCTTGAACTTATCTTCAAAAGTCCCTAGATACAAAGAACACACATAAATTATTACAATGAACTGGGATGTTCAAACAGCTATTATATTTGATAAATATAAACACTTATTTTTGTTAAATGTTTTAATACCCAAAAAAAAATTTTGTGCCAATTAATACAACAACATTCATACATTTGATAAGTATGGCTTAAGTGTCTATATAATACTGAGGGAGGAAGGGAGGGATACAACATGTTTAAAGTCAGTAAGGACACCGTAATGAGAGTAATTCAATATACAGGAAATTATTTATACCAACTGTTTAATGTCTTTCACAAATCAAATAGCATTACACAATCGGTGAGCCTAAAGAGAATACATCTGTTTAAATTCTTTGATACCTGGTGTAAAAGCAGGAAGATTTTATTTTATTATTTTTTATATTTTTTGGTAAAAGAAGCGAGTCATAGATATTTGTATTATGTAATAATGGGTGTGGTGTAAAGCCATACAATTGTTCCTTGATTTCTGTGGAGGTTCAGACTCATAGAGGTCCTCAGCCAGACCTGCATAGATCGAGGCAGTGGTTCCATTCACAGACTCACCAAGCTTCCCCCTACAGGTTTATATTTATGGAGAAAAAACATTGACAAATCAATTCAGATAATAATTTAAAACATATTTTTACATTCATGACCAATGTTTTATATATGATTAAGTTTTCAGTCAATTGGAGATTAGGTTACAAACTAGTCAGCGGTACCTCAGTGATGGGGGCACCAGCTCTGAAGGGAGTGCCATAGGCAGCGGCTGGCCCATTTTAGCCATGTCTACCAGATGCATAGCAAGAATAAACTCATCAGCCTTCAGTTTACCATCCTTATCCACATCAGCAAGATTCCTGACCAAAAAAATGTTCCAAACATGTCATTAAATCAAGACATTTTGTAGCTAAATATTTATAAAATCTGAAATGTGTTAACTTTAAAATTTCACAGATTTTAAAACAGATTAAAACATAAAATGTCATATGCAATGAAAAAAAAAAGAGAAATATGCACAATAAAAGCATTTTCAAAAGCAGTCTTTTGAACCCACCTTTACAGGTCTCATAAAATTAGTCTGGTCATAAATTAGCAATCACGTGCATGAAGCTACTCTTGTGCAATGAAATCTTCCCCGAGTTATATTTCATAAAAAAAAATAAAAAAGCTTTATGCAAGTAATGGGGAAAGCAAATACCTACCAGATGGCAGCTAGCTGAGTCTGAGTAAGCATTGTTGTAGCCATTATATTTCTCACTTGAGGACCTGCAGAAAAAGAATATATGGATGCCATTTACCATCTTCAGAGAAAAGGATTTTTACAAGATAAAAACATTTAAGGGAGAAAAATGCTTATTTGCTGTGTTTTATAACACTGGTATTTTTTTTTTTTTACAACCAGCTAGTAAATACTGTTGCTGTACTAAAATATCTGGTTTGAGTAGAGCTGGATGATATTCCTAAAGTCAATGGTGGAATCCTACTAAAACCTTCAATGCATTACGACATCTAGAAACTCTTCAAACACCGATAAATGAGCGCCCCTTTTCAAATTCTGTGAAACAAAACAGATTGCCTATAAGATGTAGGCAGAGGGCTAAAATTTAATGCCAACCTCATAAAGTCGTTTTATCCACTTCCTAATTTCTGAAAGTCTCTAGTAAGGATGTCTTAAGCCTGGTTCACACGGGACGATTTTAAAATTGTCGGCCGATTTTCCAAACCTGAGAGACCCCACACACGGCGATAAAAAATCACGGCTCTAACAGTTTTTGTCATACAGTGTGTGGTGTGCAGCCACACGGCAAAATCAACACATCATACACGAACCGATTTGACACCCGAGCATTCCCAGGTCAGACGGGAAGTCTCGCAAAATCCCTCGAGATCAAACGTGACTTCAGAGTAAACAATCATGGCGGACGAAGAGGATGCAGTGGCCATAGTTTGTGCTTTGTTTGTAACCGGAAAAAAAACATAAGAAAAACAAGAAAAGGCGATGGTCAAAGAAGTGGAGACAAAGTCCTCCATCTCCGACGTCCACCGGACTTTCTGGTGCGCCATGCCGCGCATTTGTTTCCCGGTACTTCCTCGCCACCTCGTCACCTCGCTTTCTGATTGGCTACACGCCACAGTCCACAGGCTGCATGATCGTTTGTCCTCGGGGGACACCACACACGAGAAGAAATCGGGCCAAATAAATCCAACATGTTGGATATCCCCGATTTGACATCGGAACGGTCCCGACGTCCTTCCGAGCAGAGGAGAGCAGTCTTAACACACCACACACGGATGAATATCTGATCAGATTATTTTCCGATAATCGGAGCATCCTTAAGATTGTCGGAAGGTGTCAATCGGGGCTAAAATCGGCCTAATTATCCTGCCGTGTGAACCAGGCTTAAGTCATGAGAGATGTAAGTGATACAGACAACTGCTTTGCAGATGAGACATATGGGTGTGGATAGCCCACCTTCAGATGAAGTCTCTAAATCCCATATTAACCATAAAATCATGAGATTATCACAGTAATCACAATGACATTTTAAAGTTTTGTCCCCAGGCATCATTAACCCTCTGGAGTCTAAGGGTATTTTTGGGGGCTGGAGAAGTTGTCATGCCCTGACATTTGTGCTTTTTTCAGTTTCTTATAAATATCTAAATGGGTAAAGTCTAATCTCACTGTAATCAGCACAAACTGGGCTATAATAATATGTGAAATGCATGCATGTACATGATTGTATTTTTGAGAAAAAAAAAAAAAAGTTATGCGTGGTTAGTGAAAAACTAAAAATGTTAAATCACTTGAATAAGGCAAAAAAAAAAAACACATAAAGAACATTGGTTCCCGGGACTTTTGAGAACCGGAGCCTGTAGCCTAGAATTTTTCTTTCTAAATTCTGTGAAAATCATCTTGTTTACTCATTTACAGAAAACAATATATTGATTTAAATTTTCTAAGACACTTTTTGTTGGTAAAAGTCATATGCGAGTAGGCGTCAACTATCATGAATATCATTGTGATTCACACCTGAGAAGACAAAGGCCTGCATAATGAGCTGCATATTGAGCTGCATAATGAGCCTTTAAGTCAGCTGTGTCACTGAAAGGGAGGAGTTACAAGAAAGAATGTGAGGACAAAATAAATCTATATAATTTTATGTTTGTAGTTTATTTAGAATATATTTAATTATCCCACAACATAATTTAATATCCACTGGCGAGTGCAATTAAACAGTTTATAAGGAACAATCAAAGCTGACTTTCAAACTAATTTTTTTGCATCATTACTCCAGTCACCAGTGTTGGGCAGTAGCGTCGCTACAAGCAGCGAAGCTACTAGTTTAACTACATTCCTCAGTAGCGTGGTCGTAGCTTCACTGCTTTCTGAATCAAATAGCTTCTCTGTAGCGAAGCTCTTTTTTTTACCAAGTAGCGCGGTAGCTTACACACAAGCTACATTTTCGCAAGCATTTCTGAAGCTCAAACTCAAATTGGGAAATACAACTGCTAAGATCACTGATCCTGGATCAGTAAGTGACGCGACGGCGCCACTTCATCTTGTTCTTGTTTACGGTGGATAGCAACCAACCAGCTTTATGATGCATTACCGCCACCTTCTGCTCCGGACGGTACCACTCCTTGGCCAGTCAGGCAAAAAATTACTTGATGAAATGATGGCAGTGGGTGAGGTCGGAGAACAGTTGATCCCGAGGAGCGAGTCGACCGTGGCCGTACCTCGACAAGTACATGACACTGATTCCCAAATATACAACCATCGCAATTCAGTCTTCAATCACAAACTAAGCACTTTCTAGCTATCTTTTTTTCTATCTGTTGGTAGAAAAAAAGCGTTTTCCCTTGATAAGAAAATCACATTTCAGATATATTGTAAACAAAGGGGAAAATAGCACATGCCCTCGTGCTAAATTAAGAATTTGTTAATTTAAAAACCCCATTAAAGGTTGATTTAAATCACTGATAGGATTATATTATTTAATTACAATTTAAATGTAATCAAGATTATATTTTCACATAATGTTCTTTAGGATGATTTAATGTAGAAAATAAATCAATTTAGCTGGGTTTCCAAAGACATTCACATTGCATTTTGTTCTGCAAAGGCCTATATTAAGCATGCCCATGCAAACAGGTGCATACACATACTTGTGTGTACATTATTACGTGAATTACATGTATTTTGATTGTTTTCGTTGCCAAATTGATAAGGAACACAATACACAATTGAACTAAACAATTACACCTGCCTATCTGTTTGACTGACAGTTTTGAGCACTGAGATAGCTTTGACTTGTAATAAAACGTGTTCAACATAAAAATTTAATTTTAAAAGTAGCTTAGATGTAGCAAGCTACTGTTGATGTAGCTAAGCTTGCTACATTTCCCAGTGGGTAGCTTCAGTGTAGTGAAGCTTCATTTACTGTAGAGTAACTGGTAGCTTAGCTCACTACATTTTCCAAGTAGCTTGCCCAACACTGCCAGTCACACAATCCTTCAGAAATCCTTTTAACAATCTTATTTTCTACAAAAAACATGTATTGTTATTATTATCATTATTATTATTATTTTTAATGTTGAAAAGAGCTGAGAATATTTTTCAGGTTTTTTAGGGGGAATAAATTGAAAGAACAGCATTGTTTTTTACATTTGTTACAGTTACATTTATTTGTTACATTTATATTATTTACATCAAGCTTTTGAATGGTATAGTATTGTATATTGTTATTGAAACGTCATAATATTTCACTTGATTATACATTTAGTCAGGAATTATAGTTTAGAAAAAGTCTTTGGAAAAAGTCTAACTAGTAAAATGTTTACACGTTATGTGAAAACTAGTACAAGTATATAAATAAATAAAAAGGGACTTACTCCTGTTTATGATCTCTGCTGAATAAAGTGCTTCATTCTTTTTTTTCCTGAGAAAATCCATTTCTCAAATCTTCAACCACATCACATCTTTTTGGGGTGAATTACGTCTTATTCCTCTCATCGCAAAGCAAACAGTAAAATAAAAAACTTGAAGAACATACTCACTCCTTTTTCTTCTGTGTGGGCGTTTTCAAGCCGCGCGCTTCAGTTTGAAACATTAGAACCTGAATAGCGCGTTCAGCGCGGGGGCGTGGTCTCATTTGAAGACAATGAAGGGAGATGTGAAAAACGAACATCGCGTTGTTTTCATATGGATTACTTTATCACAGAATATTTGTTTTCAGCGCCACTTGTTTAGTTTAAATGTAGACATGTCAAGCTTTCTATAGATATCTCTCTCATGTCTCTTCGTTGAGTATTCACGGAGTTACAGTTTATTTTAATGATGCGTGTCTAAATGAAGATCAGCGTAGACAAAGGCTGCAGACAGCACACCTTGTTTGTTATCTTTATTTTATAAGTGCACATGGTTTTGTTGTTATTATGTCTGTATACAAATAAAAGTAGACCCTTTACAGATTCGATTGATGTATTGCTCTTATCTGTACGATTAAAACTGAAAGTGTAATTTAAGTTCTTTTCGCGGTTATCAGGAGAAAATGACTCATAACACATATACGCGTTAATCGACTCCAGAGGGTTAAAAGAACCTATAGCATGTTGGTGCTAGCTGAACTATCCATTTGCCATTATTTGCACCCCCAGTAAGACAACCTACCATTTTTTAAACCGATTATTGGTTTGATTCTTTGAAAATAATTTATAACCAAGTACCTGTTAGATAACCCATCATTTGCTTGTCCAGGCTGTTAAACTGCTGCCTATATTTGAGTCGTGATGCCTGTGGGATGGCCCAATCAGAAAGGCCGCCCTTTGGAGAGTTGCTGGTCAGTGATGTGGAGGAGGAGCTGTAGACATAAGTACACAAGTCATTTTGTGTAGATAGTACTCAACAAGAGGATTAATTATATAACGTATTTTCCACACTATAAGGCGCACCGGATTATAAGGCGCACCTTCAATGAATGGCCTATTTTAGAACGGTTTTCATATATAGGGCGCACCGGATTATAAGGCGCATAGAATAGAAGATACTGCAGTCAAACGTTTGACTGGTTTTGCGTTATGCATCCACTAGATGGAGCTGTGCTAAAGGGAATGTCAACATTATGACAGAGCGCCTTGATCCATATATAAGGCGCTCCGGATTATAAGGCGCACTGTCGTTTTTTGAGAAAAATAAAGGCTTTTAAGTGCGCCTTATAGTGCGGAAAATACGGTACTATAAAAGGTCCGTGTGTGGAAGTTCCTGACCTGCTCGAGCCCAGGTCCAACAAAGATGGGTTCTTGTTCATTGGAGTGGCAGAGAAGCCCAGTGGAGAAGAGGAAAATGAATTTGACAGCTGGAGAGCTATGGGGAAAAAAAAACACATCAAACACATCTTGAAAGAAAAGTGTAGCCAATAGCACGCAATGGCAGAGACAGAGTGTACAAGCCATTAACGATAGAAACACATCATGCACGAGAATATAAGCCACAAAGTCATAATTTTGAGAGAGTTTAGGCATAAAGAGTTGCTTGTTAAATCAACATATAATAGTTACAGACTGAGCTAGTCCTGACACAGAAAGACCGAAGCAGAGAAAATGCTGACTGCAGTAAGAACAAAAGAGATCAGTGTCATTTCACCTTTAGCACACCGTTTCTGTCATAATCTCAAAAAACAGATGGCATAATTTTACTAGATTCAGGCTTCACTGGCATGTGGACATTAGTGTCTCTTACTGGAAGTGAGAGGGATGGGGGTAGGCTGTAGAATGGCAATAGGTCCATTAGGCAGGGCTGGAGTGCTGATGGTGGGCATCACTGGCATCGACAGCCCTGTGCCCATCATGGGAGTCATGGTGGTCATTGGTATAGCGGTCAGAAAGGGCATGTTCGGCATCATGGATACATTTGGCATAGCTCCCATTCCTGCAAAAGCACAAGGGTAAATTCAAACGGACAATAAGAGAACATTCACTAGATGAATTGCTTGAGAGGTTTTCCAACCATTCCTTTTTATAGCAAGTCCTAATTAGTTTGACACTAGCTACATTTATTTTTTACAAATATCAAAAACAAAAGCTACATCTTAAAGCTGACAAGCTGAGGACACATTTCTCTTGTACACTTCAAAGGTTGTGGTTACAGCCATCTGTTCTACATTACTTCAACTCCACTGTATCTTTAGTTATTATGTCTGTATACAAATAAAAGTAGACCCTTTACAGATTCGATTGATGTATTGCTCTTATCTGTACGATTAAAACTGAAAGTGTAATTTAAGTTCTTTTCGCGGTTATCAGGAGAAAATGACTCATAACACATATACGCGTTAATCGACTCCAGAGGGTTAAAAGAACCTATAGCATGTTGGTGCTAGCTGAACTATCCATTTGCCATTATTTGCACCCCCAGTAAGACACTAGTTAGTAGCTAGTTTGACACTAGCTACATTTATTTTTTACAAATATCAAAAACAAAAGCTACATCTTAAAGCTGACAAGCTGAGGACACATTTCTCTTGTACACTTCAAAAGGTTGTGGTTACAGCCATCTGTTCTACATTACTTCAACTCCACTGTATCTTTTGGCCATCAAGCGGTGCACCTGCTGTCATACGAAGGACTTTCAAGAGGATTGAGGTTTTCCTAGCAAATGGGGAAGTGACACAGTATTTTGCACTTTTGTAGCATTGGCTTAAACTAAAATCTACTTATGCAAATCAAGGGGTCTTTTTCCACCAAAACCAGTCGTAACAACATTAAACTGCTATTGTACCTTTAAAGCTTAAATGACCTCTACATAACTGACCTCCATACAATGCTGGCCAGATTGCTGAACACTGAATACTGGAGTGGCATTCATGTGTGACTGTGACCGGACATGGTAACAAAAGAGAAAATTTTTCCTGTTCTATATTGTGGTACATAGTAAGGATAACAATTAGATTAACATTAAAAGTCTGTTGTTACAACAGTAAACTGTGTACCGATTCACACTTTTGTGACAGTGCAATACTGTTATAATGCCAATGGCCTCTCAGATCATTGTTTGGCTGGTTATAGTCTAGTTTGGCAGCGTACCGAGAGATGTTGCTGGCATTGTTGGAACTGGCACAGGTGGCTGCTTCATGATGATGGGCAGAGCTGTAGGAAGATTCTGTCCCTGCAGTTTCATCTTGATCAGCTTCATGGCTATAGAAAACTCCAGCCGGTCCATCCTACCATCTTTATTCATATCAGCCAGGGCCCTGCCATACACAAACAGACAAGCAATCAGGTCAGGACTTCACCATTAATTCATTTTCTTTTCTTTTTTTTTAATGATTTCTTTTTTTAGATTGTACATGGTCAGGATTTCTTACCAGATCTCAGCTAGCACAGACTGGGGAAGCCCTGACTGAATGAAGAAGTTCCGTGCTTTCTCCCCTATACACAAAAAATTATATAAAAATAAATAAAATATTTTGGTAAATAATTCCAAACGTAGTAGATAAAAATGTTAATTAATGTGTTTGTATATACAATTAATTTCAAGAAATTAATCTTGAATTAAAATGTTTATATAAATAATAATATTAATGTTTTTAACATTTTAAATCATTTTAACAAAGGCTCCCCATTACATACCTGTAACGAAGCCCTGTACTGGCGAGAGGGAGTCAAACTTCTGATCATGTTTGTCCCTCTCCTCTGGGGTTATAGCCCAAATACTCCGACCACCTTAAAAAGCAAAGTAGACAAAAGGATGAGGGATGAAGTAGAGAGAAATAGGGAAAATAATTAAACCACGTAATTATGCAGGCAGATTCAATATTCTAGTATCAGCAGGTACATTTATAATTGAGCTACAGTGAGCTTTTGCATAGTCAGGCTGTTTGAATGATATATGTGGCACATTACTTCTGTCTTTCGGTGCAAGCATACAATGTAAAGGGCAAAAAAAAAAAAAAAAAAAAAAGAAAAAGTTACACTATATAACATTCCAATTCGCATCAACTAGGTCTGACTTTATAAAACCCAAACTGGATTCGAAACAGAGATGCACCAATTGCAATTTTCTTTGGAAGTGTGACCTGCCAATACAGATTTTTGTGAATTCTAATTTTCTTTCTAATAACTATAATTGACACCACATACAAAAAAAATCAATTCAAATTTCAATGTAAAAAATATTTATATAATAAAATAAATTATTAAACATTACAATTCCCCCAATCTGGACTAAGCTACAGATTTTCTCAAAATAAAGTGCTCTGTGACTGGAAAGAGGAAGAAATAGTTAACTTAAATAGAGTTTCTGTATGTAACAAAACAGATCTAATTTCCCATTGGGTTTATAAATTGTAATTTTTCCCCCCTAACCTTATTAAATGTGTCATCTTTCACATCAAATGCTTACTTTGTTTCAATGAATTCAGTTAGAATAATAGGAAACTGTAGAATTGTTACCATTCAAATGAAATTAGTATTAACAAACTCTATCTTTCCACTGCTGAGGAAACAGAAGCTGCATCTGAAGTGGCATTAGATGTATTTACACAGATAGTTTGATGAAGCCGAGGTGCCGTAAATGCATTTACACTGAAAAAATTCAAATTTATAAATAATTTTATAAGTTTAATATTTTACATAATTTAAAATGCTGAAAAAATGCAATGATACTTTTAAATATGACTAAACCACCAGTAGGTGGCGGCAAATGTCTTTTAAGAGCGAGTCATTTATTCAATCATTCAACCGATTCATTCAAACGCCAACCTTTTTCCTACCAGGGTTTACTGCGCATGCACACATCAATAATGCATAATTTTTCTCACGCTGAGCAATGATAATTACTTAGGTTTAGGTGTGGGGTAGGTATAGACATTATTAAAACACGTTGTAATAGGTTGAAAAAAATAATTAATTTTTGGTTTCCGGCCATAGCTGTATCCGTTCTAGCAACAACCCTGCATAACACATAATTACTGCATAGTTTAAGGGTAGGTAGCGTTGGTATAGGGATAGACTTTAATAAACTATATTTTGACATGTAGAATCTTGTCGAACATTACTACCTACTGTGTTAATGGGAGGTAGCTAAATCTGACAGGGTAGCAAAAATCAACAGAACATCGGTGGCGCTGGCAATAAAAGAATCGGCTCAGAATCAGCAAGATGTGCGAAAAATCGTCCGATTCCGATCACTGGCCGTTAAATTGGTGCATCTCTAATTGGAACAAGATTTAAGATGAAAATGTTTACATTTTAAAAATACTAATTATAACTTTGGTCAGACTGATATGTAACTTTTAAAGTACATATAAATGCAGTGTCACGTTGATATTTATTGGAATTACGGAGTTAAGTCAGCTTAAAGAAGCAGTAGACATAATATACTTCTGAGTTTAAAGCTTAAATATACTCATTAAAATGTCATTCTGTGTAAATTTCAAATATATTTAAAAAAAATTACTTTTTTTTTTTGTTTTACAAAATAATCACACACACACACACACACACACACACACACACACACACACAGTGGGTACAGAATGTATTCAGACCCCCTTAAATTTTTCACTCTTTGTTATATTGCAGCCATTTGCTAAAGTCATTTAAGTTCTTTTTTTTTCTCAATGTACATACAGCACCCCACATTGACAGAAAAACACAGAATTGTTGACATTTTTGCAGATTTATTAAAAAAAGAAAAACTGAAATATCACATGGTCCTAAGTATTCAGACCCTTTGCTCAGTATTTAGTAGAAGCACCCTTTTGATCTAATACAGTCATGAGTCTTTTTGGGAAAGAAGTTTTTCAGACCTGGATGGTAAACATTGGTGGACAGTCATTTTCAGGTCTCTCCAGAGATGCTCAATTGGGTTTAAGTCAGGGCTCTGGCTGGGCCATTCAAGAACAGTCACGGAGCTGTTGTGAAGCCACTCCTTCGTTATTTTAGCTGTGTGCTTAGGGTCATTGTCTTGTTGGAAGGTGAACCTCTGGCCCAGTCTGAGGTCCTGAGCACTCTGGAGAAGGTTTTCGTCCAGGATATCCCTGTACTTGGCTGCATTCATCTTTCCCTCGAAAAGGTCGTCCTGTCCCTGCAGCTGAAAAACACCCCCACAGCATGATGCTTCACTGTTGGGACTGTATTGGACAGGTAATGAGCAGTGCCTGGTTTTCTCCACACATACCACTTAGAATTAAGGCCAAAAAGTTCTATCTTGGTCTCATCAGACCAGAGAATCCTTCAGGTGTTTTTTAGCAAACTCCATGGGGGCTTTCATGTGTCTTGCACTGAGGAAAGACTTCCGTCTGGCCACTCTGCCATAAAGCCCCGACTGGTGGAGGGCTGCAGTGATGGTTGACTTTTTACAGCTTTCTCCCACCTCCCGACTGCATCTCTGGAGCTCAGCCACAGTGATCTTTGGGTTCTTCTTTACCTCTCTCACCAAGGCTCTTCTCACCCAATAGCTCATTTTAGCCAGACGGCCAGCTGTAGGAATGGTTCTGGTCGTCCCAAACGTCTTCCATTTAAGGATTATGGAGGCCACTGTGCTCTTAGGAACCTTAAGTTCAGCAGAAATTGTTTTGTAACCTTGGCCAGATCTGTGCCTTGCCACAATTCTGTCTCTGAGCTCTTCAGCCAGTTCCTTTGACCTCATGATTCTCATTTGCTCTGACATGCACTGTGAGCTGTACGGTCTTATACAGACAGGTGTGTGGCTTTCCTAATCAAGTCCAGTCAGTATAATCAAACACAGCTGGACTCTGGAAGGTGTAGAACCATCTCAAGGATGATCAGAAGAAATGGACAGCACCTGAGTTAAATATATGAGTGTCACAGCAAAGGGTCTGAATTTTTTCGACCATGTGATATTTCAGTTTTTCTTTTATAATAAATCTGCAAAAATGTCAACAATTCTGTGTTTTTCTGTCAATATGGGGTTCTCTGTGTACATTAATGAGGAAAAAAAAGGAATTAAATGATTTTAGCAAATGGCTGCAATATAACAGAGTTTAAAGGGGTCTGAATATTTTTCGTACCCACTGTGTGTGTGTGTGTGTGTGTGTGTGTGTGTATGTGTATATATATACACATTATATTAGTGGTGGGCCGTTATCGGCGTTAACGTGAGACTCTTATCGGGCGATAAAAAAAAATATCGCCGTTAATCTATTCTCAAAGTTGGGTTGGAAGCTATGATGACTTTCACCTTGATATTTTATATAACCGACTGGCTGAGGCCAGCCTAAAAAGATGCTCAGGACAGTTGACGGGCCACTGCCACGCATCGTCACAAAAGCTTATCTTTTCCACGTGTTTTTAAGCCTTACCGCTTGTCGATTTAAACATTAAAGCATCCAAAAACAAGACGCGGAAACAGTGTAGCTGGTTACTCGTGCTGTGTTCGGTGCGCACGCAGAGAGATCGAGAGCCACAATACGGACAGCGACACTGAACAGAGCTCTCTTCTGCGAAGTTCTCCTCGAAGTCCCTCCCGCACCTGAACGAACAAATACAGATCGCAGTTTGAACAAACAAAAAGATGTGAAAGAGCCCAATTCAGTACCGCGGTGTTCTGGTGTTCAGGGCTCACGCAGATAAAGGCGTCTCAAAACACTTGAACACCGAATTTGCTTATTTTTGCTCTTGTGCCGACAAATACATACAAAATATGTCAAAATATCCACCTTGGAAATTATGCTCGAAAAAACTGTCAGTTATTTCTTAAGTGAAAGTAAACAGTTGAGGGGATGTGTATGGGATGTGTATTATATTGGATGCGTTCATTGTCTCTTAAAGAGACCGCGCCTAATTTAGCTACTGGCTGCTGTAATGTTAATCCAAGAAAATTAAAATCACTCACTGCTCTTGACTGAATAACTTTGTAGTTTTAACAGTCAAACCAAAAATTATTCAGACACCAGATATAATTTTTGATATATATAGCAAAACTGTAATAATGTGAGAAATGTTGAAGGTGTCTGAATAAATGTAGGTTTGATTGTATATTTTATTTTTACATTGAAGACTATCCAGTGCTATTTTACATTCAATTATTTGGTTTCTGTACCTTGACACCTACAAACTTGAAAAAAAAACTTAAACATTGTGTAAATAGCACAAATAAATAAAAATAAACGAACATACAAATTAAACAATTTCAAACAGGGCCCACTGGTACAACCTTCACCGGGGCTCCGCTGACCCCAGCTACGGCCCTGCTCACGCCTGTTTCACACATACTCCGTCTGCAGTGCGTATGCAGTCTGTGTGCGTTACGTATGTGGTGCAGCACGGACATGATGTGCTTTCACACAGGACGCGTTTGCAGTTCGCTACTCGGTACGTAAACGATCGCTGCACTGCTGCAGACGCAACGCTCCTGGAACGCAACTGGAATACATTTAACATGGGTGCGTAAAAGAATATGCAACGCATACGCACTGCAGACGGAGTATGTGTGAAACAGGCGTAAGGTTGTTTGCACCTTGTGCAATGTGGAATTAGTTTACAGCTTTTTCAAGCACTTTGTGATGCCTTTTGGAAACAGGAGATGAGCCCCTTTTCTAGTGCACCACCTGGCTTGAGAAACCCCTTCTCAAAGACTTACTGTTTGTCAATTTTATTTGGGTAACACACATATTCTGAATGCCTTCGGCAGAATTCGAATTAGCCATTTTAATCTAGATTAATCTAGATTAGTTTCAAGATCACAGTGAGATTAATCTAGATATAAAAAAATTAATCTATGCCCACCACTAATATATATATATATATATATATATATATATATATATATATATATATATATATATATATATATATATATATATATCTGAAGTTAATAGTGAACTGTCATTTTAAATGACAAAATTAAGAGGAAATGGCATAATTTCAAGAGCCAAGTTCAAAAGTTGGCAAGTTTTACTGCCATTTGAAATTCACAATTTGATTAGCTGAGCATAACATATCCACTCAATCACATAACACAAGCAGAACATTTTTTTCTACCAGTCACTAAGATATATTTGACTTTAAAAATGCTTATTCAAAACCGGTATAACAGCACCCATTTGGGACTGAAAAGGTCTAAATATCCTAACGTATTAAATTTCATTCATTCATTTAATTTTATTGAAAAACAACCATCCTCCAATGGAACAAAACTTTTAAAACTAAACTTTCAATAAACAGCATCTCTTGAAACATTTACTGGGGGCCCGATCCTGCTATTCAAATGTATAGCTACTGAGAAAAAACGGAGAAAGTATCTTCAAAATGTATATTTTAACAAACAAGTCAGATATCAAATAAACCGCATCAATAAGCAGTGACGTGTCAGTGTGACAAGCAGAAATCAAAGCAGACTGTCAGAGCTACTGGTGTGTGTGCAATGCATGCTGCAGTGTGAGAGAGGAGCATAGCACCTGCAAACACACGGCAAATATGAACGAGACGTGATAAATAAGAAAGACTCATGTTTTAGTGCATTTATGAGGCTAAAGGTCCTTTGTGTACACACACACACACACACACACAAATCCTGTTGGCAGGGACACGTGGGTAAACACACACACATAGAAATATAAAGCAGAGCTCTTACCATTCATAGCTGCAGGTGGCGGGGATATGAGGAGAGTGGTCCTGATCTCCTCGTCTCAGCTGGCTAGATCAGTCATCTGCACCTCACACACACACACACACACACACACACACACACACACAGAGAGAGAGAGGGAGAGAAGAAATGACCACCCATTAATAATGCAGGCAGAGGAGTGCAGGGCTGTTGCTATCTCCATCCTGCACTCTCAGAGTGAAAGAGAGAGAAGAGGATGTGTAAAGGAGAGGAAGGATGAGAGGGAGGAGATGAGAGCTCTAAACTCCCCATACAAATGTTTTCAACAGAATGTTCGAGTACAAAATCTAAATAAACAGTGACACTGTTACGACACTGTTTATGACTGATTACAACAGTATGCTCCTCCGAATAACATATCAGAAACTGATTTCAAAGCAACCCATGCTTCATCATTATTTTGGGAAGAATTAACACCCTATAAAGTAAAGATGTAAAAAGATTCTAAATTTATGAGATAAGCTCTACATTGACCACCCCATGAAGACAAAATTTGAATTCCACTTTACAAATTTCATATTTGCATGTTTTAGATTTCAAATCTTTATTTCTTAAGTTTTAAAAATTTTAAAATATTGTCGTATTAAACTACTCTTGATGGTTAGAACATGACGAACACTTCACATTTTTTAATTCTTTAGTCATTCTTAAGTCATAAACATAATAAATGTCACTATAGAAAAAAAGTATTTCTAAGTATCTGCATACTCTAATGAGAGATATTATTTTAAATCATGAAGCAGGTTTGTATTCCTGACTTTAATGACATGTATCGTCAACAAAGTTTGCAGTGCAAGCTGCACAATTAATAATAATAATAATTTTGTATTTTTGTCTCTTAGAAATGCACATTTGACAGTAGTTTGAGGTGACTGTAGTAGCAGCTTGAGTCAGGATGCAGATGTAAATTTATGCACATTATCAAAAATAGTGACATCTGTAAAAATTGTAGCAACCTAATTTTTATATGGTGAATTTGAATTATTCTGACTGAGCTTTATTAAAATTAACCACTTGTCTTCCACAGTAACACACATCTAGGTCATGATAACTACAGTTAAAACCACACATATACCACACATATATATAGTTAAAAAAAATTATAATGTATTTAAGGTTTCTAGGTAATGTTATCAGTATCGAAAATACATTTAGTGTAAATGCACAAATTCTTATCTCATTATTCTTATGTCACTATAATACACTATGTAAATAATATAATAAAAGTTGATATGAATATCCCAGATTTCTGTGACAATACCATGGTGCATTTAATGTTACTACAGTAAATCCATGGTAAATTGGTCCACTCCATGGTAAACTCACGCTGCGCTCAAAGCCAATGTGATGCGTTGAAATTAAGACATTTTGTCAGTATTATAAAAACCAAGACATTTGGTCAGTAAGTATTTGTCATCAGTTCAGTTTTTAATCTTCATGGTGATACTCGTTAGCAGGTTTTATTTAGAAAAACAGCTGCCTGCCATTAAAAAAAAAAAAAGCCCTATATGTTTATTTGTTAGAACAGTGAAGGGCTGTATCTTTGTGTCTGTATATCCCTGAGAAACACATCTGAGCAGGCAGGGGGCTGGTAGACGTGATGTAGTCTAATTATACAAGACTGTCCACAGACTAGTCAACTAGTCATTCAGACCACCCACACTTATGAAAATGTGTAGTTTCATACACCACTATTAAGCAGTCGGCCTGGCTAATATATAGACCTACCACTATTCATGACACTCATTTAACAGACCAGTTTTACTGTACGTCACAGCTGTCAGATCTTCAAAACCTGTTACGCAATACGCATAGCAGTAAATACACACTTTAAAAAAATGTGAGAGTTACTGACATGAGGTTATGTGTGGCAGTATCGTGGTAAAGCTGTGGGAGAAGGTCTTTAGGAGGAACAGAATGTAGTCAAACAGGACAAGCTTCCAGAAAAATGCTCGGATAGGGCATACTTGTCATGTTTGTCATATCACTCCATTTTCTCTCATTCTCTCCCCAACTAAACAAACTGGCAGTGCTCGCTGTGGTTTTCTTTTACTCTGAGAGTGACGGACAGAGAGTGATTTGCATATGTTTGGTATGATGCAAGGAAATGATATATAGCCTTTTGATAATTTCATTTAAAGAAATTGTTTATGCTCATCAAGTATGATCAAAAATACAGTAAAAACAGTAGTATTTTGCAGTGGCGGCTCGTCTGGGAAGTAACAGCTTCTCCAAAATTGAGGTGAAAATGAGGACAATATAATGTTATTAAAATTCAAAATTCATTTCAGTTCATGTCTCAGAATGTGTATTTCTTGTTTGTTATTTCACAGTTCTAATACCTTAACGTGAAAGCACTGTTTTTCTATCGCCTATGTGCCGAATCTGCTGATGTAATTACAACCACTAAATGATAGAGAAGGGGATAGGGAGGCTGGGGGAGAGTTGAGCCCTTGTGCTGCCGTTGGTAAAAAAAAAAAAAAGAAAAAAATGAGCCAATCACCATCGAATGTTCACTTACAGCGCCGAGGAGTGTTGAGTAGGCATGGGCCGGTATTAGATTTTGACGGTATGATAACCTTGAGCAAAAATGTCACAGTTTCACGGTATTGTTGTTACAGCTCTGAAATGTGTTATTTTTAAATGACTGGGTAAAAAAAATATATGAACACTTTTTTTTCCCCACTGGACACAATATATTTTGTTTTTGAGCAACATACAGAACATAAGAAACAGTAAAACTAGTTTGTTTCTTTGATTTGTTTCCTAAAAATAAACAAATTAAAGACTGAAATCTTTAACCTAAATCTGTAATTACAGTTATTTAATTTTAGTTATATAACTCCTATCATATCATTTATATAATTTCATATCATTTAGTTATATAATAATAATCATACACATAATTTCAAGTCCAAGTCTGCTTTATTGTCAATTTCCACATGTACAGTACATACAGAGAATCGAAATTGCGTTACTCTCAGACCCCGGTGCATACAGATAACATTAACATTAAAGCCTAAAAAATCTAGATCAAATATAAAATGTAGATACAACTATACAATAAGGGAATGTAAAAAAAAAAATATATAGATATAGTGGTGCAAATCAATGAAGTGAACAACAGTGCAGATAAAAGATATTTAGTGCAAAAAAATCCCTTATTAAAAATATCTTATTAAATCTGATTAAAGTGACAAGTGACAAAAGGCTCAAGAGCAGTTATTTTATTTAATTGATTGATGAGGTAGTGGAATGATGTCAGTTCCATGCTGAATGAGGTAGTGAGCAGACCAATGCTGCACAAAGTGACTAGTGCATGCCATCATATAATTAGTGAGTGTGTGTGTGGGGGGGGGGGGCGGGGGGGTTCATAGTTCAGTGGTGCCTGGGGCAGAAAGAGGGGAGGGGGGGCAAGTTCGGGAGTGAGTTCAGCTTCCTGACAGCCTGGTGGATGAAGCTGTCCTTCAGTCTGCTGGTCCTGGCCTGGAGACTCCGCAGTCTCCTCCCTGATGGTAGCAGGCTGAAGAAGCTGTGTGATGGGTGAGTGGGATCACCTGTGATGCAGAGGGCTTTGCAGGTGAGACTTGTTTCATAAATGTCCTGGAGGGAAGGGAGAAAGACACCAATGATCTTCACAGTGATGCAGCTCGACAGGAAGTAGAAGGTGTATATGATGGGGGTGGGGCTCTCGCTCTCCTCAGTTTGCGGAGGAGGTAGAGACGCTTATTTTTATTTCTTGGCCAGTGCTGCTGTGTTTTCAGTCCAGGAGAGGTCCTCTGTGATGTGCACACCCAGGAACTTGGTGCTTCTCGCCCTCTCCACAGTCGCACCGTTGATGGCCAGAGGAACGTGCTGAGTGTGTGCTCTCCTGAAGTCTACAACAATCTCCTTTGTCTTCTCCACGTTCAGAGAGAGATTGTTGTCATTGCACCACTTGGCCAGGCGGCTCACCTCACTCCTGTAGTTTGTCTCATCTTTGTTGCTTATGAGACCCACCACAGTCGTGTCATCTGCAAACTTAATAAAGAGGTTGGAGTTGTGTGATGGTGTGCAGTCATGGGTCAGCAGAGTGAAGAGGAGGGGGCTCAGCACACATCCTTGGGGGGCCCCCAGTGTTCAGTGTGATGGTGCTGGATGTGTTGCTGCCGACCTGTACTGCCTGAGGTCTTCCAGTCAGAAAGTCCAACAGCCAGTTGCACAGCGAGGTGTTGAGCCCTAGCTGAATCAGTTTGTAAATGAGCTGTTGAGGGATGATTGTGTTGAATGCTGAACTGAAGTCTATGAACAGCATTCTGACATATGAGTCCTTTTTGTCCAGATGTGTGAGTGCTGAGTGGAGGGTAGTGACGATGGCATCATCGGTCGACCGGTTGGACCAATATGCAAACTGCAAGGGGTCCAGGGAGGGGGGGGGGGGGCAGACTTGATGTGGTGCATGACTAGTCGTTCAAAACACTTCACGAGGATGGGGGTAAGTGCAACAGGACGGTAGTCATTGAAGCAGGATGGAGATGGCTTCTTCGGAACTGGAATGATGGTGGTAGTTTTGAAACATGTGGGAACAACAGCCTGAACCAGTGAGATGTTGAAAATGTCTGTGAAGACATCAGTGAGTTCTGCTGCACAGTCTTTCAGTACACGCCCAGGGATGTTGTCAGGACCCGGAGCTTTGCGTGCATTGATCCTGCTGAAGGATCTCCTCACGCTGTCTGAGGTCAGCATCATCACCTGGTCGCCGGGAGGAGGTGGAGTCTTCTGTGCAGTGGTGCTGTTTTGTTGATCAAAGCGAGCAAAGAAGGTGTTCAGCTCGTTAAGCAGAGAGATGTTGCTGTCACAGGTCCGTGGTGGGGGCTTGTAGTCCGTAATGGTCTGTATCCCCTGCCACAGGTTCCTAGTGTCTCTGCTGTCGCTGAATTGATGAGCTTTCCTCCTGGAGTGCTGTCTCTTAGCCTCTCTGATGCCACGGGACAGGTTGGCCCTAGCTGTTCTCAGGCCCACCTCATCTCCAGCTCTGAAGGCAGCGTTCCGTGTCTTCAGGAGTCTGTAGACCTCCCCTGTCATCCATGGCTTCTGGTTGGCCCGGACAGTGATGGTTTTTGTGACCGTTACATCATCAATACACGTGTCTCTGAGTACTCCTGGAGGTCAGTGGTGTTATTGCATGTGGCAGCCTGCTTAAACATGTCCCAGTCAGTTGTGTTGAAGCAGTCTCGAAGAACCTCTGATGATCCTTCTGGCCACACTTTAATCTGTTTGTAAACTGGTTTGGCGACTTTAATGAGCGGTCTGTATGCAGGCATTAGCATAACAGTGATGTGGTCTGAGGCTCCGAGGTGGGGGAGGGGGAGGGCTTTGTAAGCTCCTCTCTGTGTGGTGTAAACAAAGTCCAAATTGTTATTACCTCGTGTTGGAAAGTTAATGTGTTGGTGTATTTTTGGAAACACACTCTTAAGGTCAGCATGGTTGAAATCCCCAGCTATGATGAGAAAAGCATCGGGGTGTGCTGTCTGCTGCTCACTGTTGTTCTGGTACAGTTCATTTAGTGCGTCGTTCCTGTTGCTGATGATGTTGAATGGGGGAATGTACACCGAAATGAGCAGTATAGCAGTATATTCCCTCGGCAGATAGAACGGCCGGCACTTAACAATCATAAACTCCACCAGGGGTGAGCAGTGTTTGCAGATCGCAAACGCGTCATTGACGTAAACACAAAGCCCGCCGCCGCGGGTTTTTCCTCCTGCGATGAGAGCTCTGTCCGCTCGATAGCACGTCAGCTGGTCGAGCTGAATAACGCAGTCTGGAACGCTGTTGCTGAGCCATGTTTCCGTGAACACAAAAACACAACAGTCTCTTACAGTCCTCTGAGTTGAGCGTAGTAATCGGATGTAGTCCAGTTTTTTGTCCAATGAGTGTACGTTAGCCAGTACGATTGTGGGGATAGATGGCTTGTGTGGGTTAGCCGTTAGCCTAGCCCGACTACCTCTGCGCTTACCCCTCTTCTGCTTCTGCTTTCTCTCACACTGCTTGTGGCGCCTCCGCTGTGGGCGAGATGCAGTAGTGGGGGTCGGTGATGGTGAAGGCCTCCGTAGCAGACCGAGATCCCGCAGCTGTTCCGCGTGCGCAGAGTTTAACTGTAAAAATGCGGTTCTGCCGACATCGAGCAGAAACTCACGACTGTATTTGCGCTTACAGACAGGTAGACACGACGATAATGTACAAAAACACTGCGACTCTCAAGACAAAAAACACGAAAACACTGTTCTGTTGGGACAGAGAGAAGCCGCTGCGTGTGGACGCGCCGCCATCTTGGTTTCTGATTTTGATTGAATAATAAGCCATTTTGAACAAAAACAGAATGTTCTGACAAGCTTTGTGAAATTATACCATGTAAACTTTTCAGAAGACAGTCAGCTTCCCTCAGAAACACATTCTTATAAACCCCCCAAATCAATATTGATGATTTTCTTTCAATAGTTCATGCATCATGAACAGTGAGTGATCTGCCTGCTACAGTATTTTTCTCTGTGAGTCCGTCTTCAGCGTCTCTGGCCTGTGTTAACAGGCATTAATAGACTTCATATTAATCACATAAATGACAAATGCGCCACTTGAGTGACAGGTGGATTGCCGCTGCTGTCACTGCCGTCGAGCTAGTTGGGCGTGGCTTCAGCAACCAGCTCCCGCCTTATTGCGGGCACGAGAGTTCTGCCCTTAATTATGCAGAACTTTAAGGCTTAATATAATTTAGACGGAACAGTTGTCATGAAGGGCAAAAATATCTATATAGACCAAAATACATTTTTGCACTGATAATGTAATGTACCAAGTACATATGAGTAGCGATATTGAATATTTGATCACCGACAGATTTACCAAGCTGTCATTCAAACAGTATATATACAAATTAAAATTAAAAGGAGCTAGAACACGACTAAGCTGGATGTAGGCTACAGCGGTCGTCTTAATTAAATAGCACAACAGGAAGCTCTCTTTTAACACAGACTTTTAAGAAGGGATGGATGTTTGCTTCAAGTGATAAGACAGGTAAGTGAAGTTATATTATCTTGCTGTATGTGTCATTCTCTTTAATGAGAATATTACTACATTTAAGTTAGAAGCTGCAGGCACTGCTTGTCTATAGAGTCAAAGGGAAATCACTCAAAACTGCGGTGTTCCTGAGAGCTTCGAGAGACCAATGGTATTTCATTGTGGCTTGGCTTTGCATGTTATTTGCACCTGGGTCAAATTTTGCATCGCCTGATCTATAGCACATTTGAGCGATTTAATATGGAAACAAAGCATTTATTGCCACTATATTATCATTTACTTGTCAATGACCAATTTAAGTAACACGTACTGTATGAATTATTTGGAAATACTGAAGCACAGACAAAGCACAATGAAATCGTGTCATCCTGCTTTCACTCACTGTTAATGGCGTATATGATGTGAGAGCTGCAAAGATAAAGTGTGTGAGGTCATAGCTGGGCATGTCCCACAACCTCCAGCCTCCACCCTGTGTGTGATTTAACAGCCACAAAAGGACCGTAGGCAGTGGATAGAAATTATAAACGAAACAGGATGTCTAAACGTCACAAACAATGTTGTACAAATACTCTGGACCCACAGCCTTGTGGTTGGAGAGGGCACATTAGCCACATTAAAACCAACAAACGCCATCTGTGTGTCAGACCCTTGTCACTGAATTCTCAGTTCTCGTAAAATGAAAGCATTAATTGTAGAAGAGGGTGTAGAGCTTTGATCATGAAAATAAAGTAAACCAAAAAACATCCCTGGCAATATTACCAGAGATGCTGATGGGCCATATGCTCCATAGGCATATTGTCGGCCTGTGAAATTGCCGATACACAATATTATCATGCTAATTTATTTAATTATTTACTTACATTCATAGCTGGAGAATAAATCTACTTCAGAGTCAGGCTAAAAGAAGCCTAATGTTAGTGTAACCTATTAACTACACATTATATCTTTTTAGCCATGTAACATAATGTTAACGTTTGAGGTTTCTGAATTTGTATTTAACAATTTAATAAAAAGTTACTATTTATATTGCTTGGGTTTCCTCGGTTATACAGCAGCTACAGAAAACGAGCAAGGAAAATTTACATCAAAGAACATCACTGACTTCAATCTAGAGTGAGTTTATGTGCTTAAAAAAAACCCTCCCATTATAATCAGTGAAGCAGTCTACACTGTAAAAATCTCTTGTATTGCATGTACATCTGCACTTCGTTGTTTATGATAAGAGAATTCACGAAAGAGCAGAATTCAGTCAGCAATTCAGTCACTCAACAACAAAACTCAGGTGTTTCAGCGATGACTCATCTGAACTCTTCTGATTGGCCATTGCATTCATTAACTCAACAGCCTCATGTGTGATTGGTTATAACTTGCAACAGTGTAAAAACACATACAAAGAAATTTTATGGAACAAATAAGTCCTAATATTAATTTGATAATTCTAGCATGATAATAATATGAATAATATGAATAATAATAATAATTATTGTTGTGTGTTCACACCGCCGCCGTCGAGAGAGTCAAAAATAGCTCTTGGCGCACCGCTACTAGCGCAGACACCTTGGTCCACGTATCATTTTTATTACATTTTTTATGTTCCTGTACGCAAACAGGGACACATCATAGATTATTGCAAACCCGCAGCAATAATCAACCTGTCCTATATTTTGCTTGAGAACTAATGTGTTCGGAGCTGCATTCTCTGGAAACCTCTCAAGCGGTGGACCGCGTCTTAGCTCATTACCATAAAGTTGCCCTGATTTCAACCCTCCTCGACTTTCTCAACGGCCAAGTCGCGCCACGTCGCTTCTCGCCGCTGCTCGATACCGACTCACATTGAAAATGAATGACTTCCGGCCACTTTGACGCTCTTGACGGTGGCGGTGTGAACACACAGTTACTGTCTTGATATCGTCAAAGGCATCAGCAACAGGCAATATTTCTAATTATCGTTGATACACTATACTATCATCTATCGGCCAGAGAGCTGCACGGGTCCGATTTTGTAAATCCGCACCCGCCCGTACCCGCAGTGCTTAAAATCGCATCCGACCCGTTTTCCAACAGCAGCACTAATTAAAATCCGCACCCGACCCGCACCCGAAATCAAATCAGTTAAGCCAATCACATTAGACACACTTTTTTCGAATTTTATTGCCAGGTCATACAGAAGTTATTCATGGAAAACTCTTTAAAAGATATTTGTTTTTTATACATTTTATCTTAATTTTGATCAATGTTTTATCAATCAATTGCCCGTATTTAATAAATAAGGAGCAAATATATAGCAGACAATGTAATAACCTTAGTGTAATTGACAGAATTACAAAAAAATATTTTGCTACCTAAAAGTTAAATATTTTTTGTGTCACGCATGCATGCATGTCTATTTCCCTCATATTAAATATAAAACGCATGTGGACTGATATTTTTCAAATGCCTGGACTCCTTTATTATAACTATCCTTTATTACCTATATAAACAGACGTTTCAATATATTGGTATTAAATGCATTTTCTGAGAATTTATATTTCGTTTTTACTGCAAATGTTGAAATACGTGCTCTTTGGTCCATCAGTGCTTGAGTCACTGATCACATTAGAAAAAAATATCTCATAATAAAATACAAAATTGACTGATTTATGAATGTATATGCATAGTTCTCATCAGTCGGAAATACAGATAAACGCTTTCATTTGTTGTATTTTTGATCCTGAAAGAAAACAGAACAACAAAAGAGCGAATCATACCACCGTCTGAGGTTGTGCTTCAAGTCGAACGCACCCATTTTTAAATCGTTCACAGCTGAGCATCGCGAGAGGCGGATCTGCGACAGAGCACACATGTGAATGAGCTGCACAAAGTCATTTTCAGATGCAATAGAAAAAAAAAACAACCCTGGATAGCCTAGATTAGGCCCATATTCACAAATGTGTTAGCTATGGAATGAAATATCTTATATTCCGATTGTCAAATATATGCAAGTGGAAGTGTATTGTTGTTTAAACACCTTTATAACGATCGCATTAGTTGAGCTGTATGCGCAATATAATTTTATGACACAAATTTTGAAATAGGCTTAAATCAAACACATTTTAATTCAGATTCTGTGTATATATATATATATATATATATGTGTATGTATGTATATATATATGCATGTATATATATATATACAACCCGAACTCCGGAAAAGTTGGGACGTTTTTTAAATTTTAATAAAATGAAAACTAAAAGACTTTCAAATCACATGAGCCAATATTTTATTCACAATAGAACATAGATAACATAGCAAATGTTTAAACTGAGAAAGTTTACAATTTTATGCACAAAATGAGCTCATTTCAATTTTGATTTCTGCTACAGGTCTCAAAATAGTTGGTTTCGGGGCATGTTTACCATGGTGTAGCATCTCCTTTTCTTTTCAAAACAGTTTGAAGACGTCTGGGCATTGAGGCTATGAGTTGCTGGAGTTTTGCTGTTGGAATTTGGTCCCATTCTTGCCTTATATAGATTTCCAGCTGCTGAAGAGTTCGTGGTCGTCTTTGACGTATTTTTCGTTTTAATGATGCGCCAAATGTTCTCTATAGGTGAAAGATCTGGACTGCAGGCAGGCCAGGTTAGCACCCGGACTCTTCTACGACGAAGCCATGCTGTTGTTATAGCTGCAGTATGTGGTTTTGCATTGTCCTGCTGAAATAAACAAGGCCTTCCCTGAAATAGACGTTGTTTGGAGGGAAGGATATGTTGCTCTAAAACCTTTATATACCTTTCAGCATTCACAGAGCCTTCCAAAACATGCAAGCTGCCCATACCGTATGCACTTATGCACCCCCATACCATCAGAGATGCTGGCTTTTGAACTGAACGCTGATAACATGCTGGAAGGTCTCCCTCCTCTTTAGCCCGGAGGACACGGCGTCCGTGATTTCCAACAAGAATGTCAAATTTGGACTCGTCTGACCATAAAACACTATTCCACTTTGAAATAGTCAATTTTAAATGAGCCTTGGCCCACAGGACACGACGGCGCTTCTGGACCATGTTCACATATGGCTTCCTTTTTGCATGATAGAGCTTTAGTTGGCATCTGCTGATGGCACGGCGGATTGTGTTTACCGACAGTGGTTTCTGAAAGTATTCCTGGGCCCATTTAGTAATGTCATTGACACAATCATGCCGATGAGTGATGCAGTGTCGTCTGAGAGCCCGAAGACCACGGGCATCCAATAAAGGTCTCCGGCCTTGTCCCTTACGCACAGAGATTTCTCCAGTTTCTCTGAATCTTTTGATGATGTTATGCACTGTAGATGATGAGATTTACAAAGCCTTTGCAATTTGACGTTGAGGAACATTGTTTTTAAAGTTTTCCACAATTTTTTTACGCAGTCTTTCACAGATTGGAGAGCCTCTGCCCATCTTTACTTCTGAGAGACTCTGCTTCTCTAAGACAAAGCTTTTATAGCTAATCATGTTACAGACCTGATATCAATTAACTTAATTAATCACTAGATGTTCTCCCAGCTAAATCTTTTCAAAACTGCTTGCTTTTTTAGCCATTTGTTGCCCCCGTGCCAACTTTTTTGAGACCTGTAGCAGGCATTAAATTTTAAATGAGCTAATTAAGTGGATAAAAGTGTAAAATTTCTCAGTTTAAACATTTGCTACGTTATCTATGTTCTATTGTGAATAAAATATTGGCTCATGTGATTTGAAATTCCTTTAGTTTTCATTTTATTAAAATTTAAAAAACGTCCCAACTTTTCCGGAATTCGGGTTGTATATATATATATATATATATATATATATATATATATAAACGGAAAACAAAAACAACGGGGAAAAAACAGCTGGCTGATCTTTTACGTCTGTTAACTAATGACTCATGCAGCCGTTCGCGCGGTTGTGATTTTTTTTAAGTGGAACGTAGGCATATTTTTACGTTTGCACGTGACTGTTTTGAACCCGTGTTTAGACCCGTATTTCCCCTGTGTCCGACCCGACCCCGTATCCGACACAGTTGGATATTTTTCACCCGTTTCAGCCAAATTTGCGGGTCACCCGCGGGTACCCGAACCCGTGCAGGACTCTTCTATCGGCACAACCCTAGAGGTTGTTACTGATTTCATTACCATATACGGTTATATTTGTTTTACTTAATTTTAGCTATTTGCCAATTTATGTCATTTTATTTCATTAATGTATTATTTACTAATGACTAGAATGTAATCCCTTTATATCTTTTCGACAGATTTCAAGCACCCAGAGTTCTTCCAGATTCTGAGATATGTTGTCTGATGGTTGTCTTTTTGTACAGAAGGTCATGCAGGTCACATCAGTAGAGGCTTAAACAGCCAGATACAGCATATACACTGTGGATAAACATCACACCATCACTGGACCTTCTTAAAGATATGATGGATTCTTGCTGGTGCAGTTGTTTTACTTTACCAGCCAACATTTTTCTGGCTGTACAAAGTATGATAAAAGAGAAAGCCATGTTAGCCAGTTTTATTTTAGTACATGTATATTTTAGTGATATATATTTATATTTTCAGTTTTAATTTTAATTATCATGTGCTTTTGCCATTTTAATGAGTTCTTGTTTTAATATATATATATATATATATATATATATATATATATATATATATATATATATATTTCAGTTATCAAAAACATCACTGTTTTATATGTGCCAGAATAAAATATTTTTTTTGTTTTTGTTTTCATTAACGGTTCAAATGTCATACAATGCAAACATCTGAAGCTATCAACATTATTAGATGTAATTTTTGCAGTTTCAACAAATCTTAATCTATGCTAGTGAGCAAGATACCCTTAGCTTAGTGTTTCATTCTACAATCGGTACAATCAGTAGTATATAATGTTCAGTACAGCACCAAAGATAATCATGAACAATACGCATGATGCATAAGATCTTGAACAACTATCTATGCTGCACATTCCATTTCTAACATGCCATATGAATTGGCAGTTTGTTACATAAGCACTTATTATGTGGTTAATGGAGTACGTCTGTGACCATTCACCTGAGAATAATGTCATTATGGTTTGATAAGTCTATCTCATTCACTGACCCAGAGTCTGCAAGGACTTCCTTAAAGACTGAAAATGAATCAACTACATTTCTAATAAATCTAAAAGAGCCTTAATTTCAAAAGCACAACTTTTACAATGTTACAGAGTAGAGCTACAGCATGTTATTAAACCATTTTGTTCTTAGAAAGGCCTCCAACTGATCAATATGTTTTATATAACAAAAAAAGAGGGCAAACCAATAGGAAACCAGTGAAAAGATCATGGGCCCTGATGGCCAAAAATGCTGACTATGTAGGTGCAAGGCATTACATTTTGAAACACAGCCATCATAATCATCATCATCTATTAAATTATGTTAGGGCAATTATTCATTCAAGTATGAATCTCTGTAGCATTATAAAAACTAATACAAAAGCGAATAAATCTCACATTAAAGTGACATTGAGCACTACTTAGAGTGCTTCATATGTGAGGGTGAAAGGCAGGGTTTCTTCACACAAACCCGTCTGGCAGGTTTGTGTGAAGAAAGTATGTTTGAAAGCACTTTGAATCGGGTCTTTAACATTAAATGACACATATGGCTCACAATGAGTTCTAATATTTGTAATATGAAGCTCTGGTGGACATTAAAGAGTCTGAAACTGGACACTTTTTCCAACTCATCACACAACTACTACTAAAAAAAGAAAAAAAAAACACCAGAAAATGTTCGACATGTAGCATAAACAGCATGTACATGATACGTTCTGTAACTATGTTCGAACTAACTATAAAGTGTGATTAAAGCATATAACATTAAAATGAGCAGATATTTGAGCAGTATCACAGGAGGTAGGCTACTCACATTACACCAAAGCATTATTGACTTTGCGAAATCTTCTGGGAGGAAAACATATCCTTTTCCATTGTCGTCTGAATTAACGTGATGACAGTCGGCTTTCAGGGTTCCTTTAAAGAATTTCTGCAGTGTTTTATTGAGAATCTTTGACAACCTGTTGCTGTACGGCGCTGTCAGACAAACAACATGGCTGACGACGGACGTGCGTGAGCCTTTAAGAGCTGATGGGAGGGGCTGATGGGAGTGTGTTTCAATGCAGTGCTGCTGCCCCCTCACTATCTACACAGTATCACACTCAATCTATGCGAGTAATCTATCTATCTATCTATCTATCTATCTATCTATCTATCTATCTATCTATCTATCTATCTATACAAAAGAATAAAATCTTTATTGCCACACAACTCGGCCCCTGAATTAATGTAGGTATATACATCTAGCTCATTTGTAATTGCTAAATAAATGCTTATTTCAAGATAATATTGGCCTTATGGGAAAAAGAGCAGACATTCCATCCTCAATTACTAAATATCATTGTTTTACAGAAATATAGCCTATTTTACATTCAAATTTCTTACATAACCAAAACTTAAGAAATATCACTTTCAATATCTAAATATGGATTGTACACTATATATATATATATTTTTTTTTCCCAGTGCAAATTAAGTTATGGAAAAGAAAATACGTTAAAATGGGCATGGATGTATTACATCTTCATTGTACATATTACTTTTATTAAACATAAACCTTAAACCTACATAAAAAAGTAACTTTGATAGCAACAAAAAGACTTACGTCTCATGAATATATATATATATATATATATATATATATATATATATATATATATATATATATATATATATATATATATATATATATATATATATATATATATACAGTCCAGACCAAAAGTTTGGACACACCTTCTCATTCAAAGAGTTTTCTTTATTTTCATGACTATGAAAATTGTAGAGTCACACTGAAGGTATCAAGGGCTATTTGACCAAGAAGGAGAGTGATGGGGTACTGTGCCAGATGACCTGGCCTCCACAGTCACCGGACCTGAACCCAATCGAGATGGTTTAGGGGTGAGCTGGACCGCAGACAGAAGGCAAAAGGGCCAACAAGTGTTAAGCATCTCTCGGGGAACTCCTTCAAGACTGTTGGAAGACCATTTCAGGTGACTACCTCTTGAAGCTCATCAAGAGAATGCCAAGAGTGTGCAAAGCAGTAATCAAAGCAAAAGGTGGCTACTCTGAAGAACCTAGAATATGACATATTTTCAGTTGTTTCACACTTTTTTTTTATGTATATAATTCCACATTTGTTAAATCATAGTTTTGATGCCTTCAGTGTGGATCTACAATTTTCATAAAGTCATGAAATATATATATATATATATATATATATATATATATATATATATATATATATATATATATATATATATATATATATATATATATATATATATATATATATATATATATATATACTCTGTAAAACAAAGTATTAATGAACTTGAGAAAAGCAAAGCAAAGCAAAGAAAAGCAAAGAAAAGAAAAGAAAAGAAAAGAAAAGAAAAGAAAAGAAAAGAAAAGAAAAGAAAATAATTTTTTGTTTTAAATCCAATGCCACACGAGGGCGCACTTTACCAGTATAATATTATACATTTCCAACTAGGTTTCCCAGTGAAACACTTTACTGTAATATTTTAGTCTTTAAGTGTGCTTCCTGTGAAGTGACATATCTATGACTTATCTCTGTGAAGGTAAAAGTATGCACAAATGGCTAACTTGTCTCTTGGAGCATCATCAGTTTGGGCAAATGTCAGAGATTCGTCTCTCCTGATTTCATTAGAAAAATAAACTCATGCATAAAAAATTATAACTGCGGGGGGGAAAGCAATTGCACATTAACAGCTTAAAGTACTGCCAGTGTTATGCTTAAGTTATCTGAAGCTGGGACGAGATCCTCAGTCCTGCTCATACTCCAGATCCTGATATTACTCCAGATTCCGGGGCTTGAGTTTGTCCTGATAACCGAGCCTCCAGAAGAAAGTTTAAGAAAGCGCTCTACCAGAAGAATAAGGGCAGGATCCTTTGAATAATGAGGCGGTATGTCAGGAGGTTTGCAGAACAGGTTAAGACACCTGAATGGACAACAACACTTGACGCTTCTAAAAAATAAGTGGACTAATTGCAATATAACAAACATAAAAAATGCCGTTTCATAATAGCATAGTGGAGCCCCTGAGCCTGGGCAGAATTAACAGAGAACGACTGGTTAAGGATGATGTTTTTTCTTCCATGGATGCTGTGAATTGTCAAACTTTGATCAACATCCTCCGTCAGCTGTCCGATCTGTCGCGGCTCGCCAGCAGCATGTTTGCGGAGATCCAGACTGAATCAGCGCTGCTCGTCAGTAAAGCATCTGCGCTACAGCACAGGCTGGATTCACTGCAGGACACTGTGCGACATCTCAACCACAAGAGGACCACAAGCTGTGAGTTCTTTACCTTCATGGATTCAACCACAATGTGCCAAGCATATTTCTTAAAACTAACAAACATTTATTCTTTTATGTTATATTAGGCTTACTTACTTTTATATTAGTAAGTAACCCAAAAGTGATTTTAGATCACTATGCATCGATTAGATTAACTATTTATGAGTTACTAGGAGGCATACTTATTCAGAATGCGACTGGAATCGATTCTGTGGAATAGCTAATTATATTTGTAACTAAAAAATAAGTACTAGTACACCATAAAAAAAAATGTAAATAAAAAATTATTGAAGTACATTTTACCAAAAAAAATATATATATATTTCAGTCTTTCTGCTTCCAAATTTCATGTTATGTGTTACATTCTTTGTGATTAGTTGTGCATTTTACTAGCAGTTTCTGAGTGAAAACAATTTAGCCATAGAATTCAGTGGCAAAACTGAGCAATTTATTACCGATAGCAATGGAATAGTTACCTGTTAGTAGCCTAGTGACTGATTGAATATAGTTGCTACATAGTGTAATAATTAGTATTTACTGAACACTTAATTAAAATAAGTACTATTAAGATAAAATATGAGCTAGTTAATTATAGGAATAAATGTTCAAATGGCTTGCCATAACAGCAGCTCATGATTCCAGATCATTAATTCCAAATTCCTTTGGATGCTTGGCTTTGTCTGGATGTGGAATTCCTATTAGGCTTGTGCTGTGATGCACTTTTCTCATGGCACCTGTGGTCATCCGCCACTTTTCACTCTATGTTTGTGAACTGCAACTCCAATTAGGACATAAATAAATAGAGGTTTTTGGGACAAACTACTGTGCCATGCAGTAATAATGGTTGGCAAACCATTTGTTGAGGTCTTCTGGGTTTTCTTTCACCATTAAATACTTTATGCATCATGAGTTTTTAGTCATGATTAATTATTTTGGAATGTAATCAGGATTTGTTCAAGATGGCAGAGATGAATCCTCTTTATACCTTTTTCTCTGCATGCATATATTTCTGTGTATCTTCATGGTCGTTATGTTGCACTTTCTGTTCAGCGATTCCCTGCGATGCTTTCACCTCCAAAGAAAACAATGGGTGTTTTCACTGGCTCTACCTCCTGAACTAAGCCCAGAGTAAGGTGAGTGGAGTGCAGGAAGCAAAGCATGAGTGAATACATGTGTGCTCCAGACATTCAGCCCTGGATAATATATTAAAAAGGTACTAAGAATAAGAAAGAGAATGATTCTTTGTCTGCTGCATGCTATGGAATGGAATCTACAGACACTGGACACCATGGAAATAAAAGTCAAATGATCAGAGTAGTGAGTTTGCTTGCCAGTCAAGCACACCAACACCATGGTCATTTAACCAATTTTGGTGCTTTTGGCGGTGTGGGCAGGTGCCAAATCCTGCTGGAAAATTAAATAAACATCTTCAAAAAGCTGGTAAGTGGAAGGAAGCAAGAAGTGCTCCAAAATTTCTTGGTAAACGGGTGCAGTAACTTTAGTTTTCAAAAAACACAATGGACCAACACCAGCAGATGACATTGCACCCCAAATCATCACAGACTGGACTTCAAGCAACTTGGTCTATGAGCTTTTTTACCCTTCCTCCAGACTCCAGGACCTTGGTTTCCAAATGAAATACAAAACGTGCTCTCATCTGAAAAGAGGACTTTGGGCCACTGGGCAACAGTCCAGTTCTTCTTCTCCTTAGCCCAGGTAAGACGCCTCTGATGTTGTCTATGGTTCAGGAGTGGCTTAACAAGAGGAATATGACAACTGTAGCCAAATTCCTTGACATGTCTGTGTGTGTGGCTCTTGATGCCTTGACCCCAGCCTCAGTCCATTCCTTGTGAAGTTCACTCAAATTCTTGAATCGATTTTGTTTGACAATCCTCATAAGTCTGCGGTCCTCTCGGTTGGTTGTGTATCTTTTTCTTCCACACTTTTTCTTTCCACTCAACATTCTGTTAACATGCTTGGATACAGCACTCTGTGAACAGCCAGCTTCTTTGGCAATGAATGTTTGTGGTTGACCCTCCTTGTGAAGGGAGTCAATGATTGTCTTCTGGACAACTGTCAGATCAGCAGTCTTCTCCATGATTGTGTAGCCTAGTGAACTGAGAGACCATTTTGAAGGCTCAGGAAACCTTTGCAGGAGTTTTGAGTTAATTAGCTGATTGGCATGTAAGCATATTCTAATTTGTTGATATAGTGAATTGGTGGGTTTTTGTTAAATGTGAGCCAAAATTATCACAATTAAAAGAACCAAAGACTTAAACTACTTCAGTCTGTGTGCACTGAATTTATTTAATACATGAGTTTCACAATTTGAGTTGAATTACTGAAATAAATTAACTTTTCCATGACATTCTAATTTACTGAGATGCACCTGTATTTAATAATTGGTTTGTATTGGATATACATGTAAATATGTTTTTTTTACATAGATTGGTATTTTATTGTGTCTTTTTCTTTTTGTACTATAAATAAATTAGGTTTCCATCCATTGCTTTATTTTATATATATTTTTATATTTATATTAATAAATATAAATAAAAAAATATTTTATAGTCTTTGCAAAATGTATTCTTATGTGCACATTTTTTTTTTTTTAAATAATGGAAATTTAGCATGAAAATGTTTGTAGCCCATTGTCCTTCCATAATGAGACATATTTCATAAATCAAATTAAATGTATAATGAGGGGGAAAAAGTAGTCTGAGACTTGATTTTTTTAACTGGAAATTAGTTGGATCTTGAAAAATATATGGTTAAAGGCAAGGATGCAACAAAATACAAAACATAGAAGTTTAAGAATCAATTAAGGTAAAATAAATAAATAAATAACAATATTGATTGACCATTATTCTGAATGGGACATGTCTCCCTCAATGTCCATCAAAAAAAGAAAGTTGTTTCAAGGAAGAAGTTGTTTCATTTTAATTAAAGAGTAAATGCATGTATCAGTATCTGTTATACTGATTTGTGTTCAGACCAGGGTGAATGGGTTTGTTATAATCCAGAAAGGAATTTGACATTGTGCACAAACAGGACTTTTTCAACACATCAGCTCCCCGTATTTGTTTTGTTCTAACAATATATAAACCATACAGGCATTTTTTGACTGTATGGAATCCAGCTGTTATATTCCTACTCCTCCCTCCTTCCCTCAGAGAGCAACTCCAGCCCATTCCTCATAGTTCATCTGCAGGGGGAAAGCATGTCGAAACCAGATGTTGGTCCAGCCTTTTAAAGTCTAACAATGACACTGTGTTTTTAACATAGCCAGATGGATGCACACCCTCTTTCTTTGTCTATTTGTGATATATTTCCTTCACTATAATTGGGGAAATGTCTTTTTTCCCATTCTTTGTGTGCTCATATTCTTTTCAAGTTGCTTTTCCTTTTTCCTACTCTTTATCTGCAAACAGAATGGATATTGACCTGTTGTATTTTTATTTTATGCTCAGCTAGGCAACAATTAAATAAGAGCAGAGAGCTGTAACCCTGGTGAATGAATCTATTCAAATCAATGAAAATCTGGCATCAATCCATATTGAAGGAAATACGGACTGTTGCAAGCTAAGATATTAAATCTGGCCTGCAGAAGGTTGAATGCTTATTTCAAAGTGGTCTGACCAAAATACTGGATATTTATCCAACAAATAGCCCATAGTTGTATCAGGATTTTTTTTTTTTTTTTTTAATATTTTGGATTTTATTTACAAACATCAAGTTAATGTGTACGTTTGAAGTTCAAGGCTGAAGTTATTTGGTGCAAAACAAATACACAGTTCCTGCAAACTATTTAACTGCACTCATACGCAGATTATGAAATTACTTGATCTTTATTATTACCATTTTACTATGCAAATAAATAAATGCTAATTATTATAATTTTTGTAAGACAAGGAGAAAAACTTTTGCAGTTTATTTAGCTCTGTTGAGTGTTTTTTTTCTGCTCATGACTGAAATACAACTTGTGATCACTCTGCTGTCTGTCTCATATGGGAAAGCTTTGCACTCTTGACTGTTGTGACATCATGTTGTTTAGACAGATGTGTCACATATCTCTGGCAACCAGATAATAGATGTCTCACTGGAACTTCTGTAAAGTCATTCTTGGTGGAACTTGGTTGGCTTTTTTTATTTCATGACAGATTTATATGGACCCACTGTACTTACTGTATTTCCTTTCTGCAAGTTGATGTTGGGAAATGGTTCTGTGTGTAACGTTAGTGAGTTATGTAAATGGAAGCAGAGGGCTTTGTATTTAAGCACCATTTACTAATATTCCTTTTTAATCCAATTCTGGGTTTATGATAGAACTGTGTTAGTAAACTTGACACTGAGTCCACTATCAAGCTTCTGTGATATGAGAGAGAATTTCATGAAGCCTACTCTGTTGAAAAATCTAAAAAACAAAAGCAAAACAAAAAACAGCATATGTTGGTTAGGTATGTTTTGAAGCATGGCAGCTGGTTTGAGCTGGTTTAAGCTGGTCCTTAGTTAGCTCATGACCAATTAAGGTACAGCTGTAAGTGTGAAACAAAAAAAAGTTTCCATTGCAGTTTTGTGAAATATACCTTTTGCAAATTGCCTGAAAACACCTCATGCAAGCGTAAAAAGTTTTTGTGAAGTTGGCGTGATCCCAATGGACATATTTTTGATTTGCAATTTCAACTTGCGCAATTTGAAGGGTAATGGAAATGCAGTCTTCTTCTTATTACATATATTTATGCAAAGTAACAGCACTATACAGTGTTACCTCTGATCATGGATGGGATGACATGATGGCTTACTCAAATAAACATAAGATATTGATGCAACCCAGAAATTGCACTAAGAGTTGACAGAAAACTATTTAGTCTCTCTGCTTCAAAACAATCATTTGTGCAGCAGATAGTGCTTGTATGAGATATTGTGAAAGATATGATGGGAGATTGAAGCACTTTTGTTATTGAGTTTATTTACTCCTTATTCAAGGACTCTTACGGGTTCACGTCAGTGTGACTCACAGAGGTCAGGGCCTGAAGGTTTTTTTTTTCTTCGTTTATTTAATTATTTTATTGAGTCATCCTGGGCGTCAGTCCCAATTTCAGTGCAAAAGTCTCTACTGTTCCAAATAATTTGCCTTGTGTTTATGGCCTCAGTCCAACTTTGTGTCGAGGCCATTTTGCATGAGTAGCACAGGATAACATTTGCAAGGAATGTCAGTTTTAAAGTGTTATACAAATTGCACTGAAATGTTTTTTCCTTTTATTTCTTAGCTGAAAGGCCACCAAAGCTGGTTTGCTTGTCTTAGCTGGTTTAAACAGGTCTTGCATTCTGACCAAGTTGGCTGAGCTGTTTGTCAAGCTGGTTTCCAATCCCTCTAAAACCATCCTGACCGGACTGGGAGGCCAGCTAAGACCAGCAAACCACCTTAGGCTAGTTTAAGGTGTTTTTGTCTAGCAAATGTTGTTGCTTAATCACAAAATTGCTCATTGTGTTTTGGGAATTCCAGAATTCTAGTAATTTCTTTTTTCCAGAAAAAGGTTTCTGTAAATCATTCTTCTTCAGCATGTGGGTGTCTTTTGTGCAGATTCCCCTTCAGTTTGCCCTTCACTTCAGACTAATTAAAAGATTAAAAGTAGGTAAAATAATCATGAATAAATAATAATAAAAAATAAAAACAAGCAATTTGAAACCTTTGGAAATGATTTAAAAATTGACTTATTTAAAATTAATTTAAAACAGTTAAAAATAGAAAATAATTTTACATAAAATACAGTGAATACGTAAAAAACAGTGCAATCGGTTCCGACATCACACAGTGCTCATTAAATAAATGCACAGCTAAAAAGATTAGTTTTGAGTCTAGATTTAAATGACATAAAAGTAGTAACTAAAAGCGGACTCCCCTTGTTTTGTGTGAACCCTTGGTATTTCGACTCAATCCTAATGATCTGAGTGGTCTGTTAGGTTTATATTCAGTGAACATATCTGCAATGTATTTCGGTCCTAGGTCATTTAGTGACTTATATACGAGTAAAAGTACTTTAAAATCAATCCTAAATGTAACTGGAAGCCAGTGAAAGGACCTGAGGACTGGTGTGATATGCTCAGATTTTCTGGTTCTAGTCAGAATTCTGGCAGCAGCGTTCTGGATGAGCTACAGCTGTCTAATGGTCTTTTTGGGAAGGCCGGTGAGCAGACCAGTACAATAGTCCACCCTGCTGGTGATAAAGGCATGAACAAGTTTCTCCAAGTCTTGACTGGAAACAAAACTTCATTTTTTTTCCTTGTTTAACTGAAGAAGGTTCTGGCACATCAAACTTTTAGTTTCATCAATGCATTGGCAGAGGGAGTCAAGGGGGCTGTAGTCATTTGGAGATAGGGCTAGGTAAATCTGGGTATCATCAGCATAGCTGTGATAGGCAATTTGGTTCTTTCTCATTATTTGACTTCGTGGGAGCATATACAGGCTAAACAAGAGCGGTGCAAGAATTGAGCCTTGTGGGACTCCGCATGTCATCGCCGTCCACTTAGACTAATGCTCTCTCATACTCAAATAATAGCCTCTCCCTTCTAAGTATGACCTGAACCATTTGAGTACCATCCCAGAAAGCCAGACCCAGTTTTCCAGGTTTTCCAGTAGTATGTTATGATCGACAGTGTCAAACGCAACACTGAGATCTACAGTAGCAATACCAGCACTGATATTTTGCCAGAATTTAAGCGAATATCATTTATTATCTTAATGAGTGCTGTCTCTGTGCTGTGATGTGGTCAGAAACCAGACAGAAAATTGTCCAGGTATCCATTTGAGTTTAAGTATTTGTTCAGCTGATTAAAAACTACCTTTTCTATAATTTTGCCTATAAAAGGTAGATATTGGTCTCCTCCTCAAAGTTTGTAGTTTACAGCATGAACCCATTTTGACTTTTGATTCGGTTGAGAATCTCCATTTCATATGTGTATAGCACTATTCTGCCTTAGTGTTTAAAAACGTTTATTGCGATTTCATATCTCACAGTTGAGACTTTATTTCTGTGTTTCTTTAAAATATTACTCTAAAATTCCACTTTATTATACTATGCTGTGGTCGAGATGGATGCTGATACAGATGTTGACCTTATGTGAAGTCTGTGGTGACACTGGAATAACACAGATATCATAATTGAAGATATCAGAGGGATGATGACTGAGATAGGACAGTGACAGACTTCAAGATTTCCTCCTGGTTTTGTGAATGATTCCTCTTTGTGAAGTCTCCCTGGCTCTAGCTTGAAAGGAACCTTATAACCACTGGCTGCAGAAAATCTGTGAAGTGTGAAATCTGTGAAGTCTCCTTGAACTTGAAATTAAGCCTAGTCAGCCTATTGTAGACCTGTTGCATGAAAATTATATAATGTCTTCTTGATCAAAAATATCTTGTGTCTTGTTTTGCTTGGCCTCTATGGAGTCACTTGTCTGAGTTGCAAAGTAAACAGAACTCTTCAAAATGACTTCAAGTGCATTAATAATGTTGCTTACTCATTGGCATGGTCTTTGTTTATCATTTAATCAAGCCGTTTTGCAAGATTCATATAAAGCATATCAATTCAGTCCATATAATTCATTATTTAATGGCTTTTAAGTAGGGCAGAAGAAACTTATATCACCTCCCAGCAAGTTAATGTCTTCTTAATGCTGAGTTGGATGCAATCAATCATAAATGCAGAAGGAAAATTGTGAAAGGTCTTATACTATCTAATAATAATTATTTATAAATAGAAACTGCTCTGGTTTTGGTCTGTTTCCACAAAGAGCACTGACTGACACTTGAGAACAAAACTAAGCAACACTTCTAATACAAATCTAAGGCCCCTAATGCATTTTTGGGCAAAAACAAACAGAATCAACCCAGAAAAACAAAACAGAGGTAGAAAGAAAGTGAAAGGCAGGTGAAAGTCGGGGCAAGGGGGTAAATGTGTCAGTTAAGGTCATTGGTTATGGTTCAAAAAGTGCCCTTAATGTGGTTTTAATGACTTATTAGTTTGCCAAGGCCATGTGACTGGGCGGTTGAAATAAGCGACTCCACTGCTGTTGCTGCTCCCTTTTTCCAATTTAATCCTAATTGAAAACATCTGATTCTGGGGTTGTTTAGTCCTGCTTTAGTGGGGAAAGTGCCTTTTTTCTCCTAATTTTTGGAATGTGTGTGTGCAGAGAAGGAGAGATTTGAATTCATTGGTTTATTTGGGTGGAGTCGACCAACTCATAACCGCAGTTATGGTCTGTCTGGAATAGACTGCATTTCCATTTCATTTCAACTCTGCAGTTCTGAGCACATGCTCCTTGTAGAGATTCCAATAGTTACTGAAAACCACAAGCTTTATTACATTTCATTCGATGCTTCTTTATGCATTGAAATATAAAACCAAACTAATCTTTATTTGTTTTTAATGCGTTTATATTGAAACTTTCAAAAGGAAAGTTGTCATAAAAATAAACTCAAATTATAGTCTAAAAATAAAATGTATTCTTATTTAAAATAAATTCTGTTATTGAAAAACATTTTTTAATTTAAATATCTTAAATTGCATACTTAAGAGTGATAAAGTCATGCTTATGTATTTAGCTGGACACTGAAACTGCCCCTCAATGAAATGTGGGGCAAAATGGCACAAAAACACTGTGCAGGAATGAAAATCTTGTGTAAACAGGAAGGTAGCCAAGCGTGTCAGATAAGCTTCTGTATCAGGTATCTGTTAGCTCTGTCTTGATAGTTTATGTTTCCCTCTCTTTATTTATCATGCCTTATCAGATGTTTTTATAGACTTGAATTTCATCCCAGAATATGAGGAACAGCCGCCTCTACAGAACGTAATGATGTCTTGAGTTAGTGCTTGATTGACACTAACAAATTAGGTAGCTGGCTTCACTACACTATTTTCCTTTTAGGCATATTTCAAAGAGTTAAATGGAATGTATTCATGGATTCATAGCACCCTCTTGTGGCTGAAATATGTTTGCTACTGTACAGTAATGTTCAGACATAAACAGAAAATATCCTAATAGTGCCAAAATTAAGTTATTATTCTGACATTTCTGTAACACCCATAAGCGGCAGAAACTAGACATTAACTAGACAGCAACTAGACATTAATTATTCATCTAAGCATTCCAAGAGCACAAAAAGTGGTATTGAATTAATATAAATACAATGAACATATTTCCATATAAATTTAAATCATCAATTTTAAAGCCAGTGTCATATTATATGCATTTCTACTGAATTGTAGTGTACAAAAACATAAGACCATCAGAGAGAGTTTAAGGGTCAGTGTGTAGCTTCCAGATTAATGCCATGTAAAGCAGTCTAGAACATTTGGATTGCTGCTTGATTTCAAAGCTTTTGGGACACATTTGACTATGGGCAAGCTGATTGTGCCAACTGGCACACATGTTCTCACTATTATCAGACATTATTTGGGTGCGCTGATATAGGTCAATGGTCGGAATGTACCAAACTTTTCACCCACAAGGAAAAAAAAGACTCATTCAGATTAATTTATTTGATCTACCTAGCTGATTGCTACCTAGCTGATCTGTGCTATATAAATTTCACTCGGTTTATGAATACAACAAAGAGTCAGTAATGGCTCTGTATGATTTATTGAGTGCTAACCCCTGAACAAATCCATTACAGTTTCATTCAAATTCATGAATCTTTTCCACTGACTCATTAAAAAGAACTGGTTCATAATAGTCAATTGTTTCAGAATCAGAAATCACAATTTGCGCTACAGCGGTTCTTGCAAGTTAAATACATATACACCAATTTTAATGTAATTTAAATGTACTAATGCCTTGAGATGAGATGAAAGAGCATATGGACATGGGCGTCAGTTTGGTTTGAAATGTGGTGGGGACAGAGACACATTCAGAAGTGCATTTTCAGAAGTGCTGGGTACAATGATGCATTTTTTTTCTCTTTCGCGCAGGTCATGTTTTGAAAGACGTGCTGTATCTTATTAATGTAAATAAATAAAAATGTATACAAAAATGTGATGTCCGACTCGTTTTATGAAGAAGAAAGCCGTACAAAGCAATAGACATATGATATATGACCCACTAATCTGCTTCATATCATCATATAAGTACCGTGTTGACAATATGACATGGCCATGACGTGGTTTAATGTACCTAAACAATGATTACCAAATTTCTCTTTCATGTTGCTTTGTTATAACCACGGAAAACGGGGAAAAAAATCTAAACCAAAATCGGGCCTCGCTCTACATTATCCCGCTTATTACATGGCTACCCACCAAATTTAAAAAATTAAAAAAAGAGTTTATTGATTTAAACACGATTGTATTGCTTCCGCTAAAGAAAATAGTTCCGTCTCTACGATTAGAATCCTGCCGCGTCCATAGCAACGCTCTGTTTTTCATGGCAACGGTATTATTATCAAGAAATAACAGACTTCATTCTACAGTGGAATTCAACCAAGCCATGTAATAATTTTATTTAATTCCCAGTACAATTTACCATATCTACACACAACACAACTTAAGCACTACAAATTTTATCAAGATTGAAAAAGCAAAAATACGTGTAGCACAGATCCATCCAATCTACATCAGGCATTTTGACTAAAACTTGTTCCATTCCTCATCATCATCATCATCATCATCATCATCACAACTATTCCAGAATTCAGCAATAGATTCAAGCAATAATTAAACAAGATACTGACTACTCAACAATCATCTCCCCCAATACTTGCTGTATGAACGCAAACCGTAACTAGCTAATTAAGTTGGTGGCTAAGGAAGTCTAACGTAACATTAATTGCAAGAGAAGAATTAAAACAGCCGATCCCTTGTGTGCAAATGCACAAGACCTAGCCATAATACCAGCAAATCTTAATAAACATAAGTTATCGCGTCTTACCTTTGTGTCAATGGTATGCAGACCCATGCTGTGTGTACAACAACATCCATTTGTTCCACAGGTTATCACTTTGATATGTTATAGTCCATGGCACTAGGATGCAACCTTGTGATATTGTATGAAGGCTAAATGACTTGCTCGTCTATGATACATTCGCCAGAAATTCTGGCCAATCCCAGCAAAGACTAGGTAGCCTCGTTCCCGCTCGTTCACTGTCCATTCCAAACTGTCAACTCATTTGAAAAACATTCTTTAAAAAAAAGAAGCGCGATAGTCATATAGAGAAAATAAAAACAGCATTATGTCAAAAAGAAGTGGACAGGACATCAGAGCTTTTTTTAAAGCCAAGCAGACATGCACAGTAAGTGCGGTATCTTATCGGCTAAATGAATAACCCATTCTGTCACTCTTTTTGACAAACAATGTTATTAGCTAGCTAGCTAGCTAGCAGTTACGCACGTCAGCTGAGCTGCACCTGCCTCAGTGACACGATGACTCCCCCTCCCCCTCCCCCAACCTAGAACGTATCCCAATGTTACAGTTGTTGCAGTTTTAATGAACAGAAAGGCGTGTAGCCAGCGCAGCAGCAGAACGGCTAAATTGAACTCGAGGTTTTAAAAAAAAAAAAAAAAGTGGTGGGTACAAAATGACTCATGACGAAATCTGGGGGGGACGTGTCCCCCCCCGTCCCCCCCCGAAATCGACGCCTATGCATATGGACTTACACAATGTTTTCCTGAGTAGACTTTTGTAACGGTCATAGACTTTTAGTTTGTTTTTCCCTGTTCTTGTTGTGTTTCTTGACCTAGTTTTCCATGCTCACTTGATTAGTTCATTCTGTTCACCTGTGTTGATTAATTATCTTGTTTGTCTCTGTTCATTTTAGCCCTGTTTTCTCCAGAGTTCCTTTGTCCTGCTTGAGTTTCTCAAGTGTTTCTTCTGTGGATTTTTTAAAAAGATTGTAATTTTTAGTTCTTTATCGTCATGTGCTACTTACAGCACCATCACCGGAACAGAATACAGGACTGATAAAGTTTATCAAATGTTTTTGCGGCATTTTGTTTGTTTTTCCCTCCGTCACTATGGATATTCCTGCTGTTGCCCTGCTATGCCTGAAGCAGGGTGACCATCTGCTGGAAGACCACACACAGGAATTTTACATCTCGCGTGCCTGACTCATTACCCTGACTGCTTACTCTGTGTATTTTACCACATCAGTCTGAGCAGGGGTGAGGGTTGAACTGCAACTGGTCACTTGATTATATTATGAGGAACTAATGGACCATTTTAAAGAGGACTTAATTGACTGGGTAGGGAAGGTAATTCCCCAAGTTATACATTACATCTCCCGAGTCTCTGCTGGTTTCGTCCTGGAATCCACCTTGGTCCTCTGACCCATTGGCTCCACCATGGCTCCTAGCCCCCTCGTCTCCATTGTGGCCCGTCATCCCACTGGCTCCACTGTGCTCCCTCGTCCCTCCGGCTCTGCCTTGATCAGTTGTCGACCATCCATCGCCTTGGGACTCCACTCCTCTGGCTTTGCCTCGTCATTCTGTACCTCTGGCTGTGTCAGGCTCCTCCATCCCTCCAGCGCTGCCTTGTCCCCAGTCACTCCAGGTCCCTGGGAAAATGTCTCCCTGTCTCTGCCTCGGTTGACTGAGCCATCAGCTCTGCCTTAGTCCTCTGGACCTCACGTGTCGCCCTGGGTCTCTGTCTGATCTGCTCCACCTGGGTCTTCAAATGTAGTGGCTCCGTCTCCATCACTTGTCCCCAGGGTGTTGGCAAGGCCTTCTCCATATCTCCTCCCTCAACTCCACCTTGGGCCCGCAGACTGGCTTGCCTCTGGACCAACAACTAGCTCCTCCTGCTCAAGGCTCCTCCCTCTGTCTTCTCACCATGGTTCTTCCCATCACCTTCTCCCAGTCCCTGCCTTTTTTCCTGCTCCACATCCTCCTCCAGAGCCTCCACCCTCCTCCTCAGTTGGACTTTAGGCGGCGAAGACGCACCTTCCGGGAGGGGGGAGAACTGTAACCGTCATAGACTTTTAGTTAGTTTTTCTCTGTTCCTGTTTTGTTTCTTGACCTAATTTTCCATGCTCCCTTGATTAGTTCATTCTGTTCACCTGTGTTCTCCATTATCATGTGCTTCTTACATCACAACCACCCATAACAACTGTAAACTGTCAAATTTTTATCTCATTAGCGACCATTTTAGTCAGAGTCTGGAACTCTGAAACTTTTGAAATTCATTTTTTACACCATTAGCTGATTGTATGAGTAACATAAATATTTATTTATATCCCAAGACAGTCTTGAACTAAGAAAGAGATGTGAGATTTAAAATATAGTGTTTCTTTTCGGAAAACAATACTTACTATTAGTGCAGCAGATAAAAAGTCAATAAACAACTAACATTTCATGTCTTCTCTGATTTTTCAGTGGTTTTAGAGTGGATACATCTGCATTACTTGTTTCTGTACTATCAGTTTGTATTCATCACAGATAAATAAGCATGCCAAATTCATTAAAATAACAGACACACTATGTCTCAGGTCTTAGAACCTTTCCCTGGTCACCTGTGATACACTCTAAAGCGATTCATCAGCTTTTACTATTTATAGGTTGTGTGTGGACAACGCTAAAGTGTTGCATTATGACGATTATACAGGAGGAGTGTGAGAATCTTGTGGTTTAGCCGGGGGCTGTTCAGTTTAATATTACTTCAAATCACCTTATTTATTGAGCAGCATGATAAATGGATTTTATTTTGCTCCACCAGAAGAATGAGCATGCAGAAATTGTGCTGAAGCAGACACAGCCAAGCTGGTGTGCACACTTACACACACACACACTTGCTCATGCCAGCACACCGACGTGTCACAGCTGGGGAGCAGAGGAAGTTCCTCACTTTCTGTCCAAAGTTTTTAAGAACTTCTTGAGAGTACACTTTGCTTGTTTGGAGTCAATCTCATTTAGACAAAGAAAAATGTATTTTTGGAGCTTAAATGCATGTTGACGACCAGCACTGCTCGTAGTGCAGTCTATGAGGACAATTTCAACATTATATTTTGAACCATGGCTATTCTAGAAAGACCCGCCCTTGGTCTTTGCAAGCGTGCTTATAAATCCTCCCTCCATGTTAGAGTGATTTAAGCTGCTGTTTTGGATTTTGTAAGTAAATGTGGGGCATTTGGAGACGTGCCTGACTCTTTGGTTCAAGTCAGGCTTTTGTTGCTGCTGGTTGTTGGAGATGTGGGGAGAGAGGAGCTTTCTGAGGTACAGGGGGGAGTTGGCAGATGGCAAAAGTCACCCTGTACCACGAACCCTCGGTGCTCCGGGTCTTTCCACTCTGTCCGAGCAGCATGCACGCCTCTTCTCCTGCCACAGAGAGCAGCTGGATACTGATGATGACTATGATGAGTGGGTTTATGCACCTCTCCATCACAGAGGTAAGCAGAGGTTTGTCTAATGAGCTGTTTGTGGTCATTCCTTAATATCGCCTGTGAGAACATAAGAGGTTTCAGTTTTGTTGAGGGTTTTATCATGACTAGAAGGGGCATTTTAAAATGGTCCTCCACTCAGGGCTTTGAGGGAAAGTGTCAGGTTAGGGCATTGTCAGTGCACATGCAAGAATGTTACTTTCTCACCTTTTTACTTTGCTAGTGTTCAAAAGTTCAGTAAGATGTTTTTGAAAGAAAGGCTCCCCAAGACTGCATTTATTTAATCAATCAAAAACAGTAATATTGTGAAATATTATTACACATATTAACTGTTCTCTATGTTAATATATTTGAAAATTTAATTTATTCCTGTGATGCCAAAGCTGAATTTTCATTAACAATTACTATGTCGCATGATCCTTCAGAAATTAAATTTATATGCTGATTTTGTGCTCAAGAAACATTTACACTGAAAACAGTTGTGCTGCTTAATATTTTATGGAAACCATAATACATTTTATTCAGGATTCTTATAATAGAAAGTTCAGAAGAACAGCATTTATTTGAAATATAAATATTTTGTAACATTACAGATGTCCTTACTGTCACTTTGATCTTTCATGAATCCTTTCTAAATAAAAGTATTAATTTCTTAAAAAATATCTTTCTGGCCCCAAAATTTTAAACAATAGTGTTTCACTTTATGAGAAAGAAGCCTGTCATAGGATTGATGAGATTTTCCTGACAGTTTTGCACAATTATTATAATTTTTTAAATATATATTATTATTTTTTTATGTGGCATTATGGTAATGACATTTTAGACAAATTACGGTAATGAGAATCTGGGTAAAATATGCTTAATTTTCATGAAAATAATTATGCAAAGCATAATTTCTTCTTTTGATTTTGGGATGACCTAGACATTGTATTTATTTTTAAACGTTTTATTGATTAATTGACAAATTCATCCTATTATAATAACAAAATTTGTAGTCTCACTTAACCATGTTTATTAGGTCTATCACACAGGTTTAATAAAACTCCAGCAGAATTTAAAACTAAGTTCCCAGCAACATGATTTAATTTACCTTGTGATAGTCAGGGATTTCCTTGTAAAGGGGTCCAAAGTTAACAGTTTGATTTCATAAGCCAAAGCATCCTATTTGCACCCAGGTGTTGTCAGATTAACTGCACATGAAATGGTCAAAATGCAGCACACAAAGCATGTTTTTTGTGTTTTGGCAATTAAACTAAGCATTAGTGGCCGATGACCCTAGGACAGTGACCTTTTATTTCTGTAACAAACAACTGAGTTGAGGAGATTTAGCTATATTTAACTTCATGTGTGTCAAATGCCAGCAACGGCTGAACTGCTGACAGCTAAGTTAAGAACAATCAATGCTCTGCAGTGCTGTATTTGGGGATGAAGAGAGAGAGAGAGAGAGAGAAATAAGAAGGGGGTCTCCCTGACTCAGTCAGTCTCTCTCTCACACAGTCTCTCCACCTCTCTGTCCTTTGTCCTGCAGTGTCAGTCCTATGGAATGGTTGGACTATGGGGTTGGATAACATTTTCCCAGGGCGCATGAGCTGGCAGATTGCCACCATGTGTGTGTGTGTGTACGTGGGTGAAAGTGAGGGAGGGGTCTAGAGATAGTGCCTATGAACCTGTGTGAGTGTTTGTGCTCTGGAGGGACGGGAGGGAGGCAGCTGCTCTCTCTGGGACGTTGTGCTGTGTGAGGACAGTGTGCTGCAAAACTCTTGACACTTGCCAGAAAATACCAACACACAGTGGAAAAGGCAGGAGACCATGTTCTGTCTGAGAGGTAAGTGTCAGACCTTCAAAACTGGAAGAAACAAAGACAAAGAACAGCTAGGAGACATACACAAGTTATTGCAGTTTCAGAGTGTAAAAGTTCCCTGATAGAAGACAAAGGGAGGAGATTGGGCTCAGCTGTTAGTTAAACGTCCTGCTCAGTTTCAAAGCACTGCTCTCTCCTCCGGTTCCTTTGTTTTCTTGCTAGGAAGTGTGGCTCGCAGGCTGCCGGGAGGCAGGGGCGGGGGGTGTCTGTCAGAAAAGTTATGGTGACAGTGTCAGAGTTTTGAGGTGATAAGAGCGTGGTTGTTTATAAAGAAGGAGGACACTTTTATCTGATCAGTCTTTTATGTGAACTGTACCGAGCTGTGATTATATGGCAAATTTCTCTTTAGAAAGGCAAGTTTGAGTTGCAAGTGTTGCAGATTTGTCATTCTTTGTTGTTTTGGCTCCGTGCTGGCATTGTGTTCCTCATTTGCTCTTTAAATAGCATATAAAATGCATTGTGCTTAGTTTAGAGACATAGTTCAGAAATAGAAATTAGTCATCATTTACTCATTCTTGGCTTTACAAACCGGTATGCGGAAAATAAATTTAGAAGAATGTGCAGGTCTCTCTTTTCTGTGTAGTTATAATGAATGAGGACTGAAACTTGCAAGCTTCAAAAGTTATGGTGCTTTTTGTCAATGTGGAGCTTGACCGTCGCAATTCTCTTTTACATTTATCATATGAAAAATGGTGGAAAGGAAGGATATACTTCAATGTAAAGAAAAAAGTTCTAGAGGTTTGGAACAACATGAGTAAATGACGACAGACTTCTTTTTTTTTTTGGGTGCATTATCAATCTATGATATAGAATAGAAATATAGAAGCTTTTTTGTTTTTCAATGTTGTGTGTGTATATATGTACTGTATGAGTGTGTTTCTTTTGGATAGATGAACTGTGACAACTAGCCCAAATCTCCCTACTAAACTTCATAAACTTATTTTATTTTATTAAAACAATTAATTTTGCTGGTTAGTTTGGTTATATAGTTTTATATATACAGTTTTTTTTCTTCAGTATTATCTTACATAACTAATATTGATATAGATATGTAATGGATCAGATCTACCAAACTGCATGAAAACTGGCCTAAAGCGTACTTCATTGTTTTATGAACAGAATTGTTTACAAAAACAGCAGCAGCACTATATGAGCTTGGATGCCGTCAGCTCTGTGCAGGTTGAAACAGGCTTGTGTTTTAAAGTCAAGCTCCAAAACAAGTGCATTCATATCACTCAAATCAACACCAGTAGCGCTCCTCCTTTTCCCTCAAAAATGCTTGTGGATTTTCCTTTTTAAGCTAATTGTACACCAGTAAAGTTGCTTTATGGACTGACTCCTGTTGTCAGAGGTGTAATCACTGAGTGCAAATGCATACAGTGACCCACAGCCCACAGGCTTCTCTTAAAGTGTCACATGATGGAGAGACGGTTTAGCGGCTCCCTGATGAGGAGCTAAAATAGCATTCTGTTGATCAGCTGCTCCTCAGGTCTTGAATCAAATCAACATCCTTCTGTGACTTGAATGAGAAGTGGAGACGACTCTCGTGGGAGGCAGGGACTGGTATTTTGTGGAGTGTAATTTACTTTAAAAGCCTGAAAGTTCTCTTCTGTGTAAGATTTTTTAGAAATAAATTAAGCTTCCTTGACCTAGATAAAGGTACCCGCCTCCCTTTCTCCATACTGTTTTCCAAAAAGCCACAGCAGCTGATTGGATGTAATCCAATTATTGTCTCGCTCTTTTTGCAGTCCTACCCATAGGACCAATCATCTCATCATATCTGTTAAAGTAGAATGATTTTTCCCTGAAGATGCAGAAGATGGCATCTTACGAAAGGTGTCTCTGCTGTCAGGATGATCATTTTTCCAAATCTCTGAGTGATTATCCAGGCTTAATTATTAAAACACCTGGATTTGAATCTAATGCAAGCATGAATATCTCATTATGCACTTTTTCCCCTTTTCACATGAGGCATTAATGGTTCCTGTGACAGGTATGAATCATGGACATTAGCCAGGATTGGCTTGGAGCCTGAAGAATGATGGCCATTCCAGATATGTCAGCCCCACATGAGGGTCTTAGTCGCTAGGCGTGTGCAGAGCTGACCCTTCCTTCCACATTAGTGGAATTCTGAGTCTGAGCCATGTAGCATTGGTGGAGTCCTTCACAGTTTGCTCTTCACATATTTTCAGGGTTGAGATAATAAGCAAAGAAAGATCATTTTTAATGTCAGAAAAGCCATAACGGATGATTTCATGATGGAATCTACAGTAGTTGATGATTTTATTGTTGAATCAAAGTCTCAGGATGTTATTGCATTATTTAAGACACTGTGGAAAGAATGAGGGACAAAACATTGAGAGACTGGCAGATGGGAGGATTTGGAAATGTAGTCAAAAGCAGCCCCTAAAGCTGAAAATGCTTTCCTTCTCCAAGATGCTTCTTCGTAGGAGTGTATGATACAGAGCATCTTTAAAATGAGTTTAATGGACAGTGGTTTTCCACTGTACAAATGTCTTTTGAACTCAAGTTATTCATTGCTTAAAATAAGTATATGGTGTACCAGCACTACTGTGTAGTAGTTACAAAATTAAAGTTCAGATCAAATATTTCACAGTCCTCAAATTTACTAACAGTAATCTTTGTATAAGAATATTGCAGTCTAGCTGGGAACACTGGTGGTCTAAATGCTGGAATACTGAGGGAATGTCATTAACAGCTTTAAGCTGGCATTCCAATAATTCATATTGGACATGGATGTGCACAGATATCTATATATACAAGTAAAGTGTTATCTGAAATATGTACATTTGTGCACACCCTCCTTTTTCTGTAATGACAGCAGCTTTTATGATGAAATGAACTCCTCAAATTGTGTAAGACCTGATTTGAGATTAGGCATGTTCCATTTTTTTTTATTCTTGCCTATAGGATAAGCTGATAATATTTATCATGTTATGGTTGATATAAGTAGTATACAGGATATTAAATGACTGGCAATGACTGGAGACTGGACTGGAGGTCTCAAATAAATGAACACTATAGGAAGTAAAACTTCGACACCTTTTATTCCTTTTCACACAAATTTACAGAGTTTTGATTAATAAAGCATAATTTTCGCACAATTTCATGTTATGACTTCAAAACAATATTAATATGCTGGGAGATTTGAAAACTGATGCTTTTGAACATAAGCTTCGCACATATCCAGCTTCATTTCTATGGGTTTTCATAAGCGCTCAGTTTGTTCGGTAGCTCATAGAGTATGGAGACGTAGTTGTGAGGCGAGGAGCTCCAGTTCGTATCCCGTGTAACCACGGTTCGACAAAGCAGTTCAAATCTGCATATAAGGAAGTTAAAGTTAAGGCACAGTTGCATCCGCAAAATCATTTTTTATATCGGTTTTGCATTTGTTGACACTTTCGGGTAGGTTTAGGGTTTGCAATACGTAGCTATTTCAGCGTTATAAAAACGTGCCAGGGTTCACAAATTGAACCAGTGTTTTAACGCCACTCAGTGGACATTTACGTACGTGTAAGGTACGTAAAAACGTGCACAGAGGTACTAATTTTTATGAGACCAGGTTGACCTTGGTTAAACCCCCCCAACCTTGAAGTCTGTGCGCCCAAGCAAGCAGGAACTTGAACCTAGTGGGGGCACACAATCTCTTTTCAGAGCCAATGGTTTGTGTGATTCGTTGGAGGAACTAATTTAAGTTTACTTTCTTCTGTAGGATGAAAAAGAAACTTTGGAAGAAAGTGGGATTCTGTTAGGTTTCGAATTTTGTTTGGCTTTCTCTTTCTTTCTTTTATTCATAAAGAACTCAAGAAAATCTATAAACATGCCGTTTCGAATTTCTTCTGTCACAAAAAGGGCTACATCTCTTAGTTTAACAAATTTGCACTGCATCTTCACAAATGCCTAACTGTTCATTTAATTAAGTGAATCCAGATGCTTTGCAGACCATGTGAGCAATGACCACACGAACACATACTTCACTGCTTGCAACAAAATATGTTTCTGGGAAAGAGACTTAGAAAACTCTGACTTTTCTGCTCCATGATAAACTCTCAAAGTGGCCACATCACTGGGTAAACTACAATAAAATGTTACACAGCACACAGAACGGACATATATTCAACATTTGCTGCCAGGCATGTTAAATGATAAGCCTAGATTTATGTAGAAGTGATAGTATTTCTGTGAAAAGCTGTCTTTGGGCCAGGGTGCTTGTATGTAAGTTTAAGCTTTTGGCAGGACAGCTTCTGGTTGCTGGAATTCTCATCTGGTCCAGTTCCTGCCTTTGGCGGTCATCCAAAGAATTGAGCTCAAGGGTTTGGATTAGACCCCGGATGGAGTTTAATCAGACCTGATCACAATGAAATGGACAAGTATATTATATCCAGCTTGTCTATGCAAACAGGGTGAGGGATATCTTTCCAGTCCCAGATTTATGTCACCCATCCAGGGGCTCAACTCATTTTCTTGACTCCTACAGTTATATTTGCTAGAGATAACTTTACAATGCTCTTTCTGTCCAACTATCTGTTGCTCTTATCATATTTCTCTCCCTCGCTGCCTCTCTGATTTTCATGTTCTACTTATCCTATGGCCACAAACAGCTGTGAAAGTGACTCAAGTGGGTTTCAAGAAGATATGGAAGATTTTGGTTTTATTTATTAAAGACTATCAATTAAAAAAATTGTTTTGTGTAAAATATTGTGCCACTTTAAACATTATTTATAGTTCCAGTAGAGGTCAAAGGGAAAAGTAATTTTTCTTTTTCTCTCTCTCTACTTTTTAAGCATTTAGGTAAAAAGAAAAGAAAATTGTAATTAGTGCAGCATTGTTTTTCACCTTTTCCCAGGTGACCATCTGTAGTGCAAAGCCTGCCTTCAGCAGCACTTGGATATAAAAGGATAATCCTGGTTTACAGATTATACAAGCAAGTTAACTTGCACATTCTCTCAGTCTAAAGCTTAAGGTTGGTAGTGAGAGGACAACAAAAGATGTGTTTTCACTGATTCGTGTTTGATCCTTCTGATCTTTCTGCGGAATGTTGTCCAACTCTAGCATGATTGGTGACTTGTGGAAATCTAGTGCTTGTGGAGGTTTCTCTGTACGCCTAGTTCTCCTGGATCTGTGGAGATAAAAAGGAAAAGGGTGGATGTGGGAACCTGTGGTTGAACGTCCTAAACTGGACTTAAGCTGAGATACTTCTGTCAAGCACAGGATGATTGCATACGTGCACTGCCTCTCTACTGAACCAGCTGGGAAATGCTGGAAAAGGACCTACTATGAGGACGAAGATGAACTTCTTCCACTTTATACTCGCAAATTGAACCTCCAGCCCAAGACGGAGGGCAGCCTTCGCCGCAGACTCCTCACCTCCAAAATTCACCAGCAGCAAAATGCACTATGGGCACCCAAACCCTGGGCGGGACCACCAGCTCGAAAGGGCGTCCCACTGCAGGGCCAGCCCAACTACACCTTCAGTCCGTCCTGCCACGACTGGAAAGGTAGCGCTTCAAATCTAGTTTGCTCTTGTATGCAGCTTAAGTGCAAAAGCTGGTCCTCAAAGATGAATTATCTCAATTTATAATTTTGTTGGCATAACAAAGAATGGCTAGCAGTATTAGCAGGTGTTAAAATTCAGAGCTATAGATCTTTTGAAACTCTGATGGGTTTTGACAAGTTTATGGTGGCGAAAAGTTGAAGAGCAATGATTAAAGTATAGTTTAATGTGTTGCCCAGTTTGAAGGATGGTGTTTGAAGTCTGGAAGGTGGCAGGCCATGACAAGTCTAGTGCTGAGATACACAATAGCTGCAAGTGTTACTGAACTAAAGAGAGATTTCTAGAGAATCTGCTCCATTAGAGAATAGAGGATTATTCAAAGAGATGTTCTTCTGGTCTTTAAAGGATATTTCAACGTAAATTGCAAATTTGTCATCATTTACTTACTCTGATGTCATTCTAAATCTGTATGACTTTCTTCTGTGGAATACAAAAGGAAATATGTTGAGTAACATACTGACCCTTGTTTTCCAGATGATATCAAGGAATAAGAACTAAAAACTTTAAAGCTTGCCGATACAACAGAAAAATCCAAGCAATCTGACTCAAAAAATGATTTGTTCATGAATCAGGCCATTTATTTTAGGACTATTATTTATATACTATTATAGTATTTACTAATATTTTTCATTTGCTTTTATATCTTCATTTTTTATTGTAATAATTAATGTGCTTTTGTGATTTCACACACTATAAAATTTTAATTTATGTCGTAATATGTTGTCATAAACAAATCAGATTTTCCAGAACTTAATAGTCTATGTATACATGTTGCATGTAATATTAATCCTTTTTCATATGCAGTCATAGTCTTAGCACAGACTTGTTTAGAGCAGAGTTTTAGTTTAGGCCTTACAATGTTGACTAATCCTCAAGGTTCTTGGCAGACGACATATAGCTGATTTCTTAGGGCTGTGTTAAAATCTCATCCCAGCCACCAGACAAGCTGCTCCCTTCACTTACATCAGATGTGCAGACAGATGTCTCTGAAAAACCGTATGTGACCTACAGTCCACGCTCATCAAAATTCAGTTCTTGATTCTCTTTGGATAATTTTGGATTCTCAAATTGTGCTGGAGAACATGATCTTTAGGTTTCACACAAACTTGTGGCATTCACACGGTTCAAATGCTACTGCCAGTAAAGCAAAAAGAAAAGAAAAATGATACCAAATATGATTGTAAATATTCATTTTAAAATCAATCAACAGTCCTAATATTACAATAATGCTTTGTGATTGTGTTTGAGGCAGTCATTCAGCTTCTCTTCAGAAGTGTTGGACAGTAGCACATACTGATTTAGTAAGTTGGCCTACAGTCCATACGGTGAGATAAACACTTCTAATGCGGTCTAATTAGTGTAATTACTTACAAACAGGCTTTGTGCTACAAACAGGTGCTCAAGGAAGTATACACACATCTCACTCATAAACACACACCTCTTTCTCTATGAATGGCACAGACCTGCACTTCCTAGTGTTAACATTTTTTTGTCATCATCATCAAGTTCCCAAGAGACCCTCCCTTCCCCTCTCCAGTGTCAGTTTATGAAAGGCTGAGATACTATGTAGTACCACAAGATGGCACTATTATTTTACATTGCAGATTCTGCTACAATTCACAGTTTCATTATTTCTTTTTAGTTTGAATGATAATAACTCTTTTTTTCTAAAGGAATCTGAGAGGACTGGGACCTCAGTTTTACCCAAAAATATTTTGTCATCATTTACCTGCCCTCGCCTCTCTTCTGTGGAACACAAATGGAGAAGTTTTGCAGTTTGTTCATACTGCTCTCCTCTGCTCTTCCAACAAAGTCAATGGAAATTGAGGGTGTGAAGCTAAAAAAATAAAATAAAATAATTAACATAATGAGTATTATTTTTAAAGGAAATCTCTTATGCTCACCAAGGCTGCATTTATTTGATCAAAAATACTGTAAATCTGAAAAATGTTTTAATTACTTTTCTATTTTAATACATTTTCAAATGCAATTTATTCCTGTGATGGCAAAGCTGAATTTTCAGTAGCCATTACTCCAGTCTTCAGTGTCACATGATCCTTCAGAAATAATTTTAATATGCTCTTTCGGTGCTCAAGAAACATTTATTATTATCAATGTTGAAAACAGCTGCTTAATGTTTTTGAGGAATAATTTTATTTTTTCTTTGATGAATGTAAAGTTACAACAAACAGCATTATTTTAATTAGAAATCACATTGTAAAGGTCTTACTGCCACTTTATATATGTATATATATACATACACATATATATACATACACAAACACACACACACATAAACACAATTGCCATGAACTCGTTTGAAGTCTAATTGAGAAGTGTGTATAATTTCTATAAAATTAATTCAAAAGCAAAACATCTGATATCAAAATGTTGATCAGTCTGGGAATAAGTCCAAAAACGGTTGTCTTTCATGTCTGCACACATGGTAGCCTATCTACAACACTTGACTTACCAACATGGCACTTAAAAAGTGTCCACTACAAAACTCTAACAAATGTATGCAATACATACAGCAGTTTTGTAAAACAAATATGTCTTCTTCTTCTTGTTCGTCCATCACAGTTGATGATGACCATGGCACGTTTTGTCATTTTGTTGGGTTTTGATGAGTGCGCAGATGGCTGAAGAGGCCAATGCGAGCCCGGAATTCCCTGTGGCACACTGGACAGGTCAGGGAGGATGTAGAGCTCTGAGGTACAGCCACATGTCCTTCCTTGGTAGATTTGCGCTGCTGCCTCTTTAAGATAGCACAGGAGCTTCTACTGCTCTCACAGAGGACTGCACCGTCCTGGACTTTTCTTCTCCAGGCAGATCGGTCCTGTACTAGGGATTCCCAGCTTTTCAGGTCGAGTCCAAAGCTCTTCAAGGAAGCTTTAAGGGTGTCCTTGTAGCGCTTTTTGGGGCCACCACACTTGCCATTTTTCAGCTCGCCAAAAAAGACTTGTTTTGGAAGTCTCACGTAGGGCATTCTGGTCACGTGGCCAGTCCATCTAAGCTGTTCCTTCGCAAGCATGGTGTAGATGCTGGGGATATTTGCCTTGCTGAGGACTTCCGTGTCAGGGATTCTGTCTTGCCACTTGATCCTCAGCAGTTTCCTCAGACAGCTCAGGTGGATATGATTCAATTTTTTGGCATGGCACTGGTAGACTGTCCAGGCTTCGCACCCATACAGAAGAGTTGGTAAGACAACAGCCCGGTAGACCTTCAGTTTTGTCTCCTGCTTGATGCCAGTCCTTTCCCATACCGAGTCACGTAGACGTCCAAAGGCTGCGCTGGCCTTGACAATCCTGATGTTAACTTCATCATCTATGTGCACAGCATGAGATAGTGTACTACCAAGGTAAATAAACTTGTCAACGGCTGAAAGCTTTTGCCCATTCACAAAGATGGTTGGCTCAGTGTAGGGTTTCCCAGGAGCAGGTTGGTATAGGACTTCAGTCTTCTTTGTGCTGATTGTTAGGCCGAAGTTGTTGCAAGCTGAGGAGAGGTGGTCCATACTGTCCTGTAGATCTTTATTTGAGCCAGAAGCCAGAGCACAGTCATCAGCAAACAAAAGTTCTCGAACAGTGACTTCCTCCACTCTAGTTTTGGCTTGCATCCTGCGCAGATTGAATAGCCCACCGTCAAAACGGTAGATGAAGTTAATCCCAGTGTTGTAATTCTGGAATGAGTCTTGCAGCATGACAGAAAAAACCAAGCTGAAGAGCGTTGATTTTCCATAGTACATAAATATATGTACATCATATCATATCAAATAAATATGTACATCACCATATTCAGCACTCAATAAGATGAGAACAGAAGAGAGTTTCTTTATGCCAGGTTGTAAAAATACAATCCCAAATCCCAATATGGGCTCAGGAGTCTCTGCTGATGTGCTGTAGGGGATCGTATTTCTCATTGTGCTGGAACTGGCCCAATTTTCTGACACAGATATCGGCACACTTTGGAGCCGATGCTGGGTCAGACATGTTACAGATCAATATGCCACATATGTTTGAGCAGACACAGTAGAGTGGCTGGCTGCTGTATTATTTATCAGGCCTGTGTCTGGGTGGGACTCATCTGATATTTTAATACCCCACACTTAGAAATCTGAAGGTCTGTTTCTCCTTATTGTTTTCTAGTGAAAGGGAGAGATATTGTTCACAACACTATTTGTGAATCAAAGAAAGAAAAATCAGTGTCTATCTAAAGTGATGAATATTCCTATCAATCTTTATGTGTCCTGGTTGGGACACATAAACAATTAATCATATATTGCTAATATACCAAAGAAAAATTTGAAACGTGAGTGAAGTCAGATATCTTTCAAGAAATCATAAATACATGTAAATAAAATCAAGTTATTTAAGTTTTGTTTGTGTTTCGAAAAATGTGCAAATGTTGGTATAAGATTTTTTTTGTTTTCATGTTTTTGAAAGAAGTCTTTTATTCTCACCAAGGCAGCATTTATTTGATTAAAAAATCTGTAAAATATTGTGCAATTCTCACAATTATATTTAAATATATTATATCTATCTATAAATATACAGTATGTCTGGTCCTGATCTTTGCGGAAACCACTTTTTTCAGGATTCTTTTTTGAATAGAAAGTTCAAAAGAGCAGTGTTTATTTGAAATAGAAATCATAACATAAAATTATACAGCATTTACAGTGTTTGTTATCAACTCTTGATCAATTTAATGCAAAAAATCTCTATCCAATTAGGTATCTGATATTAAGTGCATGTTGTAGTTATGCATTTATTAGTCTGGTCTGTTTTGTGCTGACACAATATATCTCTTTACATTCTGAGTCAATGTCCTGACCTCACTGGCTTACAGCTACAACTGAATATGTGGCTCTGCAGTGGCCGAGGTGACGCTGACCTTCTTGCTATCAAATGACCACAGAAAGCCTCTTTGCTTCAGTCGATTACATAATATGGTCTTTGATCAACACAGCAAATGTCTGAATCTTGAAGTGTAAGTCAATTCACATATTGCTTTCAATAGAAACTAAGAAGCATTAACACATCAAGTGCCTTTGAAAATGCCTCACTCAGACATATTGTGTGTGGGTATCGTTGATTTAGAATTGAGCCAAGATGTAGAGCCCTCCCAAACCCTTGATGGATTTGTTTTCACCAAATTCACACACAGCTACCCTAGTAACTATAACCAGGTCATGTAAAAGTCAGGAACATGGGCTTTTGTTGTGTGTAATAACCAGAGAAAGAGCTTGAGCCTCATACAGACTCAGAAGGTTTTCGGAGCGTTCCTATGCAGTTACTAGGGTGCCCTGGGTGTTGCCTGAAAATTGCATACTTTAAATTTTATCTTGTTTTCCATTAGAAATGTCTAAACATTCTTAAATTAAGATACAATTACTATAGAATAAAAATGACTTAAGATATTAAGTTGGGTTTCCTGAAGAATCTATCAAATATAATATGCTTGAAAAGAAATCTGCCACTGAGGTCGGAAAAATAAACTTAATTCAAAGGGAAAACAAGATTTCTTTTCAGACCCCACAGGCAACAATTAACTTAATTAAAAACAAAAAACAACAAGACTTAATATCTTAAATCATTTTGTTTCTCAAGTAATCTTAATTTAAGAATGTTTATATTTATAGTAATCACACATCTCAATAAACCACGAGCTTGAGGTAAATTATCATTAATGTTCGCTTGTCTGTCATTTGCTTATAGCCAGTGGGAATTATGGTATATTTTTATTTCCTAATAGTTTTTTTTAATATTATGTCCATCTGTACGTTGTATAATGTGATACTAGATGAAATAGCTGATTCATAAAACCTGTTTTCAGGAAGTATCTGGATTACGATACATTCTGTAAGCAGCATTTCACATTGTGATCAGTACATATTGACTGCTCCTCTGATTTATACTTGTAAATCTGTCCAGTTGTCCTGCATGTTTGTTTTCACCAGCGATATGAGGGCAGAGGCTGTTAACCCAGTGACTGCAGACACTGGACTGAGTGGGTCCACTGTGTGAAACACAGCATGCAGGACGAATGATAAAGTCTGTTGTGCAGGTGTGGGCTCACGTGACTCACTCACTCACTGAAGTACCCTCTCTTACCTCTACTGTTGCTAGGGGACTCTTTTTTTGGATTCTCTCTAATCATCCATGTTTTTGCTGTCAGGTGTGATGGCTGTTTGATTAAAGGTGACATATAACAGCCTAACCTTTTCAACTACTATTATCTTTCTTACGAATACATGAATATGAGAGTGATTGCATTGAATATTATTTGCATTTGTTAAGACTGTTCAATCAGAGGAAATGGAATAAACATTAAGATGGAAGATTCTGATTGGAGATTTCATAGTTAATAATAATAAATCCTTTGTGACTTAGAAAAAAAAATACTGAGAATTTTGCTCTGCTGATCTCCAGTGCAAAGAATGCAAAAGTTAAATGCAGCAAATGTACAGTATTTTAAATAGGGATGCACCAATATCAAAAAAATTGTCAAAATGATAACTTATTTATTTTAAATATTTATTTTTATGAAACATCTAACCAGTGTATATTGGATAAAAATCTAACTTTGTAATAAATGAGGGATAGAGAGAAAAAAAGTTTTTTAGTTCTTTAGTCATGTCTTATCTTTCATTTGGATATCAACTGGCAGCCAGAACTGCCGCAGATTTCCCCTTCAGAAACAAAGAAACAAAAAGTGCATGATGCACTTGCACATTTGAGCTAGTTTTTAATTCCTTATACATTATACATACAGATTAAACCCTATGAACCCATTCCTCATTAAAGTTCAAGTGCTTTCCTCCTTTTCCTTCCTGTCTTTTGTGGTATACTACGTTTTTCTGTCTGTCTGGCATTTTCACACTATGACACACAATGGCTGAGACGTCTTTGAGGGAGTCCACACACTGCCGGAGTTTTGTTCACAATCCCCAATCTGTCTCATTATAGTCCTATTCATCTCTATTGTATCAGCATTAAAATCCCAACTGGACTATGGTTTGTATAGTGGTGCAAGGTATAAAGGTGAGTGAAAAACAATATTGTATTATGTGAGGATTATTAATTTAGCTGTTGTACATCTCTTCAGGCTAGTGTTTAATAGGCATTTATGTTGGCCCTCCAGCTGCTTTACATGGATAAGTTTGTCTTCTTCAGTTAATGGTTTGTCTGGGACATGGGGAGGAGTGCTAGAGCTTCTGTCTGTTTATATACAATATGTGTTTCAGGACTGGTAGTGCTGGAAACCTCTAAATACGTTCAGTCAGGCAGAAAGTTTTTTTGCATTTTAGGTGGCTGTACCCCAATCTCATTATTAGTGTGCCCTTAGCCAGGGTAAGCCAACGGAATACACAACATCAACCAGGAAAAAGACAAACAAAGCAGCTCTAGAAGCAGTAGCTACAACAAGTGTAAGTAACAGAGATGTCAGTTTTTTTAAATATTGGAGCCAAATGATGTTTAGTTCAGTTAACAGTTTGTTCATGCACATTCTTTGGCCAATGCAGACAGAACACTTTATTAAAATATTCTGACTGTGCTCTGGTGGTACCGCAAAACAGTTACTTTATATACAGCGCATTACATTAAGAAATGTTATTTATTTTTTGCTTTTGTTATTTTTTGTTGTTTAATATGTAATTGCCTTTAAAAGACAGTGAAGGGTCATTTAAAAATCAGCGTGAAAATTAAAGTTGAAAAAAATAAACATTCTTCGCTCTTCTGGTGAAACAGACTTCTCCCTGGTGACGTATACAAAAATTTGATGTTTTTTTTCTCAATAATCTGTTTGACTAAGATGTTTCATTGTGACTTTTAAACACACCGTTTGCAAGAACTAGATTTTTTTGAGTGGAACCAGAACCTAAACCAGATTCATTAAATTTGTTCCAATGTTACAGATGAAAAGTACATAAAGCTGCAATTTAGAAATACATCTTGCACAATATTTACTTAAATTCACCCCAAATCAAAATGGTCTATTGGGAAAGCTATCAGTAAATTAGAATTTGACATAAGTGGATCTACCAAATCTGTTTTTAAGTGGAGAAGGGGCAATTAACATTTTTTTAATACTGCTGTAAAATCACTCTAACAAACTAATACAGCATACTTCAGATTTTTGTAGCCAGTTCTTATTCAAAGTGCATAAAATCAGGGAGTGACATTTGCTGTGCTACTGAGTGGTCGTCACGCTCTATATGATGGTCACCATGTTGGATCAGTGTCAATGCATCATGGCCATCTGTGTGTCAGGTGAGTGTGCTATGATGAACAGAGGGCTCTCATTTACAGAACTACTGACTGACTGGCACTCCAGGCTTGGTAAATATCAGATTTAAATCTTCTTTTCTCAAGAAACCCAACTTGAAGGTCTGAATACTACTCACTATGTCTCCTCTGGTCCAAAGGCTCATGACAATATCAAAGACATACACTGATATCACAAACTCACAGCTGTCAGTCATGTGCACTGAATCTAAATTCAGTTCTGACCAACCTTATGTGTAACCTTAAAATGCTGAATGGCCATTCACAGTTTATTAGAAAAGGGGGAAAAAAGGAGAGCGAGGAAGAAAAATAACACTTGCTTCGACACTAATGAAATACTGCAGCAGTGAGCCCCTAAATAGGAGCCTGGTGGGTGACCACCACCTTAATCTCTGCTGAATGTTCTAAGATCCTTTTCAAACTCGTCCTGGGCCCCCCAGCTCAAAAGAAAAAAAAGAGTGAAAGGAGGAGTGGCAGGGGCTGCAGCAGTGTAGAGAAACACAATAGGCTGATTGTCAGTGATCCATAGTGAATGGCACAGATCCAAGTTGGTTATACCTCCACAGCTGTAAAGGCAAGGTGAGAGAGACTTAAACCTATGCAATGCGACAGAGAGACATGCTCTATGGCTAGAGACATGAGGGGAGGAGAGATGCACAATTGATGAGCAGAGGAAGGTGGATGCAGAGAGAGAGAGAGTACAACTCAAACAGCAACTGAATATCCTCTGGGGTGGGCTAATGTGTGTGAGAGAGAGTAAGAGAGAAAGTGAGAGAGAGATAGAAGAGGAGGGGGAGTGTTGAATGCTGTGCCAGTCAGCGTAAAATGAGTAAAGAGAGAGTGTTGTATGGTTAGTGGCTGGTTTCCCTCCTTTCTCTTTCTCACATTCACTTTCTCCGATGGTAGACTAATACATCCTTACGCGCACATCTCTCAGAGGATCGATCACCCATCACAATGGTGTTCATCGCGACCACTTTTAAATCTGTCATTAAGTACTTCAAAAAGAAGGGTAAGCTCCTCTCATCATGTACTGTGCCCATTCTGGTTTATCTTATTGCTTGTGTAGCTCAAGGTCAAGTAGACTGAAGTAGTTTGGGGTGTGAGGTTATTCATCACTGCTGCTGTGGGTTGCATGCATCTGATCCGGAGCACTGTGCTACATTTGTTTGCGAGTTTCCTTTTATAGCATGGCACTGATCTCTTTATAGTGACCTTGTTCTGCAACTTTAAGTGCATTTTATTGGTGGTGTAGTGCTCAGATGCCCCATTTCGTTCATTTTTAATATATTCTACCTTAAGTGTTCACCAAATGATTCAAATTATATGTATACACGTAAGTGTGTGTGTAAATTCTATAATAATAAGTTATTTATCATTTAAATTATATATTATGGATATTTTAATTATATGTAATAATTATAAAAATATATCAATATTATTATATTATTATATTACTATAAAAACTCAATATTGATACATGTTGTAAATGCACATCTAAGTTTAGATTACAACTGTACTGCACTTGTTTACACATTTGAATTGAATTTTACAACAGAGCCATTGATGTTTTGGTAGACTAGTGAATCCTACCGTCATGTGTTTTGAGCTCATGACCTAGTACTCTCCTATGAACTCTTGCACTTGAGGAAACTCTAATCACTGACATACATTTTGTATGGAAAAAACGCATTGATAAGACTGACCTGGTTAATCTTACCCAGAGGGCCTTGGTATAATCGATTGTTTAATGTGGGTTGTCAAGGCACCAGCCAGAGACAAGTATGTCTTCAGTGTCTTTGGACGCAGTGGTGCAGAAGTGTTAGATTGGTCCAGCCCCTCGTACATTTTTTTAATCTGTTCTCTCTGAGGGAGCCTAAGAGACCACACATGACTGCAGCTCCCAAATCTCGTGTACCCAGCGGCGGCAGCCACAGGCAGAGTTTTTCTTTCTGTCTGAATCATATCTCCTCATGCTGATGTGACAGTATAGATGTTTGGTTTCGGGCTACTATTGGTTGCTTCATGTAAAATTATTGAGCCTATCACAGCTAACAATTCACAGGTGCTCATTGAGTCCCTCCCCTCTGCTGGCCACACTCAGTTCTGTTGTCTTATTTTTGAGTGTTACCCTTTCGAAGTGTATTTATTTTGTATTGATGTTGTGAGGTGTGTGTGTGTGTGCTATTTAGCGCTGTAGTGTTATTTTGAATATTTGAGTAGTGAATATAACTGAGAATATAACTGAGAAGATGCGCAAATAATGAAAATGAAGTGGATTTGCGCATCTTCTCAGTTAACAATGGCTCCGTGTAGTAACAGCTGCTCTATGTGAAATCACGCAACTGAGGGAATTTACCGCTGATTAGAGAACTGGCTTTACTGACGAGATGTGCATAACGATCGGCCGATCGTGATCGGAGCAGCCCTACTGAATACTAATGTATTAGTATTTACTGAAGGTTAATTTGAGTGTTAAATGATGTCAAAGGTAATTTATATGTAAATCTAAATATCAAATATCACTATGTAACGATATCAACCTTCATATTCATCCGGAAGAAGGAGGCGGGAACCGGCGGACAATCAAAAACATTTTAATAACAAAATAAACACAAAACAGCGCACCAGCCCCTCACGGACGACTGGTGCGCATAAAATAAAAACCAAAACACAACTAAAAGCCCAGGCCTGGTCCTCTCTCGTCCTTCACTGTCGTCGCTCCAGTTTTATATCCTTCCATCTCCTCCATGGGCCTCGAGACCGGTGGGACGAACAGGTGTAGTTCATCTCCAATCACTCCCCCGGCCTCGCTCCCATGTCCCTCGGCCCCGCCCCACTCGTCACACACTATTACCAGAAAGGTACCTGTACGGTACATGCACCCCTAAATAGACCTAAAAGACAGTGTTACTCAGGTTTTTACATTGAAAAGACGCACATTTCTGGTCACATATAATGGGTGTCTAAACTATCTGAACCAACATTTTCATGGTCAACTATTGTAGCTTCCCTACAAAGAACTTCCTGCCCATAGTCTAATGAGAATAAACCAACCTGGACAATAAATGGAAGCTCATTTCTAGTCAAAGCTGGTTAGAGCAACACAAGTTTAGTGTACTTTAATTTGGCATATATACCATTTTCATCAGTCTAAACCTAAGCAGCTGCAATGCACTTTTACAGAAACCACTGACCTTCTTCCTTTAAACATGTGGAAATGTAATGTGTCCTTGTTTCTTATAGCGGTGTCCAGTCTAGATGAGGAGAGCAAGTGGTCGGTGCACTACACAGCCCCCTGGCACCAACAGGAGAATGTCTTCCTGCCAGGATCCAGACCAGCCTGTGTCGAGGACCTTCACCGTCAGGCCAAAGTCAACCTGAAAACAGTCCTCAGAGGTCAGAGACAAGAACTACACTACTTTTTCTCTTTAAAAAAAAAAGGCAAAACACAATTATAATCTCAACAGTACAATCAGGGATTCATTAGAAGATTAGAAGATTCAGCATAATTGCTTCATATAATCAGCAACTACAAAATGCCTTGCAGAAGAATATGTGATTTCTCTGTTACAGACCCACTGACCATTATAATGAAGATAACATTCCACTGTGCAGAAAGTTCCCTTGCACAACCATTTTACCCTGTAATGAAGCAGAGTATTTTTGACAGTATACTGCCTGAGATGCAAATGTTATAACCCTGCTTCAACTCCACAAAATTACAAAAGTGTTTTGTAATCCTGGTCCTGCAGACCCATAGCACTGCACATCTTGTATGTCTCTCTTATGCCACTCATATACTACACGGTTGTCAGATCAAGGCTGTTTGGGTATCATAAAGTTGCTGTGGATTGCACATTACATGATGGATCAATGACTGGGGGTTATACACTACGCAGTATTTCACTAGGAAGAATCCCAGACAATTCTGTCTCTTTTACAAAACGGATACACAAGATACACGCATAAACGCATTGTCCTGTATCTAACTGGCTGTAGCTGTAGGTTGTCACCGATGTCATCTCCAACCAAAACACTTTTCACAATGCAACACTTGCAGACAGGTCCAGATATTTAACCTGCTAAATATTTCTCAGGCATACCCAATGCATTGGTGCTTCACTCAGATCGCGTCTTTGATAATACATACAACGTGAATGTCACTCACATGAAGGAGAACAGATTTGCCTCAGATTTTGGGCTTTCATCTGTGATCTCCAAGAAAAAACATGTCGGCAAGTGAAAATCTGGCCTAAAATCATGTAATGTTTACCTGTTATTAGCTAAGTTCTGATGAGCTGATTATCTGAATCAAGTGTTTTAATAAAGATATACAAAATATACACTGTTGTGGACTGAAAACCACTGTTTTAGACTACTGTAATGAAACATTTAAAACATCTTCTGAAAGCCAACTTATTACCAGTTAATGTTAATTTAATAAAGGTTTTGATAATAGTAACAATAAATTTGAAAAAGAAGCAGTTAGGATACACTGATCTGTTTTCAAGGGGTGAACATGACTCTCAGCATCCAAAAATGAGGGTCGGCCGGAAATGGTCATTTTTCACTTTCAAATGCAATCTGACTTCTTGCACAGGACCGCAGACCACAAATTGTCTTTATTATACTTTAAAACAAAAGCATGTCCTCCACAAAATTAGACACACAATTTTTGAGAGATGTTTTAAGTAGTAGTTAAAAATATGAAAAAATTACCAAAGGATTCCATGAAGTACCACCATGCTCATGAGCACGTCTATGTCCATTAGTTCCACTTGAAAATATTTGTCATAATGGAAGTAAAATGGATCATGAATGATGTTTTCTGTCGACTTTACACTCTCTGTTTCTGAATCTTCCTGGTTTTGTGTCTTTGCCTGTTTTTTGGTTCATGTTACCTTGTATCAATACACTCCCCGCAGGGATTTTAAAAAACCTTCCCCAACCAGCTTCAGTAGAGCCTAATGGCATATGTCCTTGTCATTTGACCTTCTGCTGCACTTGGGTATATTATCCTATACCAGTGAACAACATCACTTTCCTCTGTATATGGAAACCAGATACATTTTACTTTGATGACTTCTCTTAAATTTTCCATTTGACCTTGCGATTGCATTAATAACTAGTCCTCAGAGGTGCTCTGGAATGCTAATGTACCAGTGTGTGCTTGTGAGATGTTTTGGCTCCAGCAGGGGCAGCAGGTGGCACACCAAATGTCTGTTTCCCCCTTTTTTCCCAGTGAGCTTTGGCAGGGTCATGTCTGTTTTCTGTCTATTTGTTACAATTGTGAATTGTGAATTGTGAATATATATATTTACATTTATTCATTTTAGCTGACGCTTTTTATCCAAAGCGACTTACAATTGTTATATATGTCAGAGGTCGCACGCCTCTGGAGCAACTAGGGGTTAAGTGTCTTGCTCAGGGACACATTGGTGTCTCACAGTGGATTCGAACCCGGGTCTCCCACACCACAGGCATGCGTCTTATCCACTACGCTAACACCACCACCATATATATATAAAATATAGTTTGCATTCATTGACTGCCCACATCACATCTTTTTAATGTTTTTCCTCTCACTCTATGAATCACAATGTGGCAATTAAGAGTCGACTGCAGTCACTGCAGCTGTACAACAATCAATTTTTATTGGAAATATAGATTTTGATAACTGATTGGTAACCTTGCAACAATCAGTTACTATCATTCATTGATACCTTCACCCTCGTGCCATTACAAATCTGTAAAACATGAGACGTTTTGCTAGATGTTCATACAACAGAGGAAAGTCATACCACTTTGTAATGACTTAAAGGTGAATAAATGATTGCAGAACTTAAATTTTTGCTTGACCTATTCCTTTAACCTCTTCTTGGATGGGTGACGAAGCTGCTTTTAGGAAGTGGTAAAGTGAAAAGTCCTCTTAAGGATTAAATCCCTCACACATGCTCTCGGTCTCATTCTTTGTCTACCCTTCACTCTTTGAGCTACTAACATATTAACCTGTATTAGCCTCTACTCGCTAATCACAGCTCAAAATGCATAGCTAATTATAATTATGGACTCCAGTAGAGTTTTTACTGATTAGCTTGCTGTGAAGTAATATTATAAGCCTCCTTAATAAATGTGCTTCTGATAATATGCAGCATGAGACACACAAAACTTATTTCTGGTTTTAGTGATGATTCGCTGTGCTTTAAAATTCTAAAGATCTGTAAATGAGCCTCTTGCCTCTGTCCAGCATATGTAGAAGACATATATATTAATATACATTTAGAATGCAGGCCAAGCTGTTCCTACTAGCATATATATATTTAAAGCAATTAATGGTAATTTACTATCTTACTAGTTTGTTGACCAGGAATCATCACCTTTATAATCTTCGCTCCGCTAATATTCTGGCTCTAAATATCCCATGTGTAACAACAGAATTTGGCAAGACTGCTTTTAGTTATGCTGCTCCTTGGTGTTGGAATTTACTCCAAAAAGTTTTGAAGCTTTCTGTTCTTATCCCACTTAAACATTTTTAACAATTACTTAAACAATCGAGATTTGAACAATACACATGTTTTCAATAAGCTTTTTTATGTTATTTTAAATTGTTTTACATGTATTGTAAATCAGTTTTGATTGCTGTGTCTGTTTTTGTGATTCTGTGTAACTTGTGTACTGTTGCTCCAGGGCTCCCTTGTAAAAGAGATTTGACTATCTCAATGGGACATCACCTGGTAAAATAAAGGATAAATAAAATAAATAAAAAAATATATATATGTGGTTTGCAGGCTTGCTGACATTGCAGGTTTGTGTTACTGAACTGTCTATTCACCTGGTTATTGCCATATGGAGTATACATATAAGATTATTACCATCCTCAATGCATTATTAATATCTTTAACTCAGATTCTTATGTTTAGCAGAGAGTTTTACATGGGATTCTTATTTATTTACAGCATGTAGTTGACTGAAATGGGATTTGTTTGTCATAAAAAAATAATCAGTTTTTCTCACTAGGCCTACTTAAGTGAAAATACAGAAAGCGGATGTAGGACTGAAGCTTTGCTTTGCTTACATTTTATAGACTATAAGACAGTAAACAGCTGAGATATTGTGCATTTTGTGCAAACTGCAAGCTACACTGGACAAGGTGCCAAGTCTTATCATGAGTTACTGCAGAACAATCAGGTGATTACATTGAGCTCTGCAAAAAGACAAACGAGAAAAAGAGAGAGATTGAGAAAGGGAGAGAGAGAATAGCTAATACTGTTTCTCAGCAGGCATTCATTGTGAAGGTGCCAGAGGAGGTGATCAGCTGAAAAGAAATAGATATGTCACTGGCATTAGGTGGAGGTGGAGACCCCCTTTCTGCAGGCCATCCATAACCCAACAGTCAGTTCTGACATTTTCAGGGCGAACTACAGTAAAAATAGACACTACTCTTTTATTTGTCTGCAGGGGACAGAAATCTATCTATGTATTACTCTTTCTATCTATCATTCTTTCATTCCTAGAGGATGACCCCACTGTCTTTCATTCTGTAATTGCCCTCTCTACACTGAGGGCAAAAGGACACTGTGGCTCTGCAGTTGTTCAGTAATTTGCTGAGTGTGATACAAGAGTCATTAGACTTTATGTGAAATCTCTTCTCTGCAGTGTGCTTATCAGGATCATTCTCATTTGTTCTCAAAGACAGTTATGCGTTTAATTTCTTTAAATTCTGTTGATGAGTCCTTCCACTAAGAACGTGTTTTTCTAAGAGTTTTTTTTTTAACCTTTGGTTTTTATTGCTTCATGTAGTTCTCCACAGGGTGGGGGGGAATAAATATTTGATTAATAAAATATTTCTTTGGACTGCCTGTGCACAACAATGAACCATGCATTGATGTTTAAATTCTTGCTCTAGGCCTGTGATCTGTGTTTAATAGTCTTTACATACTCATTAACACCCCAAATTGTTATTTGATTGGATGGTTATGTTTACCTCTCCAGAGTGCGACAAGCTCAGGAAAGATGGATTCCACAGTTCCCAGTACTACTCCCAAAGCCCTGCATTCTCTGCAACCAGCCTTTGTGAAAATGTGCAACTGGATGAGGAGAAGACAGAGAAGAAAAAGAAGGTAAACCTAACACAATATTTGTCTTTACATTCACATAATACATGCTGTTGCTAGAAAAAAAGAAAGAAAAACTTTTATTTTGTTTGGCTATGCAGTATGTCATGCAATGTAAAATCAATTTCACTACATCATAACCAAAATCCTGTTGATGAACTGTTATATTTTATTATAATAAAATCTATTAAATACTTATATATTCATGAAACGGACAAAGGGCATTTTTCCTAAATACTTGAAATGAACACATGATTTGGGTCACTTGTTTTGCACTGCCCACTAGTGGCTATATGCATGCTAGCAGTGAAGTCCAGCACTACAATAAATCAGTAGAACTAGAAAATATTTGTTCCACATTCTGTAATCCTAAATAAAGGTAATGTCTCACTTCACTTGATGTTGTTTTGTTCTTTTATTTTCAATTTTTCTTTCCTCTCACCAAGCGGTTTAAAGTCCTAGACTGCCTATCACAGTCTTGCCTCTCTCTCTGCTGTCATTTGAGACCTTGGAAAAGAAAGGTACAGCCCTTGCTGCAGTTTCTAGTCAGTGGTAGCCCTGTGCTTTGTGAAGGGTGGTTTCAAATCCTAACGTCCTTATAGCATCTTCATGGAAAACCTACTAGTCCTAGTCACCCGCCGTGTGTTTTCACCTCAAAGAATTAGAGACACTGAGTATGGCAGATTACACAAATTAGACATTAATACATAATTAGATTGTGTATTTCCCTCAAGCAATCTTGCAAATTTGTAAGAACTGGGTATGCAAAGCAGAACAAAAGAATCAAATTTGTCTTTTTGCCAAAAAAAATAAAAAAATAAAAATAAAAGAGAATCGAGACACATTATGGTTGAATACACTGACTGTAACACTGATCTCAAATTATCATTAATAATTTAGAGAGTAGCTCTCCTCTATTCAGGGTTCCCCTGGGCTTATTGCTCAGAGAAATATTTCCTTCACCCGATGTTACTGGATGGAAATGCACTCCAAGAGTCTTTTTTACTTTGCGCATTATGGAAAGCACTTAAGTGAATTATCAGTAGAAATGACGAAATATCAGACAATGCCTATCACTGGGCATTGGCCAGGCTATCATTCACAGAAGTCTGACCTCATTAAATCAGTCTGTTTGTGTTGTGTCCAGGCTTCAGAGTCACCTAATGAAGAGGAGAAGCTTGTGTACTCGATGCCGCCTCAGACCCCTCTGCTGGAACATGACCCGGACATCCAGAGAAGCTGGACCAGTTGTCTACCTTTGCCCACTCCTGAGGAGAAGATGAGACTACAGGCCCAGTCGGTGGCCACTGCTATCATTCCCATCGACATTACAGGTACTTATTATATATATATATATATATATATATATATATATATATATATATATATATATATATATACCCAATATGGACAAAAACTAATACATTAAAATAAATTGTTCTGTATCATGCATTTTGTTTGGTGATATTACGTGCATCCCTAACTGCAGTGTAGTGTTGTGGCTAGACTTAGAATGAGGCACGCCATTAATAAGCAACGGTTTTCTATTATTTTTACATCTCTAGGTGAGAACTTTGACCGTCAGGCCAGTTTCCGTCGCTCTGCAGCAAACACTGATACCATAATACGAAGACCCAAGAGGGTGCAAAGAAGAAAGACAATAACAGTTCTTGATAGCATCCAAACTGAACTAGGTATGATTCATATTCATTGTTGCAGTCATACATATTACTTTGCACCCCTCTCAAACATTTTAAAGGTGCACTCAGTAATTTTTTAGCATTCAGTAATAAAACGTTCAATACGAGTACTTTAATAAAATAAATATACTATATGTCCCCACACCAAAAATCTGTCCAGTCATATCAGTAGTCTACTAAAAGCTGTTTTATTTTATATTGAGTGTCACCTCCTTGGGACTGCCATTACCCATTATTGGACATTTTTGTTGGTGGAAATGCATTAATCTGACTGCTAATATAGCATTTGTGCAATGGCATTGGTAATTTAAAAAGTTTTCTTTTTCAGCATGATATTGTATTTATGTCACTAGGTGTTGGTGTAGTCCAAGTTGACTGCCATGTTAATGCAAAATATAAATAAAATTGCTGAATTACTGATTATACAGAATTAATGATTATTTTTATATTATACTATGTTCTATATATTTATTTACTATATTTTAACTACAGTCGTTTTTTGAAAAGTATATACATTAAATCATTGCGAAAGACAATCAAGTGCAAACAAACACCTTATATCTATAATTATCATTCCTTATTTTCTTACAGCAAATAAAGTACAAGATGACAGAATTGACTCAATGTGTGTGGCAGATCAGTACTCTACCCTCAGTCGAGTGGGAACTGTAAACTCCACCCTGAGACGCTCAGACACCCGTGACTCCAGCTGCCAAACAGAAGAGGTAAAGATTGTTCCTCCCTCAGTACGTAGAATCAGAGCACAAAAAGGCCATGGAATTGCTGCCCAAATGACCAGCGTCTCCTCCTCAAGCAGCATTTCCACCATGAGTGACTGTAATGAAATTAGCTACACTCAGCTTAATGACAGTGGTCAGAGCTTTCACAGTTTGCCAGGACAAGGTTCTCACATCCCACATCAACACTGTGAACCACAGTACAACAGCGCCCCCTACAGGATGGGTTCTGGCTCTACAAGCTCCTTGTCCTACCAGTTTGACATGCAGCATGGTTCCTCATCGTCACTGCATATGCTGTCCGATTCCAGAAGCAGTACATTAAACAGTCCCAAGCTTGCTGAAAATCCAAATTACAGAGGCTCTGACCAAAATAATAGCCCAAGCTTGTTCAGTCTCAGTGGTGCACTACAGAATTCTATTCTTTACGGACACAGAAGGACAGAGGATAACCAGATGCAATTAACTCATTCTTCAGCCCAGTTGCTTAATACTGCTGATGCCTCGTTGTCGGCTGTCTCCTCTTGTTATGAATCCATAACCTCCCTCTGTTCAGGGATCCATACAGAGACTGAGTCCCAGTGCAGCACACTTGATTGCAGAAACTGCGGCAGTCATAACTGTGTCCGCAGGGATTCCAACTTCTCAGAGAGCAGCAATCAAAGCTGCAGCACTCTTACCACTGACCAGTGGACATATGAAGTATCTCCAAAGGACAGTGTCACCTCAAGTTGCTCCTCACCTGTCAGCCATAAATACAACAGTGAGGAACATTCTCCCAGCAAGACGGACTCAAGCTCATTGTTCTCTGTTGACAACGAAGGTTACTACACCTCCATGCACCTGGACTCTGGTTTAAAGTCACATAGTCATGGCTCCATCAATAAAGCAGTAGATGCAAAGCACAGTTTGTATGAATGCAGGGACCACCACAGTCAAGGGGATCATGCAAGTCTTCACAGCAACCGCTCCCTGACTCGCAGCATTTCCCTGCGGAAAGCCAAGAAGCCCCCACTCCCTCCAGCCAGGACTGATTCCTTAAGGCGCAAACCTCAGAGGAAGTCTTACCAAAATGGCTCAGTCCTTAGTGAGCAGTTGATATGCAGCCTCCAGCAGACCTTAGAGCTTAACCTAAAAACTCATAGTGCAACTTGCTCTGAACAGGCATCCTGCAGTGGGTTTGAAAACCCTTGGGTACTCCGACCCAGAAGCCAGAGCTCCACAAGTGCAACAAGCAGTGGGATGTCTGCACCAGCTTCTGTTTGTCCGGTCACACCCACACACAGTGATTGCAGCAGTCAGCGCTCAGACTATGCAGAGTCGTGGGACTTCTACATGGATTACCAAGGTCCACAGTCTGACCAGGGTTTCTCCTCCCACATCACAAGATCTGCAAGTGCTGAGGAAAATCAAGTAATCATGGACAATCCATCCTACAACATCGGATCTCTATTGTCCCACTGCAACAGTAGTGGGATTCAGTCAAAACTGGCCTCATCACCAGACAAGGTTCATCGTCTGACGTCACCATCAAGTGGTTATTCAAGTCAGTCCAACACTCCAACTACAGGCACCCCAGTTACATCTCTAATAAGAGCAAAGTCTCCTGCAGGAAGGCCAAAACCAAAAGTGCCCGAAAGAAAGTCCTCCCTGCGGTCCTCTGTGTCGTCCTCCTCTACATCCTTGTCATCTAACACCTCAGATTCCACCAGAAACATCCCGCTACCTCCACCTCTACCTAACATGACCATTACATCATGTGAATCAACCAGACCTGCTTCCTGCTCTCCAACAGCAGCTATGGTAGACTCAACCCCACCTCTTCCTCTTCTACCTGACTTGGAAGAAAGACATAATTCACTTTCAGATTCATCCACAACATCTGAAAAGTGTGACTGTATTGATTTCCCCCCTTCCCCACCAAAGGTTTTTGAATCTCTGTCAAAAAAAAATGAAGGTACAAATAGTCCTCCACCTCCTTCACTTCTTCCTCCCAAACCTTCACTGTGCATTCTATCTTCTCCACCTCCTCCTCCGTTACCTGAGATGAGTCTTCAAACAGCAGCCATTTTGAACACAGAGAAATGTCTTACACCTAAGGAGGCTGTGGAAATTGAAAAAGCACTAAACATCAACCACACTGGGGAGCAAGAAAAGACTTGGAGACCAATAATTACTGCCAAAGCTCTTCAGATGGTGCAGCTACGGCCTGTGAAGCTCAAGCAAATAGAAGATATTTTTACAGCAGTCAGTTTTGATGATTTTGATGACCAAGCACACAAGCATTTTGAAACAAACTCAGGAAAGTCCCTGGAAAGCGAGACTACAGAGCAAACTGTGACTGCCATTTGTGTTATTCAGTCCAAAAATGCCATGAATACATCTGAACATGAATATTTAGTGAACAAATTTATAAAAGATTTCCCTGAGGTACCAACTGGTTCTTTACCTCCTGGCCCAGATGAACATGTCAGAAATACTGGGCAGAATGTTTCAGTGCACCTTTCTGAGACATCTCCTGTTTTATCTTCCCAAGAGCTTCTGCAATGCACAAACTCCTCAGCTTCTCCTCAAAGTTGTCAGCTGAAACACAAGCCTCCTATATCATCTAAGAAACCCAATCTTTCCCTTATTATACCACCCATTATGCACCTACCTCAGCTTCAACAGGTTTATGATGCAGAAAAGACACTTGAGTCAGGCCAACTGAATGGCACAACAAACACAGTTAATTTGCAAGCAATTTCTTTAGACTTTGAGGTGGAGGAGGAGAGTGACTCAGACTCTTCAACCCCTGTGGTCAAACGCAGACTATCTCTCAGCAGTGAGTTGTCATCAAGCAGTCTGCAAGAGCTCGTTCTTAATGAGCATGACATCGGCCTGAGTGATAAAGACTTTGGACTCTGTGATGATAAATGTACATCAGATGATGGTTCAAGCAGCAGCTCAGGATCCATCAGCTTTAAAGAGGATGAACATGAGGAAAATGGTAAGGGACTTTTTATTACTTGCCCAAAAGAGGGAAAGTGTGTATGGAAGATCACTCTAGTGTGCAGAACAAATAATTGTGCCATTTGATCATGCATTTTGAATTTACCATCAGCTTTACATCCATCTGCAAAGCTGCATTTTTTGTTTGAATGAATTACAAGATAATATTGTTTTTATTATGTTATGGATCAAAAAGCACTCTGCATTTCATAGCCTCAATGATAATTATCACTTTCTTCCTCCCAAAAAAGTAAATTGGTTTTATATACTTCTATTAACACACCTCCAACCCTCCTATGCATCCCCCCTTGTGAGTGAAGGTACTGTGGATGTTCTTCATTACCATCCACACAGGTCCTGTTTTACATGCTGCAGGATTGACTACAACTTTATGATTCTTTTCACTGTTACATAACTAGTTACCCTTGAATGAGCTAAGAAAGTTGAATGAGAGCCCTTGAGTGTGTGATGGTTAGCGGGTTTAGACTATATTCTCAAGCCTCAGCAGTGCTCACTAAAGTGAAGTTATTGCACAACAGCAGGACTACCAAAGGAGTGTGAATAATTTAAGAAGCAGAAAATGTCTGTTGCCACATGGGTTTTGTGCCTTTCTGATTTTCAGTCAGTGTAGGCTCAGTCTCCATTGTTTCTTCTCACTTTGAGAGGTAAGCTGAATGTTTATGTGTTGGTTGTAGGTGCTGTGTTTGACTCGAGCACTGAAAGCGCATCTAGCGTTAACACTAACGGAGAGGCTGTGGAGGAGATGGTGACGCCTGTTCGTCCCCGTACTACAGAGGACCTTTTTGCTGCCATTCATAGGTAATGTGATGTCTTCATTTATTTATTCAGTAAAGCCTGCATTATGTATAAGTAGAAAAGTTATTTTGATAAATATAATCATTAAAAACTGCTGTAGGCTTTGCTTAAAAAAGACAATGCAGGTTAAAAGGTTTACAAGATTATAATATGTATGATAACAATAGATAATTTACCTTGTGTGTGTATATATATATATATATATATATATATATATATATATATATATATATATATATATATATATATATATATAAGCTTAATATTCGTTAGTTTGTTTTGGACTACTTAACATGAAGGAAAGTGTTATACATTTGCATTAAACCTGTATAAACACCAGCCATAGTTTATTCAGCAAGGATCAGAATATTTAATCCTCACTTGTTCTGTTGTCCCAATTCATTTCAAGAAGATTAATGAACAGATCATTAAAAAAGAACTTTGTTTTTGTCTAATAAACAGGGTTGAGCAAAATTCAGAATTTCAGAACTGACTAATAATTACAGGAAGAGGATTAACTATGTCTTTTTTCCCCCTCATATTAGACAAATTTGGAGTTTTATCACAAAATAAAAATAGTCCCTATGGTGTGTATGTTTATAGATGTTATGTTTATGGGTCATTCATACTGAAAAACTAAAAATCCATTTTTAAAAACTATACTTTTAGTCAACTCTATGCACAATTAAATTATTACATTTTAATTAAGCTTTAATACTTCTTTAAATGCAAACTAATATTTAATGGTGCACAACCCTGATGACAACAGATGAATCAGTCTGTGAAGCTATTCATTCTCTCATCAGAATCAATAGGAAATGAATAATAATACATTTATAATACATTTAATAATACAATATATAAATAGTTAATTAATATAGATCTTTTTTTATTTTATACCAACACTTTTTTAAATTGAATTGTTTGGGTGGTGCATCAAAGTTCTATAGAATGCCTTTTAGTATCTTTTTGTATTTAAATATTATTAATTTATAATATCTATGACCCTTGTATTTTGGATGGCCTGAACAACCTTTATTATACCGACTTTTATGAGAAGCTGGAATTTTTTTAACATTCAATTTTAATGTTATTAAAGTTGTGTCATATGTTCATGTATTTGTGTTGAATCATTTGTCTAAACATGTCATCTGGAGCAGTCTACGTAGACAGAACATGAACATCCAATTACAGGTGTGGATTGGACTGGCAAGTAATCAAGTCGTCGGCTGGTGTTGTTTCCCTGTAGTTTGGTTAGGGTCAGATTACACCCATAATCCAGTAGCTCCAGTAAGAATGGATTACCCTTTTTTTTGCCCTCTCTAATCCCCAAACTCTGCTTCACCGTGTTTGTATTGTGGTGTCACACCTTTTGTTAGGTTAAAAGTTAAATGGAATGTGTATTTCAACCAACCTGAAAGTAAGCAAACACAGAGCCGGGAAGATTATCCTGGTATAACTGTCATAGTGTTTTAGGACATAAATAAAAAGCACATGATGCAATGTTCTTTGAAGTTTTTTTCATTATTAATTTGTGTCAATCAAAAGTTAATGCACAGAATGAGCTAATATCCAAGTTCTCAGATTAAACAGCCTTTAGGAAAAATGATGTCCTGAATCTTAAGGAAACATGGCGATAGATGTGGAAGTATTTGAATGCAAATTTATTTCCTAAGGGTATAGCAGAATACAAAAAATATGTATCATAATGCAATACAGTAGTAGTATCTAGTAAACAGTAGTATCTTTCTTTTTAATCTTTAAACATGAAATGCACACGTTCTATCATCTAAATTGTGAAAATGACTGTTTTCAAACAGGTCTCCCAAGTACTCCCTCTATCTGCCATTGGATTAACATCTATAGTCCCACCCCCTAAACCTGTTTAAATCCATATTTGTCAAACTGTGCAAACCTAATTTTCTGTGCATAGTAAACTGGTATCTGATAACATTCAAAACTGATAATCTTCAAACCTAAAATTCATTATAATGTTGAATCCCTTCTAAATAAGTAGAGAGAGGTATCAGTTTACAGTCCTATAACAAATGACAGTCGCTCTTCCAGTTATTTATACATGAAAAATGCCACACATGGAAATTTGTCACTCATGGTATCAACAGCAAGACATACAGTAACTATGCCAAAGGCTGAATTGAGAACCTGTCCTGCTGTTTGTTAATTCACAGGTCAAAGAGGAAGGTCCTGGGCCGTGGCGACTCTGAAGAGGAACGCTGCCGTAACTTCCTCCCTTCCCCACCTGTGACTCCAACAGGCTCTTGCCCAAGCCAAACGTCCTTGCCACGTCAGACTGGCTCCGTTCAGCGCAACCTGTGGCGCTCATCCACAAGCAATGACAATTTTAAAGCTTTGCTTCTCAAGAAGGGCAGCCGCTCAGAGTCCAGCTTCCGCATGTCAGCTGCTGAGATTCTCAAATGCACAGACCCTCGTTTTTTTAAGAAGGCTAATTCAGAGCATACACAATCTGACGGACTGTGCACCTCTCCGACAAGCAGCAGGAGAGCACATGAAGAGTGGGCACGTACGGAGGGAGCCTTGCCCCGTCTTACAACCCTAAAATATGGGCGTTCACGCACACCACCTTCTGCAGCCAGCAGCCGGTACAACAGCCGCAGCCGCATTCCCAGTGGGCCAATGACTGCCATCTGTGAAAAAGAGGGAGAGATGGCTGAGTCTACAGACTGCTGCTTTAGCGCTGAGAGTCATTTTGCCCTGCCCATATCCTCCAGCAGCACAGTCTGAGCTCAAGGCAGCACTTAGTGCTATCAATTCAACCCTAATGGCTTGTAAAGGATAGTTGTCCATACAGTATGAGGACCGCAGAGGTCTAAACTCTGGCTGGAAGGCCATGCTTGTGCTGGCCGATAGCATTCCCCAAAGAAATGGGGGAAGTTTCTGTAATTCTCTAACCATAGTTTTGCTCTTTTCCATGAGTGAAAGCTTCTTTCATAAAACATTTGAGTTCTCAAAAAATGTGATATTAACAGAGGGTTACTGGTTTTGATTAATCAAATGTTCTCAGCTCGCTGTATGCAGGTTAGGAGAATAAGGAAAAGTACATTTCCTTCTTGGTGGTAAGTTGAGGGATGAATGAATGGAGAATGTCATTGAGGGATTCCGTTTCAAATGGCCCATGCTGATGTGTTTCTGCCTCTGTGACAAGGGAAGTACCCAAACCAAACACTATCAAACATGATTTTGAAGGGTGGCACATGATTGTATGGTTACGGTGAAGATGTTAAACAATGAATGTGGAGATGACATGGAGATTTTAAGAAGTGTTTAGAAAGTGTTTATCTTAACAGAAAGTTATTCAGCTAATGCGAGCCAATTTAAACAAACTAAAATAGTTTTTTTATCTGTGTACAGTTAGACAATAATAATAGTTATCTATATACTTTAACAGTGTACATAATCCAGCCTTTACAAAAAACAGTTACCAACCAATCTGTTTCATTTATAGAAACTGAAAGTGTCTATTTTGGTCTCTTTATTCTTTAAAAGCTGAGAAATTCCTTGCCTTTGTCTTTCTCACATTTGCCCAGTATGTCAATTTGTACATTTTTTATATTTCTTATTTGCAAAGGGAGGTACCGTTTAGACTGTTTACTAGTACTACATGCACCTGAATGTTCTTCTTTCCATAGTTCTGAACACCAGCAGAATGGTCATAGAGAAATGGTAAAGGCCATGACATGCAAGTGTTTCTGTGAAAGAAATAAAATATGGCATTAATCATAAACAATCACTTGTTTTCTGGGAAATACCTGCAATGCTATCTCTGATCTACTTTATCAGAGCTTTATATGTACAGCAGTGACTACAGTAGGATGACACACTCCATTGACGTAATAAAGTAATCACATCTGATTGCCATTAACCTTGCTGAGATTTACAGGGCACAGACAAGGCCAAGTTCTTGCCTGGCCAAATATAGGACAATCTACATTCTTCTGCAGCACAAAAATGTCCACATGATGTTAGCAATTTATTGTGATGCTGTTAATAATTAAACTACTGTATAACTATATAAAACCTGTGAAATTGCAATGAATGGCCGGAGTATGAAACAGTGAGTTTTTAATATGGATTACCAATAATTGCTTTTTAGCACATAAACTGCATTTCAGCACATCTCCAAATGTCAGTACATGTGGGCTGTCGGCCAGTGATGCAAATAAGCTGCAGACATGTACAGTAGACATGTGATCTCTTACGTAATTAAATCTGTCTTTGGATGAAACACCCTTAGTCCTCAGACAGAGTGATCACTGATGTTGATGGTTGCAGAGCAACTGAATCGGGTGTTTAATAGGAGGACATTTACTCTATTAGTAGCAAGGGAGATTTAATATTGCTTAAACACAATTGTATTATAGGCCTATTTGCAGTTTTTAACCTGACAAGACCCTCTACTAACAGGTAAGTTACTATGCTGTACTAACTTTAACTTGACAAACTGAGAATTGACATGTCTAAGAAATCTAAATAAGGGAGTAGCTTTAAAACAGCTCGATTCAATAGCACAATTATCAGCTGTTACTTTTTTCTAAAGTTAATTATTTCAGGTAAGATTTCTTAATGGAATTGGTAATGATGCCTTTGAGCACTTGAGAAAGCTCAATCTGTGAGATTTGCCTAGACCAAAACATTTTTTACTCTGCAAAACTTTTTAAATATTTGTTTTTAAATATTAAAGATTTATATTACATTATAAAGCATCTTAAATACATACATAAATATTGTCAAGCCAAAGTGAAAGGACTTGAGCATTTTATTTCTCATTATTTGAGATATTTTTAGTGTTAGCATCTGGTTCAAATTGTCTTCTCATCCATCTGTACAGTAGGCTAACCAGCTAATTCTCTATACATAAATAAAAAAAAATTTAAAATAACTTTTCTTTAAAAATGTACATCGCTCAGGGACACAAACTCATAAAAGCCTTTATTATTTTAACTCTACAGTAAGGTGACCAGATTTTTAAAATGGAAACCGTGGACATTTCCTAATTCAGTGGTCAAAATATAATTTAAATCTAACTTGAGCTAAACAAAAAATCTAACATTAACTAAAAATGGGGACAATAATTGTTTTGGGTTCCATATAGTCTACTGTTATTAGAATTTATACGAATTATGATATTTGTGAGTCAAATTGACCCTTAAATCCCATTATAAAAAATAGCTGTAACCATTGCAAATAACAAACATCTCAAAACAGTAGCATACTATGACAAAATTATGAAATCTTTACAAAATATTTTTACAAAAATACAACAAAACAGATATGAGTACTTGTGACAAACAAAACTACAAAAAAAAATAACATTTCCTAATCATAATTACTATTTTTTATTTCAATTTCTGTGAATATACTGTATAACATAATAACTTTTTTAACTTTTGAAATGTTATAGTATGTTTGTCTTTTTGGAAATATAACTTATCTATCCCTAATTGGGCTAATTATTTAACATTTTAGGCACATATTGAGCACAGAGTATGTGCTGTCTGCAAATGTAGTTGTTGCATGTGTATTTGCCTAGTTGATTATTGTTATTATTATTATTCACATCGGGGTGTAGTTTTCACCCACGTAGGAACTTTCGTGAACATTATAATTGTGTGCAGAACAATCCAGCAATCTCTTAAAGCAGTTATATTGTCGAAAGAAACAGTATTACTTTGATTTAACATGAATACTTTTTATATGGCTACCTTGACACTGACACTGAAACGTGTCTCATGATAATTGATGATAACAAATACTCTGCTCTCATCCAGGGGCCAGTTGCATAAAGTCAGTAACAAAAATGTAGATTGGCCCGATTTTAATCAAAAAAGTGAGTCTGATCATCTACCTGCAAATTGGTAGTTCTTTTGACAGTCTTAACACAGTGTCTTCTAATGCAACTGCCACCTGGTTGCATTCTGGTCAGCGTGATCTTTAGTTGATCCTGGATTAACAATACTTTCCAAAAATACAGACTTAACCCAATCCCTACCCCTAAACCTAAGCTTACCCATAATTTATTCTTAAAATCAGAGGGAAATGATAGCTGATTAACAAGGGTGTAGAAGCACCTAATCCTGATTGTAAGCTTAAAACTGACATTTCTTGAAAAGTTATCTCTCATTGTAGAGAGATAAAATGAGAGATAACTTTTCACATTTACTCATCTCTATAGAGATATTGTAGCTTTTATGTCTTACTAGACTATATATTTAGGCAACTATATATTAAGTTTTTAGGTAACCCACCTGTTTTTTTTTCAGCTGTTGTTTTGTTCTTGTTAACTAATTTTCAATTCTAATTATGCCTCTAGGACAAACCCCCAGTAAACATAAATGGAAATCCTCACGAGGCTGTTCCCCTACACAAAAACTGTGGCAGGACTGAAGACAGCTTTAACCCAAGTCCTGCGGTTTAGGGATCCGACGGCGGATGCCAGCAGAAGGGCCACTCATCTTCCATCCGTTAATATCCACCGGAAAAGCCAAACGTTCCGCGCGCAGCTTGGGCCACCCTTCACCTGGAGCGTGCAGATGCAGATGCGCAGCTCACGTGGGCTTGTTGCAACGAATTTGGCGGGAATTGTTTGTCATTTAATGTCAGTCACTGTCGCTGATGAACAGAGTCTTATTAGTAAATCACTCAGTAATTTTAAATGGGATGTAAGGACGGAGGTCTTCGTTTAAGATTAGCCTATAGCCAACACGTAACCTTACCGTGTTAATGTAAGCGGAGATATAGACGAAATTGTCTTTCTTTTTCTTTTTTATTGGTTTTCTAATTGTTTTAGAGATACCACATGGTGTCAGTAATGAGTCGTTTATACTAGAAAGCAATGTACAAGGACGGAATTGAATAAATGTTCGTAATGGAATGGAATAACTTCTTTATTTTTATTTGAGGACTGTGTTAAATGGTTGAATTGTTAAATGTGAGAAATAAATGTCATCATGGCTGCATTTATCTGTTCAGAAATACAGAAAAAAACAGTAATATTGTATTGCAATATTACTATTGCAATATTGCAATTAAAAATAACGGTTTTCTATTTTACTAGGCCTATACTTTAAAATATAATTTATTGCTGTGATCAAAGCTGAATTTTCAGCGTCATTAGTCTTCAGTGTCACGTGCATGATGCAGAACCTGATTTTACCAAGTGAGACATGTCCCTGGGACAACATCTTTGTTGTCCCTGGAACAACATTGTGATTAACCAATCAGATTTGAAGAACCAGTTTATAGATTTTGTGAAGTTTACGCTTAAAATCACTGTTTGGTGCTTGTACATCAGTGTCATTCATCTATATGGTCAAGAATATATTTTTGGAGGAAAATGTTGTTCCAGGGTCAACTCAATATGTTGACCTAGGAACACATGTAACTCAGCAAAATCAGGACGTGCGTCACATGATCCTTCAGAAATCATTCTAATATGCTGATTTATTATCAGTATTGGAAGCAGTTTTACTGCTTTGTATTTTCGGGAGCCTGTGATACTTTTTTTCAGGATTCTTTAATGAATAAAAAGTTAAAAAGAACTGCATTTATTCAAAATAGGAATATTTGTAACAATATACACTACTGTTCAAAAGTTTGTGGTCAGTAATTATTTTTTATTTTATTTATTTATTTTATTATTATTTTTTTTAAAGAAAGTAATGATTTTAGTCATCAAGGATTTGTGTTAAAATGATGTGGTTCTGTTTAGCCCCATCACCATGAAACAACTTTAACAACTTTTGATTTAAAGCTCAAACAATTATCAGAGGTCTATATGAAATGCTAATACTTCAATTGTGTTTTATCTAGCCCCCTATAGTTAATCTAACAATATAAAAACTTGAATAAAGATAAGACAATAACCAGAGCTTATGGCTATAGTATGAAGTATGCCGAACATGCTCTACTCCAGTAGTATAGCCCCCCTAGTTAATGCAACTGCTTAACAACTTAACTAAAGTCGAGCAGTTATCTCACCTGATGTGCCCCTTATGCTCCATCTAACCTGAGATCTAATATGTACTAGATGCATATTTGTGGAAACATGCTTCATTTAATCTACATGAGAAAATAATTTCAGAGTACAAATGTAACAATTTATTACCATCAGTCAGGTAAATGTGTATTATGCCAATTACTCAATTCAGAGATCTCAAATCAAATCAAATCAATACAAAGACATCAAATATCAAAGATAAATCTAAGACTAAAAGATGCATACCTGACTAGAAGAAAAGACATAGACATGAACACACTCCACACTGACCGATCTTCTTCCAGCATTAACTTAAGTACTCCGACCAAAACAAACATCCTCCAAATGGAGACAAGAATTAATTAGACTTTGCATTGATCAAGTCATAAACATGGAGATTTTACAATTTTTAAGGGCAGAAGGTAATTTGCATGAAGTATTTTAAATAGTAATAATATTTTTTATAATATAAAAATATATTTAATGATATTTTACAATATTACTGTTTTTCAGCATTTTTGGTCAAATAAATGTAAAACACTTCTTTAAAACACATTCAAAATCTTATACTGATCCCCAACTTTTGACCAGCAGTGTAGGCCATTTATTTACAGTATATGCACCCACTCACTAGCAAGTAAGTGATGAGTTGCTAACTAAATGCAGGATTTGTGGTTGACTTTTGATCTGTGATTCATCTGTAGAATCATTATAGTTCCTGTAATGCAATGAATTTCTCTGAATGCTAATAATATTTAACACCTTATGAGGTAAACAATCTACGGAAATCATATTAAAATATAATGTAATGTAATAATTAATGTAATATAATGTAGGCTACTTTTACCTCATTTTGTCAGGTTTTCCTCTGGACCCAGTATGTTCATTTTTATTATAACGTGGTGCAATGACACTTCAAACAAAACACCATGTATTGTAGCCTATGTAGGCTATAGGCTATATAGCCTATGTATGTTTTGACGTAAAATGTGAATCAAACGGACAGTGAGTATTTTTTATTATATATTTTTATATTATATATTTGGCTGCAGAATCCTTTTTGAAAATGATAGCCTTATTCGCCCTCTGGTAAACTAGTAGGCGACGTGTGACAGTTGCTGCTTTGACTCCGCGTCACCGGTGTCAGACTCGAACTCCAGGAGTCCAAACCAACAACTATGCTATTTACATACAGACAGACTGACGGTGGAGAGAAGACGTCTTCAGAAGTCCCAGACTTGATGGCAGGAACAAAGATAAGTGCTCCTTCTTAGCACAAGTTTATGTAGGGATTAGGGAAAACCTAGCAGGCGAAATGAAGACGGACGGCGCATTTCGTCAGTTTGTTGGTCCATTACAAAGACATGTCTATTTTATCCTTTCTTTACCGATCTTTTTCACAGCCTTTACATTTTTTGTGGATGTCTTTACGTTACACATTCTGCCTTGCAGTGAGAATATAGCGAGCAAATCTATAAACCAAACAGTGGACACTAATATTTTCAGTTTCAACAGTTCAACAAGTTGGACGGGCAATCACAGCGAACTCACTGTGAGTAACAAATATTGCACAACATATAGTCTATTTAAAGCCCAACACATATTCAGTGCATTACACACTGTTTCTATTTCTCAGCAGAGCCTCGAGTGTCACGAGGCGAATCGTTTTGCTCACGGGCAAGCGACGTACATGACCGGTTTACTGGTCGGCTCGGTATTCAGTGGCGCTGTATCTGACAAGTTTGTAGCCTATACTTTCCCCTTTTCTGTTTTCGACGTCAGAGTTTTTTTTTTTTTTTTTTTTTTTTTTGCATCTAAAGAGTAACAGCTTTATCTTCTTCCTCTGAAAAGGTATGGGAAGAAATTCCTTCTAATCTGCTGCTCAGCGGTCCACGCAGCCGCTACTCTTGTAGTGGCATTTCTGCCGTATGTGCCCGTGTACTTGACTGCGCGCGGCATCAGTGGAGCAGCCTGCTGTGCCATCCACATCTGCTCCTACAGTTTAGGTACAGTTACGCTTGCGTGTCTTCTTATTCTGTAATAAAACTAAAAACAACTAATAATCAATTTTAGTAGCAAGGCAGTTGTTTTCTTCTACCTTGTAAAATAAACTAACAACGGTGTTATCTGTCTTGCTCCCGCAGAGCTACTTTGCTAAAACTAACACTAAACGTTTTTATTTCTATTGCAGAATATATTATATAAACTTAAAACTATATATAGGCTATACATGCACACACTCACGCACATATATAGGATATATATATATATATATATATATATATATATATATATATATATATATATATATGCTCACACACACACAACAAAGATTCATTTTAGAATGTAACAAATTAGTTTATAATCATAATAAATTTATTTAAAAGTGCTTCTGAATTCGCAGGTGTTGAATGGAGCCTGCCCAAATATCGTATATGGCCACCCACCCAGTTTTCCTTCATCTTCAGTCTGGGAATGATGGGATTGCCCGCCATAGCTTTCTTGGTCAGTGGTTGGATGCAGTTTCATCTGGCACTGGGCATCCCTCAGATCCTCTTTCTACCTCTTTATTTGTAAGTGGAACAAAAACAAATTTGTTCTTGTATGTATATATATATATATATATATATATATATATATATATATATATATATATATATATATATATATACATACAATTTAATTATTTATTTTTCTTGCAATTATTAGCTTTCTTCCTGAATCGCCCAGATGGCTGCTTCTAAATAAGAGGATGAAAACACTAGAGGGCTATCAGAACAGAAGTCCTGAGGACAGGCACTACTTGGGTCTTGTAAGACACAAAGTCATACTTTAGAATTGCTGAAATGTTTGTGGAAAGTAGAGAGACATGCCATTTCACCATGCTTTGTGCTAACTTAAATTGTAGATTCCTTCATTAACAGCTTCTGGATTCCGTGGACAATGAGATCCAGAAGCCACTCTCAGAGAAGACCTCCACTAAAACAGAGTCTAATTTTGCCACATTTACAACACCCACTATACTCCTGCGTCTGTTTATCATGAGTTACATTGGGTAGGGAAGTTTAACAAGTTTTTTTTTCTAAAATATTTATTCTCACTTTTGAAGGTTCTTTTGAATGTATGTGCTGTATTATTATTATTTATTTAATTTTTTTTGCAGATTTTGAGGATATTAAGTATGTGACACAAAGGGAGGTTGCACCTTAAAGGGTTAGTTCACCCAGATAGCAAAATTATGTCATTAATAACTTACCCTCATGTTGTTCCAAACCAGTAACACCTCCATTTATCTTTGGAACACTGTTTAAGATATTTTAGATTTAGTACGAGAGCTCTCAGTCCCTCCATTGAAACTGTGTGTACGGTATACTGTCCATGTCCAGAAAGGTAAGAAAAACATCATCAAAGTAGTCCATGTGACATCAGAGGGTCAGTTAGAATTTTTTGAAGCATCGAAAATACATTTTAGTCCAAAAATAGCAAAAACAACGACTTTTATTCAGCATTGTCTTCTCTTCCGTGTCTGTTGTGTGAGAGAGTTCAAAACAAAGCAGTTTGTGATATCCGGTTCGCAAACGAATCATTCAGTTCACCAAATCAAACTGAATCGTTTTAAATGGTTCGTGTCTCCAATACGCATTAATCCACAAATGACTTAAGCAGTTAACTTTTTTAATGTGGCTGATACTCCCTCTGAGTTCAAACAAACCAATATCCTGAAGTAATTCATGTACTCAAACAGTACACTGACTGAACTGCTGTGAAGAGAGAACTGAAGATGAACACCGAGCTGAACTCTCTCACAACAGACACGGAAGAGAAGACAATGCTGAATAAAGTCGTAGTTTTTTTACTATTTTTGGACCAAAATGTATTTTCGATGCTTCAAAATATTCTAAATGACCCTCTGATGTCACATGGACTACTTTGATGATGTTTTTCTTACCTTTCTGGACATGGACAGTATACTGTACACACAGCTTCAATGGAGGGACTGAGAGCTCTCGGACTAAATCTAAAATATCTTAAACTGTGTTCCAAAAATAAACGAAGGTCTTACGGGTTTGGAACAACATGAGGGTAAGTTATTAATTACATAAATTTAATCTGGGTGAACTAACTCTTTAAGGAATGTATTACTTGAGTTTTCAAAGCTCAAAGTAAATAGCTTGTCAGAATGATGTAACTTAGAGGGTCTGTTAAATATATATATATACATATATATACATATATATATATATATATATATATATATATATATATATATATATATATATATATATATATATATATATATATATATATATATATATATATATATATATAAGAGAGTGGTGGATAAAAAAAATAACGATATGTCCGCATCTAGGGTACACCAGTGGGAATAAAAAAAAAAAAAAAAAAAAAAACACCAGCGGGAATACTTGAAACATGTCATCTCATTTACGCCGACATCACCTTAGTGTGTCAGTATCGGGGAAAAGACGGAAAAAAGAGAAACATACACGAAACAAACTATCCCCGCAGCATTTAGACAGACATTTCCAACAGATTCAAACAGGGCAAAAGACATCACCACGGCGATTGGTAGGCTACATTTACGTTATAGCCGCGGATATGAGACCTTACTATTTACCATTCATTCTATCATCACCATTATAGCTTACAGGGAATCCAAAGTGCACCCAAACACCAGACCTGTTGGTTATTGGAGGATCTTCTATTTCTGGTCTGCTAAACGCATTGGCCATTTTGCAACGAGCCTTCAGCGCGTACTGAGTGAGCGAGCGCCTTACTCTGTAGTGGAAAACGTAGGTTTTAAGAACATGCTTAATGTAATTGAGCCCCGTTACAATATTCCTTCACGAGCCCATTTCAGACAGACCCTAATTCCTGCTTTGTTCCAAAAAACATAAGCCCTATAGAGAACCAATTGAGTAAAAACACACTCAATATAAAGAGTTATAGAGTTCCATATAAAAAGTTACATCTTTGTATTTGTTCATAACTAATATAACATTTTCATTTTATTTTTATAAGGAGCTGTTTTTTTTATACAGTATGCTGCTAAGAAAACACCATAGAAGATGGGTAAAGAATAGCTCCATCATTGTTCAATGTAAAAAAAAAAACGTACTTTGTTAGTTTTAATAAATAAAACATTTTTTAAAAATCAAGGAAATTTATCTGCCAATTTTTTCTTTTTGCTGTATCTAAAATGTACCGAACCGAACCGTGACACCAGTGTATTGTATCGAACCGAACCGTGAATTTTGTGAACCGTTACACCCCTACTCTCTTGCCATCACCATTATAGCTTACAGGGAATCCAAAGTGCACCCAAACACCAGACCTGTTGGTTATTGGAGGATCTTCTATTTCTGGTCTGTTAAACGCATTGGCCATTTTGCAACGAGCCTTCAGCGTGTACTGAGTGAGCGAGCGCCTGACTGAGTAGCCTAACATAAACATATAAGTTGGTGTTTTTTTCTTCTTCTGGGGTGTCAGGGGCGTTGCCTGTTACGTCGTTTGGGTTATTGTGGGTTATTGGGTCGTTTGGGTTATTATTCAACCTTGTTGAACGCATATCATTATATTTCACAATTATTTTTATTTTCCAAATATAATTAATTAGTCCAACGAACCGTTCGGTCCATAATGCGTACCGCGTACCGAACCGAAAGCCTCGTACCGAACGGTTCAATACGAATACGCGTATCGTTACACCCCTAATATATATATATATATATATATATATATATATATATATATACATACACACACACATACATAAACCCAGTGGCAAGCTTGTCTTCTCAAGTTAGAGACACTTATTTCCTCTGTATCTATTGGCAATATCTGAACAAATTCATATATATATTTTTTATCTATACAGTTTGCTGCTTATATGGACCTACCTGAAAAAATATTGTTTTAATTTGTCATTTTTTTTTTTTTTTTTACAGTTTTGCATCTGCTCTCACCTATTATGGGATCTGTTTCAGTGTGGGAAGTTTCGGTGTTAATATCTATCTGGCTCAGTTTTTCTCTGGGCTTTCAGAGGCTCCCTCTTTACTGCTTCCATTTGTGTTGAAGCGATGGGGCCGCAGGCCATTCTGCATGGGGTCGCTGTTCCTCAGTGGCATTTCCTGTATGTTGTCCCTCCTTGTTTCCAAGTTCTGCGGTGAGGGACACAGTCATTGAAATACAGTATATGAGCACATGACTGATCATGGTCTGATATTGCTTAGATGTGAGTTACATGGGTGTATTTTCATTGAAGAATATCTCTGTAACAACTAATGGTTTGTAATCTTCTCTCTTTCCAAACAGACATGCCTGCTCTTGTTATGACCCTGGCACTGATGGGCAAGCTGTGTATGCAGTACACCTACTGTGTCTCCATGCTCTATGGGATTGAGCTGTTCCCAACTGTAATACGGTACACAGTATCCAAGCAGGCCTACCTGATAAAACACATTATTGGTCAGATAATTAGATAACTAGTCTCCAAGTTCAAAACACACCTTAGTCATAAAATGTGCAGGGTAAGATGACTAGAAAGCATCTTTGTTCGTGTGAAATCAAATGTAACACGGAGTAATTTTAACATTTCAAAAAGTATATCACAACTCACTTCAAAAAATATTTTAAAATGTATGCGCATTGTTGATCCACAGTGGAAGACATTCGTGCATGTAGACAATAAATACGCTGAATCATTGTAGAGATGATAAAACACTTACTCTTACATAAGATTGTGTGCAGTTGCAGTACTAAGTATGTAAGCTAACAGTACAGTCTGTACAGTTAATCTGAATGTACTGATAAGTAGTTGTTGCAAACATTTTTACACCAACACTGAAACTGAGTTGGTAGAAAAGTTAATTGATAAGATTTTTTCACACTTTGTTTTTTCTAAATCTGAGCATAGTTAATCTAATCCCATTTATCACAAGACAGATCATGGTCTAAGAAAGATTCTGTCAGATCTCTTTCTCACTAACAGAATATTTTACACTATGCAGGCAGAAGTGTGTCGGCCTGGTTAGTCTTTGTTACCGAGCAGCCTGTATTATAAATGCTGTGGCGACCCCCGACGGAGGGATCCCTCTACCAGCAATGATCTGTTACAGCAGTGGGCCGATCATCGGTGCAGCCCTCTGCCTGCTTCTTCCAGAGACCAGTGGCATCCCTTTACCAGACACTGTACAAGACTGTAAGAAACAGCCCAGACTGAAGCTCCCACTCCATGCACGGTGAGATACATCACATGAAAAAAATATTACATACAAATATAAAAAAAATGATTTAATATATCTTGTAATAAATGCAATTACATATATTATTTAAATAAATATTCAAATGTATCAGGCAAAACAAATATATGGATGTTTGGAATATTTTGAATTCCAGGGAGGTCAATGGGACAATACAGTATGTCAGACTTGTGTTGTAAACTAGTGTGTAAAGTTTATCTGTGTACATCATGCCATGACAGCATTTTTTTAACCAGCATGCCATCTTTATCATATAATCAAATGATAGCTACTTGTTTAAAGATATAAATGCTGGTAAGCCGCAGCCAAATGATCAATATTTTAAGACGAAGTGAATGTACAATTAGATGTATTATGGACTATATATATATATATATTTTTAATATCAGTTGGCCTATGGAGCCTACAAAGGAGTTGAATGCTTGTTTCACCAAAGAGAAGAACACGGAGAACCAAGTGGAAAGCAGCACCCTCTCAGGATGATCAACATGAGGAACAAAGCAGAAATGGACTTTTTCCATTTAATTTGTTTTTTTCTTGTAATGTCTTTTATATGACAAGCAATTAAAAGTGAGGGCCTATGATTGGGATGTCACCATTTCAAATGTATTTTCAAAATATATGTCAAAGCGTTGTACTATGTAATGGGGGTTTAGCTATGTTAATAATGATTTTAATTATTATTATACTGGAATATCTAAAAAGATTTCATTTAATGCTGGAATCATTCAGTGCTGCTATTGTAAAAAAAAATTGTATATAGCATTTCTTCAGTTCAAAAACACACATTTTTATGTTTTCTGCTTTTTTAAATTTTGTTTAAGGTTTATTGACAAATTGAAGATCTAACCTTTTGCTGTACTTCAAAGTAAAATTTTTAGCTTCACAAAAATTTGGGGATATTATAACTTGCGTATTTAAAGAGATTTTTTAACAGCAGTGCAGAAACTAGTTTGTATGACACCTTGTGGGCAAGGAATGTTGCAACTCATAAACTACAATTCATTATATGACATTCAGTATGAGCAAGTGTCAATGTGATCTATTTTAACTTATTACTCATTTATATTACAATAAGAAAAATCAAGTATTAAACCAGAAATACAGACAAATTATGTTAAAAATGTAGGAAATAATCTTTATTTGAACTGATATACAGTAAATTTCATTTAAAACCAGTGGGAAAAAACAATCATTCTTTTGTGCAAACGGCAATAAATGAAAGCAATGAAAGCAACCATTCAAAAACTTCCTTAAAAAAAAAAACCGTTTTCCTTCTTTTTTTTCCCCAGGGCAACAGTACAAGACATATGTAAGGTTAAATAAAACTTAATAGTTCAGAAAACTATAAATAAGGCTTGTTTTGAACAATGTAACTCATTAATTTGTATTAACATTTGTTTGCATCAGCTGTGCAGTGTTATTATCAGATAAAAAAAAAATCTGTTTTTGCAGATGGCAAATCATTGTGCTATCATATTTCACACCTGGAGCAACTTCATTTCATATACCACAGTGTCACTCTGTGTCTTTGTGTACACATAAAAAAGCATAATTGCATTTAAGTTTGATTCTAAACCATAGCATAACTAAAAATGGACAAATAACTAATAAAATGGGAACCCTTTTGTAGTCAACCCACATACCAATAACTGAACGGCCAAAGCGAAATGAAGAATATATTTAACCAATGCCGGTCACATTGAAAACACACCCCTTGTCATCCCTTAATACAGCCTTTAAGAGGAACACTGACCCCAAGTGCTCCTAAAAATAAACACCTTCATCATAAACGTCATTTCAAAATGTGCAAAAGAACAGGACCCTTCAATGCCAGACATCATTTGTCACCGTTTTTAGCACTTTCAGCTATAAGACACAAAATTTGCTGGGAAAATCCCAACCTGCCCTCTTAGTTCTCCTTCCCACCAGTCATACTGCGAGTCGGTTTTGGTGATAACAGTGATACAATCTCCTGCAACAAAGCTCAGATCTCCAGGCTGCTGACCGGTGAACGGATGCACAGCTGTGACCACTAAAGTGCCACCTGATGCTTGATCTAGAACACATTAAAGAGAAGAGATCATTGTTTGGTTGAAAACACTTCAGTTATTGGAGCATTTTGAAAGCGTAATTCTAACTACTAATCAAGAAAATGTAAAGCTTAGTAACATACAGAATGATGCTCAAACTGTAATTTTTTTCAAGACAGAAAAAAAATTAGTAAAACATCCATAAATGTATATAAAATATATAAATACATGCATAAAAATACTAATTAAAAATATTTTTTTTAAAAGTGATTTGTTATTGAAGCATTTAATTCTAGGTCATTTAAAGCATAATAATATACAGAATGATTCCCAAATGGTAATTACACACAATATTATTATTAATAATAATAATATTAGTAACCATTATAGTTAACTAAAACTGAAACTATAAGAACATATATAAAAAAACTTTTTATTTCAGCTAGTTGCCAAGGCAACATTTCTCATTTTAATTTAGTTTAACTTGTAATAAAACAACTAAAATTTAAACTGAAAACATTCATAAAAACTATACAGCATATATAAAATTAAATAATAATAATAAAAAATCTATAAAAAATACTAAAACTTTAAAATTAAAATGAATCAAAATAATAATAAAAACTATAAAGTTTCTCAGGGACACTAAAATAACACTGATAGCACATTGTTAAAGATAATAAAATATTTAGTAAAACATTCATTGATGTATTATTAAATTAAATAATAATTAAAAAGAATCTGTATTAACATGTACTGTGCATTTGCTTAAAAACTTCTTTACTGTTGAAATTATTTGATTTATTTACAATTGATCCTGAATGGTATTTCAGCACTGCTTTGGAACAATATGTAATATGAATAGAGCTATTTAATTAAACTGTATGATGCATTTCTTGTGCTTTTCCTCATTTCCATGATAGTTTGATAAATAATTACGGGTAAATGTTTAAATGTTGCACATACATAGAGTGACATTAACAATGAATAAAAATGAATTATAAACGTGCCTATGATGGTATATAAAACTGGAATAACAAAATATCAACACTAGAGAGCAGTATTTACTCTTAAAACAGATAAGCCCAACTTTGGCTCAGTTAATTGACGCTCTCTCTCTCAAACCTACAGTACATTGAGCTCATACTCATACTCATACTCTAATAGATGGTGCATATTAACATCTGCAGATAGAATATGTTAGCCATGGGCAAAACCCTTTTCTTTATTTGTCTATCAACACTTTAAGATATAAACAACTGTGCAATCATTTCTGCTGTCAGGTTAACAAACAGCAAATGTGAACCTTCAATTACTGAAATTCTTGACTGTGTTTTAACACATCGAGCACTAATAAATACACTTTGTTATTGGAATTGAAAGATTTACACTAAGCATTTCTCCCCCTTTCTTTTAGAGGTCTTTTGAAAAAAAAAAAAAAGACCTGTCCTACAAATAGTCCAGAGTTTGGAAGCAACTATGTACGTTCTTATCTTGAAATAGCTTCAAATTCATTCTGATGTACACTCAGCTAAGACGAATGGTTTTTGTTTCTTTCCCATGCAGCCCGGTGTGCGAAACAAAACCAGCCATCAAAACTAGGCCCAAATTGGTAGGGGGAGGAGGAGTTTTAAATCCTGCATAGCTGTAGAATATGCTGAGCCCTTTTAATAAAATGTGAATTTGTCCCTGCAGTGTTTGTTTCATTTATACTCAAAGAAAGAGGGAAAGTCCCAGGAAATCCCCAAAATGGACGAAAGGCATCCAATCTATGACTGTAGCTGAGCATAAAAAGCACAAATGATTTGACTGAAGAAACATGAAGAAAATAAACACATGATTGCGACATTATATGGTTTATGTGTTTTTTTTTTCAAGTCATCTCTAAGTAATAAACAAATAATGTACTGTATATGAATAATTTGGTGCTAATTGACAATTTATTCACTTCTGAAATGATGGCTATGCCCTTGAACCTGTGGACAAAAAAAAAAAAAAAAAAAAACCTGCGGCAACATTGTAAAAGTAGCCCAATTTCCTCGGTAAAGCCATGGACTTGGCAACCCTGTTCCCATGCTCCCCCTATGCCTTTGCTGGAAGTACTGTATGTAAATTTGGTGGGCTGCTACGAAAATACCTGGATTGCAAAAACACACAAAACTACATAGGGTTGCTTTGAAGCTGTACCCTTACTAAATGCATGTTATTGTGAAGAATTAATCCGTGCATGTTTAATTAGTTAATTAATTAGGCCTTGTAATTTTTAATCAAAATGTCATAACCTTATCTTCCTGTTATGTATATCGGACTTTTCCAATAATTCATCTGAATAAACCTCATCCCTTATTTACAATCAACTGCAAGCTTGCATTCAGATCCAACAACCGATGGATAAAAAAAAAAAAAAGTCCCCAGACTACATTTTTCTTGTCTATAATCAGTTTCACCCAGATATATGACACAATTCTATATTTTAAAACAGATTTTGAATCCCAGCTTTCCGATGTGGTTTCAGTCTTTCATTCAAGTATCAATATAAGCAGAGTGACATTCAACAAGCATTAAGCTTCACTGAATGATACAATTAAATTTGCTGGGAAAATGGCTGGCAAGGGGTTTTCATCAGTGAAGACATACAAGGAGCATGGAATCAGACAGAAGTGGAATGCGGTTTCACACTGTTGGCACCTGCTCTGAAATCTCCTGACTCCAAATAAACCTCAGGCGTTGCCAAAAACTTCTGTCAAGTCGTTTTTCACACTAAATGCTTTTGACTTGTATCCTAAAATAACTGCATCCATTCAACATAATGTTCATTCCCGCTACCACAAGTGCAAGACATGACAAGCCGCGCACAAGACAGCAATACAATCCAGAGTGTTTCTTCACATCTGGAAGGGCTGTGTATTTTGGCAGAGTGGTGACATCTGAGCTATGCGGTTTTCTACTTGCACACGCAATACCTGAAAAAGTGACAGCTCATGACAGGAAGGAGGGCCTGCTATTTCTCCTCTCCGCTGCTATAAATCTCAGATTGGAGGGTTAGCTAAGCCCTATCAGGTATACAGTGAACAAATCTAATTGATGTAACCATGGATAAATCGCTGGCACCTGGTTATGGTGGAATACAAAAGACCTGATTAACAATAGACAACCTGGATTCACTTTTCATTCTGAAGGAAAATCAGGATGTATCAGAGAAACCTGTACAACAGTATCAGCGTGCCATTACACTTAACAAATCCAAACCTCAAAAAAAGTTTCCCTTTAGAGACAAAAAGTCTTTAGAATTCAGGGTGGCTCTCTAACCACATTTTCCTAAGGCCAGGGATCCATCTAAATATTATTTGCAGCTATAATGATCTTCAGGGGAAGGAGTGTTAATGAAACAGTGAGGAGTGAGAGTTTTCCAGGTCACATTTTTCACAAATGATATCATGATAATTGGGGAGAGAGAAATGTCTGCCAGTAAAACAACAAGCACTGCTTGGAGATTTTTTTGCAGCTTGTAACAATGCAGATAAGTATATCATTGACTCATCATCGAAAGACTGTAGTCAGCTTTATCATATTATGATGGAGTCTTTCTAGTAACACAAAACAAGTCATTTCCTCCAAACCATTTCATTAAAGTGTTTTTCCCCAATGTTAAAATCCAATTCTATCCGAGGTTAAAAAAAAAAAAAAATGTCCAAACCTGTATGCATTTTTCTCTTCTGTGAAACAATACAATGGATGTCAATGGGGTCTGAAACAACACTGGATATAAGTGACCAGAAATTATAAAATGATATAAGGGGGAGTAGATGATAACAGAAATCTAATTTTTAGCTGTATTATCCTTTTACTATGCATGCACAACTTAAAAGTTAGATATTTGTATGTATGTGTATATATTTGTGGCCCTAACTTAACTTCCGGTAGACTTCCAAATAGAATCAATAACTACAGCCAAGTCCCTCTACAGTAGATTTTTTTTTTAGATAAACAAAATATGTTTGCTGCGCAAATCAGGTGGACTTAATGAAAATGCAAATTAATTATTTCTGAGCAGGAGATGCATAAAGCGCGAGAAATAGAGGTTTCCCCAGTAACAGCTGTAAACAAAGCAGAGCTACATGTATGCTCACAAACTCTGCTTTATCAGGCATATAACATGCAAGTCTTCCTTCAGATATAATAATATAAAAACACCTGTGCCTCGTTTTGATATTTGTTTGATTAACATATAAATGTAAGGAATTATTATTATTAAACGTGCAGTACATAACGTTACTCATGTTTATTCAACGAAGCCTTTTTGAAAATCGATCAGTTTTAAAATCGTGGCGAGTCTCCAAAAATAAATAAATGTATGGGAAACACATCCCACAGCACAACCACCTGAGACCAACTTCAGTCTACTCATCACCTTAACTTTAACTGTGTTTGTAGAAGGCACCGCAGCCAGACCGATATACACAACACAGACCGGAAGTTAACTTGGGGCCAGGCGCGTGCGCCCGATGAAACCGTCTATAATACACCCGGTGCAATGCGACGCAAGGCGCAGCGCAAGTGTGTTTGCTATTTTCAGACCGGCGCTGTTCGCATTTTTTCCCATCCAGCACCACGTCGTTTAATTAGCAAATGAATTTGCGACCATTTGTGCGCGCATTGACGTGCTGGTCTAAAAAAGAGGTGTGTTCCGGCGCATTGCTGAGGCATTGCTATTTTAAGGAGCTGAAAATAGACTGCACCATAGACCAACTCAAACCTGGTCTAAAGTCTGGCGCAATGTTTTTTTCTTTTTATTTAAAGAGCGTACACTCTGCTTACTAAACACAGGGACGCACCGCAGCACACAAACATGCCAAATATTAAAAATTAAAGGATTGCAATGCATAAGATCTTTTTGTAGGCTAATTAAACATATATATATATATATATATATATATATATATATATATATATATATATATATATATATATATATATATATATTTTACACATGCACTTTCAACATAAAAAAAGAGAGACATCTGTTGTCCTGATTTTGATGAAGTCATCCAATGCCATACTTTGACACAACAAATTTACCTGTCTACTTATCCAGAATTAAGCAACGACAGCTGGCTGTTGAAAGGCATGTCAAGTAGTTGGTTAACAATATCTAGTCCCTGTATAGCTCACCAGGCTCTCTTACACATCCAGCTCTGGCCTAAAGATTGCTGTTGGCCGATGGTTTGGTTTCTTATGCAGTTGACAGTTGAAACTCGACACATATTATTTAGGTTGCCAGGCAATGTTTGAGTTAGAATTACTGTTATAAACTAGTAGAATATTAACATGTAATTTGACAAAATCCGGTAATTAAGCATCACAGAGGGGAATTGGAAACCTATTCCCACCTGAAGGAGACACAAACAATGAAACCTTGTCTACAGCAGTCTCTAACTGTCTGAATCATGCTGAGGCACGCGCACATTTCAATCAATTAACTTCATTTACACACATGAATCAACAGAGTTAAAAATAAAGAATAAATGCACCATAATAGCATATAAATTAATTCAAGTGTAAACACGGGAAATGAGGGATATCAGCTAATCATTCTAATAACGCAGGCTTCAGTCTGCCGTTTTGAGTGAGAGAAGTGCAGATGATATTAAAATGCACATATCAATTTAGTTTTCAATCTAATTTGAGCTATTTTCAATGAGTCAACTTGTGTGCACTTTGACAAGGAATTACTGTTTGAATTAATGTGCAAGTGAATAAAGTATCACTCATTTAAGTAATAAAAAAAATGGCAAATGTACAGCCAACTTTTTTAGTGGAACAGTTGGCATCCATGCATTCAAGAGCGACTTTACCTGGCACAACAAACCCCACGTCATTTGTTGCCCTGAAATATACCTGATCACACTATTTTAGGCTGAAGTGACCTGCTGTCTCTAATATGCAAGTTATTTCATTGTCTTCCATGTCTTTCTTTGTTCGATTTATTTATTTATTTTTTACTTTTATATATTGAATTATAATTTGGGCTGTTAGTCTTTTTCCAAATCCTCATTTGTATGACAAAGTTCACAAGTCAGGGACACCAGAAACAAAAACAACCTCTTAACATGGTCTCCTAAAAGGGAGATGCAATGTTCTGAAGGCCCACCTGTTATATTCTTATGGGGTTTCTTTCTGACCATGAAGGACCCAAGAAGACCACTGGCACCATCATAAACACATACAAGTATATTCAAACAGTTTTCCCTCAAGCTTGCTATGGCCATGATGGACTGAAACAATTGTATACTGAAGTTATAGCCCTCAGTTATTAATCAGAATATTCAGCATCACAACCAAAATGTTGTAAATAAAACACAATAAAAGGCTACGTACCACAAAAAAACTGCAATAAACTTTTCTATCAAGTAATTTTTTTCAACACGACCAGCATAGCTCAATTACTGAAACAAATGACTTTTTCCTGTTGAAAAGACTGGAATACATACTTTTAAAAGGCTTCATACACTAGAAAAACTAGCCATCATACACTAAAAGACTGAGCATCAAAGCTTCCAGATGTTCAAGCATTAGAAATACAACAAAACATGCCCCTTTTTGCCAGGAGATGCATGACAAATGAAAAATTCTAATATCGGCTCAAAATATAAAACAAGTTTCATATCCTCAAACTGGATGGATTCTGGTCTTGAGTATATTTTAAGGATGGTTTTATCTGGACTAGCTTTCAGCCTGAAAAGTGCCCAAACTCTTCTGAAGCCAGCCAACAGACCAGCAGAACAAGGCTGAAAGGCGAAATAAGACTAAAAAAAATCAGGTTGGTTTAAAATGTTTTTCTTTTTTTTTCAGAGGGTTATGAGAAGGTTCTTTTAATTAACAGTTTAGAGACAAGCATTTAATTAATTTCATTTCAATAAAATATACTATTAGCAATAAAATGGGCTTGTGGAGATCCAAGAAAACGCCTCCTCCAAGTTTTCCTATTTAAAAGACAGGGAGGCTGCTAAATCTTTTGATTCTTGGGTGTGTATGTGACAAACTCCACCAGTCCAGAATCAATTCACAAACACACACATAGCAAGTGGCCTTTAAAAGCTCTCCCCGCATGGATGATTATGACATTTCGCTGTGGGAAAGAATGTGTTTGCTGCGTAGCAGACTTGTGACATGGCAAAGAGAATCAAGGCCTTCCAGAGTACAGGAAGATGGGAAAACGGCCAATCTTTTACTTTAACTTTAAACATGGGCCTTTAGGAACCTAATGAAAATAAATGAGACTTTTAGTGGACTTGAACTGACGACAGCACAAATCATCCTCCGAAGGCTGAGCTGAATAATGAAAGGATCTCACACAGCACTGGGTGTTTCTTCTTGTGCATTTCTGCTATTCAATTAGCCGTTGCTAATCTAGCTGTTTTAATCCACTTTATAATTTATCAGTGTCAAGTGAAATGCATGACCACATTGTCATTTTAGGAATAAACCCTTTTGTTTGGATATTCGGCTTGATAATATGCTTGAACACGCAGGGTGGGATACAAAACATACAGTAAATTCCTCCTCTGTTAGTTTATTACCATAGTTGCAGGTGTGAAGTGTCTTTTTCAACAATAGAGCATAATTCCGTTTAAGGAGGGAAAAACATAGTTAAATACTTCTCATGGTTTCATTAGCTGTGTGGGAGGCTTATTTTAACAGAAATACACAAAACATTTGGTTCTTGACAGAAACCTTTGAATGATATTTTCTTAAGGACTTGCATATGCCTAAAAAATATATATATAATAATAATATAAAAAAAATACAAAAAATAAAATAAAAGTACTCACCTGAGCTTTCGGTATCCCAGTTGTCTAAGCTTGGATATAGAACTGGCTTCACAGCTGGAGAAGCTGTGAAAATATGACTTTTTATCAACACAAACATCTTTAGCAACTTTCCTCCAATATTACAACAACACAAGTTCAGTCAGTCATTTCTACTCTAATAGATGAATGGTGTGAGGATTGGAGAGGTCACTCGGGGTCTTACCCTGTGCCTTGGGTGTGTAAAAAGAGGAGGCAGCTCTCTGCGAGGGAGGCCTTGGTCTAACTGGTGCTGAACTCGTCTGTGAAAACAAAGACACCCCGAAATACATCAACAGGCTTGTCTCTCACCCAGAGAACTTTATAAACAGATACCGGCACTGATGCCTTTAAAAAAATCAATTGGTTTAAGTCAAGAAAGAACAATTAAACTTTTTTTTGGAAATATAAATCAGTATGTTAACTCTGTTTGCACCTTAAATATTGACTGAATATGCAGCACATATCTAATAGTGTCACATTGTACCCTACACATGCAGAACTATGAGATCTCAAAACATTATACAGTATGCACTGTAACTTTTCATTTTGCTTCATTTGGATTTATAATCTTGAGAAAACAAAGAATTTTATACTTTTTATTATGATGAGTCATTTTGATCTGATTTCATGAGACCACAGTGGAAAGCCTATATTACTGTCATCTAGTGTTTTATAGTAGATTGATTTATAGTAGCCATCAAATGAAAATTACAATCAACTTCTAATGTGCTGAAAAGTTTTGTCAAAAGAATATAGCTCTCATGCTTTATTTATGTGTAATTTCTTAATTTCTTCATTCCAAACAACCTTATACTTGTGAAGAAAGTTTGTACTTTAACGTTTGCCACTAGAAGAACTCCTGTTTCCACTATCTCAGACTCAAATCAACAAAATTAGTCAAACAATTTGCAAATCTGACTGATAAAAAAAGACTGTGAATGTGAGTGTGAATTAAAATCCTATCAAGTACAATGAGGTTATAGTAACTTTGTTGTAGTAACTTTATCTAATCTTGAAAAGATGAGTGACAGTCAAATTAATGTGATATTTCAACATGCAACTTATTTTCGGAGCAAAAGAGTAACTGAATGGGAGAGGAATATTTATTTTGTTGCTAATTTGTTGATGCGAATGAGTAGTGTACAGCAAATGACAGAATATTTCAATTCATTAAAATGTTTTCATTAAATCCTTCATTGCTTTACACTATGAAATAAACAATTCATGTCAAAATTTCTTCTAAATTTGATAAAATGTTTGGAATTCACTCTAGACACAGTTCATGTAAATGACAAGATTAAATAAGAAGCCATATTCATTGTTCGAGTGCCTTTCCTATCTTTTTAACACATTTATTAAAAAAATATTTAGTAAAAGTGAAGTATTTGGTTAAATGCCACTCTATCACTATTTTTTTATGTATTTATTGTAAATGTACCCATAAAGTTCAACTCTGATTAAATTATAAAGTAAAAGAATTAATAAAAAATAAAGATATTTAACATTATTTTATAGTTATACATTTCATTGATTTAATGATATCTTGCAGTTTTTTCAAAAGAGTAGCAGAACTGTTTTTAAACCACTGTAATGTTAACTAAGATTAATAAATACTGTAACAGATGTATTGCTCATTGTTCATTATTGTTAGTTAATGCATTTACTAACTTTAATGGCAAATTTTTATATAGTGCTACAAAATTATGAGTAGCATAGCTTGTAGCTCAGTAAGCTTTGGTTTCAAAGATGTTTTCCCAACATGGGGCAGTAGTACACAGACAGTGACCTTTCTTGAGGCTGGCATGTGTTTGTTCTGCCAGTCAGTAGTGTATTTCTCTGTGTAGTCCTGCAAAATGGTGTACAAATCATATGCTTCAGGCGGGGGTTCCACATCTCCATTGAGAATAGCAGAAGCACGAATGTCTTGGCCATAAAACCTAATCAAAAGTAAAGCCCACATTAGACACTGAAATTGTAACAATGAAAACGGCATGTGAGGTAACATCAGTGCCCGAGGGCTTTAATGCAACATTTAAACTCTTTAACCTGTAACATGCTTACTTTCGGTTGGCTTCTCTGCGTTCGATAAGGTAGGAACCAACAAGAGACACTCCAGCATAAAGACCACGAGATTTGCAGTATGAGTAGACAGCCGCTGTACTGCGAAACGCCACATCTGCCTCCAAGTTCCTGCCAAAGATTTATTCAAAGGAATAAACACTACACAAAGCTCATAGTGAAATCGATTATGAAGATCAAACTATGCAAAATTTTCAGTGCAATAACAACCGGTCCTCATTTAAAGGAATAAATACAATAGGGTCTTTTTTTCTATTATAGTTTCAATTATTTACAAAAAAACAGGGTCCAAAGCTGCATTTATTTAATAAAAACAGAAAATTATTTACATTTCATTACCATTTCAATGTTCAAGCATCCCTCACAATCTGTGAAGGTCAAGCCAAAGGAATGGCCAAATTAGCTTAAATTTCAATAAACTAATCTTACGAACCAAATAAATTATTTTCAGTTGTAAAAAAAGTATTATTCCACAGAAACAGTATTCCATAGATTTATTTATTTCTAAAATAAATCACACAAACCCCTTTAAAACGTTTATAAGATGTCCAAGTTATTAAGTGGACAATGGAACTTTGTTAAAAAAACAACAACATCGATTTTGATGCAAACGTTGATTTTCTTAAAATAATGAGATGTGACATTTATATAAAATGTCCTATAGTAGGTGGTAAGAAGGTTCGGTTCCAAAAATAACTAATTTCAAAAGAGCAAACACACCCTGCAGTCATTGCTGCCAAAGCACACCCAAACCCGATCTAATCTAAGCCAACAAATCAAACACATCCACATTAAGTGGAATCTTCAGTCCTAGCTTTCAAAGCTACTGTAGTGCAGCAGGCAACCATTCAGGACAATATTGCTTGTAGCTCTATTCCGGCAAGATCCATAAACAACAATTAAAGCAGTGAGAATAAAAAAAGAACTTTCCACACAAGCACAGCAGAATCCAGCAATAAAGAGTAAAATCACTGATTCACCTTAGAACAATGCAGCTGTCATTTAAACTAGCACTTTCAATGGCTCCTAATGTACAGTATGGACACCTGTCATTATCTATAATTCAGGCAGTATTTTCCACACAGGCTCATGCTTGTCAAATTATGAATGACTTTGTTGTAGGTGAAAGCTGAAGCTGGCAGCTGACAGCTATACATTTTTTGTATAAACATATCATCAGAGAAAATGGGTCTCTCCCTTGTGAATTTGATAAAGTCGATGGCTTTTATATTCTGTTGATTTTATATATAGCTTTCAGCAAGAGGAAAAGGTTTTCCTTTATTGCCGTCAACATTAGACAGCTCATTTATATCTTAAAGCCCTCCATTACCTATATTAACACTTTAAAAACTCTCTCCAAAGAAATGGGCTGCAACTGTCTGTTTCCAAATCAATGGAACATAATGAAGCTCACAAGAGCTCAAGGACTGCACAATCCTTCTCTCATTCATGTCCACATAGCCATGGCAGCGCTTGCAGTAACAAAATTGTCATAATATCAATTGCTGAACATAAATCAAACCTTTCTCTCTTAAGTCATAAACTTTGATTTAAACCAAAAGTCAGCCAATTGACACAGATGCATCCAGATTTAAAAAAAAAAGAAGAAAAGAAAGAATACACTTTAGTAATAAAAATGTCACTTCAAATTACAAGACAGTGGACATTTGCTCAAAGCTCCCAGGCTTCCAGAACTTTATTCCATCTTATTGCCTCTCTTCTGCCCCCTGGCAACAGAATTTTGTACAACACTATTACATTATCTTGCTTACCTGCCAACAGGCCCAACAGCCACAGTGCAGTTTCCTCCAAGAGTAAGATTCCCCCCTTTACTAAAAGCATCCACAGCTCTCCTCTGATTCAGGATGATGACAAAATCTGATGACTGGAGATGAAAAAAGTGAACATATGTCATGTTTTATGTGAAACTTAAATGACGGTTCACTGAAAAATGACTTTTTTTTTACATTAGAATGAAAGAGAATAGTGACCAGGGGCTGTCATTTTAAAGAAAGTCTAAGCTAGAAAGTTAAATTCAATTTTCAACAGTCTTATTTAAAAATTTTATATTACACTTTTAAATTTAAAATACATTTTTAATTTTACAGAAATATGAATTCATTAATTATTTCATATTTTTATTAGTTTTTTTTAAATACAAATATTATTGTTATTAGAAGTTGGGCATCACTTATGTTCCTTCACCTAAATATAAATGAAATTATTATAATCATTTAATTTAATTAGGGTTTTTTTTGTTAGTTAGTTATTAGTCAAGTCTGTCCTTCATGCACAATCTAGCTATACTGTACATTACTCTGATAAGCACCCTGCCAACTATTGTCCATCTGTCACCATCAAAACATTAAAAAGTAGCACTATATTGAGCAACAGCTTTTATGATTTTTAAATGCTGGTTGGTGTCGAAAGATTTGGACCGGTTTCAGGCATGCTCTGGTTTTAATGCCTGAAGATAAAATATTTCCTGTACTCCCTTGCTACTTATCAGGTGTGTTGCTACTTACTGAGAGACAGACACCACAGAGCTAACCACTGTGCTTGAAGGCTACTCCAGAAATTAATCAAGACTGTCAAGATGCACAGGCGCTCAGTACACAAATGACTCATATGAGCTGCAACCCAAGGTCAAGAAAAAAAAAGTTGAACTTCTGCCTGATGTTGACAAATGACCTCGCTGGACACAAGCACATTGATTTCCTGTGCCAGAGATAGGAGGATCAACTTTATGCACTGGAAAATGATGAAGCCAGCACTTGAGATACAAACAGCTCCAGACAAAAGGCTGACTTCTGATTTAGAAAAAAGGTCATGATGAACAATTTATTATTGTCATGCTTTTGCAAAACACCATGTAAGATAAACATGGGCAAATATTTCAATGTCTTGATGTTCTTATCTATGTATTAACTTTTTTTGCATAACATTGTGAAGTAATTTATAAATTATACCCTGATGAGGCACATGTCTTAAGAGTAAATGTTTTACAATCTGAGGGTGTAAAATTTACAAATTAAAAAAATATTCAAAATACTGAGAAAATCGCCTTTGAAGTTGTATAAATGAATTCTTAGCAATGCATATTACTAATCAAAAATATAGTTTTGATATATTTACAGTAGAAAATTTACAAAAGATCTTCATGGAACATGATCTTTACTTAAGATCTAAGGATTTTTGACAAAAGAAAAAACAATAATTTTGACCCATACAATGTTTTTTTGGCTATTGCTAAAAATATACCCCAGCGACTTAAGACTGGTTTTGTGGTCCAGGGTCACATATATGTCTGCATACAGTAAGTAATCCATAGGCATATAGCATAGTGTGGTGCAGAATGTTAATCTGATACATGAATAAGCCTCTTGCATAACTGTTCTTGAACACTTGACTCAGCACAAGATATGTGAGACTGGAATATGAAAAAAGAATTCTACATCTACCTTACCTAGGGTTAAGCCTATAAAACTTGTCAACACTTAAATTTTAGATGTCATAAGATGATCATTCATTATCTTTCGATAATTAAAAAAAATAACTATCAAAGAAATAGCAAAAAAAAAGCAAAGAGGAATTGACAAAAAGCCATACACTGACCTCATACACTGAAAAAAATTATAAACGCAACACTTGTTTTGGCCCCCATTTGTCATGAGCTGAACTCAAAAGATCTAAGACTTTATCTATCTATGTACACAAAAGGCCTATTTCTCTCAAATATTGTTCACAAATCTGTCTAAATCTGTGTTAGTGAGCACTTCTTCTTTGCCGAGATAATCCATCCACAGGTGTGGCATATCAAGTTGCTGATTAGAGAGCATGATTATTACACACATGTCCCTTAGGCTGGCCACAATAAAAAGCCACTCTAAAATGTGCAGTTTTACTGTATGGGGGGGGGGGGTCTAAAAACCAGTCAGTATCTGGTGTGACCACCATTTGCCTCACGCAGTGTAACACATCTCCTTCACATAGAGTTGATCAGGTTGTTGATTGTGACCAAAATCTTATATCGTGATATGATAAATTCAGATTCAGATATCTTTATTAGTCCCCAAAGGGGCAATTCAGTTCTACAGCCAACCCATCCAACAAGGGTTAAATTAGAATTATTAGCACACAATAATAATAATAATAAGGATTATAAAGTTAAAAATGTATACAAACGATCACACCCTGACACACACATACAGAACAACACACACATTCACCTGCCAGTGACAGAACAAAGCAGTGGAATCCAAGAGCCATTTGTATAGTTATGAGTTCTCATTCAAGAATCTTATAGCAGAGGGAAGGAATGAGTTTGCATAACGATTCGTTTTCCGTATTGGCACATAATAACGCCGACCAGACTGCATGAGCACAAATCCATACCTGAGCACATGATCTGGTTGGCACAGTATTCTATCTGCTTTTTGGACCACTCTTTTTTTCCAGAGAGAACAGAGATCATTTAATTGAGTACTAGAATTTTTGAGCATACTTTAACAATGTCGCTCAAACTCTTTTTGTCTTTCACAGCTAAACCATTAAACCAACCCAAGAAAGAAAAAGTTAATAGTAATAATTTATAATATATATATATGGATATATATATATATATATATATATATATATATATATATATATATATATATATATATATATATATATATATATATATATATATATAATTTATTACAATTTATAAATAATATATGACATCAGCAAACCGCTCACCCACACGATGCCATACACTCTGTCTGCCATCTGCCCTGTACAGTGAAAACCGGGATTCATCAGTGAAGAGAACACCTCTCAAAAGTGCCAGACGCCATCGAATGTGAGCATTTGCCCACTCAAGATGGTTACGATTACGAACTGCAGTCAAGTCAAGACCCCGATGAGGACAACGAGCATGCTGATGAGCTTCCCTGAAGTTTCTGACAATTTGTGGCTGGTCTCAGACGATCCTGGAGGTGAAGATACTGGATGTGGAGGTCCTAGGCTGGTGTGGTTACACGTTGTCTGCGGTTGTGAGGCTGGTTGGATGTACTGCCAAATTCTATGAAACACCTTTGGTGACGGCTTATGGTAGAGAAATGAACATTCAGTTCATGGGCAACAGCTCTGGTGGACATTCCTGCAGTCAGCATGCCAATTGCACGTTCCCTCCAAACTTGTGACATATGTGGCATTGTGCTGTGTGATAAAACTGCACATTTTAGAGTGGCCTTTTATTGTGGCCAACCTAAGGCACACCTCTGCAATAATCATGCTGTCTAATCAGCATCTTGATATGCCACACCTGTGAGGTGGATGGATTATCTCGGCAAAGGAGAAGTGCTCACTAACACAGATTTAGACAGGTTTGTGAAGAATATTTGAGAGAAACAGGCCTTTTGTGTACATTGAAAAAGTCTTAGATTTTTGAGTTCAGCTCATGACAAATGGGGGCAAAAACAAGTGTTGCGTTTATAATTTTGTTCAGTGTAATTAACCCAATATATACCTGGTATACCATAATTTACTTTATGACAAATTGGTTGTTTTTTAGAACAGAAAAACATCTTACCTCAAGGCCAATTTCAAATCCTCCACCAAGTCCAGCAATTCCAATGGCTGAAGGAGCAGACCATCCTTCAGCACAGGAAATATAGATCACGTCACACAATACATAAAATCTTTAGTTTGGGATATCCTACTATAGAATTTGTTTAGATTTTTAAGTACTACAGACAATCCTGATACCAACCGGCTAATGGCGAACCTTGAAACATCTTTTTAAGTTTAAAAAATATAATGCCCAAGAAATGAGCCCATTTTCCATTATCATAACTATTACTGAAGTTTAAATGAAATCATATATTAATGTTAATTAAATACAGATATTAATCCCATATCAAAATAATGATTAAACTACTAAAAAAATTAAAGGCCTCAAAAACGTATTTTTATTAGCTCTGCTTAATGTCAGAATTCAATGAGTAAAAAAAAAGAAACTCTAAATGACCTTAAGGAGTGTTTAGTTTATTTAGTTTTGAATGTTGCTAAGGCAGCTGCCAGAAATCAATTACTCCAATCCCATGAAACCTCCCTAATTACTCAAATTGGTCATTTTGCTGTAATAGTTTTGGTTTAGACAGGAAGACAAATTAGGATTGAACTTTTAAACATATATAGAATATAAATCACAAACTCTCCTGATCTCACCAAACAAATATACATATATTCTACACTGAGGATAAATCTGTCAAAAAGGACATCAATAAATCACACATACTTCCATCAGAGAGTCTTGCGATCACGATCCCACTGCCGCCCCTCGCAGTGATCATGAAACCCGCTTTGAAGACTGACAGGATGGCCAGTCCCTGAGCCTTGGCAATGACATGAGCTGGTGTCAGTGGTGGAAAAGAGAGAGGTAAATGAATATGAGATTCTACCACTGGACTTGTGCATGCACAACTGTTCTGCACCTAAATACAAGGGCTGAAATATGAACAAAAATATATAATATTTTTAGATAGAAAAAATAATAAATCATTCTGCAAATGCAAGATGAAACAGGTAGGCAGGGTTGATTGGTTCATTGTGTTTTTGCACAGGTTGCACAGATATGGTGAAGTCACTGAGTGAGTTGCATTCATATCACTTTCTGAAGACATGCATGAACAGATACTTGGCAATGGACTTACAGAAAGACTGCTAGTCATGCACACAGATGACATCAGTCAACAGAAATGCTAACTTTCAGCCGTTATTATAATAACACTTACATGTCTGGCATGGGTGCAATTACTGCACCAGGATTAGTCTACGCTCCTAAGAGAGAAACTGTGGCCCCAGCAAGTATATTGACACACAAATAAAAATGTCAATGCATAGAGATATCAGTGTATCAAAGTGGCATTTATTTTTTGGCACAACACTCTTTCATAAAAAATATTTAAAATTATAAAGCAACAGATACATATTCAAAATGAAGAGCATGCCCATATGTGATGAACTACATGGATGGATACTTTGGGGGAACTGACTTCCCCCTGAGACCACTGGTTAAGTTTTTGTAAAAATGACTGTGGTCTAGAATCATTTGTGTGCAGATGCCACTTGGTTTGATATGTTCTTATTAAATGCATTGACATTTCTAAGTTTTACATACTGTAAGGGTCCAAATACTTTTGGGTCCAATGTTTTGTGTAAATAAAAAAAAAAAAAATATATATATATATATATATATATATAGTATATTATTCCTACCATACTGAGAAAGTCATTCAATATAATTAGGGCTGTCAAACAAATAATACATCAACTACAAATAATCACATAAAGATTGATTTAAAAAAAAAAATCCTCAAATGAAAACTGATCTTGTAAGTCATTAAATTAATTCTGCTGCTGTTTGAATTGTTCTGATGAATTTTCATATGGGTAAGAAGAAGCAATTAATCAAAAATAACTTGTTGTTTATTTAATAATTAATGTAAAAATTAACACATTAAAGTTCCCTAAAATAAAAATTATGCATTCATCATACATTATTTAAATCAAAAGTGACTCTCTAATGAATCTGTGTGATTTTATGGTTTTCCAAGAACAAATAAAGGTACAAATATGGTACTTATCCCTTTTTCTTCTGACGATTAGACAGATTCAAAAGAGGAATCACTTGAAATCAATTAACTTAATTTTTTGTTTTTCCATTGCTGTCTTTATGAGAGTAGAGACCACAGTTACCTGGAATAAGTTTGTCAGGGCCCATTCTGTTGGAGATTTCTGTGAACTCTCTGAGGATCTTGGCGGCCTTCTTGGCCTCAGACTTTAAGTTAGCAGGAATAGGGTTATTCACTGTAATAGAAACATCAGAAGAAACCTTCTTCATCACATTCCAACAATCTGAAACATCAAATGACTATTAGACCATTTGACTATTTGCATCTTCCTGAATGCTTTAAATTCTACTATGCTAAAACAATTCTCATGTGGCATCTAAGTTACTTTGAACCTGCAATACATTTCAAATGTCAAAATGATTTAAAGGCTATAGGCTATATTTAACCACTTGTTGTTCAAGTTGACAAACTAGATATGAAACCAACACAATGACCTGTCCCTCTGTTATAAAGTCTCAACATTTTAATATGACAAACTGCAAGACTTTTTTGATCTATGCAAAAAAAAAAATATATATATATATATATATAAAAAATGAAACACAAGCTTGAAACTTACAAGCATGTTCATCTAAAAGGGGATGTAATTCAGGTCACTGCATACATGGCATTTTTAAAGTATTTAGATCTGTATAAAAGCTCAGTGTCTTGTCACTTCATTGATTTATACTACAAACTAACATTCCTTTTAAATACCACCACACCTTCATTTTGTGACACAGGTGCAGCACGTTCTGCAAATAATTTTTCAAGGATGAATCACTGGATATCTTGGGATGATCAAGCACCCTTCTGGTACAGATGAGAGTTGCTTTTGGCAGGTGCATACTTTCTGTGGTCTACTCAGGGAGGTGCTTGCAAAGTGTCACTTTCAACGCAGTCTTTCCAGTTGGAGAATTCTTTCGAAACTAGTCACATCAACAGAACGATTCTCCTGTGACCTGCTTCGATATTTTAATACAGTAACACCAGAACTGCCACCGATTAGGCCATTCTGTCCAGCTAACACTTCTAAAGACATTTTTAAAGTGACTTTGACTTTTGTCAACTCAATAACCAATCATAAGTAATGAGTTTAGCTGCAAAGTAGGTAGAATGTAAGTTAACAAGAGCTGTTGCAACTTAGCATTCTTAAATTAAAATTTATGCATTTAGCAGATGCTTTTATCCAAAGCGACTTAAAGTGCATTCATGGCAATGTGTTCCTGTAGCTCAATTGGTAGAGCATTGCCATATCAAGCAAGTTTGATGCAAGTTCTAGGCTTGGCTTTTGGAACCATAACTTTAAAAAGTTTAGGGTTCAAAAAGGGTCAAAAATCCATAATTATGGCTCATTCATATCCCTAGCATGAAGCTTCAGGATGAGTTACACGGCACAGTTTAATATATTAAGGTTACAGTTTGTTCAAGTTCCTAACCCTAAGTCCTGAGCAAAAGTAATACAGATTCTTGCCTTCACATAAAAACTACCCCAAGATCAGGACATCACATGAAAAAGCAGATGACTAACAAAGAACTCATTCACAGTTGCTACAGACTATTTCCAAAGTAAAAAACAGGACCAAGGTCATGTTCTGTTTTTGTACCGCTTAAAGTGCCTACAAACCATTATTTCTTTTGAGAAGCATATAAACACTACTTTAGCTTCAAAAGAACTGCACATAATGGGACATGAGATTTTTGAAAGTGAATTGGAGTACTGAACTTTGTAAGATCTGAAGCCCAGCCTAGAACTTGCATCAAACTTTCTCAATTTACACAAAGTGCAGTTTGGTAATAATAATCTCTCATTCAAATTTACAATGTAGCAGTAAATGCCAGGCTGTGGCTGGTAACACCTTTATGACTCTCTTTCACTCCCGTGATTTCTAGTATTAAACAGCTGTGCAGTGTGAATTCTTCTCCCATTTGTCATATAGCTCTTGATGTAATGCGTTAGAACAATTACTCTCCCAAACTGCCATCAACGTACAGTACATAAAACTTTACATATTCTTTCAAACTGGGAGATACCTAGAGACTTCTACGTAAGCAACTTATGTCAAATAGCATTTCATCTATCAGCTATTCTGCCAAATCACCTCACGAAAGAATGTCTGTCTGAGTCATAAATCTAACCTGATCTCATGACGTGGTTTTAAAGTGGATTAGTACGCACTGAACACTGTAATGGTGCTTTAAGGGTAGAAGTGTCCTACAAACAAACCAAAACAAAACATAGACAATAAGCCATCTCAACCATAAACAAATAGTTTGTTTAATGATATCCTTTTAGGTATATGTAATCTCTAAAATGTATCTATATTGTATTTTAAATGTTTTTACTAAAATCATTTTTTCCTCTACAAAAAGAAAATATGCAACAAGATGGAAATTATAGCTAGTTGAACTCATGAACATACTTTTGGTGAAAAATGATGGCATTAATGATATATTCAAGTCTATCAAAAGTCATTCAAAGCAGTTTTATTTTGAGGAAGTATAAACATGGTTTTTGTCCACCACTGCTTAAAGGGTTAGTTCACCCAAAAATATAAATTAACCCATACATTACTGACCTTGAAGTCATCCTAGGTTTATATGACTTTCTTCTTTAGAATTATTTTAAAAATTGTCTTTGATCATTCAAGCTGTTTGATGCCACTCAGCAGGTGTTGCTCTGCATCGGTTCATGAGAAGTTTAATAAAAAGCGCATCCATTAAAAAAAAAGTGTCTCACACGGCTCTTTAAGAGCAACTGAAGCACTATTTCCAACCCTAATGTCAGCTGCCACTTAATAATGTGAGCCTTGGATCTTTTTCTGATTTATGTCTAGTATGAGAATCCACTCTTAGAAACCCCTCTTTCTGTTCTAGCCTACAGCTTTAATACATGAGTCTTTGGATTAAAGGTCCCCTTCTTCGTGATCCCATGTTTTAAACTTTAGTTAGTGTGTAATATTGCTGTTAGAGTATAAATAATATCTGTAAAATTCTAAAGCTCAAAGTTCAATGCCAAGCGAGATATTTTATTTAACAGAATTCGCCTACAAAAAACGACCCGTGTGGACTACATCCCTCTAGTTCCTGCAGTAATGACGTCACTAAAACAGTTTTTTGACTAACCTCCGTCCACATGAATTCACACAAAGGGGGCGTGGTCTTGTTGCGCTCAGACGGAGAAGAGAAAGAGCTGCGTTTGTGTTTGTCGCCATGTGGTCGAAACGCTGTTATTTTCATCTCAGAGTCCAATCATCTTTGTTTGGCCTTCCGAGGGACGCTGTACTTGGAGATTAATGGTTACAATTTATGTTTAACTCAGTTCCCGAAAATTATAATCCACATGTAAAACTATGTGCAGCACATTTTGCTGAGGACAGCTTCCTCAATCTCAATCAGTTTAATGCCGGATTCGCACAAAGATTATTCTTGAAAGATGGAGCAGTTCCCTCTTTGTCTGGAGAAGGCGTTGTTTATGGACCACAACCGGTAAGTGTATTTTATTATTTAAGTTGGTGCGTTTAACCGTTTCAGTAACTTATTACACAAAGGGCAATGCTGTTTAGCTATGTTAACTAGATGTTAGGACTGTGCAAAAAAACGAATGCGATTTTCATGCGCATCTCGTCAGTAAAAATGCTCCTGTGATTATAAGTACATCTCCAGCACATGCTCCTGCACACTTGTTCTCAAAACTATTCCAATCGCGTTTCCAGGAGGGCAGCGTGCTCTAAGCTGGTGTCGAATCACAACACAGGAACCGCTGGCACAATCAGAACTTGTTACGTATTTCTGAAGGAGGGACTTTATAGAACAAGGAAGTCATCAGCCCGTTTTTATGACAGTGAAAACAGCGGTATACAGATAGGTGAATTGTGTGAAAAATACTGTGTTTTTTTTACACGCGAAACATGAACACATGTTATATTTCACACTGTAAACACAATCAAAGCTTCAAAAAAGCGTGAAAAACGGGACCTTTAAAAAACAACAACAACAACAAAAAAACAGATTGTACGATTATAAACTGAATTCAAACAGAGACAGTCACAAAGCAAGAACAGCACTTAAATTTGCGAACTGAGAACATCTGGATGGGGATATACAGGGTTGAAGCAGCTCTCTCTTAAGCCGCTTGTCCACCAGCGTCTCGATTTCTGACGCGACGTCAAAGCCCATTCATTTCCTATGGAACTACGTCAGGCAGCAAAAACTAACCCGCAAAGCATGATGGGTCGCGTCACGTCGATTTGGTCAACAGCAGCGCGTCAAAAAAGTATCTCGGTGGATACTTTATGCAAATGAGAGCGTCAAAACGCGGGGCAGCAGCCAATGGAAACTCGGCGGCGAGAATTTGTGTATGGCCGTTGCTATGGTTTCATATTTAATGTTCCAGGCGAAAGTTCCTCCCCCTCTTCCAACGCAGGTACAACACCGCAATGCTGACCACCCGGTTCCTGATAGCGAGTCTTCGTCGTCGATCCATTGCAAAATGATAAATAAATGATAAAAAAGTATTTTTCCCTCCAAAACTTCACAAATGACGTCCGTACAATGTCCAGCCCACAAATTCCGCCCCCAAGCAGCGAAAACGTCACAGGCGTCGCGTCGGAAAACAAAAATTGATCCGACGCTGGTGGACAAGCGGCTTTACTGATGAACAATTTTCTTAAGGGTTTAGAAGAATAATGCATACTGTCAACTTTGCAATGTGAAAGTTGTCTGAGTAATCGTCCCCCAGATCTGACAAGGAATGTAGCACAAAAACTTTTTGGGGGCAGGCTTATTACTGTCCCCAAGTAATAATGGAGGATATTGTTTTCTCCCTAGTTCCTCATGCCTGTAAAACCTGAGCTGTCATACAGGGGGGTTGAACTAATAAATATTAAACATAACAATGAGAATACGATTTCTGTGATTACTACTGTACAAATAATTACTGCTTACTCAAATAATTAGTCAATATCTGATTAACATAGCAAAATAAAGCACGTAAAATGCAAATACTTGGTACAGTGCAATTATGTCTTAATTTGTAGTTGGAGGAGATAATTAACAATCACGGATGCAGCATCGATCCAGAAAGAGAGAGTGCAAACATCTTTTGTCACTGACATTTACAGTGGATGCTGCTTTAACACTTCAGACAAACAACTTAATCAGCAAGGTTGGAGAATATTCATTCTGTGCTTTTTTTAAATAAATGACTGACATCAGTGTTATTCTAATAAAATGGGTCAAAACAGATACAAAGGTCAAGAGGAATGCAAATGGTATGGTTCTAATATGATATGTCAGTAAATAGATTCCAAAAATGGCAATAAGTATGATGGACACCTTGAACCGTTTCCAACAAAAGTACAACTTAACGCTTAGTGATAATTCGTTTATAATTATAGCTTTAAACACATTCAACAAATCGAAGGGACACTCCAAATCATAACAAGTTGTCTGTTTCAAGCTGGAGATAGTATATCTATTTTCCCCACAGGGGTTGAATTAATTGCTTTTGTCAATCAAGACCGCAGTCTGTATTATCACGTGTGACAGCAGTGACGCGAAATCAAGTGCACGTCATGTAGCAGGTATTTACGTCATCTACTTTGACTTACCTAAATAAAATCGTCATAAAAACAAAGTTTGTTTAGTGCAATAATTAAGAAAACACTTGTGTCAAGTGATTACGTCTGTATTCATAAATTATCCCAAAATATATACAACTTATTATACAAAGTAATACTATTTTCTGTTTTATTCTCAGTGTTACTGTAATGGTCAGTCAAGCCCCATATCATAGATTTACACTGACTGTGAATAAATACTAAGATTTGATCAATTTTTTCAGCACAGCACAGAGACAGAGACAGAAATGAAGCGACTCGATCACACATGGAAGTTACCGATTCATCACAGGGAAACATCAAAAACCTTCTCTAGTACTTACTTCTATCAAAAAACGATCTTTATACGCCAGGACCGGAGACTTCTCGAAGTTTAAAGTTGACTTTTATGCAGTCTCACCTGGTGCAGGTTAGAGAAGTTAAAAGCGACGGTGTTTCACTTCCGATACACCTGCCAAACCTGTTTACTATAGTCTTAAAGGACCCGCAAGGAAATATAACCAAATATAAAACTATTTCAGTTCGTTTGGTGAATAATATTTCCCAAGAAATACCGTGAACAAAGTAGCATGACACAATTATAGGTCATTGTTTTTTTTAAAGCTATATAGAGATCAAAGTTGCTGTCAGCATTTTTGTTTCAGGCAACAATGGGACACAGCAAAGAAAATGACGTTTGACAACGTTAGGACCCCTAGCGCGCTCTCGTGTACACAGAAGCACGTTCTGGACTGTCACAGGTAGCGCGCGTGGAACCAGACAGACACACGGTCGTGATGAATGTTATGAGCGATATGTCTCTCTCTTTTTTTTGTTTTTTTGCAATATTACGGTCTTTAAATAGACATTATGCTTATATAACTTTGTATTATTAAGAGCGATACATTTTTTATAAAAAATAAATAAATAAATAAACATCCTCGCTTATTAAAACAGCTTAAAAGCGCAAAGTTATTTTTAAGCAAAGGTAAGAGTTTCCTCGAAAAACTTCATAAATTAGGGACAACATGTTTATGTGGCTTAGAAAAGAGATTTATATGTTTGTTTAAAACAGTAATAATAAAAAATGAAAACTCCAGCAATGTTAATTTTGGTCATTTATCTTTGTTGTATAGAACCTGTTTCAGATTATTGTCAGTGTGATTTTCATCCTTATAAGGAATCATCTGCTGTGAGCACAATGTAAATCTGGACTCTGGAGGTTTTTAGAAACATGTCTCATTTTACACTATTGTTGCTCAAATCGCTAAACAGAGATCCAAAGCCTGTTTTTCACTGGCACAATCCTATTGTGCCACAAAAAAAAGTAACCTGTGTTTGCAGAATTTCCCAGTCATGTTTTCCTAACATACTGAAAGTTTCAAATTAGAAGCCATTCTTGCTTTTTGCATTCTTCAGAATAAATTTCTCTCTCTCTCTCTCTCTCTCTCTCTCTCTCTCTCTCTCTCTCTCTCTCTCTCTCTCTCTCTCTCTCTCTCTCTCTCTCTCTCTCTGGCTATATATATATATATATTTTTTTTTTTTTTCAATAATCCTTTATTTACTTTTCCATTCCAGTTACAAAAATGAATTATAGGTCTGTTTTTTTTTTTGCTATTTAAAGTTTATCTCAAATCATGAATTACTCAATGTCTGATATACCAAGAAGGTGCTCTCATGCTACTCCAAATAGGAGAAAATGCAATGCACTCTGGTTGCCATAGAAACAGTCAGTGTCCTGAGACACGCGCTTAGGACTGCATATGCTGACCAGCCTGAAATATAAGCTTTTTTTAACTATTTGATCATAAGAAACAATATAAATGGGAGAGGTATATGCCAAATTTTGTAGCCTGGTTTAAAACGTTATTTAAATCTCAATTTGGCAACCAGTTTTTGAGATTTGAGGATTCCCCCATTCAGGTAGATAGGACTTTGTTTTGAATGTCCGAAATAGTTGCCCAGAGGCATTGGAAATGTGGCAGAGTGAACAGATTTTCCTTGAAAGGGGCTTTGCTTTAATATCAGTTACATTGCATTGAGGTTTTTTTGTTTGTTTTGAAGTTATTATAAAATCGGTTCAATGAAAAAACATGCTACACTTAGCCATTCCTCTGGTGGGCTCTTGGCAGAACTAGGTTGTCATGTGCACCCTGACCATCTCAAATGATCAAGCAATCTTTATACAACAAACAGCTGAATTTTAAGACCCTTTGCCTGATATTACTCGCAAAGTTCCGACTTCCAAATGGCAGTGGCAAAACATTCAGTACAACATCAGAGAAAGACGCTTTATACACGCTCCCGTCTGGGCTTTATACAACCACCCCTTGGTTGTCAGTCATCCACACCCAGCTATGTAAAAAATGTAATGTGTGTCTCATCCTCAGCATTCTGGCAATTAACAAACATAAACAGACCTCATGCAGATACTACATCGAAACACAGTTACTGGTCTGATGTGTTCAACACAGCTTTCCAAAAGTGTTTTTCAATGATCTGCAGAACCACTGTTTGAACTCTGAATCTGCAAAAATCCTAAATTAGAGGATTAAAGACTGAAGTTTGGAAAATCTTTTAATTGATTTTGACTCTAAGTTCTGAACATGACCAATGACCGTAACAAATGGAAGATGTTCTCAGGGGTTATTTTTGAAATTTCATTACAACAGATTTGCTCTATAGGCTTAGATCTCATTATGTGATGTTTTAGGGCCTAATAATGTGAAGATCATATAGGATAGGATAGGAGAGGATACGATGTTTCTTGAGCAGCAAAGCAGCATATTAGTATGATTTCTGAAGGATCATGTGATCTGAAGACTGGAGTAATAGCTGCTGAAAATTCAGCATTACCATTTCAGGAATAATTATATATATATATATATATATATATATATATATATATATATATATATATATATATATATATATATATATATATATATATATATATACATACATATGAAATGAAAAGAGTTACTTTAAATTGTAATAATATTTCACAATATTATTGTTTAAAGAGGTTAAACAATTTGTAACATTTTAAACTTAATTAACCGGACTTCTATTACAACACACAGAGACAGAAATCTTAATTTTTCTTTTCACTTTATGACTCAGTTTAATCCATATACAATTATGGGTATTTCAGCAAATGATTAAATGTGAATTTACTGTAGAGTAAAACCCTTCAAACTGAGGTGTATTAACATATTGGTTTGCATTTTTGTTTAGTCCTAATTGTAACAAGATCATTTGAATCTGGCACAAGGCTTGAAAACTGTTTAATGCAACCTTTCGTACAGATTTCTCCAAAGACATTCCAATGTAGAAGCTTTGGAGGTTCGTCATTAACAAATCAAGTTTTACCAAACAGTTTGGCAGAGTTCATGGCAGGGTGTTGTTTATAAAGGAAAGGATGGGCAAATGTCTTTTTCCTGATCTTACATGCATCCTTCAGCCTTGATGCCATAGACATAATCTTGAGGAACTTTCATTGGCGGATACATTGTTTCTTTGAACATTCTCAGATCATGTGCTCAACAAAAGTCTAGTAATCAGCTTATGGAGTTCTTTGAATGCTTCATGTCACACTTCCGGGAACTTTTTCCAGCAGCTGGAAAAGGGAACAAGCATTAGAACCTAGAAGGGCTTTTTGTGGAACACCTTTCCAGACAACTTACAAAATTAGGCTTCTCGGTAATGATTTTGGCTTCTGTTAGAGCTGTCTCAAAGAAATTGTCCTTCAACTTTGTAAATGACAAAGCACAAAATGTCTTTCTAAAGAAATAATTTGGCTAAAGCCACAATTCCTAGAATGCATTTATTTGGGGAAAATCATAAATATTAGCCAAATGTAACAACTTCAGCATGATGACGATTTTTAATAAAGCTTGATTATAAATCAATGCTGTTGATTATAAAGCAGTGCTGTTGCTCAGTTGCTCATGTCACAATCATTGCATGCGGTTAAGGCTGACGTGGAGGTATGAGTCACCAGATTTTGAATGATTCATTTATAATAATCAGGAGAGATTTGGCCAGTTTTGCACCTGATCTTTGGTTTTAAATCACTGCTATCTGCCCATCCATGTCACTTTACATTGCCACCAGTGCATATTTACTGTAACACCATATGGCTATGACAGAATCCAAATATAACCAGTATGCATTTAATTTCCTGCATTATTAAGTTACAGATATTCCAAATTCTTTATATTCTTCTCTTGATGGTCAGTTTCAGTCATAATGGTAGATGTACCATTTGTTGCTTTGTACTCTTACTCTTACTTGGCTGCTGCCCAAAATGATAGTCAGACCAGCTAAACCACAGTGTTGGCAACTAGTGGGAGTTCCTAAGCAAGAAAGAAAGAGATACACAGGTACTGTATTACCTCAGCAGACCGATATAATTGCTTGCAATGTGGCTGAACGTAACAAGAGAAAGTTTATGCAGTGAACTTGGATGCTAGATGGTTACATGAGTACTCATGTTTTCAGTAAAACAGGAATTCTTCTACTGAAATTGAGTGATTCTGCCTTTATTTTATGGGATGTTTGAACTATAATGTTCTTTAGATTTATTCACCGCTCTGTGAGTTAAAGATGCCTAGCTGATCTTTGGCCCAATTAAACACATCATCTGCTTGTATGGTTATCTCTGCAAATCTTTCTTTGTATCTCCTTTAATTTGGTCATTCATTAATTTGATTGTGCTTAAGCTTGTGCACAAGTGTCACTAGCATGACTGGACACATTAAGTAGGAGGACTCTGGAAAAGTAACCCAGAGATAATAGAGGGATAATTCACTTACAGACAAGCATACTTATGACATATGTTAACTTATAAGTCAGGTCGATGGGCTGCTGCTTAATACCAAACTGTAGACATCCCCAAAGACTGGACTGGACTCTGAAACAGCTATAATGGTGAAATTTCCTCTACTTAATGGACACTAATAAAAGTTGTTGATAAACAAACCAAAAAAAGAATTTGAAATGTTTTCTCTTTCCCTTTTGTTTCTGAGTAAAATGCCTTTGCAAACATTATTTGCGAAGACTGTCACTTAAGTGTGCTGTTATTACTGAGCTATAACAAGAGCAGAGTACTACTTTCCCACACCAGTAAATGAGTCTCATGCCTCTCAACGATGAGTTTACAGCCAAAATGGAATGGGAAACTATGAAAAGCAGCAACAGAATAGCATTTATTAGAAATAAACTTAAACTTCATATGTCAACATCCCTCATACGTCACATTATATACAAGTATGTTTATTTAAAGATCACATGTTTTATATATATATATATATATATATATATATATATACTGTATATATTTACAAACTGAACTCTAACTTAGGCGTTTATACATTTGACAGTAGCAATATTTAATAACTTGAATGTATAAATACATAATATAAGACATTCAATATTGGTAAAATGCAATTAATTTCTTTCACAGAATAAACTGCAACCAGTAGCATTCATCAATGGCAAGACATGTCTTGTAAAGACAAAAAAGGCAAGAAAGTATCATGCAATTCATAATTCAATCAAAGGATTTAGCTCTGGCTTTGAGGAATGTGAATTTGAGGTTGCCGTTCAGCCAGTAAACACCTTTGAACATCTGCAAAACAACATATAAATTATTCTTCAGCCAAAAACTACTGGACACACAACATGTGAAGGCAGTCTCAACTGAGAATATATATGCAGTTGAATGTGACACCCAGAGTTTATCATTTGGCAGCAGGGCTTTTTTTGTGTTTGTTTTTCCCATAAAACATTGTTTTTCTTCATTTTCACCATGACCATTGCCAGTAAACTTAGTTATAAAATCAGTTTTGTCAACTCACAAGATTGACAAGCAGTATGTGAGAAGAAAAGGTCAAAAGAGGAGTTCTGTTTCATTGTAAAAATAGCCAAGTTTCACGTGATAAATATGATTGTTCAGAACTCATTTCATTTCCCTGTTTTTTTCTCCAAGGCACTTTTCTTGGTTCTCTTTATTTCTTCAGGTCTGTTGAAATATGTAAAAGGAAACAATGATTGACATGAGCAAAAAATTACTTCAACACAATATGCCTTAATAAAACTCTGCTGGTAAAATATCTGAAATACATACTAGAAATACATGCTGGAGGACTGATGTATGGAAAAATAAAAGGGGGCATTAGAAAGTGCTGATGTTATGTATTTGTTTGTTTGTTTAATAATAATATGTATTATTATCCACCTAGATATCTCAGGTTTTATGACTGCACACCTTAAAAATAATAATAATAATTAAATGTCTATTTAAAAATACTGCCAACTGTTATTATTTTAGTATACAAAGCAATTATAAATGAAGGTAAAAGCTATAATTAGTTTTTACAAGAAACAGGATAAAAAGATCTCAAATAAATCTTGTGATTATATAGTTTATGCTCCTCAGAGGCACAATAGTGTGGGTACAGATCAGCACTGAAGAGCAAATTGTGCAAGACAGATGGTGAAAGGACTGAAGGTTTAAAGTTAAGCTGAGAACTAAAGCAGTGTCATAAAGAAAAGGGCCATTGTCCATAAGTGTGGCTCTTAACTTCAAATAGTTAACATGCTTTATGCAGTCAATTGAGAATGTAATACCTGATTATATTCATGTACTTTGTGCCACAGTTTGACCTGTTTTTGCTTTTCTTACGTGTTTTTGTTCAATTAGAGGAACATTGCAGTGTTTAACCCATTTTAGTAGTTTTATTTGTATTTATGTCTATTTCTATCAGCCAGTCAACTCACAGAGCACATTCTGAGAACCTTTACACTAGAAACTCCATCAGAACAGCCTTTTAGCTAAAATGTGAAAACCCTTTCATTCCAGTCAGGTGAAGTAAAAGCTAATCTGTGTGCTCCGTAATATTAGAAAGGTCATAAAACAGTTAGGTGTAATATTTCTCATGTAGAGTTACGTTTAATACTTCTGTACGTGGAATTCACTGTGTGTGTGTAACCAGAAACTGTCTATCAAGTTCTTTTTTTTAGAATGGGATGATTGTGTCCTTGAAAATAAAATCCAGACATTTGATCACTTAGTGTGTGTCCTGGGCAAATATTTCCATAACAAACATTTTAGCAGTAATATATCACACAGCAGACATGTTTTCTATTAAATCTGTGTATACATTAACTATTCACCTGCAGCATCTATCCCTCTGAGCACCGCTGAGTCTCTGCTAGTCTTGTAAGAAGCCGAGCACATCTTTTATAATCTAGAAAAAGACAAAACAGATTTAAGACATGTACCTTAGAAAATCATAGTCAACATAGTGTGAAAACATCAAAACAAGTGCATGCTTAATCATTCACCTGAATACTTGGCAAAACAGATCAATCATTAAAATTAAACATTTCTCACACTCCCATAGCTTCTGTAGTCATGCTAATGGTATTCAATGAGGTGGCACTTACAGGCTGGTATTGTGCAGTCCCTGGAATTATGATACAGTTTGTAAAAGTGTTTACTGCATTTGGGACTAAAATAAAGTGGCCCTGCAAATATACAAAAACAGATATTAAATTGCTGTCAGTTCACAAACATAATAAAGCAAGTGCACAGAGAACCGAGACTTGCACACCTGTTAAATGTTTTAAAAACTTCTCCTTCTGTCGAAGGTCTCTCGGAAAGACCTCTGTTAAAATGGAGAAATTCCTCTGGTTGTTAATTGTAATTAAGACCCAACAGATCAAATAACCACTACTGTATTCCTACAAGTATGGAACAGTTCTCATTATATCATTTTGTCAGTGAGTGAATGTGGTGATGCTTACCAAGAATGCGTTCATGCTGAATTGACTTTGTAACTTTAATAATGTCTTTTGTTTTTGCCGACTTCTCAACAATCTCGAGGGGATGCTGTGTGTTTCCCTCAATGTGATGCTCCTGTGCTAGTCTCTCTCTGTCTATTAGGAAGTCCAGCAGACTGGTGCCGTCCCTGTCTCTTGGTCTGCAGAAGCCGGTCGTGAGGATCAGCAAAAGGAGACCTATGAAGACAGGTGTGCGTACTGCACTCATGCTGAAATGTGGGCAAAGAAAGCCCCTCAGCCCAGCGTCCAGTTGTTTAGCCCTGCAAACACAAGATCATTTTAGTGCCCTGGCACTTATTCTTGATTCATATAAATCTGTTTAAAATATGCCATGAATATGTAGTTGAAACATAATTTCTAAAAACATTTAAAGATTTTTGGTTAAAATGTATATGACTGTACACTTAAATACATTTTTGCAATTGTTGTATTATATTATATTATATTATATTATATTATATTATATTATATTATATTATATTATATTATATTATATTATATTATATATTTTTTTACAAATATTCCATGAGTCTTTCAGTTAATACATTGTAAAAAAAAAAAATCTTATAAAGTGTTACATTAAACAGATTATTGGAGTATGTTAAAAAAAAAAACTATTTTTTTGCTTAAAAAATTCAATTCAATGCGTTTAATTCAATGTGTTACTTGTTGTGAAAAAGATCGTAAAAGCTGCATGAATAATAATTGTCAAAAAGTTAGCAAAAAGCTGTTTTAAATTAGTTTTAGGTGACATACAGCAGGATGTCAGCTTCCCACAAGTATTGTTTTATGTCAACTACATCCTGACAAATACTTAAGGTTTGCTAATAATTAAATAATGTCCAGCTAAAATAAGCAAGCACAGTATATTACGCATTGTTATCTCTCTCCTCTTAATATTAAGTTGAAATTTGCAACAAATTAACGTGAAAGTTTCCGATTCACTTAAAAACAAGTAAATGTAGCTTCAGGCACTGTCCGATACCTCTAAGCGATCACATCATCACACAGATCCACGCAAGATTCCCGAGTTTTCTCCACTTTTACGCATGAACGCTCTTGCGCAAAGACCCTTTGGAAACAAGTATTTGTTTGAAAAAGTAGCAAATTACCTGTTTTTCTTCAATGCAGATTTAATTTACACTTGTTTGACAGCCTTGCCGCCTGTTTAAAGATTAATAAAGTTAACGCAAAGCACATCAAATAAACTCCGCTGGCTTCGCCTCTCCAAAGGTACTTCCACAGGCTCTAGCGCACCATGACACAAGGAGAGCGAGTCTCTTTTATATGTTTAAAGACAGCCGTGGTCATCTGTTGATCGTGTTGACTCGAAGTGGGTTGACATTGACGAAAGTCCGCAGTTATTTATTTATTTATTTCCCCCCTCCGGTGCGTAAAGTTGCTACAGATCATCCGGCATGGGTTCCTGAGTTTTTAGTGTCAGTTGCAGACGTAAGGAGCTGTCCCATGTGGATTACCCCGGCATGTCTTTAATTAGAAACGCGTTAAGAGTACTCCTTAAAAAATGCATTTTAATAATTTTGTTGGATCACTGTCTCGTAACGCGCATCTTCCGGTGGTCCAATTTGGCACGAGTGGAAAGATTCTCACCAGAAGTGTTTTCTGTGTCCTAATGCCTCTTTGTACCTTCTTATGAAGTACGTGCGACCTCCTTTATTTTAAAGTTTCCCCAAAGAGGATGCTGCAGATTTGTATTTCAGCCCAAAATATAATCAGAAACCATCACGGTAAGAGCTGGAGTGGGAAGGCAGAAAATCCTGGAGACTATCCACAGCAGCGTCTATGAGAAGACTGTGGCCTTCTCTAATATTGGTTTCGTTCTCAATCTCGACATTATACCACTCCCTTTGAGTAAAAAAAAAGAAAAGAAAAATCACTCATATTTCATTCCCCTCCTCTTTGGCTGTTTCACACCATTCTGCCGCGCGCTTCCATGTCCATAGCTAATGATAATCAGGATTATATACATTGGGAACTATTATTAATCATATTGCATGGATTTATCTGGGATAACGTGATGCGGTGTCGAGGCACAGCTCAACAGTGCCACACAGTGAATACGTTAGTTTGATGATGAGTGTTATGAAATGTCCACAGGGTACATTATTTAGATTAAAAAATAAAAATAAGTAAATGAAAATTCTGTCATCATTTAATCACACTGTTGTAGTTAAACCTATATGACTTTCTTTCTTCTGTGGTAGAAAAAAAGAAGATAAATCGGTAACACTTTAGAATAATGGTCCGTTGTTAACAAGTAATTATGCAGGAAGTAATAGATAGTAATAAATTAACACTTAATATTAACTAATAGAGAAGCAAGACTAACAAAGCAGTAAGTAGTAGTGAAGTACAAAGGTAGTTCTTTATTAGATATTTGATAATTACTAAAAATAAATATCCTCACTGAGAAATGTTTCCTAACTTTAACCAGTTAATAAAGAATAACCAATTACTAATTACAACGGTAACCTCTTTAAAGTGAACAATTGTATTATTGGTGGAAACTAATTTATGAATATGATATCCACCAAATAAGTCGGCTACAAGTTGAAATTGTGACTACTAGTCTTACCAAAGGATGGATGTTCTCTGTTTATTTCAAACAAAACCGTAGGATAATAAATAATGATGTTCTCTTGAAAAAAACAATTTGCATTCTTAATGAAGGCATCGACTGCATTTATACTGTGTTAAGCACAAAACCGCATATTCCAGATTACGGTGTCTGGTAAAATTTCACTAGTGCCTCACACAAATCTATGTGTAAGATATAAAATATGTAAAATAACTTATTAAATTACTTAGTAATTACTGAGTGGTTAAGGTGTTTTTCACTTTAAAATAATGGTCCAGATCACTAGTAGTTCCTGCAGACTGACAAGGTAACGCTTAAGTAATTAGTGAGGGGCTAATCTATTTTTCACTTTAAAGCTAAAGTGCTACTAAGGAACTACTAGTGATCTGGACCATTATTTTAAAGTGAAAAATACCTTAACCACTTAGTAATTACTAAGTAATTTAATAAGTTATTTAACATATTTTATATCTGACACATACTGTACAGTCCTACATTTGTGTGAAGCACTAGTGATATTTTATAGGTCTTTTGGAGTGGGATACATATTGAACTGACATGAAGCAGAGATCATACTTGTGAACTAATTCAATCATGAGCTTGTCAGCGTCACTTCTTAATTATTCATATTTTTAAGTGAATTTTCTTTTATTATTTTATGTTTAAGTTTGAAATAAACAGAGAACATCCATCCTTTGGTAAGAGTAGTAGTCACAATTTTAAAATGAAGCCGAATTATTTGGGGGGATATCAAATTCATAAATTAGTTTCTATGAAGAACCCAGTTGTTCACTTTTAAGACATTACTGTTGTGATTAGTAATTAATTGGTTATTCTTTATTTACTGGTTATAGTTCACAAATAGTTCTCAATGAGGATATATTTTTTAGTAATTATCAAATATCTAATAAGGAACTAACTTTGTCCTAAATTTGCTACTACTTACTGCTTAGTTAATCTTGCTTCTCTATTAGTTAATTATATTAAATTAAGTGTTAATGTAGTACTACCTATTTATTCCTGCATAGTTACTTGTTAACAACGGACCATTATTCTAAAGTGTTACCGATAAATCAAGTAGTGTTTCCCTTTTTATATACATATATATACTTTTTTCTGTATACTATTGTTTTCACACACACACACACACACACACACACACACACACACACACACACACACACACACACACACACATACATATATATATAATGTATTCTTCTGGACCTCATTGACAAAAACAGTTTTTATATATTAAAAAACAAGAAAGAAAATCCTACAAATTGGAACAACATGCACACGAAACACACTAAACTTGAAATCTTAACTTTAAAAACATTTTGATAAATAGCTTATGATGTTCCTCATTTATTAGTCACTTTGGATAAAAGCATCTGCTAAATTAATAAATGTAAATATTATTTTTTCATAAATGTTTTAATTAAATGTAAGAAGTTTCAAAGTGACAGCATGCAGCTATGAGTTCAGTGCAATAAAAACTCATAAAAAAAGAGTAGAAATTATTGTTACAGGCTAATTGAATGTAGGGAAAATACCTAAAGTTAAAAAATCACATCAATGGTCTGTTACAAACACACCAGGTTCCACCTCCACACAATCACAACGCACACCCTCACCGGAGTTCTAAATCACATCCACCTGATCCTCATCACCAGCCTATCACCGCAGCACCATAAAAGCCACACACGCACTCAAACATTGTCCGGTCACGTTCGCGACAAGATCATTCCTGTATGCTTACTATAAGGACTAACTCCTCTTCTACTCTCTCCAGCGATTCCCTCCGAAGACCCAGTTCCCCAAGTGTGCGTGTGTGTGGCTCACCGTCCCTCCAAGAAGTCTAAACCTACCTTCACGGATCCATCCTCATTGTCACTCATCACTACCTGCTCCTCTGCTTGTGTCTGTGTACAATAAACATCTTCATTCTGTTACTCCTCAGCTTCCCGAGTGATCCGTAACATGGTCACACAATTGTTTTGTGCCAAATAAATAATGCATTGTTGTATTTTTTAATAGCTCACTTTTCTTTTCCTTTATCACTCACAGCCCTGGTATCATTCTTTCAGTCCTACAGTCTTTATTCTTCTGCCCCACCTTCTCTTCAACCCCCACCCCCTCCCCCAAATAGCCATACTGTACTTGTAAATGAAATGTTCCTGCATCCCTTATTTTATCATCTGTGGTTAAAACATTCTTCAAAGCTGCCCCTAGTTATCTAAGTGACTTACAAAACTTGATAAAATGCTGAACATGAGCAGGTACAACCAAGATAATAACACAAGTAGGGGCAAGTTGTTGTAACTAATGAACATCGCAGAGACCTTGAAACCACAAGATTTGACTCAAATCTGTTGTGTAACTTCAGAAAACACATGCAGATATTAAAAGCACCAGCAAATCAAGGAAACATCTTCATCAGTTTGACAGCAGGTGCTGCAAATGCTCACAATGCAAACAAATTTCTTTGTTTGGTTGTGTTGTGAGTATTTGCAGTGCGTTTCTTTATTTTGGTTGTGTTGTGAGCATTTGCAGTGCGTTTCTTTATTTTGGTTGTGTTGTGAGCATTTGCAGCGTGTGTTGTCAAATTGATGAAGCTGTTTTTTTAATTTGCAGGTGCTTTTTTTCTATTTGCAGTGTGTTTCTTTATTTGGTTGTGTTGTGAGCATTTGCAGCATGTGTGTTGTCAAATTGATGAAGTTGTTTTATTAATTTGCAGGTGTTTTTTTGCCACCATACAATCCCTTTCCAAACATTGTAATTATTCCAAAACAGACTCAAATGTTTTGAAAGCTTTTTAATGTTTATCTAGAGTGTATACTGTATGGGGTTACTGGGGCTTGTTGTCACATTTTTAGCATTTGTAGCACTTGTTGAATATGCATCATGCATTCAAAGACGTGTTATCAGAATATATTATGAGAATGCTAATTGCGCAACAAGTATGTGGTTAAATTTTGTAACTTTATTGAATTAAATCAAAGCAAGAAAATTAAGTAGTAAGCCTGCTTTATGCAGCACATGTATGACACATGTTCCCTATCAATACTCCTTTTTCTCCAGTGACTGAATCTTTTTCAATAACGCAGTGTAACTGCACAGCCATTGGTTTGCAAACAAATTAAAAACTAACCAATGGCTCGGCAGCCGAGCTGCATGAGCCTATGGCAAAGAAGCCCGCCAGAGCCCTCCAATATTGGCAGGCCCATCTGGCTATATAAGCAGACATGTCGCCATAGGATTCTCAGATTTCTTCTTCAGCGATGGCAACAATCTTTGCTGAGACTAAGGGACTTGAAGCTTCACTGTTGAAATGCCTCACAGCAGATCAAGACCTCTCTGCTCGGCCAATCTCGCCGCTTCTCGCAGCTACCTAACAGCTCATCCCTACCACCGCGTGCCTTGCTCTCTCCTCAGAGAGAGGCTTCCCCCATCCTCTTCTCCCAGCCAGACCAACATCCCTCTGCGGCCACGAGCAATCTGGTCTCGTTTGGTAGGAGTGAGTGTGACGTGCTTGACAACAGAAGAAGGACGACTACACATCAACTGCCTCAACAGTAGTGCCCTACATAAATTGCCAGGAAGGACTCTCCTTGAGGTGTCTCTTTTACTCTAGTAGAACTACTCCTAGAGTGGGCTCAGCTTAACAAGCCTTTGCTGAGAGCGATGCATGTGCCGGGCAGGTAGAACCAAGGAGCAGACATGCTGTCTCGGAGCAATGTTCCCTCAGAAGAGTGACCCAACATCCTCTTTTATGGTTTTCCCCTGAACGCCCTGATCCCACAGGTAATCAGGTGAATCAGGGAGCAAGGGCACAGGGTTCTGTTGGTAGCCCCACTCTGGAAGAACCAACACCAGTTGGTGGGCAGGAACAACCTGGTTGTTCGCATCTTGAAGGGGTCTAGGAGGCTTAACCTGCCTCGCCCCGCCACACTCCCTACATGGGATCTGTCCATGGTGCTGAGGTCTCTAAGGAGCTCTCCCTTTGAACCACTACTATCCACTGACTTTTGTTCCCTGATGCTAAAACCGTTCTGCTACTGTGTAGGCATTGGTAAAGTGAATGGGAGATCTGCAGGTGCTCTCTGTGAGCCCCTCTTGCCTGGATTTTTAAGGTCATCCTAAAACCAAGGTTCAGATACAGACACACTGTACATACCATCTCCACCCCCTTCAGAGCACAGGTGATAACTATATCGGTACGTCCCCCCTTGGAGGAAGACTAGGAGTTAAAACTGCTCTGCCCAGTCAGTGCGTTGAGAAACTATATATAGTGTTTCGCCTCAATCAGGCAGTCGGAACAACTCTTTATATTCTTTGGTGGCCACACCAGAGTGCTTCCAGTCACTAAGCAGAGACTCTCTAAATCTGTAGTTTGCTCTAGCTTACTCCTCCTTGTGCCTACACTGCCCCATGGGAGTAAGAGCCCATTCCACTAGAGGCATGGCCTCGTCTTGGACTTGGTCTAGTGGTGTGTCCATTGCAGAAATTATGTAGTCAGATGGCCCCGTCCATATTGGTGGGCTCTGGTGGGCTTCATCACCATAGGCCATTGGGTAGTTTTTCATTTACTGCATGAACCAATGGCCATGCATTTACACTGCGTTATTGAAAAAGCTACAGTCATCGGAGAAAAAGGAGTTTTTTCTTAGCAGACGCAGTACTCATTCCCATTTCTCAGGGAACTGAGGTTCAATTTGTAACCGAATACGTTTTTTATACATAGCTTAATACCTAGCTTACATAGGTAAATATAGCTTATAGAAAAGGCATCACTTTTTTTTTTTGGTAGGTCTTATCAATTCTACCCAGGAAAACAACCTGACCTGGTAACAGCCTATGGTATTTGTCACAGTGGGAACCTGCCATTGAATAGCATATTATAGACTATTTACAGGTTGTCAGTTCAGTTTAAACAATAATCCAATTCTAAAGCTCAAAATTATTCAGCATATAGTTCCCATCCAGATTCCCAATATAAACAAGAACTCAGTTCAAGTTTAATTTAAAATTATGTAAATTTACAATGTATGTATATTGCCCCCTATATATCTTGTAAGATAAACAGTAAGATATTACATTTTACCACACACAACCAAAAATCTAGTAGAAAATCTAAATACAGTGCACAAAAATGTCCCTTCCCACTCAGTTATAATAAGCATAATTTAGTTGTTTTGTAGCATTTGTTGAATATGCAATGCAACACACATTCAATTAAATATTATCCGACTATATACTATGAAAATGGCAACTGTGCTACAAGTATGTGCTCAAACATTCTCATTCTAAACCAGATCTTATATGCAAGAGAATTAAGTAGGTCTATTTTATGCAGCACATGCTTGACACAGCACAAACAGTGACACTAAGCCTGCACGTGTGGCCTTTATCTCCTCCCTGCCTCCCTACAGACCAATCTTTCATCAGACTCTTTCACTTTCGGTCAACAGATCCTGCTCTCATCCACTAGAACTAGCTGCAGTGATCCTTTCATCTACTATAACATGTTAAGTGCTTCAGATCAGTCATAATTCAGTGTTTGCTATAACACAAGTCATGCCGACCTGTATCCAAATATGCAGTGTACAGTTTAGCCTACACATTCAGCCACTGATCCTAAAATCCACTGATCTTCTTTCAGCCATTAACTCCTTAATCTTGGCTCATGCCAGTTCCCTGTCCACAGCCTTAATCCCTGCTGACCTCTTTGCCATATTTGATATCATTGACAACTTTGCAAAACAGCAGTTTTGCTATGTTTGTATGATTAGTCACATCTGTTCATTGTCACATCAGCATCATATGTTTGGTTTTGACTGAGAGCCAAAACAGCTGTCCATACACAGCCATACCTGATAATTCCAGTTTTTCCAGGCGTTCTGAGACTTGTTTATAGCAGAAAGTTTGTCGGGAGATTTTTACAGTTTAAAACTGCTGAGTCAGTGAGCTTGGTTAGATAACTGATGTATTTCTAGTGCTATGCTATTAAAGACTCTCACTAACCTTTCTGCTCAAGTCTGTAGTAGATTAAATGTCAAGTAATTTCTAGCACTAAAGTGAATTGTATAATTGATTTTTTTCTCCCTATTATACTCTACTGTTCAAAGGTTTGAGGTTGTTTAAGATTTTTTAAAATGTTTTTTTTTTTAAGAAATATCTTATGTTGCATTAATTTGATCGAAAATACATTAAAACTAATATTGTGAAATATAACTACAATTTAAATGTTTTCTACTGTCTAAGTTGCTGTATGTTTTCATATAGTGTATAATTTCCTTGTTTTATCTAAAAAAAATCTGATTCCATAGTATGAGGAACCTGACAAAAATGTTTGTCGTGTTTCTCTTGGGAAATAGACGTGTGAACATGTCTCATATACCCAGCAAAACTATTATCCCCTCTCTGGATGCGTGTATGTGGTTTGTCGTCTGTAACCTTAGAGACCAAGCAAGCAGAGACACTTCTGAAATGACTCATTCAAGAGCAGAATGCATGTAAACAGATTTAATCTTAAAGGAATAGTGCATCCAAAAATATATTTGGGAAATATTTTCTCGCCATTTTTTTTTTTTCATTTTATCATGCTGTTATTCTTTTTGGAGAATGGAAAATGCAGCTCATTTCCATACAATGATAAACTGTCAATTTTTTTGCAGAAATTTTTTGCAACTTAATAGCATTTGTTAAATGGAAAAGAGCTGCATTAAGATTCTTTAAAGTTCCTTTTCTGTTTTGCAGGGATAAAACAAATAAAATAAAAATGGTTTGGAACAACATGAGGGTGAGTAAATAATGACAGAATTTTAGTTTTTGGGTGAAAAATTCCTTTAATCATTGGCTTTGTCTTGCAAACTGCGACAGCTATAGAGATTCACTGTGGTGTTGATGGAATAAACCTTTTCTATGTTGAGGCTTGGGAACAATCTTCAGAGTGAATGCCTCTGTGACGGAGGAAGGATTGAGCGGTTTGAAGAAAAAGTATGTGGTTATTGTTTATATAGGATTACAAATGAATACATTTTTTATACCCATCTATCTTTTTTTGAAAGCTCATAGTCCTTTGTGAAATCCTTAGTAAAACATGACTTTACTTGAAGAGTAATTTCACTGAATCTTCAGACAACATAAGCTCTCGATTTGACACCACAGTGGAAAAAGATTTACCATTGCTTGAGGGCTTATACCACATAAATGACTTTCTACAAGTGTGGCATACTGTAAAAGAGGCTTTTTATATAAAACTCAACAATGACAATTTATTTAAAAATGTCCTAAATTTTCACATTTTTAGTTTAAGTTTTAGTTAGTGAATATTATATTACGATAATAGAGACTCCACAGCATTTTGTCAAGCTGTGTTTGTGTGCATTTTGTCAATACAATAAAAAATTATCTGATGGCACATTCATTTCTGAAATGAATTCATTTTATTTAGCTAATTTTACTCATCATCTTATCATATAAGTCAAAACCACTATGTGATTTTTAGATTCATTTTGCAGTTTACTTCAAAGTACTTTCAAAGATCAGATGGGTACTTTGTCATCTGTTAATATTTCTCTTTGGTGTTTAAGTTTGACGTCCTAAATAAAAGAGGGAATTCCTTTTGATCATTTATAAATGATGGTTTATGTACTGAGAGACTGAGCTCCAGTCTGATGGGATAGCCTTATGAGACTAAATAGTAAAGCAACTTCCTATCCACAGCACCTGGGAAACATGAATCAAAAAGAATGCTTCCTTATCTTCATCAGACCTGGTGATAAATTATCTGCTAATTACGTCCTCACGATATTCACTCTGTAAAACCAAAAACATAAAGTGTACATTCATACAAATTTAATTCAAGAAACATTATGGCGATGAAAAACCGCTTCAGTTTGTATTGCACATAAATATTACTCTTCTTTTCTATTAATTTCTCTACAAGCAGGTCAAAAAAAAAAAAAAAAACTCAGGAAGTGACAACCTGTTGCTAAGGATTTTTTATTCTTACAAGGATTTTGACAGATTTACAAGGACATTAGTTACCATTAATGTTATTAGACACTCTTTGCCTTGCCAAAAGCTGTAATGATAACTAACAGACAGACAATTTTCTGACACTTTTGTAACCTTTTTTTATACTCTGAGCTGAGATTACTTAAGATACATAATGCAAACATAATGTTGACAGGTGTTAAATCACTTCTTGAAGAATCACACGTACATGAGAATGTGGAGCCAAAATTATTTTGATTGCAGGTGTCTGGAGCGAGACTCCAGATCTCGGAATTCCATCCCCGCCACTGTTGAGATAACACATTATCATGTCTTTGTTAGCCAACACACTGTGATGAACTCATGTAAATATGTGACACATGCTGTGGTGATGAAACTGGAGTTTCCAAAGAGAAATCCATTACTATACACTTTCTTTTGTACTGCTACTGCGTTTCAGTTTTAAAAGTTTCAAACTAATCACAGCTTGAGAAATTTCTAAATTCTTTATGAAAAATGTGTAAAAATGTGAAAATTTACGAAAGTGTTCCTGTAGCTTAATTGGTAGAGCACTGCGCTATCAAGCGCAAGGTTGGGGGTTTGATTCCCTGGAAACACATGATATGATCTGTAAAAATTGATAGCCTGTATGCACTGTAAGTCGCTTTGGATAAAAGCGTCTGCTAAATGCATACTTTTAATTTAATTTTAATTTAAAAATCCTGTAATTTGTATTTCAATCAAAACAAACACAATGGTAAAACAAATGGTAGTTTTAATATTTCAAAACATAGAAATTTTTTTAATCTGCACAATATTAATATACTGGAAAATGAATCAAATGATTAAAATAATTCACACTCGATTCACACTTCATTTTACATTCTGCTACCAAAGTATAATATACCAATTGAGTAAGCTAAGTTTGTTTTTTCATCTGAAGAGATTTGGAGAAATTTAGCCTTACATCACTTGCTATCCAATGGATCCTCTACAGTGAATGGGTGCCGTCAGAATGAGAGTCATGAGAGTCAGAGATGAGATTGTGTGGAGAGCAAGTGATGTAATGTTAAATTTCTCCAAACCTTGTCTGATGAAGAAGTCATCTACATCTTGGATGACCTAAGGGTGAGTACATTTCAAGGAAATTTTCCAATTTTGGGTGAACTGATGCTTAAGAGGGTTAAATCATTTAAAGATGACATCAAGGAGTATGCAGACACCACAAGACAAAAAATAAATAAAAATTTGTATGGTTATTTAGCAAGACTAATAAGTCTCTTAGGCTGCAATAGTGAAGGCTGAAATCACTCTGTGTGAGTAATTTTGACTCCCCCTTCATGCAGACATTAAGGTCATCTGTGCACAACTCCCTAGAAGTCATCAGAGAAAAGATACTTCAAGCAATCCTGTGATGAAAAGCCTCATGCAGTCTGTACAGCAAATTCCTCAGTGATGTCCAAAAGCTGGTTCATTCTTCAAGACTTTGGACTTAAGATGAGCATCTTTTGCTCAGTTAGAATATTTGAAAACAAATGGATGTTGATGAGAGGAAGATATGAGAAGGCTGTTAATGGAGGCTGTCAGGGAAATTGATTTATTGTTTGTGTAGGTAATCAGTATGAAAATCTTTAGTTACTTTGAATTTATACTATATACCACTCAGAAATTATGTCTTGGAAGAGTTTCCCTGCAGCCCAGGAGAGGCTGAAAATGATTCATTGGATTGTGAACCAGCTCCTGGTGGTGTGGCTCTGAAAGTTTATGTAAGACAAAATAATTCCACAACGCAGAGAAGACTGCGTTGATGAAATACTTTACCCCCCAGAATGTGTTGCTTTAGTTGCTGCACTGCACTCATTGTTCAAATCTCTGCTTGTCTGTGTGTAACTTAAGTAAGTAGCTTTAGGAGGACATAACGGTTGTTTACAAATAGAAATTTCAACATCTGTGGCAGTTCTTTTTTAAGCAATTTAACAACCGCGTACTGTTGCGTCCTGTATTGAAATTATTCCACGACCGCTAAAAGTGGCTAAAAAGTATGTTCTATATAGTTGTGATTGAGTTTAGTATGAATGAAATCTGGACATTCTACATCTGTAATAGTTCATTAGGGTACTTCTTGCCTACTGTTTTTCCAATACTATGAATTTGGACATACTATTTGGCTCACATACTGTTTTTCACATACTACTGTATATAGTAGGGAAGTATGTGATTTCAGACGCAGCTAATGTGTCTTTATAAATCATTGACTCATTCGTTAAACTGATTCTTTTAAAACTTTGAATCATTCAAGAACAAAACCTCTGTATGTTGCTCGGAGATACACACAATGATTAAATTCAGCAGTGGCTTTGTTTGGAACTGTTTCCTTTGGGGGAATAAAAACAGTAACTAGAAAAAAAAATCTAAAATGTAAGTTTCTCAACATTACCTTTTGTTTATTTAATTGTTGGATAAAAATGTCACATTTACAATCTTGCAGTTGACTAATGTGTCAGCACAGCTGTGTTTATCTGCGGCAAAAACAGAAATGCAAATATGTACAGTAGTTGGGTAAAACTCACTTTATTTATGGAACTTAAATGACTTTTACTGAGAGGGTGGTTGTGTTGAGAGAGTGGGCTGTGTGTCACACTGCTTTTGAAAATCTCCACCTGTGGGACAAGTTACGTGGGTTTATTTTGTCACAATCACACCTCAGATCTCAGCTGTCCCCAATCTGCAATTACTGTCACTTTGAACATGAGGGAATCCCTCTTGCTCTGAGATCAAAGCAAAGGAACATCAAGCTGCAAGGCATATCAGACAGGGAAACCCTCTGTTTACTTCATATAGTCAGGTCTTTTAAAATAATTTTTATTTCATTGGCAAAAATGAGAAGTTTTCACATTTTACATATATTGAAATTTTGGATCAGACTGGATTACAAATGAACGGTTTGAGTGTTTTTTTTATGTATGTTTAGTGTTTTGTAGCTGTTATTATTTACTTTCTGTTATTTTACTATTTTGAGTTTTTGACTAAAACTCAATGCACTATTGATAATTAACCATGAAATATGAGAAAAGCGCTTATAAAATGTGATTGCTAAAATACCCACCCTCAAAACTGACTAAAAACCTTTCCTCCCTACTGAATTACAACCAAATATTTTAATATCCAATATGGCACGTTATATTTCTGTGGCTTCAGAAAAAAAAATTAATACATAAAGCCTTAAATTTACTAATAGTAGCTAATTATAATATGTTTCATAGGGATTCCTGTACACAATGTAACTAATGTAGCTGGCACTAGACCCTTGACTAAACCTTTCCCAAGCTCATCATTTTAAGTTATGAAATCTTACAAGAAATGTTTTTTTTAATTCAGATTTGGTGTTTTATAATTTCCTGAATGTTCATTGACACTTTCTTTTTACCATATATGACTTACAAATAAATATTAAAGATTTGTAAGATACACTAATCTAGGGAGGTTCTCCTCATTCTTGAGTCTCTCTGAACCTCTGTGCCGTGAAAAAGAAGCTGAAGACAAATATAAGACATTCTGTGTATGTCACATTCAAAGAAACCCAAAGGAAAGAAATTATTGCTCAGAGGATGCTCTTTCAAAGCTGGGATTCTTACTGAAATGTAAACAGTTTCAATTAATTGCTAACTTCTCAGATGCTCCTCTTTCAAACTGAGTGCATGTAAAACATCTCTTAACTGCATGTTTCTTATCATGGCAAATAAGAGAATTAACCAAAATTAAACAAAGCTCCATTATGATTTTTTTTTATTTCCTCTGGGTAAAACATTAGCAAATCAGCCAGAAAATGTTTAGAAAGAACTTGAGTAAATATAAACCAATGGTTTATTTCTCAAACTGAAGTTATTGAATTGCCATGTTGCCTGTATGAAATCATGTTGTTATGCTCTGGCATGTGTTTATTGGTTTTGGCAAGCTATCGTTTGTTGTTCTGTATCCTAATATAACCTCTGTGAACAAAATTGCACAATTCAGGATTCCACATGGTCACCCAGGCCTGATGACTCCTTTTTGGGGAGTGTGTCTGTAGTTTATGAGACAGGCACACATTTTGGCTGCTATGGCAGGTGTAACTTACTGCCACATATCATCACTTAGCAGCTGCTCAGACGTCGGGCAAAAACAAAGCCTGACTTTTGACTGTGTAGTGTGTGTAATATATATTTGTATTTATTTAACCCTCTCAAGTTTTCTCTTCAGCTTTAACAGCCCAGTGCTACATATTTATCTAAGCAGTTGAGCGTGTAATGTGCTGGCACTTAACACACACTTGCAACTGCTCTTGCCTTGAACTTATGAAATAATGTACTGTCCTATTTTGTTTTTTTCTTCTGTCTTATCTATGCCTTCACAACTGAAAATGCCAATGAAGATTACTGGCAGGGTGTGAATACTACACTACTGTTTGAAATAAGAATTATCATTATTATTATTATTTTAATAAATAAATACATTTATTCAGCAAGGTTGCATTAAATTGATCTAAAGTAACAAATAAATGCTGTTATTTTGAACATATTAACATATTAAATCAGCTTATAGGAAGGATTTCTGGAGGATCATGTGACACTAAAGACTGCTGAATGTAATGACTGCTGAAAATTCATAGGAATAAATTACATTATAAAATATATTAGAACAGAAAAGTTACTTTTAAATTGTAATATATATATATTGGCATATTTAAATCACAGTATTACAGCTATATTACATTACAATTACATTACACTATTACATTACTATAAATAAATGCTTGGTGAGCTTAACAGACTTGTTTAAAAACAATTGTTAAAAGGACAAAAAAATAGATTTTAACACACACACACACACACACACACACACACAATAACTGTGATTTGCAAATATACTAATACCAAGTTATCAGAGCTTCCACATTAATTTGATAATTTACTGTACAATGAAGAAAAGGTGCAAAAGCTGTCATTGGGGTTGGACCATTTCAAAAAGTGCTATTATTTACCATTTATATATTATGTACACTTTAGATATTAGTATGTACCTTTAAGATACCAATATGCACCCTTTAGGAGTAAATAAGGTACAAAGATGTAAGTTTTGTAAGGGGACTGCCCCAGTACTTATGTACCTTTTTTTCTGAGAGTGAATGTCTCTCATTACCTTTATCTTTAGGAATATCAGGAGAAACATTTAAGTCAGTTTTAATAATGTTTGAGCAACAAAATGTTCCTCTGGGACAAGGAGATGTGGATTTTTGGCCAACATGAGTTTGTGGATGAGCTAATCAAGCTGACAACCCACAAAGTGGGTTGTGGTTCACAGGACTGAATCTGTGATTTCAAAGAACTTAGAGTGATTGCAAGTTTCCTGTGACTCAGCTCAAGCCACTTGGTAAGTACTGTAGCTCACACAATGCGACTTAAGGCTAATCCACTATAAACCACAGCAAAGTGTTTGATGGTTCTAAGTGACTACAGACTGACCCTTTTTAACTACTCGCACTGGGATGAGAAAGGCACACTTGTCTTAAGAGATTTTGTATTTCATCAATTAAAAGTATTTTGTATTTCATCCTCCTACATGGACTTCCTTTAATTGCAAAACTGCTAATGCATTGTCAACAGATATTTCTAGATGGGAAAAAAACAGGAAGAATACATTTCTAATCATACAGTCAATGTTGTTATGATGATACTTAATACACTGTCTAACAATTCTTCAGCTAGACCCAGATGCACGTTTTTGGGCCTAAACTGAGTATTGAATCATTATCAGATCCCAGTTATCTACACATTAAGCAATAATTCACACATGTATGCTGGCATACCTCACAGTTCACTGAGCATCGTCTAACATTCCTGAATTCATACGTAGTCTATGTAATTGACGTTTATAAGCTGCAAAGGATCTAAGCTGCATGATCTACTGTATGAACAAAAAAATGCTGTATACATACACTACCATATAAATGTTTGTGGTCAGTACTTTTTTTATGTTTAACTTTTATTCAGCAAAGATGTATTAAATTCATCAAAAGCGATTACGAAAGGTTCATATTTCAAATAAAAGCTGTTCTTTTGCTTTTCTTTTCATCAGAGAATCCTGAACAAAATGTATCAGGTTTCTACAACAATATCACAACTGTTTTCAACGCTGATAATAATAAATGTTTCTGGAGGCTGAAGAAACGGCTGCTGAAAATTCAGCTTGATCATCACAGGAATAAATTACATTTTATAATAAATTAAAACAGAAAACAGTTATTTTAAACTGTTATAATATTTCACAGTATAACTGTTTTAATGTTTGGATCAAATGAATGCTGCCTTGGTGAGCATAAGACTATTTAAAAAAATACAAATCCTAACTTTGAACTGCTTGGTAGCATACTTCCTACTTATGCTACTAAATGATGGAACATGAATGAAACATTTCTCTTTTTCTAACTCCATATCTTCTTAAACATTTCAAACTTTGTATTATAATCATACCATTAAAAATGTCTCAGAGTCAAGAGCCCAAATGCCGAGGTTAAATTGGGCTGGGTTAAATAGCAGCGCTCTTGAGTGGTGGTCGGATAGTTAAATGTCAGTTGTAGAAAGTGATGTATCAGAGGGCTGGAGATAGTGTAGGCGTAGTTTGATTAATAAGGTGCCTGAAGCAGTGACTCAGCCAGCTGAAGCAGAGACCTCCGTGATAGGAGCCCCTGCACCATCCACCCATGATCAATGAACCAGGTCAAGAGATTTCCAGGTGTATCTTATACACAACAGTAAATTGAAACCAGGTTTTTAAGTCCTGGGCTCTCTGTTAACATGGTAATCTTCAATGTGAATGAATTGTGATTAATCTAACACAAACACACAATATCTTTTGTATCTTTTGTAGCTGCACAACTTCATCAGTAAGACTCAGTACATCTGAATTGTTAGCAAAAACCAGAAATATATGTTTAAACTCAAAGTATTCTGGATATTATTAAGCTCTGTGATTAAAATGCACACTCAATTAAAGACAACCCAAGTAGGTAGAATAACATACTTTGAATAAAAGGATCATCTAAAATAATAAATAGAAATCTAATTTGCTTTATGTAAAACTGAAGCAAATGAAAGATTTATGGTTTTATGTCTGCTTTTAGTTTGATATTGGTTTGATTGGCACTTTTAATGAGGAAAAAAAGATAGGACATTATTTTAATGTATTGAATGAGTTTATGAATGAGAGAAGTAAGAGCACAGTTGCAGAAAGTCTTTATGGATCGTATCATATCATATGATATCATATCATATTATTAGATATTTTTCTTTTTCCGTAAGGTGTTTATTACAAAAAATAAATTTACATTTAAATCTTTTTACAGCCTTTATATAATAATATGTATAATAATATTATATGTCATAGTTTTTGTTTCATAGATTTAATAAGGCAAAAAGAAATAACAGTGTTTCTGAACATTAATTATTAAAATATTCCATTTTTAATTATTAAAATATTCAGTTTTGCCAGTTATATCCTGTTGTCCAAATTAGGCTGCTTAGACTTTTCTGTAGCAATAAGTTGGAACATACAGTATTTCAAATCTGAGGCTACATAGGCCTTCTGTGCATCTTCTACCAGGCTGCTGGTCCATTTTTCTCTTTATAGGTCAGATGTTATTATTGGAATGGAGTCAGTCTGTCTTTGTTTGATTGTGACTTTATGAAACACAATCTGTCAATGTCTTCAAGTGCTGGGAAGATTTCTGATTTTTAATTTGCACCTAGTATATTTATTGACAAAGGCAGAATATTTAGATGATGAAGTCATTGCATCCTTTTGTTGTCTTCCAGTAAATGCATGACAAATATTAACCCACATAAGTCCAGGCTGACCAGCAGAAGGGTAAACTGTGGAGAGACCGAATGGCAGATTTTAATAATTGCATCCTTCTGCTTCTAATAATTTCTCAGCTGTCTTTTTATTTATTTATTTATTTTTTATCAGATAGCATGCTCATCATAGACCATAGGACTTTTGGTTTTATCCCTGATAAAAACTTAAATTTATTAAATGATACAAACTGACAGTAACTGAAAATTAATATAGGGGGCTAGAGGTAAATACCACATTTATCAGACAACATCAGTGCATCATGTCTTTTAATTGGATTCAGCTTTCTAAATTCAGCTTTTGGGAGGTCTAATAAATAATGGCAAGACAACAGAAAGCTGTGTGTAATACTGGCAGACTTTAAAAAAAATCATTGATGTTGACTTGATTAAGTTTGACATTTAATGTTAATGGAAACTTGATAAGATCAAAGTGAAAAATATTATTATAATCGGAATATAATTTATTATAACAAATCTACCTTTGTCAGTAAGTTGCTTTAGGGAACAAAAACAGATTTGTTCAAATGTTTTTGTAGTGATTTTCTTAACTAAATTTTCTAGTGTGTAAAATTATGTTCAGCTTAACAGAAATTACAATCATAAAAATGTAGTATGTAATGTAAAAGTACATACATAATCTAAAACTATACAAATTATTCAAAAATCTTATGACATTAAGGTTATGTGATTAAAAATATGCATTTAATATTAAGATCAAATTACTGCTGATATATTCTTGGTGGCAAGATGTTGCCTCCCAGATGAATATGAGTATAGAAGATGAAAAGAGTTCAATATAATCTGTCTGTTATGTTAATGTTCCATCTTTGTGGTTCTTTGTTATGACTATTTTAGATTATTAAGTGATGAGTGCATTAATATTAGGTCTGTAGATAAAAATAAAAAATTTAAATTTCTTTGCTTCATGTACTGCAGTATGACCTGGCATCTCCTGACAAGAGCATTTTCTTATCTCGTAACTAAGTGATCACAGCCCACCTATTAAGTCAAGTTCAACCATAGCACCTGTAAGGAGGAGAGTGCCAGCTGAATACATCCATGAACCTTTAATCTCCTTTGGCCCATAGATCACATTTCAGCCATGCATCCCTGTCCAACGCCCTCTGATAAAAAAAAAGAAAGTCTTAAACATCCTTATCTTTGTAACAGCTGCTCCCCTCCTTGCTGATGGCCATCTTGTTGGCTGACTTTTACCACCCCTACCTTTGTTAAACAACAGTGGTGTAGATATTGAATTCACTTTACAAATTATTAAATCTTATCTGGTGGCTTTCCATGCGTAGACTTACATTAGAGCACTATACGGTATGTTGCAGTGAATATAGTTAATATACACTGACTTTGTCATGCTCATTCCACTCCATCAGTGCGCCTGTTGGCTACAGTATGTGTGTTGACCTGAAACATGAAAGTAATGAGGTGTGTTGTGTAAGTGCTGAATCTGAGGTAATGATGAAATGAGTGGAAATGAACCTGTGGGGAAATCCCTGGCATGGCGATGAGGATTAAACTAATGAATTAATAAAATTGGAACAACCTAGAAAACATCAAACAAAACAGGGAGAGAATTGTGTGTGGGAAAGTTACAAATAACTGCATTTAGTTCTCTGCATCCTTATCTTGATTGTGTATCTGGATTTTTAGTTCAACCTTGCTGCACAGAGCCCTCTTGATAAAATAAAATAGGATAAAATAAAATACATATTAATATTTTAATTATTATTATTATTTATTAACTTTAAATTTGGTTTTTATCATCAGTACATTTAAATAATTTATTTTTTATTCCTTCATTAATGATTTATAATATACATTAGAAATGTATTTATATCATGCAAGTGCACATTATTTTCCATATAGTCATTTGTGTTGTCCTACACAATGCTGACATCTATTGGTGAACAAATGAAAGTTCATTTCAAGCTTGAAATTGTTTTAGCATTATGAGCAATCATTTCAAGTCTTGATTTATTCTTTTAATTCATTTGCACTAGGCTGAATACATTAATTTACACATTTAATGATACTTTTTGTTAATTTCAATGTCTAAATCCTGTTAAATAAAACAATTTGTTCATAGGTATAATTACAAAACAAGTATAAACTGAAAAAAGTTTCCAAGCAGTACTTCATCCAATTAATAATTTGTCTTTCAATTTAATTTACCATTTTTTGTTTTATTATTCAAGTAATATATATTTTTTAGTTCAAAACATCGATAAATATAAATATCTTTCATTAAGAGCTCAACTAAGACATATTTGTTTTGACCAATGTAAAATATCAGTTTAGATTAACTCATATTATTATATAAACATCAACCCCAGATTCACAGATAAGTTTCAGATGGAAATGCATGTTCTTAACTGAAAATATCTTGTACTGGAACATCTTAAAATATGTCAGTGCCATTGTCGTGTCTTAAGATGCACACCAGTAAGTTACCGGTTTTTAAATATCCTGATTTAGCCTAGTCCCGGCTTAAGCTAAGCCCTGTCTGTGAAACCCTGCATCTATGATCAAACATGGAAGTTATACAAGAATGAATCAATGTCGTTGTTTACATCAGGAATGTACATACAGTACAGACCAAAAGTTTGGACACACCTTCTCATTCAAAGAGTTTTCTTTGTTTTCATGACTATTTCATGGCTATTTGACCAAGAAGGAGAGTGATGGGGTGCTGCGCCAGATGACCTGGCCTCCACAGTCACCGGACCTGAACCCAATCGAGATGGTTTAGGGGTGAGCTGGACCGCAGACAGAAGGCAAAAGGGCCAACAAGTGCTAAGCATCTCTCGGGGAACTCCTTCAAGACTGTTGGAAGACCATTTCAGGTTACTACCTCTTGAAGCTCATCAAGAGAATGCCAAGAGTGTGCAAAGCAGTAATCAAAGCAAAAGGTGGCTACCTTGAAGAACCTAGAATATGACATATTTTCAGTTGTTTCACACTTTTTAGTTATGTATATAATTTCATATATAATTCCACATGTGTTAATTCATAGTTTTGATGCCTTCAGTGTGAATCTACAATTTTCATAGTCATGAAAATAAAGAAAACTCTTTGAATGAGAAGGTGTGTCCAAACTTTTGGTCTGTACTGTACATTTAAATTACTTTATGCACTAAAATGTACACGTATGCCACCTCACAGCAGAACTCCAGATCATCTGTCATGTGGGTTAACTGAGACCTGAACTAGGAGGATCACTTTATCGACAGGTACACTGCACTATTAAATGTAAACCCTGAAGTCAGATGCCCTTATAAAGACTGTAACTTTACTGTTTGATCTTCACAGAAAAGTTGTCAACGACAAGCCTGACATCACCCACATCACCACCCATTTTTTACAGTAAACCAGGTATGTATAAGTGCATTCATCTCTTGTTGTATTTGCCATAATTACAAGATTCCAACTTGGAAAAAGAATTCAAGTCCTTGTAGAACTCATAATTACCATCTGTAATCTGGGAATTTTCTGTGAGTTTCTACTTGTATCACGTGACTGTACCTGACTGTTGCAGATTAATTTAGGCATCGATAGTGTTGCCATAGAAATGCACAGTTCCCGGTCTAAGGACATGAACAGCATATCTAAGTAGAACATAGTGTGAATGCAGCATTTGATCTTGAGTATTTGACAACAGCATTATATAACTGGCTTGATAATGTCTTCATTGATCTGTTTCTTCCTCTGTTTGGATGCAGCTAACAAGACAGACTCCAGTAAGAATCCTCAGTGTTGATCAAGCAAGTCCACATCTAACCAATCTAGAGTGGGAATCATCGGAAGAAAACTTTGTAATGGATGATCCGACCGATCTCAGGCCTTCTATGTCAATTTTGACAAATTTGTGTCAATCAGCAGGTAATACTCAACCTCGGAAAAGGTGAGTTAGCACCTAAAATTCAGTAGTTTTGATGCCTGAGATAAACTGTTTTATGTTAGTTTGTTACACTAGTTCATGTTTTATAGGGAAATGTTTTCAGATAAAAATTCATGTTATGTTATGTTTTGTTTTTAAATTAAATTTGGAATGTAATTAAAATAAAACAGAAAATTGCATGAATGTTCCTTTATTTGTTTGCTTTTTTCTTAATTTTCTAGTTTAACAAATTGGAAAAATAAAACAACTGATATAGATTTAACTTGGAAATAACACTGAAAATGTTTTCATTCATCCAATAAAATTTTTTTTAGGGTAACAATAAAAAAAAAATTATATTTTCTAAGTCTATAAAAACTATACAAATTAATTTCTTAAATGAGAATTTTTTTTTGATTAAATCTATATTTTATATTGTTTAGGGCAAGTTATTTATTTTGCATTGGTTCAAGTTATAAAATATAGATGTGAATCATTAATCTCATTTTTTTTTTATTGGATGAATGAAACATTTTTTTTCAGTGTAGAATAGTACGAACTGTGCTTCTGAATCACATTTACAGTGTGCACATAAAATGTATTTCTAACATTCAAAAGAGCAATTAAATCTTTAGAAACAATATAGCTTCTGGTAATGTACTTTCATAACACGCTTCATTCTGCCTGTTCAACATCCCTATTCAACCCCTACATCTGTCTTCTCATGGAGAACACTGCACATTTAGTCTCCTCCATGTATTTCTCTCTCGACAACAGTGGCACATAAATAAAAATACACCTGTTGCACACTATTGATATTAAAGTTCCTGTAGTGGCTGTAGTAAAAATAGAGCTCCAACATTGATCACTGTACTACTCTGATGTAACCGGCTCGTCTTGAGTCACGTGTCAGACTTGAGCTCTGGCTCTGTGGATGTCTGTCACTATTGTGGCAGTGGCACCCAGCGGCATAGAATAGGCTGTGCTCAAATTCTGCAGTGCAACCACCAGACACTTCCAGCTGTAATGGAGAGCTTTCCCCATATTCTGGAAAAAAAACAAAGATGAATGAATATGAGGTAACACTTTATTTATAGTCCACTTTAGACATTCTCAGTAACTTTGCACTACATGCAAACTACCAATCATTTGAGTGTTAGTAGATGGTCTGCTTATATCTACTAAAACTCTGAGTTAGCTGACATGTAGTTGCAAAGTTACTCAGTAGAATGTCTGAAGCGGACTATCAAGTGTAACTGAAAAAGACTATCAACATAATACAGTTGTATTAACAATATGCAGAGTCCCCCATGATGAAGCAGCTTGTTTTTAAAGGTTATTATTATTAAAGAGAACCTATGGTTAAAATAGTTTATTTTAATAGATTAAAATAATTATTCGTGGTAATGTGATAACGATTTAAAGAACTATATTGCTTTATGATCTTGAATAAGAACAGTAAATAAAATAAAAACAATAGTTGTTGAGAAAACAATTAAATAATTTAAAGCGAATATATAATAAAATAAGAATTAATTGGTCTGTTTACGTAACATCTTTTAGAATTTTAATTAAACATCATATACACTAATCCAAAACCTGTTGTGAAATTCTGTAGAAAAATACAGTTATCAAATAATTTGTTGTTGATTTAATTTAATGTTTCTGTCAGAGCTGTTTATATTAAATAGGTTAATTGTTTCTGCGTTACTCAGACGGTAAGCATGTGTTATTATATTTAACGTTACCGTGTAAATAATCATGACCAGACAAACAAGAAACTTTCACAGTTAATCACGTACTTTTCTTAACTTTCTGTATTTGTCGTGTGTTTTTTCTTTATATGGTCATCTCGTGGTTGGTCAACAATATCGTCCTCAACCAGCGGTTGGTATTTCTCTGGTAGAAAAGCGAAGTGCGCTTGTTTGGCGGACTTCTTTTTCTCGTTCACGCGCTTCGATGAGTCCAGCATATGCGGCTCGTCCTGAACATTGATTTCTTCCTCAGCTGCTTGATCGTCGTCAGTGTGAACTGTTTTAGATTTGTTATTCTTTTCCTGCTTGAATTCGACGCGTTTTCGATACATTTTATTCGCATTAAAGTACGCTGTCCATCGGTATCAGCTGAATGTGTCAGGAGCGAAGTTCACGAAACGAAACTTCGACCGGAATAGTTAGGCGCATGCGCAGGTAGGTGCGGGCTAATCACTTGACAGAATCACTAGATATGCAGCCATTATTACAAACCTGATTTTATCTGCTTAGACAGTTTTTAGTAGCCTATCACTTTTCTTTTTGAAATTGGTATTCAGTAAGTGTTATGCTATAATGCTACTGTCTTATTCCATGACATAGGCCTATCATAACATACGTACGTCATCTGATGACTTCAACTGAAGAACTTGGACAAAGTTCAGCTTGAGCTGTAAATTTTAGTGTGTGAGAGGCAATAGTGGAGTTTATGCATAGACCTATCATACACTGAAACATTGGGCCTACATCACTTTTTATTTGTATTTATTTATTTATTTTTAAAGAATAACTGTACCAGCTTTGCTTTTATGCACATGTCTGACTGCTCTACCATTGATTTATAGAGGTTTTTTTGCAGGTATGACACTTTTAGTTTATGGAAGTAAATATATTCTTTACTACAATACAAAAGAATGTAAATACATCTCAATAGTCTGACACAATATTTTTTGGTTAGATGATTTAATCGTAGGTTTTGATGTGAAATACATCTTGTTGCATATGAAAGTTACTTTTAGATGTTTAACATATCAGCTTGGACTCCACTACTCCACTGTGCCTTAATTGACATATTGATTAAATCTTTCAATCAGGTTTTATGGCATGTGTTTATTATTTTATTTATTTATTATTTATTTATTTATTTATTTATTTATTTATTCTTGTGTTATCCCTGTGTTCTCACATTGGATTATGTTCATCCTGAACTATGAATGACAAGTCAGAGAAGTCACTTTTTTGGTCTTTTGACTGATTGGAGAAAGTTTCATTTGGAGGCCTGTGGGTGGGGGGTATGTTATAAAGGCTCAACTGGATGGGAGTATTTAAGAGAAGCTGGTGAAAAATAGTAATAATAATAAAATGAAGAGTTTTAGTGCCCATAAAGATGGACACTTAGTTGTGACTATTACTCATCCTTGGTGCACATCTATTGGCATGTAAATTTTTATATCTGTCTTTTAAATTTTGTACTATACATTTGTTCTTAAGCTATAGTACTATCTGTATCTACCACTATTTTTCTTATTTCTTCTACCAATTCACCAATTTTTCTCATTTTCATCTTATTGCATTATTATAAATAGGTGTTTGTCTGTATCTCATGGAAATCTTGAGGATGTTCACTGTTCTTACATTTCAATTGGATCTTTTTTTATGTTGTCTTTTCCTAAAAGATATAATATAAAAATATTTAATATTCTTATTTATATTTTAAAATATAACATATTCAATTAAGCCATATTTTCTATGCCTGTAGAAGCAAACAATGAGGTAGTTGAGGAAGACAGTGGAGTAGGACAGCCACCCATATGCCCATGTAACCGACCAATACATAACATGTTGATCCTCTGTTAGTTAGTGGTGACATACATTAACCTATCTGCAACCAATCAGGATGCGCTTCTTTAGTCTTGCCTTCTGTGCTACAATCAACTGCAGAAGACAGCAGCACTGAATGCTACACTCTTAAGAAAAATGATTCTAAACAGTATCAGAAAAGGGTTCTTCAGCTTGTAACAATAGCAGAACCTTTTTGGTGCTAAATAGTAACCTTTTAATAGGGTTCCATAAAAGAACCAAACTTTGAAAGTGCTATATAGAACCTTAATGATGCTATAAATTACCTTGTTAATGATGGTTTATTTTAATTAATATTAGTATATTCATATAACTAATATTAGTTTTAATAATATTATTTGAATAAATAATAATTTTGAATGACTTTTTACCCCTCTATCTGCCTGGTCTTATATTCTTATAGCTTCTATTAAGGTTTTCATAAAAACAACAACTCCACATATATAGCAACTCCACTGTACATTCTGTAAATCATAGCTTCACTTACTCTGCACTTTGGGTGAACTAACCCTTTAATTTCTTTGCGACTGAAGAAAGAAAGACATTGACATCTTGGATGACATGGGGGTGACTTAATTATCAGAAACTTTTTATTCTGGAAGTGAACTAGTCCTTTAATGGAAAATGTCAGTTCAGGAAATCATGTGCTTTTAAACGTATTTATTTGGTCAGGATTTCTTGCATTTCAATGAATGGGAGTTATGTAATGTGTAAGAATTTGAAATTTGTCTAAAAATAAGTTCCTCTAATTTTAAGGTGCTGAGCCAACTGAGGCCACAGCAGTTGTAAAATACAACCGCAATAAGAACATCCTCACCACCGACCTTCAGATCCCTGATTATGACCTTGAAGCTGGCAGTTACAGATAGCAATGCTAAAGGAAATAAGTTAAAATTCATGTAAATTTATGTAAAATTTATGTAACTAACAAATACATCCCACAGCCGTCAGGGATCGGGCAGACCCGGTTCCAGCCAATCGCCAGCGCTCACACTCTCCCGAATTCTAATCACCAGCACCTGATCTCCATTACCCCTGCACTATAAGACACCTCCGGAAACCCCAGTGCACTGTCAAGCCTCCAACAGGGATTGACCTCATGAACTTGTCTCCGACTCCTCGTCTTCATGAAAACTCCAGCTGTAAAGTATGCTCACATTTGAGATAGTAACCTGTGTGTCTTTTTTTCTTCTGTCTCCAGAACGCTCTAGGCATATTCCGTGATCTGAACTCCCCTATGTGCCTTGATATCTCCTGAATGCCCATAAAATTCTTTGACTATTGAACTCTGCAAAGAGAAGAGACAAGCATTGATATCTCGTATTGTGTGGCTTTGACGTCTTGATACAGAAGCAAAGTCACCTGGCTTTCACAGAAGCAAACTCGCCTGGCTTCCACGGACACGAACTCCACAGACCCCACACCAAGATTGCACTTCCTTCCCTTTCACGATCCCCTTGGGTAAATAAATGTGGCGAGGTGATGGACCGGGTAAATTACAGTTACACTTATGAGGAAAAGTATAACTAATTGAAAAGCAGACTACGCCACCCCGTTTCACTAAACGGAGAAATTTATACAAGACACGCTGGTTCGTGACCACAGAGGGCAAGAGACGTGGATCAAAATACAAAAATACTCTTTTATTTTCTCAACAATAATTTAATATATAAAAACTTTGAGGTAGACAAGTTTTGCACTGTTAATTGTGCACCAGGCCAAAAACAAAGAAAAACAAAAATAACAAAACAAAAACACTTTTGGGCTGGGGCTTGCCAGCAGGGAGCTAGCTGGGCAGTGAGTGTCCTAAGGTCACCCCACTCATTAAATTCCACTCCACACAACACTCACACTCACTAGGTGAAAGACACACAGGCGCCCACGGCAAAACACTCTGTGAAGGAACCACCACCAAAAGAGGACAGACAGCTAGCTCCTCTGCAAAGGGCGGGCCTTCAGCTCCTGAAAGAAACAAAAACACAATATAATACACCTTCACAGTTGGCTGCGAGCTTATGAAGTTATAATAAAACAAATTCAACAAAGAAATCAACAGTCTGCAAATTACTGAGCACCGTAGTTAGCCTGGCTGGTAGTGACCTAGAAAGTTCACAATGTGGCCATGTTACAACAGCCAAAGGCTATGAACCAAATGAAATGAACCACACAAAACACAATTAGACATTAAATCACAGAAATCAAAAACCAGGCTTACAAGACAAAGAAATGTTGCTCACTTCACAATCTTCGAGGAACACACAGAGCAAAGGGCTCAAGGATAACCCAAAGGCTGGTGGTTATATATTAAGTGAGGCTAAATTATACCATCACATGCAGCTACGTCATGCATGGACGGACGGCTCGGAGGCTAGCCAGTAGCCACACACTAGTACAACCAGCTTTTGTAGCCATATGCAGATGCAATGTGAGCTAACGAAAACAAATAATGAATCACGATGATCACAGTGATATTAAATGGCAGCAGAAAACAACAGTGCCGTCTTAGCGACATTATCAATGGAGCATTTTTGCCTCCAGTCCACAATGATGAACCGCTCACAAGTGGTTTACTGCACTAAAAAGAGAGAACGATTAATGAATGAATTTAAGAAAAACACCCACCTCAGGTAATTCAAGTGGTTAGATTTACCCACCCCGTAGTAGATCGCTAGACCCACAGAGGATTAAGTTACTCACACGCAGTCTCGTTCACAACAGGCAACCCGCCAGCGTACAGAGATGTTACATCCGTTCAAGCACATTAGCCGCACTCTGATAGGGACAGCCTGCACCCACAAGCAACGTCGCATTAATTCGGACAGTAACCTGGCTCCCACGGAACTGCACGCGCACAACAACAAAGTCTGTGACGATGACGTATAACCGGGTAACCTGAACTCCGCCTTAAATAAGCCAGGGGTGGCTGCCGATAGGCTGTCAGCCCCGTCACTCAACACAAATCACAGGGCGGAATCTAACCCGCCTTGCCACAATCTACCCCCAGCTTTTGCATCGTCGCCCCGACGATGGACCTAGTCACACTACCACTAAGCGACTCCTAGTGCCAGGGCCTAAAGAGGGCAGAGACAGTATTAGACACAGCGGCCACCCTAGAGGGGTCATCCCTCACAACTTCCGGTGCCCGAGGGAGGTGGTGTCGATTCGAATGATGACCAGCATTAGCTCGCCCCGTCCGTCGCAAGGTTACCTCACCATTACCAGGTTGATCCACAGGCAAGGGTTCCATTACCCAGGCGGGTTCTGGAGCGACCGCACCAAGCTGTCTAGGGGTCAGTAAAGCCGTAGGGCTAACGCTCTCGGTTAAACATCGAGGAGCCGGCCCACTAACAGCCTGTGGGGTTTCAGGTACCAAAACCCACAGATCAACCTCCTCCGATGGAGATCCCTCCGATGGTGGTGCCTCAATCACCAAAGGGCCGCCTGTAGAAACTTCAACAGGAGAGTCCCTTCGTACACGGGTCTTCAACAGGGAGCGGTGGACCCGTTTTACACTACTCAAGTCATCCACCGGCGCAATTGTATACACAGACCCACCTGCCTGCGGTGCTCTCACCACCTGATACACCACTGGGCTCCACAGGTCCTGGATCTTATGGCGCCCTCTCACGCCATAATCCAGAAGGTAAACCAATTGACCCTCCCCCAATGGTGCATCTCGAACATGTGGGTCGTGCTGCTTCTTACGACGATCTGCCGCTACCCTTAAATGTTCTCGGGCCCCTTCGAAGGCCACCAACAACCTCGTTTGGTGCTCTATCACCCACTCATTCACCTTTCCGGATGCCATCTCTTGGTTTTTACCCAAAAGAAAATCAATAGGGAGTCTGGGCTCTTGGCCAAACATCAGGAAGTAAGGTGACTCACCAGTCGCCTGATGCGGGGTAGTATTATAGCAGAAAAGCACCTGAGGGAGCGCAGAAACCCAATCTGCCTTTCGGGAGAGGGGTAAGGTGCGCAGAAGGTAATGCAGAGTCCGGTTAAAACGTTCACACTGCCCGTTGCCAGCCGGGTGATACGGTGTAGTGCGAGACTTCTCAACCTGATACAGATGACAGAGCTGTTGTATTAGGGAGGACTCAAAGCTGCGGCCCTGGTCAGAATGAATGCGACCAGGTACACCAAATTTATAGAACCACTCCACCACCAACATGCGGGCCACAGTCTCAGCTCGTTGGTCTCGAGTAGGGACTGCAAGAGTGTATTTGGTAAACACATCAGTCATCACCAAAACACTTTCCAGCCCTGAGCGAGAAGGTTCTAGCAGCGTAAAATCAATGGCCAAGATCTCATTTGGCCGGGAGGCCAACAAGTGACCCATAAAGCTGCGGGCAACTGGCTGCGTATCCTTGGCGACCTGACACCTTTCGCACTTCCGACACCACTGGGCTACATCAGATGTCAAGCCTGGCCAATAGAAGCGCTGCCGCACAAGCTCGGTAGTTCGCTCGATCCCCTGATGCCCATGCCCCTGATGCATTTGTGTCAACACTTCCTTATGCAAGGCCGCAGGGAGAACTACCTGGAGAATCTCTTCGCCGCCATTGGAACGGAACACACGACGATGCAAAACCCCTTCTCTATCTAGTAGCCAGTCCCACTGACCTAACAGGACCCGGGCAGTTTTGGACAACTGTCGATGCTCCTCAAAAGTAGGGCGGGTTCCCAGTCTCCAGAACACCAAAACCTCCTCAATCACCGAATCAGCTTCCTGTAACTCCCTCATGTCGCCCACCAAACTAGGCAGAACAGAAACTACAGCCTGGGTAGCTTGTACCCCCAGATCTACCCCTGATGCTTCCGTCACTTCCGATGGAACCTCAGTCCCCAATAACAACCCTCTCACTGCCCCATGGCTAGCAGGGTCCTGTCTGGAAAGTGCATTGGCATTCCGGTTACTCCTTCCTGACCGATACCGGATCTCAAAATTAAATGCTGCAAGCTGCGCAGCCCAGCGCTGTTCGGTAGCCCCGAGCTTTGCAGTGGCCAGATGGCTGAGAGGGTTATTGTCAGTGTACACAATACACTGCTGCCCTAACAAGTACTCCCTAAATTTCTCAGTCAAGGCCCACTTGAGCGCCAAAAACTCCAACTTCATGGAGCTGTAGTTGGACATATTGCGCTCAGTGGGCCTAAGACTGCGGCTCGCATATGAAATTGGCCGTACCTTACCTCCTTGTTCCTGTGAAAGGACAGCCCCTAGACCGCCATGGCTAGCATCTACCTCCAGGATAAAAGGCAAGGAAAAGTCGGCATAGGCGAGTACTGGGGCGCTGGTAAACCTACTCTTCAACTCATCAAAACTCTGCTGGCACTGCTCAGTCCAGGCACTAGAAAAACCCTGCCCTGCTCGAGTCCTAGGCTTAATATCAGCCCATGCGGCAACCACTTTATGAAGAGGGGCTGCCAGTTTTGCAAACCCCTCAACAAAACGGCGATAGTAGCTTGCAAAGCCCAGAAATGAACGCAGCTCTGAGGCATTAGTGGGGCGTGGCCAATTAGCCACTGCCTCAATTTTACCGGGATCGGTTGACACTCCCTGTGCTGAAATAACATGTCCCAAATACTTTACCTCACGTTGGAAAAATGCACATTTACTCAATTTAGCCTTCAAGCCCTCATGCTCTAAACGACTTAGAACCACCTCCAACCGCTCTAAATGCTGGGATACCGAGGAAGAGAATACTATGATGTCATCAAGGTACAGAAGTACAGACCTACACTGCTGGTCCCCAAACATCCGCTCCATTAACCGCTGGAAGGTGCTTGGGGCATTGCAAAGCCCAAAGGGCATGCGATTCCATTCAAACAACCCAAAAGGGGTGCAGAATGCGGTCTTAGGTCTATCTCCCTCAGTGACCGGGACCTGGTTGTATCCACTTGCCAAATCCATCGTGGAAAACCAGCAAGCCCCGGTCAAGGAGTCCAACGATTCCTCAATGCGAGGGAGAGGGAACGCGTCCTTTCGAGTCTTTGAGTTTAGTTGACGGTAGTCGACGCACATGCGTAGACTACCGTCTTTCTTTTTGACAAGGACAATTGGTGACGCATACGGGCTGCAACTCTCCCTTATAACTCCCGCCTCCAAAAGCTGATTGATGTGAGACTTCACCACCTCATATTCTGACGGAGGTATACGCCTGTAACGTTGCCGGACAGGAACGGTGTCTAACAGGGGAATGTCGTGAGAAATCAAACCTGTACATCCCAAGTCACCCTCGTGCATAGAAAACACAGACTGAAATCTGTAAAGCAGATCCCTTACCTGACCCTGTTCTACTTCCGATAAAACAGACAGATCAAGTGCTTCAATTTGTTCCTGAACACGAGGGCTCGCTTCAGGGGCTATAGAACCCACCATTGCCTCTACAGACCTGACCTCACTAATTCCTGATGGCAAGCTAACCACACAAACGTTATTTAATGTACCAAGGACAGTGTTAGCATAGAGCAACACGTCGATGGTTCCCACATTTACCACGGGTAAATAAACAGTACCTCGCGTAACTTGCACTAATGCAGGAGAAGCCAACAAACCAGCTGGTAACCCAGACTCTGGAGGCTCAAAAAGAACAGTGTTGTTGGCATATTGCTCGGAACAAGTAGCTACCACAAACTTCATCATGCCGCCTGGGATGCGCCATGGTCTCCTCCCTCGCACTCTGACCCTTCCTGAACTTACCTCAGGGGGCTGGTTATCAACTAGATGACAATGTTGCAGCGCCTGCAGAACATAATTTGGAACCTCGATGGTCAAAGGCAATTCGAAAAGGGCCGGGCCATGTTGTCCAAAACACTCCCGGTAGCATCGGCTAAGCACATTCATTCCCAGAACACCTGGGACCCGAGTGCACAAGCCACCAGGAGGGTCCTGTACAACAAGCACGCCACATCCCGAAATCAACTGGCCGCACAATTCTATGTCCAATTCCACATAACCAATATAGGGAATTGAAAGACCATTAGCAGCTTGAAGCTGCAACCACTGGCACGATTTAAGTCGATCCTGACCCCATGGCTCAAAATGTTTCTGAAAACAGCTCTCAGTGATCGTGGTTACCATGGAGCCAGTATCCACCAGACAGGACACTTGAACTCCGCCAATCAATGCGTCAAGGTGCGGGCAAGATGACATTAAATGCGACATATTTGAAAGTTTTGAGCCAGTTAATTCCCCATCCGTGTTATGGCCCTGAATCACGGTGGGAACTAGTTTTCCGACGTTGCAAATGGGCCAGGCTGTCCTCTTCCAGCTACTGACGCGACTGAGCGTGAGGGAAATTGAGCGCGAGAAGGAGCACGTTCCCCGTCGCAATCCCGAGCATAATGACCAGGTTTTTGACACCTTCTACATATTACAGGTCCCTGCCGGGGAGGTTGACTCCGTGACTGGGGGTTCTGCAACCGGGCAAAACTTTGTGTAAGTTTAGTTAACTGCTCCTGTTGGCTTTTAAGCATATCCCTCAACTCAGCCATCTCCGAACTCCCCGGTGAACTACGGATGCCAACAAAAGGATTCCCTTGCACCCCATATTGGATCCCATGAGCAGAGGGAACAGAGTGACTTCGGGCCCTTGTGCTTCCTGGCATACCCTCCCTCTCCCATCTAAGGGCTTCGCTACGAATCTCCAACAAAGTTAACGCAGGTTGCTGACGAATCAACTGTTTTAATTCGCGACGGAGGGCGCTATCAAAAACATGTTCGACAAATTGGTCTCGCAGTAAAACATGCGAATTTGGCATACCGTGAGGAGACTGTTGCTTCACTTGCTCAAGGAGACCCATCAGGACAAGGGAGAACTCCAACAAGCTCTCCCCTTCCTGTTGCTTTCTCGAAAAGAAAGCCTCCTGCAATGAAACATATGACTGTGAGCAACCATACAATTCTCGCAAAGCTGAAATAATCCTCCCTGGGTCCTTACGCTCCACTTCTGGGCGGTACTTAATCTCTTCCCTTGCCTCCCCTTCTAAGTGGTCAAACAAATAAAACGCCTTATCGGTTTCAGAAAGGTGACGAACGCGCATACAAGCCTGGGCCTCCTCAACCCACTCTTCAATGCCAATGCCAACCCTGCCATTAAATTTTGGACACTTTCTGTCTCGTGGTACAAAAACAAATCGGTCCGGTCGGGTGGCATCAACATTACTGTGTTGCAAAGGAACAGAAGGCCCAGGTAAAAGCGGTGCATCAACAGGACCTGGAGGCACAGGAACACGCTCCTGACGCAACCTCTCGTTGTCTGCTTTAAGCTGATTAATCATTTCCCTCAATTGTTGTAACTCCTCTTCCATATTTTAACTACAAAATCACTTACCAATGAAAGAAGAATAAGCCCACAATAAGGGCTAGAATTTATACACAAGACGTGCACTGTTGCTCTGCTGCCACTCCAAGGAAATGTCAATCCTAAAATACAAAAAGAAAAAAAGAAAAGACAAACAAAAACAACAACAAACAATTGTACAATTAACCCACGTCTCTGTCTCAAAGTGGAAACCCTGCCGACTACGCCAAAATGTGGTGAGGTGATGGACCGGGTAAATTACAGTTACACTTATGAGGAAAAGTATAACTAATTGAAAAGCAGACTACGCCACCCCGTTTCACTAAACGGAGAAATTTATACAAGACACGCTGGTTCGTGACCACAGAGGGCAAGAGACGTGGATCAAAATACAAAATACTCTTTTATTTTCTCAACAATAATTTAATATATAAAAACTTTGAGGTAGACAAGTTTTGCACTGTTAAGTGTGCACCAGGCCAAAAACAAAGAAAAACAAAAATAACAAAACAAAAACACTTTTGGGCTGGGGCTTGCCAGCAGGGAGCTAGCTGGGCAGTGAGTGTCCTAAGGTCACCCCACTCATTAAATTCCACTCCACACAACACTCACACTCACTAGGTGAAAGACACACAGGCGCCCACGGCAAAACACTCTGTGAAGGAACCACCACCAAAAGAGGACAGACAGCTAGCTCCTCTGCAAAGGGCGGGCCTTCAGCTCCTGAAAGAAACAAAAACACAATATAATACACCTTCACAGTTGGCTGCGAGCTTATGAAGTTATAATAAAACAAATTCAACAAAGAAATCAACAGTCTGCAAATTACTGAGCACCGTAGTTAGCCTGGCTGGTAGTGACCTAGAAAGTTCACAATGTGGCCATGTTACAACAGCCAAAGGCTATGAACCAAATGAAATGAACCACACAAAACACAATTAGACATTAAATCACAGAAATCAAAAACCAGGCTTACAAGACAAAGAAATGTTGCTCACTTCACAATCTTCGAGGAACACACAGAGCAAAGGGCTCAAGGATAACCCAAAGGCTGGTGGTTATATATTAAATGAGGCTAAATTATACCATCACATGCAGCTACGTCATGCATGGACGGACGGCTCGGAAGCTAGCCAGTAGCCACACACTAGTACAACCAGCTTTTGTAGCCATATGCAGATGCAATGTGAGCTAACGAAAACAAATAATGAATCACGATGATCACAGTGATATTAAATGGCAGCAGAAAACAACAGTGCCGTCTTAGCGACGTTATCAATGGAGCATTTTTGCCTCCAGTCCACAATGATGAACCGCTCACAAGTGGTTTACTGCACTAAAAAGAGAGAACGATTAATGAATGAATTTAAGAAAAACACCCACCTCAGGTAATTCAAGTGGTTAGATTTACCCACCCCGTAGTAGATCGCTAGACCCACAGAGGATTAAGTTACTCACACGCAGTCTCGTTCACAACAGGCAACCCGCCAGCGTACAGAGATGTTACATCCGTTCAAGCACATTAGCCGCACTCTGATAGGGACAGCCTGCACCCACAAGCAACGTCGCATTAATTCGGACAGTAACCTGGCTCCCACGGAACTGCACGCGCACAACAACAAAGTCTGTGACGATGACGTATAACCGGGTAATCTGAACTCCGCCTTAAATAAGCCAGGGGTGGCTGCCGATAGGCTGTCAGCCCCGTCACTCAACACAAATCACAGGGCGGAATCTAACCCGCCTTGCCACATAAAGACCGTTTAATTCACTTAACTCTGCCTCCGTGTGCTAACCTGACAACAGCTTTCCCTAGTTGGGCATGCCAGGTAAAATAAAAATGTATATTACGTGTAAACACTCAATAGTGGGAAACAAAAATCTAGGAGACTTTTACTTTAAAATGACAGACACTCTTATGGGCTGTCTCCGTTGTTAATCTAGATGTGTTTCTGATCAGGTTAGTCTATGAGGGACAGTCTGATTGAGCTTATTGACCTGACTGACCTCTGCCACTTGCAGCTTGAAACAACCTTTAACATGCCAGAGACTACATCTGTGCAGAAAGCCGTCCTCAGATATGGTAATGAAGCACACTTGTTTCTCGGTGATTTTGCAGATAATAAGGTTGACCTTTAAGTTGATAAACGGTATAATACCGTAGCCAGCGTCAGGCAAATGTTTATGATGTCCTTGACCAGAAAGTCACTAAGACTGATGTGAAACTTTGTCACATTGTTTCAAAAGGTTTAGAGGTAAGTGCATGAAATCATGCTTGAGATTCATCTAAATTACTACATGTCTTTTGCCATTTTTTTTTTTTATTAACATTTTTGAATGGCATTGTTGAAAATTAACATTTGATAATTTGACCTTTTTGTTCATAGGCAGTGAATATTTGGCTGGGTAAATTAGCAGCAGGCAGTACATTTGTGAACCGTACAGAGGAGCAAAAGAATTACACCAGTGCTCACTATGCCATCTTTGCCAGACAAATTGGATCTTAAATCGTGAGTGATTTATTCTAAGAACTTGTTACATTTATAAAAAAAAAAAAAAAACTAGACTACACTAGATATAGAGAAGACTAGGTCTAGGTGTCACATGAAAACTTTGTCCCAGGGCAGGTCACAAAAGACAAGCCACTTTAACATTATGTAAAATGAGAATACAGTGTGTGTTCAAAGTTTAGACTGGGAATCTTTATTTATAGATATATTATATACATTGATATTGACCATAAACTTTGCTCTCTTTTATGTTCGGTGATGCTTTGAGGTACCAGTTCAACAAAGGCAGAATCTCCATTTCACTTCCTCTTCTCTAGGGAGCAATGTCATCTGCTGAACTCCACATCGCTCTCACGCTCGCACACTTCAAATTCCCCTCATAGGCCTGGATATTCCTGAGAACAAGTTACCATTCACAATTCCCAGAGCTTTAGACTTCTTACCCATGTTACATGTAACAGAAATGTCTATCAAGATGAACTGCAATGTTTATGACTGGGTGGGCTCTATCTTAGTAGGAAACAACACCGTTATGTTCCCAGTTACATTGCTAAGTACAAAATGATGGCCAGCTGCCCCATGATACCCCTGTCATACAAAATTGAACGTATTCAAGTCAAAATCCTATTAAGCTAATCTACAAAGATAATTCTCATAATGGCAATCATCTTTGTAGATTAATCTTCAGTTTATTGGAATTCGTTTTACTTCACTAACATCAAAATATAGATTTTTTTTTTTTTCTCTTCACGTAGGTATGGGCATGATCAGTGGTACAGTTGATACTTTGAAGTACCTTGTCACGATCGTCAGCTGGAGTGCCCATGAACTTCAGTAGAAGGCACTCCACTCAGGACCCATTTCCAACTCCATTTCCCAGAATCCCGTGTTTAGGGTTAATCACTACCAGGTGTTCCCCATTACCACTCCCCTGTATAAACTGTGTTTGGACTCTCTAATAGGGCGAAGTCTTGTTTAGTTCTGTCTGGCATTTCCGAGCGTTTTCCCTGTGTTTGTTCCTTCCGTGTCTGATCTCGGATTGTTTATACCAACTTTTATTCTCTGCTGCCTGCCCCGACCTCTGCTTGTTGCTGATTTTGGATATCCCTGATGCTGTTTTCTCACATCATTGCCTGTTTGACCATTCTCTTTATTAAACCACTGCATATGGATCAGAACATCTCTGACTCTGTTTCACCTTGTAAATGGATCTATCAGTCATTGTTTACTTGATGCCAGCCTGAGTGTCTTTGAAACTATGAGTATGGCTGATAAAATCAGTGGTAGGGCCAACTATAGGGTTGAAGCATCTATTCCAGTTGGCCTGCACACCTCTGTGTATTATTTGGCTCAGTCAGCTTCCATGAATGATGAGATAATTAGAGATGGGAACTTTGGATTTATCAGAATAGGTTTTTCTGCCAACTCCAGCCTCTGCCAGTCATATACACAATATGCTCAAAAGAGAAGGAAAAGGAGAGTCCACAGTGAAGTTTAACTCCTCAATCATCCACTGTCAGAATGTTATCAAAGGCTCCTTTGTCAATGGTCAGTTGTCACTTTTGTCAAAAAAAAAGTGCAAAATGACATTCTGAAGCATATAGCAGAGTTAAAGCATAAGAAAGGCTTTCTGTGATGTCAGATGGTAGTATATGATGGCACTTGGAAAAGCTCTGCGCTGTAAAGCTGAACTTGATGTTATGAGTGAAGAAGCCAGACTGAAAGTTGAAACCCAGCATTTTTGTCTATTTTAAGTCATTACTTTTAGTCAAGCTGCAGTTACCAACAATTATTTTGGTAGTTATTTTCTATGTGCACTATTAAAAATAAAGGTGCTCTAAAAGTTTCTCCAAGCGATGCCATAGAAGAACTATTTCAGATTCCACAAAAACACATTCAGTCAGAGGTTTTTTAAAGAACCATCTCTTTCTTACCTTTTTATAATCTGAAGAAACTTCTTTCACCACACAGAACCTTTTGTGAAACAGAAAGGTTCTTTAGATGTTACAGGTTCTTTATAGAACAATTTAGTCAAAAAGCTTATTCTATGGCATCGTGAAGCACCTTTATTTGTAAGAGTGTTGTCTTCAAAGAAAAATAGTCATTCATTCTTCTCTCTTTAGAGAATTGCTTTTCTTTTTTTTTTAAATACCATACATTATTGTAGGTCCTCTATGCCCCACCTCTCTCAAACACTTATGTTACCAGAGGGTCTGGGATACTATATAATCTCATTTGACTTTACTGAATATGTGGAAGAACTATCTGATCAAATTCCAAGTGAAGACATAGAGAGAGTGTTGGATTCTGCAAAATATGTCATTGTAAACTGGATAGAGGAGTGCGAAATTCCAAAGAAAATCAATAGAGTTTACTTAAATGCACAAAAGCTTATTTTAACTTGATGTAACTTATTGACTGTTCCACTCAGTATCCCAGAAATTAAAATCTTTGAGAACGTGTAAGACGTCCAGTGTAGGACGTGTTTACATAATCAGAGGATGCTTATGCATTCTTTTTAGTGAAATGTTGAAAGAATAACATTCCTCAAGTCATCAGATAGTGGGCTGTTGTTGCTGCAACAGATACAACAGATGACAAATTCTTAGAAATGTCCTTTATACAGTAGTTGTTTGCAGCTTTTGGCCAAAAGAGGGCGATGTCTTCATGACAACAAGAGCACGGCTGTGGATTTCACTTCTTGCATCTCATAAGACAATAAATGGTTAACCACTCATGCCATTTTACTCCACTCAGTGCATGGTCACACCAGTATAATATAGTTGGTTACATTCCCACCATATACTGCCCCTGGTTACCTGGCAGGGAACAGTTCCCTCCTGCCGTTATTTCATATAACCTCATCAAAAGAGCCCCAAAACAAATGTTGCTAAGCAGAGAGACTACCACCTGTTTGGAATCTGGACCTGTGCTGTGTCCAAGTGCGCGCTGCTTTTCCCACAGCAGTCTTTTCAGACAAGGTCAAAGGTCATCAGCACCAGAGTGGGGGTGTGAAGGATGGGATGTTGGCCTTTTTTTTGGTACCTGAATGCAGTACATTATTTTGTTTCTTCCAAACTGACAGGCACAAATCTTTAGACTCACTTTAAACTAAGCATTGACTGAGTGTATCGTGACATTTAGACCAAAATAATGTCTTATTGCTCATCATGCATCAACACCTGTATTGTTTCTAAGGAAACTCCTGTCAATATTTTGCCAACAACTTTGCAGTATGGCACTAGATGATGTGTTCCTGAGACATTCAAATATACATTTTTCCATCTAAATCTTATGCAACAGATGGATAACTCTTTCACCCACCACTGATATTGAGAAATGTGAAGTTTGATGACAAGGAACATTTGTATTAAAAGCATAAAATTGGTTTGGTGCATCAATATGTTGCGTTTCCATATAGAGTTGGAAAAGTACTATCAAAAGTACTATCAACATTAGTGCCTCTGCCCAGAATAAATGGAATTAAAGCAGTAGCCTGCTACCATATTCATGATGAAGTGCTTTCTTAGGAAATACATTTTCCATTTCTCTTGGCTTTCGTTCATTCGCTTGTCAGAGGTTTAATGTAACACTCCAATGAGTATGCCAGTTATTATTCAGCCATGGATACTTGGCAAAACAACTTAGTTAATGCTTCACAAGTAACTGAGTAGCGCAGAGTAGCTGTCTGCTGTTTTCTGAAGGATTTCCAAATGGAAGTGACGAGTAAATTGGTCGCTATCCATTTTTTCATCTCTGGGGTTTCCCAATCCCAAGATTCACATATTATATTTCTGCCTGAAATTTGAAGAAGTATCAAAAAAATACACTGAAATATTGGCTGATGCTGTGAGTGAAAGGACGTTTGTTGGTAGTTTTTTCAAGGTCTCCTATTATTATGGACCCCCAGCATGTGAAGATGAACAGGATATAGAGAATCAGCCTCGCAGTTGTGACCCCCAACATTTTTTTTTTAGTGTGTGTGATCACCCAGACATAACATATTGCGTTTTTTCTAACAGACAGTGTTCATACATTGGGTTTATTAAAAGTTCAGTGAAGATTCCTTCTTTTTAAATAAAAAAATAAATAAATACATTTGCAAGAAAACCAAAATGGTGTATGAAAATGTATCTTGAATTAAATTATTTATTTTCCTTATTGGCAAAGTTTTATCTTTTTTTAAACCCACAGAAAATCTAACAAAATTAAGTTTGACAATGGGGTAAGATATAAATCTTAATTCTTGATACATTCAGTCTTACTATAATCCTTAAAATTCAATCAAATTTTACTCATGACAAATATTTCTTGTTTTGAGATATTTACATAAAAATATTGGTAATTTGCAGTGAAAGTACACTTGTTGGTGTTGCACATTTAGCCAGAAGTCACAAAGTTAAAATCCTAAACAGAGCAGCTTCAGTAACACAAGCACAAACCTTAACAAGACATATTTTATAACAAAATCCCCGATCTACAAATATCCCTGTGATGATTTAGTGCCAGCTCTAAATAATCTCATTTTAACGGAGGAAAAGGCTAACAAGTGAAAATAAAATCTCAATGATTTACAGGGTGTGCAAAAGGCAATAAAACATGCCCTGCTCTACTCCGCTCCACCCACTCCACCATCCAGACCTGCTGAAGCTGGAAGAAGGCTGGAAACTGATAAAAATCATATTGCCATATGAGTTCAAGCTTCTTAGCTGTTTTGCTTTTCACTTGACCTTCTTACAGATCAAACGGTGACTGTCTCTCTTCTAGTCACTGGAATTTGGGTATCATCAGATCCTCACACCAGCATCATATTAATCAAAAGGTCATTCATTTTCAACAAAGTTCAGACCGATTGACTACAAACTAGAATGAAAATTTGAAAAAGATTGAAACCTGTCTTCTGTCTTGTTTCAGCCAACCAGGTGGCTTAACCTCTTAAGACCCTGTAGCCTCATTTTAGGACATTATATTTTAGTGAATTTCTCTGAGACTGTACATTCCAGAGTCTGGATGTCCTGTATAGAGCACATTCAGGGCTTTTCAGAGATACCAAATGACTGGATGTTTCACCATGACCACTGCCTCTCCTTGGTCATCAAAAATGTCTGAAAGTACTTTAGTGACACTCTTATGAAAATATGATAATATTTTATAATTATCATTGAAATCTGTCTAATTTTTTTAATTGTGTGTCGTAAAACAACATATCAGGAAAATGTTATGGGGTTTCAAATCAATATATGACTTTCTGTTATGAAACGGGACGTTGATTTCATACATGTCTTCATGTAGGACACCGGGACTAAAAACATGTTTATTACGCATTTTGGGAGACATAACAAATGAATAGGGTAAGAAATTATATTTCAATATTCTATGAAATATAATATATTATTATGAAAATCGTGTCAATTATTAAAATATTCTTTTTTCATTACATGTTGCCCCAAAAACACATTAATATGCAAATTAGATTTAGTTTATAGATAAATTTTGTATATAATGAAAAAACACATTTATCACATTTTAAACACATTTTGCAGAAATAAAAATGGCATATTGTATCATTCTGTTATGGTGATTCTGTATTGGTGATTTAAAAAAAAAAGAAAAAAATCAATAGTTTTTGCCTATGCATGTTCATTCACGTATTTGTGTTTTTTTTTAAGAAATTTAGTCCCGATGTCCTCTACCAAGGACATAGCATAACTTATAAATGAAATATATATATTTTTAAATTACACCATATTAAATGCTCTAAACAATGTAAAGACGTGGAAAAACCTTTTTCTTTTTCCTAAAACATTTTTCTCAGGTCTTAAAAGGTTGAATGAAACTTCATGTGACACACTGGTCTTTTTTTTTTAAAGCAATAAACACCAGTTAGAATTAGAGTTCTGGGAATTAATTTTATGCAATTTTTCAATTTGTAATTCTTTTTCAGGGTCCACCAGAGGGTTGAAAATCATCTCTTATAATCATCTTTGCTATGTCTGTTCATAAATCACAGGGATTTGAGTCTATAGGGGAAACTTTTAAAAAGAAAGTTCAAAAGATGAGCAGGTTTCAAATTTCCCATTTGTACCATTACTAATATATTTATCACATGCTCCTATATACTCAAACTGTGCAGAAGCATGAGGCCTTTCTTCAAACTTCCACAGACATTCACTGGTCACAATGAATTAGTGTTTCCTGACTTTTTTTCTGTATTTTTATTGTAAATGGAAGATATAATTTCACCACTATATTTAGTTTTTAATGTCATACATATTGTAATATAACAATATTGTGCTGTTTTCTTTCAGTTTGTGTGAATGTCTTCATTACATTACATTGATTTGTAAACATTTCTTCAAATGCATTCTACTGAATACATCACAATTATGAGAGCATGCAGGCTTGAAATGATGAATTACCTTCCACACGTTAAAATGATGATTTCATGTGGTTCCTGACCATCTACTGACATATCCAAGATGCTTGGAAACTAAAATAAGTAGCCTGTTTTACATTTCCTCTATATGGTGCTCAGTCAACTGAAGAAAATTCATACCATATAATATAAACAGTCTCAAATTTATAGTTTTAAGCTCGACAGAGCTGAAAAACATAAGTGTTTCTATGGATACAGAGGCTTTTAGAAATGAAACACCAAAAGTAATTTACTTATTTTTGTTGTAGGACCATGATGTATATTTATTTCTTACAGTTTGTTCTTAGTTTAGTTAGTTTAAATTCAAATCAGCACTTCAGACATAAAGGCAACCCCCATGTGCCCTCAACATTTTGGCTGTTGTAATATTGTAAGAATACAATATTACCTACTCATTTGTATTTTTTGTATTTTTTATTCTTTTATTGTGTTTTTTGTTCTGTTGCTGTCATTATGTTGCACTGCGGAGCTTCTGTCACGAAAACAAATTCCTCGTATGTGTGAACATACCTGGCAATAAAGCTCATTCTGATTCTGATTCTGATTTTGATACTGTAATGGGCATCTCTTTAATTACATAACAAATATTCCAACTTATTGTGCAATTGTTTGAAGGCAGATGCTGGCAGTGGTGATAGTCTGTCATTCATCTTTTGCTCTTTGTGTTTAATTAATGGCAGCTGAGGGTGACCCTAACCCAGTTTGCCCCATCACCCCCATAACAGAGAGCTGCTGCTGGACAAGCCATGCCAGTCAAGAAGCAGCACTGCCAATGGTTTCCATTTAAAATGTCCAATGTAATGAAATTTGGTGGATGAATTTGTCACAAGTAAAACGAAGGCAGGAAATGACATAATTGCTGCCCATCATAGACACACCAGTACAGAGAGTGTGGTACTGTAAATGGGTAGTGAACCAGAAAGCAAATAAAATTGTGATTTAATGTTGTTTAGCATGATTTAAAGGTTAATTTTGTTATTCAAACCTTTATTTTTAAAGTTAAAGTCATAGCATATTTGGATGTTATACTTCTGAGAACATGGGCCAATATTTGAATTAACAAATTATAATTTACTGTAAAGTGCTACAAAGTGCTGATTTGTGTGTATTTGCATGCATATAAAATCATAAATATGATATATAGTTAAACAATAAATACACACATATCACACATATATAATTTTTTATTTAAAAAAATATCTGTTTTTAACAAAGTTGTATAGAAAAAGTCAAAACAAACTAAAATTAGCCAATATAAATCAGTCTTTAAAAAGTCACCATTTCAGCGCACTAGTTCCTTAACAATAAATTCAGTATTATTCTTTGAATAGAGGCACAGACAGCTAAATGGGAAACTTTTTTTTTCCTAGGATGTACTGAGGCAGGATTTAGAGTACTAGTTGTAGTGATGAAGAACTTGTTTGATAAATGTCTCTGAGTAACAAGGGGAGAAAGAAGAAACTGATGTTATAAGATATGATGGGCCAGGTGCTATACTAAACTCCAGGCACCCCCTCATCCTTCTGACCCCCTGCATGTGTAAATCACATCCTTTTTACTTTACTTTACACACACACACACACACACACACACATACTCTAAAGTACTAAAGGCCCCACAGGAGCAAGACACTAATATGGTCTTTTAACCACACAGGGCACTTTTAACCAATTTGGCTACAGATTGTGTGTGGGTTGCGCAGTGCCTCTAACGGATAGCAGTTCCCCCTTGAGAGCTCAGATAATGTACCTCAACCTGTTGGGTCTGTCATACATGTAAATCACTCCAGCAGGTTTCAAAGTGTCTCTCTAAATCATGTGACGATTTACAACCAAGCTGGAGCATAAAACAACAGCTGGCCACTGACTGAGCAACATATTATAGATATGACAGCAGAGTGAATCCTTTCTGTGTGGCACTTGAATTTTTGAAACATTTCCAGGCATTTGTGTGTCAGATGTGTAGAAGCTGCTTTGAAACAAAGCAATTCCTTTCAGTCAAAGTGGTTATTGTTATAATATATATACAGTACAGAACAAAAGTTTGGACACACCTTCTCATTCAAAGAGTTTTCTTTATTTTCACTATGAAAATTGTAGATTCACACTGAAGGCATCAAAACTATGAATTAACACATGTGGAATTATATATGGAATTATATACATAACAAAAAAGTGTGAAACAACTGAAAATATGTCATATTCTAGGTTCTTCAAAGTAGCTACCTTTTGCTTTGATTACTGCTTTGCACACTCTTGGCATTCTCTTGATGAGCTTCAAGAGGTAGTCACCTGAAATGGTCTTCCAACAGTCTTGAAGGAGTTCCCCGAGAGATGCTTAGCACTTGTTGGCCCTTTTGCCTTCTGTCTGCGGTCCAGCTCACCCCTAAACCATCTCGATTGGGTTCAGGTCCGGTGACTGTGGAGGCCAGGTCATCTGGCGCAGCACCCCATCACTCTCCTTCTTGCTCAAATTGCCCTTGATGCCTTCAGTGTGACTCTACAATTTTCATAGTCATGAAAATAAAGAAAACTCTTTGAATGAGAAGGTGTGTCCAAACTTCTGGTCTGTACTGTACATCTATCTATCTATCTATCTATCTATCTATCTATCTATCTATCTATCTATCTATCTATCTATCTATCTACTCATCTAATATTTCTAATCTATCTATCTATGTTAGAAACATGCTAGTCGAATGCCAATCATGCTAGAAACATGCTAGCAACATGCTAATCATGCTAGCAACATGTTAGTCACATGTTAGTCATGCTAGCAAAATGCTAATCATGCTAGAAACATGCTAGTCACATGCTAATCATGCTAGAAACATGCTAGCAACATGCTAATCATGCTAGAAACAAACTAGCAACATGCTAGTCGAATGCTAATCATGCTAGAAATATACTAGCAAAACATGCTAGTCATGCTTGAAACATGCTAGCAACATGCTAGTCGCATGTTAGTCATGCAAGCAGTATGCTAATCATGCTAGAAACATGCTAGTCACATGCTAATCATGGTAGCAACATGCTAATCATGCTAGAAACAAACTAGCAACATGCTAGTCGAATGTTAATCATGCTAGGAATATACTAGCAACATGCTGGTCATGCTAGAAACATGCTAGCAACATGTTAGTCACATGCTAATCATGCTAGAAACATGTTAACAACATGCTAGAAACATGCTAGCAAAATGTTAGTCGCATGCTAATCATGCTAGAAACATGTTAACAACATAATAATCATGCTAGAAACATGCTAGCAACATGCTAGTCGCATGCTAATCATGTTAGAAACATGTTAGCAACATGCTAATCATGCTATAAAGATAGGTAGCAACATGCCAACTACATGCTAGTCATAATAGAAACATGCTAGCAACATGCTAGTAATGCTAACAACATGCTAGTAACATGCTAGCAGCATGATAATAATGCTAGAAACATGCTAGCAACATGCTAATCATGCTAGAAACATGCTAGCAACATGTTAATCATGCTAACAACATGCTAGCAAAATGCTAGCAACATGGTAGTTATGCTAGAAACATACTATCGACATACTAACAACATGCTAATCATGCTAGCAACATGTTAGGGACATGCTAATCATGCTAGCAACACGTTAGCGACATGCTAGCAACATGCTAGAAAAATGCTAATCATGCTAGAAACATGTTAAAAACATGCTAGAAACATGCTAGCGACATGCTAGAAACATGCTAATCATGCTAGAAACATGATAGTGACATGTTAATCATGCTAGAATCATGATAACAACACGCTAGTCATGCTAACAACATGCTAGTCATGCTAGCAACATGCTTGTCACTTGCTATTCATAATAACAACATGCTACAGACATGCTAGTCACTTGCTAATGTCATGTTGGTCACTTGCTAGTCATGCTGGGAACATGCTAGTTCCATGCTAGCTTCAATCTTTCTGGCTAGGCTTTTTCAAGCCAACTTAAAGTTTGACCACAAACTTTACTATCTAGTTATTCTTCTGAGCCAAATTTTAAACACTATCTCCTCCTAGAGCTTTCAAGCTAGAACCACCAAACTCGGGTCAGACCTTCAGACTGGTCTGACTCGGGTTGCTATATCTTTTCTAACTGACTTTCAGTTTTCTTAAAAATTAATATTAAAAATCATAAAAACCCCATAGACTTACATTGCGGAGTGCTCAAATAGAGCCAAGAATACGGTGGCCCATTAGTGCACAAGCCAAAAATTCAAATCAAAACTCCCTGAAGCCCTAAACTCAATTAAACTACCATTCTATTTCTATCTATCTATCTATCTATCTATCTATCTATCTATCTATCTATCTATCTATCTTAGAAACATGTTAGTCGAATGCTAATCATGCTAGAAACATGTTAACGACATGCTAGTCACATGCTAGTCATGCTAGAAACATGCTAGAAACATGCTAGCAACATGCTAATTATGCTAGAAACAAACTAGCAACATGCTAGTCGAATGCTAATCATGCTAGAAATATACTAGCAACATGCTAGTCATGCTAGAAACATGTTAGCAACATGCTAGTCGCATGTTAGTCATGCTAGCAACATGCTCATCATGCTAGTAACGTGCTAGTCACATGCTAATCATGCTAGGAACACGCTAGCAACATGCTAATCATGCTAGAAACAAAATAGCAACATGCTAGTCGAATGCTAATCATGCTAGAAATATACTAGCAACATGCTAGTCATGCTAGAAACATGTTAGCAACATGTTAGTCGAATGCTAATCATGCTAGAAACATGTTAACAACATGCTAATCATGCTAGAAACATGCTAGCAACGTGTTAGTTGCATGCTAATCATGCTAAAAACATGTTAACAACATGCTAATCATGCTAGAAACATGCTAACAACATGCTAATCATGCTAGAAACAAACTAGCAACATGCTAGTCGAATGTTAATCATGCTAGGAATATACTAGCAACATGCTGGTCATGCTAGAAACATGCTAGCAACATGTTAGTCACATGCTAATCATGCTAGAAACATGTTAACAACATGCTAGAAACATGCTAGCAAAATGTTAGTCGCATGCTAATCATGCTAGAAACATGTTAACAACATAATAATCATGCTAGAAACATGCTAGCAACATGCTAGTCGCATGCTAATCATGTTAGAAACATGTTAGCAACATGCTAATCATGCTATAAAGATAGGTAGCAACATGCCAACTACATGCTAGTCATAATAGAAACATGCTAGCAACATGCTAGTAATGCTAACAACATGCTAGTAACATGCTAGCAGCATGATAATAATGCTAGAAACATGCTAGCAACATGCTAGAAACATGCTAGCAACATGTTAATCATGCTAACAACATGCTAGCAAAATGCTAGCAACATGGTAGTTATGCTAGAAACATACTATCGACATACTAACAACATGCTAATCATGCTAGCAACATGTTAGGGACATGCTAATCATGCTAGCAACACGTTAGCGACATGCTAGCAACATGCTAGAAAAATGCTAATCATGCTAGAAACATGTTAAAAACATGCTAGAAACATGCTAGCGACATGCTAGAAACATGCTAATCATGCTAGAAACATGATAGTGACATGTTAATCATGCTAGAATCATGATAACAACACGCTAGTCATGCTAACAACATGCTAGTCATGCTAGCAACATGCTTGTCACTTGCTATTCATAATAACAACATGCTACAGACATGCTAGTCACTTGCTAATGTCATGTTGGTCACTTGCTAGTCATGCTGGGAACATGCTAGTTCCATGCTAGCTTCAATCTTTCTGGCTAGGCTTTTTCAAGCCAACTTAAAGTTTGACCACAAACTTTACTATCTAGTTATTCTTCTGAGCCAAATTTTAAACACTATCTCCTCCTAGAGCTTTCAAGCTAGAACCACCAAACTCGGGTCAGACCTTCAGACTGGTCTGACTCGGGTTGCTATATCTTTTCTAACTGACTTTCAGTTTTCTTAAAAATTAATATTAAAAATCATAAAAACCCCATAGACTTACATTGCGGAGTGCTCAAATAGAGCCAAGAATACGGTGGCCCATTAGTGCACAAGCCAAAAATTCAAATCAAAACTCCCTGAAGCCCTAAACTCAATTAAACTACCATTCTATTTCTATCTATCTATCTATCTATCTATCTATCTATCTATCTATCTATCTATCTATCTATCTATCTATCTATCTATCTATCTATCTATCTATCTATCTTAGAAACATGTTAGTCGAATGCTAATCATGCTAGAAACATGTTAACGACATGCTAGTCACATGCTAGTCATGCTAGAAACATGCTAGAAACATGCTAGCAACATGCTAATTATGCTAGAAACAAACTAGCAACATGCTAGTCGAATGCTAATCATGCTAGAAATATACTAGCAACATGCTAGTCATGCTAGAAACATGTTAGCAACATGCTAGTCGCATGTTAGTCATGCTAGCAACATGCTCATCATGCTAGTAACGTGCTAGTCACATGCTAATCATGCTAGGAACACGCTAGCAACATGCTAATCATGCTAGAAACAAAATAGCAACATGCTAGTCGAATGCTAATCATGCTAGAAATATACTAGCAACATGCTAGTCATGCTAGAAACATGCTAGCAACATGTTAGTCGAATGCTAATCATGCTAGAAACATGTTAACAACATGCTAATCATGCTAGAAACATGCTAGCAACGTGTTAGTTGCATGCTAATCATGCTAGAAACATGTTAACAACATGCTAATCATGCTAGAAACATGCTAGCAACATGCTTATCATGCTAGAAACATGCTAGCAACATGCCAACTGCATGTTAGTCATGCTTGAAACATGCTAGCAACATGCTATTAATGCTAACAACATGCTAGTAACTTGTTAATCATGTTAGAAACATGTTAACAACATGTTAACAGCATGCTAATAATGCTAGAAACATGCTAGTAACTTGCTAATCATGCTAGAAAAATGCTAGCAACATGCTAGCAGCATGATAATAATGCTAGAAACATGCTAACAGCATGCTAACAACATGGTAATTATGCCAAGAACATGCTTATCATGCTAGAAACAGGCTAGCGACATGCTAATCCTGCTAGAAACATGGTAACAACATGCTAATCATGTTATTTGCAGGCTTATCATGCTAGAAACATGCTAGTGACTTGTTAGCAACATGCTAATAATGCTAGAAACATGCTAGCAACATGCTAGTGAAATGCTATCAACATGGTAATTATGCTAGAAACATACTATCGACATGCTAATCATGCTAGCAACATTTTAGCGACATGCTAGCAACATGCTAGAAACATGCTAATCATGCTAGAAAAATGCTAAAAACATGTTAATCATGCTAGAAACATGCTAGCGACATGACAGAAACATGCTAATCATGCTAGAAACATGATAGTGACATGTTAATCATGCTAGAATCATGATAACAACATGCTAGTCATGCTAGCAACATGCTTGTTACTTGCTATTCATGATAACAACATGCTACAGACATGCTAGTCACTTGCTAATGACATGTTAGTCACTTGCTAGTCATGCTGGGAACATGCTAGTTCCATGCTAGCTTCAATCTTTCTGGCTAGGCTTTTTCAAGCCACTATCTAGTTAAGTTGGCTTGAAAAAGCCAACTTATTAATCTACTATTTAATATTATTATTATTCTTCTGAGCCAAATTTTAAACACTATCTCCTCCTAGAGCTTTCAAGCTAGAACCACCAAACACGGGTCAGACCTTCAGACTGGTCTGACTCGGGTTGCTATATCTTTTCTAACTGATCCGGCTTATGGTTTTCGTAAACCAGACTACCAAAACCACCTTAAATCCCATAGACTTTCATTGAGGGGGTACAAACTTTTACAAGACTTATAATGTATTTAAGCTGTCTACTACCATAGCAAACCTTAAAAACTCTCTACTGAGAATACAGCTAAAACCAGCCTAAGATGATCAGTTGTTGTGGATAGTCTCCCAAGCTGGTTTTTAAGTGGTTTTGACCACTCTCACGCTGGTCTTAGCTGGGTTTTAGCTGGTTTTAGCAGGATTAGTATAGAAACATGCTAACAACATGCTAGTTACTCACTAATCAGGCTAGAAACATGCCTTTAACATGGTTTTAAAATGGTTTTGGCCACTGTCATGCTGGCCTTATGTGGTCTTAGCTGGTTTTAGCTGGTTTTCTTTACTGAATAAACTGGTTTTAGCTGGTTTAGTATAGAAAAATGAAAACAACATGCTAGTCACTCACTAATCAGACTAGAAACATGCTTTTAACATGGTTTTAATGTGGTTTTGGCCACTGTCACCCTGGCCTTAGGTGATCTTAGCTGGTTTTCTTTACTGAATCAACTGGTTTTAGCTGGATTAGAATAGAAAAATGTTAACAACATGCTAGTAACTGGCTAATCAGACTAGAAACATACTTCTAACATGGTTTAAAGTGGTTTTGGCCACTGTCACACTGGTCTTAGCTGGTCTTAGCTGGTTTTCTTTACTGAATCAACTGGTTTTAGCTAGATTATCATAGAAACATGTTAACAACATGTTAGTAACTTGATAATCAGGTTAGAAACATGCTTTAAACATGGTTTTAAAGTAGTTTTGGCCACTGTCACGCTGGTCTTAGCTGGTTTCTAACTGAATCAACTGTTTTTACCTGGATTAGCATAGAAACATGCTAGTCACTTGCTAGTCATGCTAGCAACATGCTAGTCACTTGCTAGTCATGCTAGAAACATGCTAGTCACTTGCTAATCATGCTAACAAAATGCTAGTCACTTTGTTAATCATGCTAAAGACATGCTAGAAACATGCTACAGACATGCTTGTCATGCTATCAACATGCTAGAGACATGCTAGTCATGGTAACAGCTTGCTAATCACTTGCAATTTATGCTAGCTACATGCTACAGACATGCTAATCATGCTAAAAACATACTAGCAATATGCTAATAATGCTAGAAACATGCTAGCAACATGCTAATAATGCTAGAAACATGCTAGCAACATGATAATCATGCTAGGAACATGCTAGCAACATGCTAATCATGCTAGAAACATGCTAGCAACATGCTAATCATGCTAGGGACATGCTAGTAACATGCTAGCGACATGCTAATCATGCTACAAACATGCTAACGACATGCTAGTAACTTGCTAATCATGCAAGAAAAATGCTAGAAACATGCTAGCAACATGATAATCATGCTAGAGACATGCTAGCCACATGCTAATCATGCTAGAAACATGTTAACAACATGCTAATCATGCTAGCAACATGTTAGCGACATGCTAATCATGTTAGAAACATGCTACCCACATGCTAAACATGCTAGGAACATGCTAGTAACATGCTAACAACATTCTAGTCACTTGCTAATCATGCTACAAACATGCTAGCGACATGCTAGTCACTTGCTAATAATGCTAGAAAAATGTTAGAAGTGAAGTGAAGTGACATTCAGCCAAGTATGGTGACCCATACTCAGAATTCGTGCTCTGCTTTTAACCCATCCAAAGGGCACACACACAGAGCAGTGATAACACACACACACTGTGAACACACACCCAGAGCAGTGGGCAGCCATTTATGCTGCGGCGCCCGGGGAGCAGTTGGCGGTTCAGTGCCTTGCTCAAGGGCACCTAAGTCATGGTATTGCAGGTGGTAAGAGAACTGTACATGCACTCCCCCCACCCACAATTCCTGCCAGCCCAAGGCTCTCACTCACAACCTTTCGATTGGGAGTCCGACTCTCTAACCATTAGGCCACGACTTCCCCAAACATGCTAGCAACATGCTAGAAACATGCTAGCAACATGCTAATCATGCTAGATACATGCTAGTCACATGCTAGAAACATACTAGAAACATGCTAGCAACTTGCTAATCATGCTAGAGACATGCTAGCCACATGCTAATCATGATAGAAACATGGTTGCGACATGCTAATCATGCTAGAAACATGTTAACAAAATGCTAATCATGCTAGCGACATGTTAGTCACTTGCTAATCATGCCACAAACATGCTAGTAACATACTAGTAACTTGCTATTCATGCTAGCAACATGCTAGCAACTCTGCTAATAATGCTAATGACATGGTAGTCACTTGCTTTTAATGCTAGCAATAAGTTAATCACTTTCTTTTTTTAAACTTCTTAACTTTTCTGTTTCTTTCTTAACTTTTAACTTTCTGGCCAGGCTTTTCAAAGCCAACTTAAAGTTTGACCACAAACTTTACTATCTAGTTAATGTTTAATATTTTTTTCTGCAAACATCATCATGACTAAACATTATTTTAGCAATAAATACCCCAATACCCAATTCATTCATCACAAAATGTATATTTTTTGTCAAAGTAACAGTTTATTAGAGTGAGTATGATTTATACTTTCCAGATATTCTCTGAATACCTTTTAAATGATGTTGTTAGGTGACACTGTCTCAGTCTGCTTCCATGTGCACCTGCGGTATTGGACCTAAAACATCAAACATCGATCTGGTAGTTAATTACATATGGGTTTGCTTTCAGGTGAGAACTCACAGGAACACTGATTCTGTATGACAAATCTGCATCTAAGCCTTTGTCACAGTATCTGTCCAACATGAGAAAACACAGCTACAATTTTACTGGTATAATCTCATATTGCATGCTCTTTCCTGAAACTACTCTGGCTCTAATGAAAAGTGTGTGGAACTTTTGTTCCTCTGTTTGGCTCCCAATACTTTATTTTTTACCTGCTTTAATCAGTTCAGTTCTTTCAGTGATTGACTCATGATTATGTGCTAGTGTGTTGAAAGAATACTGAGATTACTGCCTAAGCCAGTGTTGGAGACTTTTGTGCTTTGCTTGGATTTAGTGCTGACATATTACTGGCTGTTACAGCAGAGGCAGAAAATCAGATTTAACATATTTCTGTATGAGAATGGATTATGTCCAGATATCAATGTGGAACTCATGATGTGTTAAGACTGATATTTAAAACAGTTGCGGTTGAGACTAATTGGATACGCATGCATCAGATGGCAGTTAGTCTGTTACTATGCATTCATCTTTCTGAAAGCTCACAGCATGCAACTAGATAAAGATTCCATTTGACATACAAAGGTAAATGTATTTGTAGAGCACTGCTGTGTGTGTGGCCATTGTGACCTGCAGATATGAGTCCTCACATCAGAGTGGTGATTCAGGACATCTGCTGAAGCTGACCAGTTCTGGGAGGTCAAAGTGAGTGTTTGTAATACAATGTCATGACAGTGGCATAATGTGATCGGCTGTTGCATGAATTCGTAATTAAAGCACATGTGTAAAGATGTATTTAGCAGACCCACTTTCTCATAAGGCCTGAGACAACATTCCCAGTTGTCCAGCCCTAAATATGTCCTGTCTCCTATCAAACTAGGAAATGCTATCATCTTTTTTTTTCTTATCTTTTGTTTTCTTTACTCCCCCAGCCCTAAAATTCAAGGAAATCTACATTTTGTGCTCTCTCTTTCTCACACTTACACAGATGACCTAATGCAGGCAATGGGATACATAGTTGTGCCGATGATACAAACTATTATTGGAATGTGTGATGAGGACCCATAGCAAATCTGTTGTAAACAACAATCAATGAAATATCACTCATGGGTAAAATTAATGTTGAATGGGGTTACATTTTACTTAATAAATCAGAGAGATTTGAGGTTATGGTTCAAAACATGTAACCTGTTCAGAAGAACACTATACATTACGTTTTACCCTTAATATACTGAAACACCTGTTTGTTACTGTTTCTTGTAATGTGAATTAATCGTGAGGTAGCGAGCTATGACAAAAGACAATGACAAATGTTTGATTTTAAGATAATTTCATCTAGCATGTAATCATAGTAATAACATTTAATTATTTTTTTTTTAGACAGAATAGGATTTCTAATCATTTCCGAGTTTTTAATTATATTTAAATGAATAGTTTTTAATCATAAACTCTACTGTATGTGGAGGGGTAAAAAATCCACTAGTTAACCCCTTACCCCTCATGACAAAAAGAAAGAAATGATTAATGTATTCCATAAACACATATAAATAAACCCCTCTATTTAGCTTCCTAAAAATATTTATTTATGTTAACCTTCCTCTGACTGACCGGCTAATAAATGAGTGTAGTGTAGATGAATGAGTGCATACAGTACAATAGGTGGCTGGAGAGGATGCCTCAGTAGAGTATGTGTACCGCAGAGGTGCAATCACAGAGCTACTAAAATATGGACAGACCTGCACGCTGCCAGCAAAGACCCAAACCCTCCCAAAATGCTTATCGTTATCATTCCAGGTAGGATGCACCACGTTTCTACTTGCCAAGAAGTCTAAATATACAATATTTAATTAATTAATTACCCCCTCCCATTTGTTTTTAAAGTAGTCTAATTGTTTTATTAAATGAGAAATGTATTGATTGGAAATTACAAAAAACGTAGCTTTAGAAAGACACATTTTTATTCACCAAATAATTTATTACACACAAACTTTAAGGCTACAGTGTGGCCATAATGTTGTTTTCAGAAGCTGCATCTGAAGTGGCATTTAGGTATATTTACACTGTGTCATAAATACATTTTACACTGCAATTAGAATTGCATAAATAATGCTGTGAGATTAATTAAGCATCAATTTAATTTAATAATTGACACACACACATACACTCACTGGCCACTTTATTAGGTATACCATGCTAGTACCGGGTTGGACCCCCTTTTGCCTTCAGACCTGCCTTATTTCTTTGTGTTGGATTTTGGTTCATATTGACATGATAGCATCTCATAGTCATGTTCAAGAAACGACTCTAAAATTATTTGAGCTTTGTGACATGGTGCATTATCCTGTTGGAAGTAGAAATCAGAAGATGGATACACTGTAGTGATAAAGGGATGGACATGGTCAGCAACAATACTCAGGTAGGCTGTGGCATTTCAGTGATGCTCAGTTGGTACTAAGGGGCCCAAAGTGTGCCAAGAAAATATCACACCACACCATTACACCACCAGCAGCAGCCTGAACTGTTGAGACAAGGCAGGATGGATCCATGCTTTCATGCTCTTTATGGTAAATTCTGACCCTACCATCTCAATGTTGCAGCAGTAATTGAGACTCATCAGACCAGACAACGATTTTTCCAATCTTCTATTGTCCAATTTTGATGAGCCTGTGCGAATTGTAGACTCTGTTTCCTGTTCTTAGCTGACAGGAGCGGCACCTGGTGTGGTCTTCTGCTGCTGTAGCCCATCTGCTTCAGGGTTGTGCATTCAGAGATGGTATTCTGCATACCTTGGTTGTAATGAATGGTTATTTGAGTTACTGTTGCCTTTCTATCATCTCAGTCTTCCCATTCTCCTCTGACCTCTAACATCAACAAAGCATTTTCATTCACACAACTGCCACACACTGGATATTTTCTCTTTTTCTGACCATTCTCTGTAAACCCCAGAGATGGCTGTGTGTGAAAATCCCAGTAGATCAACAGTTTTTGAAATACTCAGACCAGCCCATCTGGCACCAAAAACCATATCACTGTTGCTGCCATGTGTTTGGCTGATAAGCAATTTATGTTAGTAAGCAATTGAACAGGTGTACCTAAATAAAGTGGCCGGTGAGTGTATAAAATACTCTAAATATGAAACTAAAACTGCCAGTATGTGGTGGCAAGTCACTGTCTAAATGAGCAAGTCATTCAGTCATTCAGCTTGTTTATTTATTCAAATTTTTGTTTTTTTGTTGGTGTAATTGAACAAAACAGGCAATACTGACAATATTTTGTCCAAAGTGCAACACAAAACTTGCTTTTGCTCATATAAATATAAGGCAACCCCCCATGTTTTTTGCCATCATATCTTGAATTTTAGGATCATATAGCAAGAGGCCTGAGCCGGGCAGATGCATTAAATGCCTTAATTATAATATATTGTATGTTTTAAAATAATGATTTCTATATTGTAATATATTTTTATATTATATTCAGAATTTTATTTTATTATATTTGGAAAAAAAACATTAAGTAAAATAAAATACATGAAAAATTATTATTGTTTGAATACATTTTCCTCTTAGCTCCTCTTAGTAAATGCTAGTCTAGGACTTGTCTTTCTGACTCAACAATTCAACTTATCAACTCAAGGATTCAACAAATGATGACAAAAAATGACAAAATCTATTCTATTCTATTCTATTCTATTCTATTCTATTCTATTCTATTCTATTCTATTCTTATCCTCATTTGAGGATAGGCCATATAAATTAATAACATTGGCACTGCTATGTATATAGCCTTTTTGATTTTTTATTTTGCAGTTTATATATATTGTTTTTGAAAGTCACATTTTGAATGTCAGACAATGTTTGCATGAACTTTAAATCTTTTAAAGTTTTGCTCAGCTTCTAAGCCTATGACTTCACTTCCATAATCAAGCACCAAATAAACCTGTCTTGAGACAAAATGAATATCATAGACTGAGCTGTGTTAGGTTTTGGTTGCCAAGGCATAAAGAAACATAACTATTGGAACTAGCCAAATTTGTGTAGCAGTGATTGGTACACAGGTGGGTGAGTGCGTCACAGCTATCTGAAGCATTGGACATAACACAGTCCAACAGATGCAGGGGATATGAAGAAAAGTTCAAAGAAGTTGGGAGTCTACCTTTTTAACACTTGGCCCTGCATCAAGAGGAAAACCCCAGTGGAAAATGTCTCTATGGGCCACCACTCTTCCCCTGACAGCAGCCTCTAACACACTGACTTCATGGAAAAGCTGTGTAGCTGAGGAGCAAATTATAAACACTAAAAATATTGTTTCAGATTATTATGCCTAGTCATAAAGACTGTTAGAACTGACACTTTAAATGCAACTTTCTTATTTGTACCTTTTAGTTTCTGTCATTTGAGATCACAATCAGTTCACCAAAAATTTATAAAAGTGTATTTATAAAAATAATTTCCCACCATCATGTGATTTCAACCTGTTTGACTTCTTTTCTGTGGAACACACAATAAAATATTTTGAAAAATGTACTGGTCATTCATGCATGAACTTACAGGGTTAATAAAAGCATTTTAAAGCATCAAAAATAGGTCAGTATATATATAACAATATATATTTAAAGTCTTCTGTAGTCATTTGATAGTGTGTGAGCTACATACAAAAAGATAAAAAAGAAATTGTAATTTAAATAAATTTAACTGAAAATGGCCTTGGATAATTTATTAGAGATCAGTTCATGAGTGCAACATCCTATTCATGAACAAATCTGGCCCATTTTGTGAGCTAAAAAACTCTGCCTCAAAAAAGAACAAAATTTCCATCAATATGAATCTGTTGGAGTAAAGTGCACAAGTCATGTGAACCAATTTTATGATGATTTTTGGTCTTTTTTGAAGCTTGAAATGTCGAGTCGCATTCATTGTAATCCCATGGAAAGAATAAGCAGTAAAATTGTTCAAAACATATTCTTTTGTGTTCCATGGAAGAAAGAAAGTCATACAGGTTTGAAATGAAATGAGGGAAAATTACAGAAAATGTGAAAATGACAGAATTAGGCTCAATTCCAGTTGAACTGAACAACAGACACTGAAGAAAACAACTGTTTTTGAATGTTCGCTACCAGGACGGCTTTGTTTTACTGAAAGGCATCATGTCCAGGCAGCCATCATTTGTTCAAGTTTGGCTGTCAGTGAAGCGTTTTATGTTGTCACCAAATTTCAGACTTATGAAATCTCATCTCCAAGTTCCTCTTTGTTTATCCATCTCCAAAAATAGGTGACAAAGTCTCTTTTTTCTTATTCTTGAACAATTTAAATTACCGTTTAAAGGTTTGGGGTTGGTAAGGGTTTTTTTTTTTTTTTTTTTTGTCTCTTATGCTCATCATCAAAAGATGAAAAATTATAAAAAATACATTAATCTTGTGAAATAATATTACTATTTAAAATAACTATTTAAAATAATATTGTTGAAACTGTGAAACATTTTCTTTTGTATTCTTTGAAGTTCTTAGTTCAAAAGAGCATTTATTTTAAGATTAGAAAGTGTCAATGTTGATCAGTTGAATGTGTCCTTGCTGAATAAAAGTAGAATCATTCCTTTCTTTCTGTTAATTTATTTCAGTGTCCATATAGCACTTTTATTTATTTTCTGACATAAACTATTGAAAAAAAGAAGCGAAGTACCCCAACTACAGATGTCCTGCAGAGAGAACACAGTCCAGGTGATGACCTTAAAGAGGGCCGCATTTCACCAGGCTCTGAATGTCACTGAGCATTGTGCTCAATAGACTCTTTATGGGAAACGGAGAGCCCATACACTGGCACTGTTATTGTAGAACCTGTGCCCTTTTCTCCAGAGATAACGGCAATAATCTATACAGTCTACCAGAGGCTCCCTTGGCTCTTATATCTGCCAGGGCCAGCACAGGTGCTACTGTTTTAATGGGTTTGTTCTGTAAAAATGAGGGTGTTGTATTATTGAAAGGATCACACCGACTAGAAGGAAACAAATTCTGATTTGGCATCAGAAGACTTCTTTTCAACATTATGTAGTCTTAGTACACCATCTTAGTATAAATGATAACAAACTGAACCTTTTTATTGCATGGTGTAAGAAAAAAAAAATCATACTTCCCTAAGTGAATTTTGGAAGATCTGGATTTTTAAATTATTTTTACTCATTAATAGTAATAATAACTGTTCAAAATTCCAATTGTTCATTGTCTTTTTCATGTAGCTGAGGCATATATCTCCCAAAAAAGTAAAATTTGAGTCCTGTTAGACACAGGCATGCTGACATGATATGTGTGTGATACATACAGGTCCTTCTCAAAAAATTAGCATATTGTGATAAAGTTCATTATTTTCCATAATGTAATGATAAAAATTAAGCTTTCATATATTTTAGATTCATTGCACACCAACTGAAATATTTCAGGTCTTTTATTGTTTTAATACTGATGATTTTGGCATACAGCTCATGAAAACCGGCTTTAAGATAGCAGCCTTAAGCTCATCCAGAGTGTTGGGTCTTGCGTCTCTCAACTTTCTCTTCACAATATCCCACAGATTCTCTATGGGGTTCAGGTCAGGAGAGTTGGCAGGCCAATTGAGCACAGTAATACCATGGTCAGTAAACCATTTACCAGTGGTTTTGGCACTGTGAGCAGGTGCCAGGTCGTGCTGAAAAACGAAATCTTCATCTCCATAAAGCTTTTCAGCAGATGGAAGCATGAAGTGCTCCAAAATCTCCTGATAGCTAGCTGCATTGACCCTGCCCTTGATAAAACACAGTGGACCAACACCAGCAGCTGACATGGCACCCCAGACCATCACTGACTGTGGGTACTTGACACTGGACTTCAGGTATTTTGGCATTTCCTTCTCCCCAGTCTTCCTCCAGACTCTGGCACCTTGATTTCCGAATGACATGCAAAATTTGCTTTCATCCGAAAAAAGTACTTTGGACCACTGAGCAACAGTCCAGTGCTGCTTCTCTGTAGCCCATTTCCTGCACACCCCTGTGCACGGTGGCTCTGGATGTTTCTACTCCAGACTCAGTCCACTGCTTCCGCAGGTCCCCTAAGGTCTGGAATCGGTCCTTCTCCACAATCTTCCTCAGGGTCCGGTCACCTCTTCTCATTGTGCAGCGTTTTTTGCCACACTTTTTCTTTCCCACAGACTTCCCACTGAGGTGCCTTGATACAGCACTCTGGGAACAGCCTGTTCGTTCAGAAATTTCTTTCTGTGTCTTACCCTCTCGCTTGAGGGTGTCAATGATGGCCTTCTGGACAGCAGTCAGGTCGGCAGTCTTACCCATGATTGCGGTTTTGAGTAATGAACCAGGCTGGGAGTTTTTAAAAGCCTCAGGAATCTTTTGCAGGTGTTTAGAGTTAATTAGTTGATTCAGATGATTAGGTTAATAGCTTGTTTAGAGAACCTTTTCATGATATGCTAATTTTTTGAGATAGGAATTTTGGGTTTTCATGAGCTGTATGCCAAAATCATCAGTATTAAAACAATAAAAGACCTGAAATATTTCAGTTGGTGTGCAATGAATCTAAATATATGAAAGTTTAATTTTTATTATTACATTATAGAAAATACTGAACTTTAACACAATATGCTAATTGTTTGAGAAGGACCTGTAAATGCTAAATCACCTCAGTTCATGGAGCACACTAACCGTGTTAACTGACTAAACCACTGGATGGCAGCAGGTTTGCTGTGTTTTTGCTGATTTTGTATGTCCCCTGCTGAGCTTGTGTGTCATGTTGTTTCCTATTTTGAAAGCTTCATAGTGGGAGAACAAATAACTTGGTAATAGTACAGCACTGAAATTAATCAGTTAAAAAGGAACTGTCTACTTGAAATCTTGCTTTTAGAGAGCTTTTATACCAATTTCTGAGGGAAACCGTTACCTACATGCTATTTATATTTTATCTATATAAAAGTGTTTTTATCTAAATGTTCCACTTTCGATGGCAAATTGTCATGTTTACAGCTAAAACAGAACAGACTTAATGGTGATCTTGTCTGACCTTGGAGAATGTGTAACGACGAATAAATACGAGAGGAATATTTTATGTATTACATTGTAAAAGCAAATTGTTAAGCCCTTTATCATTTTAAAAGAAGTAAAATTGCTTATGATGAGTCCTATTTAAAGTACAGAAATGTTCGATGTGTCAGGGATAGATATCCAGATGGTTTTGATTTACTGGAACCTGCTGTGCAAAGAACTCTGCTTGTCCCACCAGCTGCATCCAATACCCCACAGTATCACATTGTTTGATAATTCATAATAATCTTACAGAGATTCCTCTTTCCTTTCCATTTTTAGTCAGTATGTTGGTTTCCACTTGAGGTTGAGGTACATTGTATTCACAGTTAATCAGTGTGGACTTTACTCGTGGTCCTTATAACATGGCCTTTTTTTATCACCAAATGTTTCCAGGGGATTTCCCCTTTCTTTTTGGATATGGAAATTAATATTTATGTCAGTTTTAATGGCTCATGCATGGAGCATCTCCACTCCAGCCATCTCTGCTGACCGCCTATTATATAAAATGAAAGATCTGCAACTATGATTCTCTTGCTAACATTTGGTGAGCAGGTGGATCGGGAGTTACAATGGGGTTGCCAAGGAGGTTATTATTTTTGCTTTTTCATGCATTTCTAGGACGCTGTGCATCATTGAGCTGAAATGAAAAAGTACAGATTGCTTGACGGAGAATTAAACTCTCAAACACTCAGTCGAGTGAAAATGTATCTGTGCTAAACTTATACTTAGCCTTCCCTTCAACACACACACTTGCAAGTAAAATCAAAGAATTTAGTATCCAATGGCTGATAGACATAATTTAGTCGATAGAGTAATGACACTTTTGATTGTTTTATGGAACATGCAGTCATTGTTTGTTTGAATAGCATGGTATTCATAACATTTGGTGCATTTACTTGGCTAATTGAGTTGAACTGACTGTTATATTAAAAATACCTGTTTTGGTATTCTCTTTGATTCTTAAAATGTTCCTCATCCATCCAAACTTTTCCACCTCCTGAGGTTGACAACTCCCTTACTGCCTTTTATCCTGGATTACAATACCTCTTGAATAGATTGAAACAACCCTCGGAGGGCAGTCTGTCAGGATATCTGGCTATAGTCACCCTTGTGTCTGCCTGTTTGCCAAAGTCAATAAGCATTTTCACTTGTTCCTCTCTCTCTGCAGACTGGATCAGCTTCATGGCATGTTGGAGCTGATAAGTTAAAGACAGCTTCACACACTGTCTGCATGAACGAATTCCAGCACTCGCTAATGCCTTTCTTACGGCAGGTCTCCTTAACCTGTTTTAAATCGATTGCTGTTTTTGTCTGCACTTTAATGCTAGTAAATGCTGCTGTCAATAGAAAATCTGTCAATAGGCATTTTCTATTAAAGAGCAAACTCCAAAATGTTCAGTTTAATGCAGGGTTACTATAGTTAACTAAAACCATAAAAAATACTCTTGTTACTTATTTAAATAAAATAAACGTTAACTGAAATGAAATTAAATTGTAAAAACTACTAAAAACTTAACTAAAAAAATACATAATTAAAAATTAGAATAATATATCAATAATACCAAAAAAACACTAGTTTAATGCAACATCCACAGACTAAACCAGAAGGATACTCTTATTCTAAGTGGCAAGTTTCTCAGTATTTTCAACTCAGTATTTTATATTTTGATATCCACTAGGGACCTACATCCCTGTTGGTGTTTATGTGCTGATTTAGTGGCTTCCCTTCTGTGTATTTGTCAATCGGTGTGATTGGTAAGCAAGCAGGACGGTGTGTGTGTGTGTGTGTGTGTGTGTGAGGGAGAGACAAAGTGAGAGTGCATCCTGCACCTGCAGGGCTACGTCAGTGGTGTGATAGTCCAGGCAGCCTTGGGGTCAGAGACGGCAGGCAGGGTATCTGTTTAATGTCCCAATGAGCATCTCTGAATTTATGAACTCGGGGAGAGGGGGAAATGAAAACGTGTGGGAGAGGAGAGGATAGCTCATGCTTCTGTCATCTTTTTCTGGTAGGAATCCCTCCTTTGCATTCTTTCTCCCCACACAGAGGCAAACACTAGTTTGGTCTCACTTTTAGCTCTGTGATGTCCATATATAGAGGCTGTTATAGTTTAACACAGGAATGGAACACACACATTTACAAAGGGGAGGATATCTTATACTTCCCAGGTTTACTAATACACACAAAAGAAAAAAAAAAGAGTCATAAGTGAGACTATTCAGTGTCCTAACATGGTGCAACGCAACAAAATATTAAAGAGTTCAGTTTGAGTTCACCCAAAAATGAATTATCTGTCATTATTTACTCACCATTTATGACATAAAAGGAAATAATTTATAATGACGTTTCTAAGCTTTTTTATTTTTCCTCCGCATACTGAAAGTGACCATGGCAGTCAAGAAAGTGTATAACCAAAATTTTGGTCCGATTCTTATGATGCATTTTTTGGAAGAGAAGCACAATATATTTGTACTATAGTCTTCAGCTGCTATTAGATTATTAATTTAAATATTAATATTTTTTATTTATTGGTATAAGTTGACATTTTATTTTTAATTGAGCAGCTTATTATCCTGTTTTTACATCTAGTTTACCTTTGTTCTCATTCTTTCTTTATTTATTTTTAATTACTGTTGAATGTCATCTTTTGCAAATCTCAAAATGAATATCCATTTTCATCCATTTTTCATAATAATGTGATGACTTGTAATGTTTAATTTTTATTTACTATTATAATTTTGAATATATTTAAACAAAGTAGTAATGCATTTTAATATAAGATTCATTAATCGGTTATCTGTCATAACATAACGGTGTCCATATCAGCCTGAATTTTAATATTAGTGCATCCCTAATGAGAGTAATTGGTGACCACCAGTAAATTGTTTAAACTTACATTTTGGTCTCTTCCTCACAAGCTGTAACAGCTGTTTCAGAATTAATACGTTATATTGAATGCTTTTATCATGTTTCTAAAATGTTTTTGTGGAGTTTCACAGCTCCATCCACTTTTACTGTATTGAACGACATGAACGGTGAGTAAATGATGACAGGGTTTTCCCTCAAATTTCCGTTTCTGTTCTTCACAACTGCGTCATGTCAAGAAATAAGGCATTTTGTTGGTTGCTTGGTTTCTCTGAGCAGAGTAATCATGCCCATAGTGAAATCTCATTGGTCTAGCAACACGTCCCACATAGTGAAAATTCAACTTCGAACAACTTCTGATTTGCTGTGGTTTTATTGCTTTTTTTTTTGTTTTGTGTAGCACTGGAGCAGAAAAACTGGAAAGAGGGTGTAATTATCGACTTGATCAAATGTGGAGCAGTGTTTAAAGCTGTAGAGCACTTGTCTTCTCTTCCACATCCCCTGCCCCTATAGATGAAATCTATCCGTGGGCCCATGTGTGACAGAGCATTCTTTGATTCCATGTGCCTTTAGAGCGAGAGAGCCTGTGACTTTATTGTGGTGACTGGTTGGGAAAAACCTGCCATTTCTAATAACACTGGTTTGAAGCAGTTTGGACTTTGAGCATGTCAAGTCCCATCTGAAAGAGATTTGGGAACCCTCAGCATGAATAACAACATACAAATGGATTTAATCAATTTGAAAAGAGCTCGTAAGGGCTGCTGTTGGCCCTTGTTGCTCATATCAGTGCAGCGTATCTCAGCGAACACTGCCCCTGCTGTGAAAACTGAGATGGACGGTGGAGATGGACTTGCTTGATGTACTTGCTTCACCAATAAAGTCTATTGTGTCATGTTCAATACATTCATTTCTCAGCCTCAAAATTATTAACATAATCAACACTATAAAAACCATTTGCACACAATTTACGACATGCCTTGAGTATGATAAATAATAGATGTTTATATTTTCTATCGAGCATTCAAAATACAGAACTATGACTGTGGACGTATGGTTTCCAACACACGCTGAACGCGGTAGACCAATCACAATGTTTATGTGTACTCTCACCTCACAGACACACACAACAATTTTGGTAAAGTAATCCACCTGTGAGGCTGTGGCCCGTCGATACTGTTTGGAGTGAGAGAGTGAATTCCCTGTGACCACACAGAGTGCCCATTGTTCTCTAGTGAAGGCAGCTGCGTATCAGAGGTGCCATTTATCTCCTTATCTCCCCTTACTCGTAGTTAACCTCATCTGTGAAGACCAGCAGAGCTACGTCAGCAGACCGGGAAAGAGACGTCTGTTCTTATCTAAACAAAGAACACCATGTCTCACAATCATTATATTGAAGTGAAAATATAAAAATTTTGCTAAATTAAGTTTCCACCTTTACACAGACCACCCAGGGGTGGTGGGTGTCTACAAGGCAAACATGTGGACAGTGTATCAGACGTTCATCTGGAGATACTCCAGATGTGGGCTGTGAGCCATGCTGGACATTGTATGGCTCTAGAAACATATGATATAATTGGAGGTGGGACATTTTCCCTGTTTACATAAACTACACATCCAAAAGTACTTGTGGATACCTGCTTTCTAACTATCCAGATTTGACCACTTCAGCTATACCATTACTAACAGGTACATAAAATCAAGCATACAGTACAGTCCTTCTGAAGGTGTAAAAGTGATCATGCGTAACCTATTGAGACAGCATATAGTCCATCTGCAGAAACCGCTGTCTGTTTGCTATCCTCTGACTCAGCATGATGTCATTACCACTGTTATAAATGAGTCAGTAGATGGCAGCAGATAATGAAGTGACTTTGGTTATTCAGAGGAATAATTGATGGTCGATGGTTTTCCACTTTATTTACCATTCAAGATATTATTACTATTTTCATTATTATTAATAATAATTGTTTTTAATTATTAAGAATATTTATTATTATTAGACTATTATTAATAATTAATCATTTTTATGTAATATATTAATTGATTGTATTTATTATTATTGATTTATCAGTTTTGATTTATCAGTTTATGTTTTAGGTCCTTATATCCATATATATGATGTATTTATTTGTATTTATTTTTGTGTTCTGATTTATATTTACCCAGTCTGAGTTATCGTTAAAATTCACTTGAATTTGTTTTAAATCATTACACATTATGATGAGAGACATGAAAGACTCTCTCAAACTAATTTATTTAGGAAGTATTGTACCTTCATACAGAAATGCTGACTGTGAAGTCACCGACTGACAGTTTAAGGCACAGCCAAATTCTGTCCTGACTGATACGCTGGTTTGAGTGTCTGGCAGACTGCAGGATGCCAAGCCGTGTCTCCCTCCACTACCTGAACCAGTATATGAAAGTCCAGCATGGTTATCTATAAAGCAGTACGGACATTTTTATTGAGCTTGTTACATGGGGAAAGACCTTACCAAGCCCTCACCTGTAAGACAAACTACACGCAGATGGCTGGGATCTCCAAAAACAGTATTTCTTGATTGATGGATTGGACAGTCTAAGTGAATGCTGGACACACCAGGTCTACTGTCTGGACAAACAAGCTTGCATTTCTCATCAGTATGTCATATTGTGGTATATTTGCCACCTGATCACCAGGAATGACAATAATCAAATCAGTAGTTCTGGCAGAACAAAACTTCCGGAAGAACATCTGAAATTTTCAGAAATCTTAAATGATCTTTTAGCTCATCCAGTATAGATTATTTTAAGTATCAAACAATTGCTTTTTTATTGTGAACACATGGAATGCTTTTACCAGAATCACAGTCTTAAAGTATTCAGTGACAGACAGCTGATCTCTGGCTCACAAAACAGACGATGACATCCATTGCTGTTCATATCATGTTGTGCAATCACGAGCTGGATGATTAAAAGTCAAAACTCAGCAGCGGATTCAATTGTTCCAAGAGATGACAAGAAGAGCCAAGTGTTTGCCAAGCCAGCACAGATGAAAGAGGGGATGCAATTAAAAGTTATATTTCATTTCCCCAATCTCGCTGTTTGAGTGACATTCTTGATTAACATCAATGGCTGTCTTAAGCAGGGCAGTATCAAATATGCTGGACTTTTCTTTCCACGGCACATTGTCTTGTTCATCTCAATGATCCATCCCTCATCATGTTCTGCCATTTGGTTCGCAGATGCCCCTGTCTGAGGAAATAGCTGCTTGTATTGCTTCTCACTCCTGAGGACTCTAATCAACTAAAACCTATTAAAGATATCCTAGAAAGCTTTTGTTTTTTGTCATGCAGGCATGTGCAGATTCTTTTAATGAAGGTTATGTAAAATATATGGTTTAACTGATAGTTTATAGTTTGTATAGTTTATTTTAGTAATTATTTAGATGCTTTCATTTAGGTTTTACAGGCTGAAAAGGCAATGTTGGCTCAACCAATGGCATGGCTTGAGGGCGGAACGATCTGTCTGGTTGCCCAATGGCAGACAGGGGGTGTGTTCAAGAAACTATTTATTTTGCTTTTTTGTTTGTAGACACTAGTGACACAGAAATGAATGAAGTAATATGCAGTTTGAATTGTTTGAACTAAAATTACCAAATGTAAATAAATACATAATTAAAACTACAAAAAAATTTAATTAAAATAGTGATTCAAAAACTATGACTAAATTAAAACTCAAATTAAAATGAAAACTGAAAATATAAAAATAAACGCTAATTAATAAACACTAATAGTATATAAATATTATTAAAATTTTAAAATATTTATATTTTAATTCTTTTTATTTAACTAAATTTACATTGAATAACTCTGAAATTAAACGTAAAGCATTTGAAAACATTAATATTTAATTATTCAGTATTATTAAGTTCATTTTCGAAAAACCAAGTCATTGTAGAACTGGTGGTCTTCCACTTGTTTTTGTAAGACAATGGCGTCACTGACTTGGGCATCAGATCTAGTTTGTGGATTCTTCTTATGATGACCCTTCAAACAACTTCAGGTTTTCAAATCAACTTCCTTGTCCAGAAGTCACTGGTTGCTTTCCTTGTGAATGCTGCCCATTGATTTACTGCTGTTCAAAGAGCACTTGGTCAGCCAGCGGTCAGCAGCATGCACAGCCATTCGAAACCTACAGAAACCTCATTTTGTCCATGCACAGCCACAGAGAGACTTCATTGACTTCATTGATGAGATCTCAAACTCTCAATGCCAAACAGTCCCTTTGGCAATTTAGGGCTTGTCGTATTTAATGGCATATATTAAATTGTATTTCATCCCTGTGTCTTGGAAACATAAACAAAAGCAGGGGGAAATGGTAGTGGGGTAAATATGCCAAATCTCTGTGGAGGAACTGTTCCTGTGGTTGGCGATTTGTGATTGATGCCTTTTGATTACAGTAAAAATATCTGTAAATGCAAACATGGGGAACTTTTTGGACTCTGCCAATGTCAATAACCTTGCCCTGGGTCAAGCCGTCCTCCAGACCTACACGTCTCATTCATTTTGTCAGAGTGTGTTAAGTTGAGCTACTACTAAAAATCTACTTTCCCTTCTCTGATATGACTAAATTACCCTCTATTTATACCCAGGCTATTAAAACAGGCATAAAAAGGAATTTCCCTCATTCTTCTAAGATTGCCTGGGGTATAGTAAAAGGGAAATAGATTGTTCTGAGTGGTTTGGTTGATGTGATCTTTTGTGACCAGTTGTAGTCAGTTTGGGTTTTCATGTTTGTCTTGTTGATTGGAGGCATGGGCATTGGTGGGAAGCCTATTAGCCCTTTGTAACATTGCATTTAAAACAAAATTTGTCTAATACCTCTTTGCAGTAATTGTTGGTTATTTGTAACTGTTAGTCATTTTGATTGCTAAATATGGCCTTTACATTAGTTGTTGTATGGTTGTATTTGGCAATAGTGACTAATGTAGATTAATTCTTAAAGGAATGGTTCACCTAAAAATGTAAATTTGCTTAAAGTTTATTTGCCCTCATACCATCCATGACATAGCTGAGTTTTTTTCTTCATCAGATCAGATTTGGCAAATTGTAGCATTACATCACTTGTTCACCAATGGATCCTCAGCAGTGAATGGGTGCCGTCAGAGTGAGAGTTCCAACAGTTGATAAAAACATCACAATAATCCACAAGTAATCCAGACAACTCCAGTCCATATATGAATATCTTGTGAAGCAAAAAGCTGTGTTTGTAAAAAAAACTAAAAAAAAAAAAAAGTCCATCAATATAGCATTTTATATTTAAAAACCAATCCATGATGTCAACTCACATCAAAATCCAGTGACATGTCAGTGCCAAAGTCCTCATGGGTAGTGTGCAAACATATAGCGTTGCTGCTCTTCAGGGGTCCCGAGTTCGAGTCCTGGCTCGCGGCCCTTTCACGATCCTCTCTCTGTCCCACTTTGCTTCCTGTCTGTCCTATCATAAAAAAGACAAAAATGTCAAAAATAATTCTTATACCTTCTGTTCATACCTTCATTCTAATGGCACAGAATCACTGGAAAGGATTTAGAGCAAATGCTACATTTCTCCAAATCTGTTCCGATCAAGACACAAACTCATCTACATCTTGGATGGCCTGAGCGTGAATACATTTTCATTTCTGGCTGAACCATTCCTTTAAGCATATATGCACGTACTTTACATGCAAATAGCCTTCTCATGTGTTTCAAATAAACGTTTTTTTTCTTCTTTTTTTTTTTGATTCTCTGAGCATACTTACAAAAGCAAAAGGACATGCCCACTGTTTCAACCCATTTTTAATCAGTAACACCACTCTGTTGTGGTTCCTCTTGACATTAATATTCAGTAAACTGACCCCTGGATGAAACATGCACCACACATTTATTGCACATTTTTGAGAGGGGGGATATAATCACTTAACAGCCGACTCCCTATACATCGCTTGCTCTTGCCAACTGATCGTTATTTTATATTGAGGAATTTGTGTTTGCCATATGTTGCATAAATGCTTCTTTGGACCCATTACAGGTTGCTCAGAATTTTTTCTTGTTCCATATCCATAAGGATATCCTTTGGATTTCTTACCATAGGCTAAGTCTATATAGCCTAAGATCAACATGAAGTCCAAATTGCCCTACAATATTTAGTTTCTCAGTATAAAATCCCGGTACTATTATGCACAATTCAACGGCACACATTATCTAAAACAATTTAGCCATGTAGTTATTTAGCCACCATTCTATGCTATACTATACTGTTATAATATATACTATATAGTTATAATAGTTATAACTATACTGTGATGTTATAAAATAATATAATAAGTGTAATTTATTTATTTTTTTGTCTAACCATCTTTCCCACAGTTAAAGATTGCTGTTATATATGTGACTGTATGTAGGTCATTGTAGCTGGATGAGGGTTTTGTATGTTTTACGAGTAGGATAGTCTTAAATGTTCATGAGGTAATCCTGAGAGGCCACTCAATGTGTAAACTGCTCTCACTGGTGTTTGGGCTCTGAGCTCATAGTGCCCCTCTGTGCTGGTAGATAAACATGTAGGGCCCCTTTGTAGGCAAACTTCAGTGGGAACCTTCAGAAAAAAAATCAAGATCAGATTTGGAAAATGGGAAATGAGGGGTAAGAAGTGTTTTGCGGAGAGCTAAATGTGTGTGCATACACAGGTCACTGACTTCATTGCTCAGTGTCTGATCTCTCACTTATATTCATGAATGAAAATAGCCCTGGATTGAGCGCCTGTCAGTACTTTTAAAAAAATATTATTTTTTAAATACTTTTTCCGAAATGATGTGTATGCTGTAGAGTTGGTCCCTTTTAAGGTCCTACTCAGTATCCCAAAACTGTCATAACCGATAAATAGTTATAATAAAGACATCTCTCATGCTTTTTGTGGAAACTGTGATGCATCTTTTTCTTTTTAGTTTAATGACTTTTGATTGATTTAATGTGTATCTGCTTAATAAGATAATAACATGATTAATTTCTTATCTGTATAAAATTAACATTTTAGGCTCTCTCAGAAATATGATAGAGCAGACTCATAGAAATCATTATTACTCAATAAATACTCGGTACTCATAATACATTAACACAATGCATCGGCTGATTTGTTCTGTAAACTTTTCTTATGTCAAAAACCTCTGCATATTTATGTTTATTATGTTATTCATCTAATTTATATCTTTTACAACACATAACGTGTGACCTTGATATGTAGATGCTTGGCAGTGAATTTGGAGTTTTAGCACCATAGCAACTAAACTATGCTATCCATTAAACCCAGCTTTATGCTGTATTGCACATATCATGCAGGTTTTTGAATCTTGCGTTTTCTCTCAGACCCCTCTTAATGTGTATGCCTTTATATATATATATATTTTTTTTTTTTTTTTACCTTGTCTTATCTTATCACTTGTACTTCCACCGGTATTTTATGCAATAAAAATGATTTAATGTTTTGAACCTTTTGAATGGGTTTCATTGGTTCCTCCTCTCTTAAGCTTCCTTTTTATCTGTCCTGCATTTGTCTCTACCTAAAGGTCATATGCACTCTTTTTGGTCCCCCTAATGCGCCTCCATCCATCCCGCTCACCCTCTAACACCCCCATCCAACATCCTTTCCTTTTTGAAATCTGTTTTTATCTTCTGTATAGATGTTAGGGTCTGTGGAAGTAGCAGATCTCTTTTACAGTATTGCATACTTCACAATTTAAAAAAAAAAAATAGAGGGTGTCCTTTCTCAATGTATTGCTGACAATTTATACAAATATATTAATTTGTCTTTCAACAACAGTCCAATTCTAAGTAATCCACGAGACCCTTATGATTTGTTATTCCAGCACATCTCATCATAAAACAGGTCTTAGTAATTAGCCATGTGCAGCTACGTCAGCTGAGATGTCTTTATTATTTTAGAAAGAGGAGAATATGCAGTGTGCTCCAGGAACCATATATTGTGAAATGTCTCATGAAGGAGCACTTTGTCTGTTTATGTCTTGAAGCTAATATGAGTTATTTCTCTCTCCCCCTGTCTCATCATTAACAGCTCTGCTTCCATAACTCATCATAGTGATAATACCTCAGCCTCACCCCACCTCAGTCCAGCTTCTTCTCTCTTCTTCTGTCATTCCTTTGTTTCTGCGCAGTCCATTGTCTATCTAAATCTTATCCTCTCTCTGGTTCATACTGGCAAATTCAGCACCTGTAGGAAGATATTAATATCAAAGCCTGCCAAGCATTATCGGGATCTCCAGTTACTGCTATCGTTCAATAGAGTGTAATTTTACTCCTTTCCAAAGAAATAATGAAGAACAAGATCAAGATGATGAAAGAAAATTTCTTATATGGAGCGCTTAACAATTTAATGTGTCTTTTGGATCCTTTACAATTCTCATTCAGCTTTGATCGGAGCTCCACAATCGATCAAACTAGGCAGCTTTGTCTAATTACATTATTTGCTGTATTTATTAGTTCTAGGTCATGATGAAAGTACTGGCAACAGTCCTGGCCACCATGTGATGATGTAAATTGGGTTTGGTCTGATGCAGTTTTTCTGTCTTTTTCTTTCAAAGATGCATCTGGGACTGAGAAGGAGGATGTTTTGGTGCTAAACGGGCAGATTGAATAAAGCTGACCTTCCTTCAAAAGCATGTGCCTCTGGACACCAACCTGCTGCTGATGGTCACTCCATCAGTTGCTACAGTACATCATCTTGGATATGATGAAGAAAGACCCAGAGCTAAAGGTATAACCGAGTAGATGAGAAAGTCCATGGAACTACTTTGTGGCTAATGTAGCAAACATCCTATAGTTGCTGGATATGGTCTCACTTTTTTTATGAATAATTATGTACAATATTTATATATTATTAATCTCCATTTCCCTTTCCCATGTAAAAAAACTGTATTATATTATATGAATTAGCATGCTTTTTCAGTATTCAATTAAAAAAAATGCATACAATATTATCTATATTATTATATTATAATGAATATTTCCTTAAATGTATGTTGTAAATAAGATACATTTAGTTTTATTGCATATATTATTGTATATGTGTAATTTAAATTTGAAAATATTTTTATAAAGTAAAAAAAAATTATTTAACATAAAATGCAATTAATAACATTAAATCAACATCAACATTAAATCTGATTTAGAATTTAAACTGAAGGAAAAATATTTATATATATTTAGGTGCAAATTTCACCACGTTCAAAATCAGAGAAACAAACAAAATTACAAATCAAAATTACATCAATATTTGTAATTCGGTTTAAATTCCAAATCAGATAAGTTTGTTAGATTAATATATAATTAGATTTTATAATGGAATATAAAGGGATAGTACACCTAAAAATGAAAATTCTGTCATTAATTATTCACCCTTGTTCATCTTTGACTGTGTGTGGTGCAGTTGACGAAGAACCCAGATGCGTTGTGCCTTGTTTTCAAGCAGAGGAATGCTCACGCATACATAGTGGTACTCAGAGAGTAGAGACTGACTGGAAGAGAAGAAAACGTTGAATAAAGTTGTTCTTTTTGTTTTCGTTGTGCACAAAAAGTATTCTTGGAGCTTTATGAAATTACAGTTTAACCACTGATATCACGTGGACTATTTTAATGATGTCCTTACTACCTTTCTGGGCATGGAATGTGATAAATCCCTTGCTCTCTATGCAAGGTCAGAAAGCTCTTGGATTTCATAAAAAATATCTAAATCTTCAAAAATATCTCAATTTGTGTTCTGAAGATGAATGAGGGTCTACGGGTTTGGAACAACAAGAGGGTGAGTAATTAATGACAGAATTTTTATTTTTGGGTGAACTATCCCTTTAATAGTGTTTTCTATAGAGAGTACAGTTTAAAGGCTACAGTACTGCTGTCTGCATAACCCCTGCAGACCACCACAGCGATTTGCAACTTTGCCATAACAGGACATGCTGCCAAAACATGGTCACTGCATGAAACTATGTAATGTTTGAAAGCAGAGTGAGACACTGCCAATCAGCAGCATAATACCTTTTCCTTGCTGTGTAAAAGGTCAGGAAATTAACATGGAAAAGAACCTTGATTTTCTTTCTTCCTTAGGGGTCCTCTACCCAGACATCTTTTTCTTTTCCTTTTTCAACCTTTTTTTTTATTTATTTAGTATTTCCTCTCACTAGAGGGGCATGCTTTTCTCCTGACAAAGAAGAATGGATTTTAGCTTCATTAATGGGGCCAGTACAATTATGTACCACTTTTTGCAGTGCGATAAAAATATGTTCTGATACTTTTGGAGACAATCCACGTCCAGACCACTTTTAGTGGTTTAGTTTAGGAACTTCAGGAAAAAAGCTGGTCTTTTTTTGGTCCCAATTCCACTCATCGATTCTAAGATCCTCTTTCATAAGATGTGAAAAATGTTTCATTCCAGGTCATTAAAACATTGCCAACCATCTAGACATTTTGTAAACTCTGAATCTGTTCTTTTCAAATTATGGCTGGTTAAATCCCTGTACGATGTAGACAGATATGGCATGGCTCAGAGCAAACATGCACAAAGGAGAAAAAGATTTCCTTTTTTGTCCCAGATTGCAGGCTGCCAAGAAGCCAACCTGGCGATTAGGCCTGGTAACATATAATGTGTGATAATCAGGAACTGTTACTATTGGCTCTAGATATTTATTTTGGAATGGAAGAGACCAGTCAGTTTAAATGATGGTAGGGGTTTCTTTAGTGCACTTCTGGAGGAGACTGTTTGCAGATTTCAGCCTCAGACCAGGAGCAGCATGAGGTAGATTGGAAAACCTCCCTAAAACTAGAGGAAGACTTTGATTGACTGCACATGGAGTTGCTCAATTGTATGTCTCTGACATGAGTCCAATTCTCAAGTCTTCCCTGTTGCATTTGAAGTACTTGCTTGTTGTAATAAAGTGACATTGTGTATTTGCCAGTTGTAGAATAGACAGTCAGAAGAGAGAAATTGATCTGTCGCTCAGATTTTAAATACTGTAGAAAAGACCTTTTCCACCTGACACCTCAGTCTGAGGTAGAGCTCATGGGACTGTTAGATGAGGGAAATGCTTTATGCCCTGCAGCAACAATCTTGCCATTTGCCCTGGGAAGGTGATGTAATTTCCTATGTTTGTCTGCACAGATGTACAGTATAACTTGGTTTAACAGCTGTTGGCTGAAGTGTTGCTTTGCGTTTAATTAGTTTCATAGATAATGTTTCTTACGATAGTGAACTATTCTAATTGCAATCAAAAAGGAATAGGTCATCCCAAAAATGAAAATTCTGTTCCTCATCCTCGTGTTGTTTTAAACCTGTATGAATTACTTTCTTCTGTGGAACATATTTCATGACAATAAGTTCTATTGTTAAACCAACATGTCAATTAAGTGAGAGATGCTAAACAAAATACTGACTAATCAGTACGAGATGCTATTGGATTCTATTGGAAAGCCGAAAGCATTTTTAGAGATGCTTGCTAAGAAGAATGCTTCTGCCATTCTCCTCAGTGGAGTAATGGCACACTCAAGTTCCCCTGACACAATAATGTGTCTTTCTCTTCCAGGACATGAGAATTTGGGTGTGTAGGTTAACTTGTGGGTGAGTTTGTGTCACAGCATTCTGGGTGGGCCTCCATTCAGGGAGCAGAGGTCACACGACAGTCCTGAAGTATTAGTATGATTTCATACTTCACTCAAATAAAACCTTGTTACAGTCACAGCATGAGCCAAACACAAGCATAAACATTACAGCACATAACCCTGGCTCAGATTACCCTCACAACATCTCCAGATTTTAAAGCTCCCAGACATGACTACGCACTGTCCAGCCCATTGGACATGCAGTCACACGGTTGAGAAAACACTTACAGGGTCATTATTTGTTATCATTCAGTGTGGGACATGAAGGGCAGCGGTTTCCCTTGACCTGGAGGAGAGTAAGGGTCATGGTGGCCTTGCATCCTGGCTTGACCTGGTGTGTTCATTTTTCTAAATGAAAGTGACTTGGTATTTCCCTTATGCTTTCCTCCCAGACCTGTGAGGTCTGACCAGTCTGACTGACCAGTCTTTTCACAAAAAGCCAGTTGGCATTTAAGGATAGCAGTGACAGGGCACTATTGATTTTAACACACTTGCAGCAGTGTTCATCTCCTCTCACCTCTCCTCTATCGTGTCTATTCCAGTTGGTAGCCTGGCCGCAAGGCTATGTTCGAAGGCATGGAGCGGTGCTGATGTTAGTAGAGGCGGCCCTTGCAACACATTTCCATTGAGATACTCACTGTAAGTGGTTGAGTTGAAAGAGATGTGGTCTGGACTGCCGTATGATCCATCATGCTGTCTGAAGCGCCAGTAGATCTGTGCATCATTAACATTCCTCCAGTATCAGATCGCACCCTCACATCTCAGATCCGTGGAAGTCAGATTGTGATGTTTAAACTCTCTTCGCCCCTTCTCCAGATGCAGAGAACTCCTTCCCCCTTCCTGACATCGGCAGTACCATAGAAGGAACCCTCTAGAAGTAGACGTGTGTGTGTGTGTGTGTGTGTGTGTGTGAGAGAGAGAGAGAGAGAGAGACTGGTCCTCTGTCTCTCTGATTAAAGAGCCACTCCCAGAAACTCTGTCAGGTTGTTCTGTGTCCTCCAGGAAGAGGCACTGCTTCTTGTCAAAAGCACTACTTGCACATCAAAGATCACCTGCTCTGCATATACTCCCTCTTCTTCACCTTTCCCTCTCTCTTTCACTGGATATTTTCCACTCTCTCTCTCTTTGTCTGACAAATGATGGGCGTCAGGATGAGCAGTGCAATAACAGATGAAAAGTATTACGTGAGAGGGTTGGGTGCTTCCTTGAGCCTTATGTGGACTTAGATTTATAAGTGGCCACTATTAATACTGCTATTACTATTATTCATACTTGGAACACTTTAGCAACTGCATAGCAATGTGCTAACATCCACTTAGAACACCCTAGAAACAGGTTTGAGAACCACTGATTTAGTACACTTTAGCAACTGTGTAGCTGCACCCTGGAAATCATCCAAAACACCTTAGAAACTTCTCAAGAACAGAGCACCTTAGCAACGTTCATAGAGAGTTTGATTTATAGGCGATAGGACCAATCATAAAGCAGAATCTGTCATTTTGTCCAACAAATAAACCAGACAGGAGAGTTGTATTTATGTTGGTGAACTTGAACTTGAAAAATGGTGTGTATTGACGTCTTTCTGAGGTTGAACTACATACCTTCGGATGTCAATTCATGTTTATTTCACATTATAAATAGTAGTAATAAAAAGGAAGAGATGATTGGTTCTTGTGCCCCTTTAACTGTCACAACACATTAAAGAGCCACAAAATGGTATTTATTGTTTGAATTTCTTTTTTTAAATTACAGAATTTGGAAGTTGAGACTTTTCATACTAAAAGTAACCTGCTCTGTCTTGTCTGTTGGTGTGTTGTCAGGGTCCACTTTGTTCCACATTGTCTTTTTCACTGTGTGAGAACATGATGTGTGGCGTGAGAGCGCCATGGCTTGTCTGTTGTTGCAATAATAACTAAGGGGAGTGGGTCTTTGCAAATGTCATTTGCATGGCAATGTGCTAACAAATGTTTGGAATGCCTTATCAAACACATAGTAATGTGCTAGCAACTGCTGAAGCCTCAAACATATTTGGGCAGTCCGCATTCACAACTGTCCATGCACTGTCTGCATGATGCAGTTTTCGTCATCAGAAGTGTCCGTGTGCAACCTAATGTCCAAATCCTTACACTTGTGGTCTTTGCACTTGACCACTTGTCTACTTACACAACATATTTCATGTATTTGCCCCAAGGCATGAATACCACATGTGTTTATAGAAGTTTCCATTACCTACTGGGTAATGAAACACAGCTTTATTTCGATTTTCAATACTTAAAATAAACTTCTAAATGTCTGTTCAGTAGTTTCTATAACATAAGACGATAATTCTAATTAAGTGATAAAAAACAATTGCAAATTTTGTACTAAATAAACATGCTCATCTTTGCACCAATAAAATGTGGAACACATTATTTTACTACCAAATTATACGTAATATCTAAGTATTATTCATATTTAACTTGCACTACAAAGGTTGCCATGACATCTTGATAGATCTCGGCAAAATCATGATTGATTATAACGGTTTATTTCCAGAACATGATGCACACGTGCTATACCAGTCTTAAGTACAATAACTAAAATAATAATTTTCCTAAAGTAACTTTTCTTGTCACCTGACCAAAAATTTGATCTTTAAATAGGTAGGATTCATTTATTTGTCTTCCCTGTGTTATTTTCCACTTTCTTTTCCTGCAATGTGCTTTTCCAGTCATCACGTTTTCCTTGGCTGTATTCATCAGTCGACTCTAACATTTTTTTTTAGAGCTCCTTGGATTCAACTTTATTTTATTCATGCATGGGGAATACATATTACTCCTAATAAATTGTAGCCTATATTTACTCAAATTATTGAGAGGTATCATGTTTTTTATGTTTAAATGATAACTGCTTGAAAACAGACTGATTACATCTTTAATTACAGAAGTTACTAATTTTTTTTGCCAGAAATGAAAGTAAAATTTTTAACATGAACTTTTTACGATTAATTAAAATCTATGAAGAGGGATGAAATAGGAATGTTCACAAACGAAAGCGAAAGAATGCAGACTTAATGGATGTTTGCAATGTCCCCCATTGGAATGTGCAAACAATTGTTCAGAACACCTGCATAGTAGAGTCTTGGTAACCACCCAGAATGCCTAGCATCATGGTGGCAGGTTTTACTCCTCAAGCACCATTCACATTACTCCAGAAAATGTATTTTTTAGTTGAGTACTTCGAATAGATTATTTCTTCACACACGTGGACTGAGCAACTAATTTGATTTCCACTCATTTGGTGGTTTGTATTGTAATTGTTACGCCTGAGTTACTCTGGATTGTGAGTCTCTCATCCATTTGGATTTTGATGTCTTTTCCACTGACAGCAATAGATGTTTTTTCAGTTCCTTAAGGCCCATTCAGATGATAAATTCAGCGGCAGCAGAACTTTGCCTGATCGCCTATTGCCGGGGTGTGATGAAACCAGCTCTCTTTTCAGGATTTGGATTCAAACTAGCTGAGTTTGAAGTTTAGTGGTTTGAAGCTGAATAGATTGCATTTGGCACTGCTGAAAAGAATTGTGCTGGCTATCACATATTTTACACAAGAGAATTGAAGATATTGCACTGTTTAGTTTCATTGAAAAATACTTGGCTGCAACTGCAAAGGATTGTAGAGACAGATGAAGCACATCCACTCTGTCTTACTCATTGAATGTGTCTAGCTGCCTTCTACTCAATGGCCAAACAGAGGCAGGTGTTTCCTGTTTCTGGAAGTCTCTCTCTCTCCTCGGTTCCCTCCTTCCCTTGCCTCTCCTATTGATTTCATAATATAGTGAAAGCACAGGCATGTCATTTTTCATAGTTTGATAACTCTTAAGCACTGAAATTAAAAAATGTAATTTGTTATGATTAAAAGTGCTCTCAATGCTGTCATAAATATTATGCGTTGCATCTTAGTAAGTAACATTTTGTTCTGCTGGTCTTGTTTTTCTAAGTGTCAGTTACTTAACCAAGGTGTCAACTACTTTGACCAAAAGAAGATGGGTCTAGGGAAAGCACAGTTTTCCTGACCTACAATAATCTAAAAAATCTCCATCTGTACTTTTCATCCTCAGGTTGTGAAGGCCCCATGATTGAGCACATGACCTCATGGTAAGGTCATAACCCCTGTGCTCTGCCGGCTGCGGTACACCTTCTATTTGCCTATCTTCTTGCTGTCCCTCCTTCCAGAGAGGCTGAAGGTCAGAATAGTGCATCTAGCGCTGAGGAAGTTCTATGCTGTGGACACCTCCATCATCCCAGCCACCATCAGCCTGATCAATGTATACTGTTCTGGTGACTAAACTTTTGACTTGCATAGCAACGTGATAACAACTGCTAGCAAGGCCTTAGCAAATACATTGTAACGTGCTAAAAACTGCTTAATTTAGCCATCCGCATTCCACAACGGTCTGTACACTGTGTGTGGTGCAGTTTTCATCATAAGCGTCCACGTGCACACCAGTTTTTGTGTCTGTGCGGACGGTCCATGTACAACAGCGCAGGCACGAGGTAAATGTTGAAACAAAATGAGTCCACTAGGTGGTACTGCACATGTCCAACACGTTCATCCGTGCTCATCTGCGGATGAGTGTTGGGTTTGAGTAAACTTTTTCCTCCTGAAAGCCATTTTAATGTGTTAAAAACTTATCAAATAATATTTTTATTATTGATGTCATATATGCATTCATATTAGTGCTGGCCAATTAATCGCATCCAAATTAAAAGTTTTTGTTTACATATTATATGTCTGTGTGCTGTGTTTATTTGTTATATATATTTGTCATATTATGTAAATTTAATACACAAACATACAGTGTTTATTTTTAAATGCATTTAATATATAAACATAATAATTTTAAATGTATACATGCATATGTGTGTATTTATATATAAATAATAACTATTCACAGTATACACACATATACTATGTAAACTAAAATTATTATTTTGGATTAATTGTTGCCCAGCAATATATGACTTATTTGAATTCAGCAATTTTGTGTAGGTTGTGTAGTTATTTTACTCAATCTTTACTCAGAGTTGCTTTTCAAAATTAAATATTGCGAGAATAGAAACAAAATACTGGTAAATGTTTGTACTTAAAATGGTTAAAACAGATACATTTTATCTAACTGGTTAGAGAAATCATTGATTGATACAATTCATAACCAAATATTGGTTGTTTTATTGTCCTGGTTCTTCCGGTCCTTGTGTGTTTGTTTATTAAATGAATTCATTAATTATTCAGCTGCACAACAGTGTAGTACTCTTAGCTCATTTTTAACACATTTTGCTTTGTTTTTTGAAACATTTTGTTTCTTTCATTTCTCATTATCACACACGTTTATTTTATCACTTTAATCCATTTTCTAAAAAGAAAATTTTTAAAAAATACACAAGATACTGTAATAAGTGTATTGTCTCTTTTGATATAAGTGTAAAATATAATGACTAATCATTATATGTGTTTTTTTTTTTTTGGCCCAGAATATCAACTGGCTGTGGTGATGTTTTGTTGTTGTCAGGATGCATCTCACATGTGATAATCTAGTGCAGCATCTTTAATATTCCAAGCATTAATAGACACTGCTGAAGTGTTACTACCACGCAACCTTTTTGTTCACCTCAGTGATGTCCCCTCACTTCTCCATTTCTCTGATCCAAAGATCTAATCCTCGTTTCAATGAGGTGCTGAAACCTTTCAAAAGTTCACATGCTGGCATCCTTCCAGACCCCGACTGCTCAGATGCATTGCTCTCTCTTCATATCTAATGGTAAGAAGTACAGTATATCACCACTTCAAAGATGATTCGATAAAGTTTTATTTATCATAACTCATATTTAATCTCCAGGGCTTTTGGTACATGAACTAATGGTGAAGATGAAGTGTTGCGAGTAGGAGTAATTAAGAGGGCTCTCCAGCGAGTGAACGGTCAGCTAACGTAGTCTAGAGTGTTTTCCATGTCTGTCCTGGGAGGAGAGTGATTGATGTTGTGATGGCCAGAGAGTCTCTGCCAAAGAGGCCTCAGTAGAGCCCAGAGGCATTAGTGTGAGCTCCACTCTCTAGTCGCTCAGAAGAACCTGTTCTCTCGCTCGCTCGCCCTTCTTTTCTCTTTTTTGTCTGTTTTTAGCTGTCAGTTCTACCTTTGGGTTCTTTTCTTTTTTTTCTCTCCCTATGTTGTGCAGTGAGTTGGATGTTCACTCCTGACAGCGCTTGTAAGCATGCTTTTAATCATTAGCACTTCTCATGTAGTGTCAATTGGAATGGATTTCGTTTCTTTTTTCATCTGAATAAAACGTTCAAGTGCAACTTTCTTCCCCTTTCCTTATTAAATACCAACAAATGTTGAAACACTTTGCTGCAAGGAAGTTTAAGCTCTTGTTATTCATTGAAAAGGCCAGGTGGTCTTGTATGTACACATGTGCATGCGTGCGTTTTGTACACTTGAGTGCTGGCCCATGACTGCATACGAAAAGCTGCTCTTACTCTCTGTCTTGTATTACATCTGTAATTAATGGCGAGTTGACAGACTTAATTAAGAAAGCATGTTGCTATTAGCTGGAACTTCCTGGGCACATTTAAGGATTTATTTGCTCAGAAATCCCTTTCCTTGAAACTGAGAATGTTGATATTTTGATGTTAACTGCATGTGGAGCATGCACACAATGTCTGTCATGCAGACATCAAGGGTCTGCATCTAGGAGCATAAACATCAGTGAGGCATGCCTGCTTGCAAATCCGCAGGGAAAGTGGCTATGTAACAGTCTCTAATATGCCTCATCCTTTCAGTTGACTGCAACACTTCACACAGCTTCTGTTTTCACTCACCTAACCTCTAATTCTAGTTCTGATGATATGTTTTATTTTTATTTTTTAATGATTGAACACTTTTGCGCTTTTCTAGCCAGGCTTTTGTTGGCCTTATTTTTGAGAGGCGAGAGATTTGACCCACCATTTTTGGAGATGCAGATTAAACTGTCTTTAGTTCTTTTTGCTGTTCCGATCATAATTTGACTCACCTGGGAAAGCGGGAAAACAGAGCGTAGCAGGAAGTGGCTTCTTTTCCTGTTAGAGCAGAACAAAGTTAACATCGACCTGTGTTTGGAACCTAGAGGCTAAACTCATGAACTTCTTATCTGCCACCTTACTTTTGAGTCATATTCACTTCCTCCTCCGGCCACCTGTTTCTGCTTGGAAAGTCGGCCAATATGTGGAACACCTTTACATTTGTAGACTAATAACTGAACAAAACACAAAATTACTTGGCTGTTGATCAATTGTTGTTTCTTCCTGTGGTTCTTGTTCCCCATTGATGGTCAAAACACAATGGGAACGTGTAGTTGAATGTTTCTTTTTTTGTGGTGTGTCTCCAAATCTTAAATTGTTTATTCACTCAAAACTGAAAATCCCGTCATCATTTACTCACCCTCATGTTGTTCCAAACCTGTATGACTTTCTTTCTTTTGAGAAATTCATCTTTTTTTTTTACTGTCAATACAGTAGAATTCAATGTATGTTTGCCAACATTCTTTAAAACATCCTCTTTTGTGTTTTGTAGAATAAAAATATCATACAGATTTAGAATGATACGAAGGTGAGTAAATGACAGAATTTGTATTACTGGATGTACTATCCCTGTAAGCATCTTGGCAGTAGCCATAAGATATTTATAAGGCCATAATGCTCTACCATGTTTTACAGTAATCAGTCTTGCAGATGTTTCTTTTTTATAAACTTGAGAAACATTCATAAGGACCATTTTACATTAACAGACAAAAAAAAAATGTACATCATCCGGCAACTTTACCAAGAAGTAGTGTAAAAAAATGTAGTCACCATGTCCATGGAAGCTGTTTTAGTATTTGCCTGCACATCACCATTAGATGGAGCAGGACACAATAGAAAGATGCAGCGATCAATGTGGTGCATAAAGAGGAGCATCTTTGAGATACTCACTGTAATCAGTTATGCAAAAAAAAAAAAAAATTCAAGATCATATTTTAATCTTAAAGTAAGCTGCTCCTCACAACCTGATAAGACCTCTTGGAACAAATTCGGATTTAAATATCAAAAGTTTTATTTACACTTATGCAAGCTTGTGATATCTGTTTTCAGTGCTAAGGTTAAACTGCAATGTATTAAGTTATTTTTGACTATTCTGAGATTTTTTATTACGGACTACATGTCATCTATTTTGATTCCTGATTTTCCACACTTCTTAGAGTGCTGTGCTGCCTGATATTAAAGGTTTGTCGTTTTATGACATTGTGTCTATTGGCCTAGTTATTTATATATTTTTTATATTCTTATTTTACTTGAGATTCAAGAACCACATCTGCATCTCTTGTGTTAGCCCAGAGGGCAGTAAAAATCCCCTAAAAATGTGGGTTTCTTCCCCTCATCCTGTACGTAACAACAGTAATTTTCTCGTTGTGGTTTTTGATATATGGCTGTACGGTTGGTTGACCTTCCATAATAATTGTAGTTTCTCTAGAATTAGTTTACGCAGTAGGTCCTATAGTAGTTATAGTTAATTCCACAACCTGGTCATCAGGTGTGATCTGTCAAGAAAAAAAGAAAACACAAGCCATCCCAAAGGGTCGAATAGGAATATCCTGTTCATTAGGCGTATGAATGAAAAAGTGATGACAGATGATAATGCAAGGTTTGTTTATTAATGTAACTCCCCAAAATTTCTGCTCTGTGACTTTTCTTGAGTTGCAATGGATCACGGCCCCCCACCTTGTGCTCTTGTTAATGTAATGGAAAAAGAAACCTGTATCCTATTTCGGTTGATGTGGGTTTCTATTACGAAATGTTTTATTGAATTGGAGAGAATATAATTGTCACATTCGCTTAGCTCATTTAAAGGCAAATGGAATGAAGAGAAGCACATTGTGATTCTGTGGTCTGTGCAAACGGCTGAGAAACTAGATGAAATGCTGTACTTTGTGTATGTTGACTTCAAACAACTGTGCCGTCATGAACTTGACATTGTCTTGTTAGTGTAACTAATGCAAAGTGACTGGAGAAATGAAGTAAATAAATGGTTTTAGAATCAATAAAGCAGTGTGTCATTTAAAAGAAATATAAACGGGACAATTTAAAGCAAATGCAAGGAGTAAAAGAGGCACATTAGGCACAGTGGAAGAAGAAAACTTTTTGTTCCCCATCTTGAACTGAACAAGATGGAACATTTAGAGGTTTGTTTGTGAGGCTCCTTCTGCTCCTTGAATAACTATACGTAGTCTTTTACAGTTGATTTTCTTTTATAAAACTTTTATAAAAGATTAGATACCTTGATTAATAGTTGAGTATTTTGCTCAATTATGAATTGTAATCAGCACGATCATTTTCTCAGTACATATGGGTAGTTGAAATGACAATTTCAACATGTACATTTACATGTAAAACAGCAGCCTAATATTGACTGAAATATTGAAGTTCACACTGAACATTTTATGTTTCAACTATCCACCTTTTTGTGCCTTGCCACATGGAAGCACCCAGAGCGTTCACAGTAGACACTGAAATTTCGCCACGTGTTTATCTGTTTGCGTCTTTGTATGTCTGTGTCTGCGTTTCTTTAGCACACATATCCCTCGTTCTACTGTAACTCTCCAGTCAGTTGTTAACTAGGTGCATGTGTGAGGATGTGTAAAATTGACTGGAATGCTGTGCCCTGCCAAACCCCCCACCCCGATACCCCCCTGGAGATAAGTGAGATGTCTCACAGATCCCTGCCCAAGACTGGCACACCCGTCTCCCTCACCAGACCTGTCTCCCTTTTTTTTCCCTATACCTTCTCCTCATTAATGGGATTTTCCTCTGATCTGTTATCCTACCTTCTGCATTACCTGCATTAAGGTTGTCATTTGAAAATGGGCTTAAATTTACAAAACACTTTATTTTTGCAAGGTTGAAAAATATGAATATAGTATTTTAAATATTAAATAAAAATACTCTCCATTCACACTTCATTGTTTTTTGTAACCTACTCACATCCAAATATTAATAATATAAAGAGTCATGTTTGTTTATGTATGTACAGTATTTATCAGAAACAAGAATAATAATATGCAATAATTGAATAAAAAGATTCTTATTTGATTTCAGGGGTAACGGTAGTGGAAATGCAGTTTACTTTACTCTTCTGTTAAACCCTCTTGTTTAAACATCCTCTGATCCAGTTTTCATCAGTGGGTGGGGATGTTGTTTGTGTTGTGTTTAGTGTAATAAAATTAGATACCTTATTGAGTCTTCAATGTGCTCATTGTGTTCTATGGTAAATATTTGTTTGCACCTCATCTCAAATGACTTATGTCTTCCTTTAGCACACATCAAAATGCAAAGGAAAGCTTACATGTAACTTTAACATTTATTTAGAAGCAAATAGCAGCCAAACCAAACACTTAAGTGACTCTGAAACCTCTCTGATGCCGAAAATAAAGGAGACATTCTGCCATGAGTCTCTCTTGCTCAGTTCTTTGAAATCAGACTGGCACACTCTGTTTCGCCTCCAAGCTTTGATTTTTAGTCTTTAGATATGGCTCACTGCCTCTATCTAAGGGATTTTTCTCACTCGTTTTATTGTCCACCAGGTGGAAAATTGTTAATAATGTAGATAATGAAGTAATAGTAGTAGCTCACCTCATTCGGTATCATCTCTATACAGTGTACACTCTGCTTTTTTTAACTTTAACCTCTTGATCATTAGTAAAGTATGTTCTTGTATGTGACGTGTATTTTTTCATGGCCTCGTGGGACAGTAAATCTTGGCAGAAGCAGTACGTGGTCTGGGTACCTTAATTCTTTTATGAATACTTTGGATTTTGACTTAGCACTGTTTTTTTGCATAATATATAGTAGGGAAATATATGAACTGAATAAAAAAAAAATAATAATAATAAAGGTAATTGCGACTTTTTATCACACAATTCTGACTTTTTTTTCTTGTGATTGTGATTTGTCTCAGAATTGTGAGATATAAACTCACTGGGGGGAAAGGACTGATAATTTCTCAGAATTGCAAGCTTATATCGTGCGATTCTGACTTTATAACTCACAATTGTGAGTTTATATCATGCAATTATGAGAAAAGAGTCAGAACTGCAAGATGAAAACTTGCAGTTATGTGGAAAAAAGTCAGAAATGTGAAATAAAAAGCAGAGGTGGGTAGTAACGAGTTACATTTACTTCGTTACATTTACTTCAGTAATTTTTGGGGGTAACGAATACTTTTCGGAGTATATTTAAAGATGGGTACTTTATACTCTTACTTGAGTAAATTTTGGGGGGGAAATCTGTACTTTTACTTCGTTACTGTGGACGACGCTCCTCTCGTTACTTTATCTTAATGCAATAAATGTTATAAATGCTTCAGTTTGTTCCAAACGCGCCGTCTACTTTTCTCTGGGCAATGAGCGATGCCCATTCGCGAATGATTCATTCTTTTGAGTCAATACTGTTCAAAGGCTTGATCAAACCAATTGGCAAACGAGTGAATTGGTTCATGAATCAGTTTGAATGAGTCGTTCAGTTCCCTGCCGCACGCGCTGAGCATCTGAAGTGGTTCACTCGGAGTTGTAACGTTTAAGAACATAAAGAGCGTTGAAAACGTGGCTGGAACTGCACTGAATTGAAATCTGCAAAGGATATTATTTGCTAGCGATGGAGATCCTTATTAGATGAACACCGCGTGTGCTGTCTACTGTTCAACAGGTAATAACTTGGGCTACACTCGATTACAGTACACGATACCACTGTGACATTAGTTTGTTGTACGTGTGTGGCTTATAACAGAGGTGAGTCAAGTTGAATGCAGCTTCCAAAAGACAAAAAATAGCCGATTAAGATTTTATTAATTTTAATACAATCACACTGGTGCAAGTCAGCTGCTAAATTCAGATCTGTGATCGCTTGCTGGCGCTGAGCCAGAGATAGATGCGTTTATACCGCGCTGCGCATTATAACCAATCACACATTATTCTTTTGGGCTTATTAAAGCATTGGCCAATCAGAGGCGTTCAGATGAGTCATCGCTAAAATGCCGGTGCTTCCTTCACTCGCTCACTGACTGAATACCTCTTTCTGGCGAATTCTCTCGTCAGAAACAACAAAGTGCAGATGTGTGTACGAATCTATAAATAAGATATTGATTTCACAGTGTTAACAGTTTCAGTGATTTTTCAGAGAGTGATTGAAATCTAGACTGTCAGTGAAAATTATCTTTAATAATGTAAATGTTATTTGCTCTCTTTCTGAACAATGAAAGATTGGTAGCAATATTTAAATCACATTAACTTTCAATGTTAAATTCACATTTAATATAAAGTCAGTCGTATTAAAAATATGTTATGGCATGACACCTATATCTGTTACTTAAGTAAACAGACAAGCTTTTATAATAAATTACATAAATTGGAGTAAAGGATGATGAAATATATACATTTATACACACACACATACATTACATACATTTTATCTATATATCTAAATAAAAATAGGCTCAGTATATATGACCCAAAGTAACTAATAACTAACTACTTGAGTAGATTTTTTTATCCGATACTCTTTTACTCTTACTCAAGTAACTATTCAAGACTAGTACTTTTACTTTTACTTGAGTAAATATTTCTAGAAGTACTTTTACTTTTACTTGAGTACAGTTTTTGGGTACTCTACCCACCTCTGATAAAAAGTCACTATTATGGAGTCAATATAACGCCTTATACATACGCAAAAAAATAAAGTTTTGCAAGAGAAAATAAAGTTTTGCAAACGAAAACTAAAGTTTTTAGGAAAATTAATTAGCTTTTTGCAAACAAGAATTGCAAAACATAAAAGAAACAGCGCGATTTTGCAATACATATTTTCCATGGTCATATCTATTAATTTATTTGCAATGCTGCTTTTATTTTGCGTGTCAGTCTAGTTTGAGCTTGCGATACCATTTTCCCTATGCGCTTCACTTTTCTGCACGTCTATCTTTGTGGCACTGTTTTGACGTGGGGGCGGAGTCAAGGGATGGGGGCGAGTACAACATGCCTCCCTGGAGTGACATCATCGGCCCGAGACGCAGCTCACTGATCTAGGTCCTGTCATGATGAGCAAAGGCTTGCGAGTGGATCGTTTCCTTTTATTCAATAGCATTAAAACATTCATGTTTTCATTTTATTAACTTTATTAACAAATGTATATGTGTATTAGCAGCGTTGGCTCAAGTTAAAGAAGTTGTTAACGTGAACATCTGCTGTTTATTTCTCTCGATGTGCACACTTCTATAGCATTAAAATGTGTATTGTTTCATTTGGTTAACTGCAAGTGTTTGTTTAAAATCTCTTAACTTGTGGGAGGAGGCCAGCACACAGAAGCGTTCTTTGCTCACATTAGTTCAGAGTTACTGCTAGTTTTAATGTAAAATAATGCAATTCACTTCATAAAATATAACCTACATCATTAAAGAGGTCTACGAGGCAAGTTTCATATCGATCGCGAATTCGTTTTTCATTATCATAACAACTGGCATAAATTAGTAAATGACTGTCATTGTTAGATAAAAGAAAATAAAGCTTGAGTCTTTTTGGTTTAGTTTTGTCGTGGCCACGAGATATTAATTCTTGGGAACGTGATAATGTCGGGGCAACGAGTTTAATGAATAAACAAACCCGCGTGACCAGAGCAACCTGAGATTATCAGAGATTGATAAAATATTTTTTATCCACCCCACAGTTCGTTGATTGTGTCTTTTTATGTAATATATGTTCATATAAGGCTATTATTATTTTTATCATTATATATAATATATCCAAGTAGATGCTGCACACTGCTGGTGGTTGAGGAGAGACCCCCACATTTTGTACAGCGCTTTGGGTGGACAACAATACACAATAAAGTGCTATACGTATAAATACATCATTAATTTATTCATTCATTCATATAGGCTAACCATATATAATAATTTATATTAATATTATATTAACTAGGGCTATGTTTTTATATTTATTGTTATGCTTATTTCTTCTTTCAATTCGTGTATTGCTTACTTAACGTTCTGTGATAATTGAGTGTTTTCATTTACACATGAAACTAGCAAATTCTTAATTTATAATTCTAGTATTTATTATTATAGGTTTAGGGTATTTATATAGTTATTGTTAAATTCATCCTCTTAAGTGCACTTCCAGTAAAAATTCCTGTCACATAGCATAATCAAAGCTTTATTGGCATGTCGAGCATTTACAGTATAGGCTATTATTTACAAAACTCTTCAGGGCTGCGTTTTCCTCTGAACTAATGTGAGCAAAGAACGGTTCTGTGTGCTGGCGTCCTCCCACAAGTTAAGAGATTTTAAACAAACACTTGCAGTTAACCAAATGAAACAATACACATTTTAATGCTATAAAAGTGTGCACATCGAGAGAAATAAACAGCAGATGTTCATGTTAACAACTTCTTTAACTTGAGCCAACGCTACTAATACACATATACATTTGTTAATAAAGTTAATCAAATGAAAACATGCATGTTTTAATGCTATTGAATAAAAGGAAACGATCCAATCGCAAGCCTCTGCTCATCATGACAGGACCTGGATCAGTGAGATGCGTCTCGGGGCGATGACGTCACTTCCAGGGAGGCATGTTGTACACGCCCCCGTCCCTTGACTCCGCCTCCACGTCAAAACAGTGCCACAAAGAGAGACGTGCAGAAAAATGAAGCGCAAAGGGAAAATGGTATCGCAAGCTCAAACTAGACTGACACGCAAAATAAAAGCAGCATTGCAAATAAATGCAAATAATTGCAAAACTGAATTTTTTTGCGTATATATATATAAGGCGTTATATTGACTCCATACACTATTACCTTTTTTTTTTTTTTTTAATTCAGTGGCGGAAACGGATTTCCATAGAAATAGGCATATTCTGACCAAGAACTGTGCACAGAAGCACAGAAGGCTTTCATTCAGTTTTCCCAATTTCCAAAAATCATTTCCTCTGTAAAATAAAGTGCTGAATTAAACTCACCAGTCTGAAGGAGCAAATTAACTTACTAATGAAATATGGTGTAACATTAAATTAGCAATTTTTTTTCAATGCTTGTCTGCTTTGAGAAAGAGATTAAACTGATCACTTGCCTTTTTTCCCTTTTTAGTAGGTGGTTCTCAGTCTTGTGAAATGTGTTAACAGTGCTGGATTATGTAGTACACAAGTCCCTGATTAATATTATAGCGTTAGAGCCGTGCGGATGTGTGATCATACCCACACTTCCTCTTCACTCAGTGGAAGCAAGTCATTTGAGGAGTTTTCCCTTTACACACACACACGTTTGTTTTTGTGAAAAGTGGGGACATCCCATAGGCGTAATGGTTTTTGTACTGTACAAACTGTATATTCTATGGCCCTACTCGAACCCTACACCTAAACGTAACCCTCACAGGAAACTTTGTGCATTTTTACTTTCTCCAAAAAACTAATTCTGTATGATTTATAAGTGTTTTGAAAAATGGGGACATGGGTTATGTCCTCATAAGTCACCCTTTCCTTGTAATACCTGTGACATACCCATGTCATTACACAATGTTGTGTCCTGATATGTCACACACACACACACACACACACACACACACACACACACACACACACACACACACATACAGTGACATTCAGAGGTCAAATATTTATATCTGTAGCCATGGTCCTGTATTGTCTAACCACAGTCTTTACAGGTTTACAGGGTTACTGTCAAACTGTACATTATGCATTATTTATTTTGCTATGTAACCTGCTTGTACCAGTCAATCATTTGCTTTTAAACCACATTTACCTGTACAATGCAATCAAACCAATTTTTTCAAATAAATCTGAATTTCTCATTGCTGCATTTGACAGATCCTACTTTTTTTTTTTTAATCAGCAGATCTACTGTCATGCTGCTAAAAAGAAAGTTTTTAAATAGTAGAAAGTTTTTAAATAGTAGGCATTGCTAATTTTAGTGAGTTAAATAAAACTGGTCCTAACTCCCCACTCAGCAGTCTGAACATTTGAGATTTTCACACACATATAACTACACAAAATCTTAAGATTCATGAGCAAGCTGCTTGACCTTGATGACACTGGCAGCTATTCAGAGAGACTGATCCTTATCTCGTGCAGACAAAACGTTTGGCCAAGAGATGTGTTAATATCCTTTCTTATCAGGACATTCCTCACAGTTACAATTGTTCACCCTCAGACTGTGGAGGAAGTCCGTGTGGGTACATGAAGAAAGCATGTGTGTGTGTGTGTGTGTGTGTATTATATTTTGAAGTTTTGAATGAATGAATCTAGGTTAGAGTGACAGAAACTTGAACAGTTTTATTCTATTATATATAAGCTAAAATGTCTATCTACTTTCCTTAATTCCTACTGAGATAAATAATGTGTATCCTGCAACTAATGTTTTAATAAACTGGGGACACACTGTATGAAATATTCACAAACTACACAAACCATTTCAGCACACAGAATCTAAACCCGAAACAATGACATCATTGTGTCCCATTAAACTGTTAGTAGGAGTGTACATCCAGTAAATGTGAACGGGAACAGATGCAGTCCTCATGATCTGGTTGCTGTTTCCGTGTTTGTATGAGCGCTGGCCTTTTGAGGTTGTGGCAGTGTTTATGGATGTGTGTTTAATTTTGATACTCTTCATGTTTAGAAAACCCACAGAGGCTGATGTGTTATGCAAATGTTTACTAAGTTATGTTTGCACTGCCTGATGTGTTACAATTTTGTAACATGCTAATCCACGTTTATCTGTCTCTAATGCTGTCCTTCTGTCTCTACAGCCAAGAAATGAGACTGGTTACAGAAAGAGACAATGTAACCATACGTCAACACCTCAGTTCACTAACAACAGGCCACACCCCAACTATGCAGATAAAACTTTATAAGGATCAAGTCAGGGTTAGAGGAAATAGGATGAGAAAGGGTGTTATGATCCTTCTGAACTGGCTGACCAGGGTGTCTTGTTAGGGAGACTCAGAGTGGGGGCTTCGTCTCTGTAAATAATGCGATAGGTTACTAGAAGACCCCCTGGATGCAGCCGGGTAATGCTGTGCGGGATGTAAGGATATGGGGGGGGGGGGGGGTTGAAGAGGGATGAATGGATGTGTTAGAAGGGGAAGGTGGGGGGCGCGAGAAACTGAGTCAACAGTTCAGAGAAGGTTGGTCTAGCATAAATAGCTGATGGGGGACGGGCTGATTGGTTGAGGCGTGGCCTTGTTCCCGAACTTTAGTTAACTTCATTAACTCCATTTCACTAACAACAGGCCACACCACAACTATGCATATAAAACTTTATTAGGATCAAGTCAGGGTTAGAGGAAATAGGATGAGAAAGGGTGTTATGATCCTTCTGAACTGGCTGACCAGGGTGTCTTGTTAGGGAGACTCAGAGTGGGGGCTTCGTCTCTGTAGATAATGCGATAGGTTACTAGAAGACCCCCAAAGGTTTGAATGAACTGATGTGGGCTTGGGCTTGATAGAGATCGTTGAGACTGTTGCGGATGTAAAGACGATATGCTTCCGATGACCAGCGGCCCATGATTCTTATGGTTTCATCCGAGATGCCTGTGCTGGCAGCCGTTGTGGCTGCTCCGATCCGAAAGGAGTGTATTGAGTAGGGTTTGGGAGATATGCTTGAGGCGCTGAGAACCTTTTGAAAGTGCTTGTTAAACCAAGATCTTGTGGCCATTTTCCCCTTTTCATTGAGAAAGAGAGGTTCTTGAGGAGACAAATTATTGGCATATCTGGAAGCAACATACTCCGAAAGTGGCTCAAAAGAGCTGATGAAGGAGTTGAAGTGAAATATGTAGATGGGAAATGACTCTCCGAATTGGTCGGTTTTGCTTTTCTTCAGAGTGAATATGAGAGACTCTGGAGTGTGAGCTGAGATGTCGGAGAGGCTGGGATGAATGACTGGATTGAAAGCAGAAGTCGAAGGGGCAATTTCTGAGCACCTCAAGAAGCCAAAAAATCAGAGAAGAAACATGCACTCTAATGTTCAGTCTATTGAAGGACTCGAGTAGCCGGAGCGTAATGTGAGGATACATCGACGAAGATCGATGGTTAATGGCAAGCGATTAGCTTTGGTGGCTGGTTCTTGTTTCTGTAGCCCTTTAATTAACATGGAAACGTGGGAATGGGAAATTGAGTGGCATTGCTCACCGGTCGCAAGTTTGTGCATGAAGTTGATTCCTGATAAGTAAGACTTGATGGTGGAGGTTCAGATTTTTTTATTTAAATGAGCATGCGAGACAAAGTTGCAGATTGACCAAGCGTCTATTAGAGGAAATGGAAGTTGGTAGTAGGAGTGGTAAGCCTTAAAGCAGTTCCATCTGGTTAGGTAGGTGGAGAGAGTCCTATGGGCGAGACCATTGAGGATAGCTTCTCGCGAAGCACGTGAAAGGTCTTACAGGTGTGGATTTAGTTGAAGATCGTAGCTGAAAACGGTGGGACTGGCGTGGGATGGATGTCTGACTCTGGGGCCAAGATTCTGAACTTCTGAAAAGAAAGACGAGACAAAGAATCAGCTATGTTATTGCGGTAGCCCAGAATGTGGGCGGCTCTTATTACGAACTGGTGTTGAGCAGATATTAGAGTCAGTCTGCGGACGAATTGCATGATGGCTGGGAAACGAGATCTGCTTTTATTAATGATTTCGACTACTGCGGAGTTGTCAGAGTAGATAAGTATAGTGTGTTTAGACCATTCATGCCCCCAAAGGATGGCTGCAATAATGACTGGATATATTTCATGAAGAGTGGATGAGGGCGAGACTGATTGCTGAACGAGATGGCTAAACTCGGGAGGCCATTCGGAAGTGAACCAACGACCGCCAGAGTACCCGCCAAATCCAGTGGAAGGTGCTGCATCGGTATACAGCTGGATGTCTTCAGGCTGAGTGATGTAGTCATTATAGAAGAAGGATATACCATTCCAAGAAGACAAGAATTTCTGCCAGAGGTGCATCTCCATCTTACAGCCTTCATCCAGATTGACTTTGTCATGGAGGGAAGGAATTGAAGCTGTTTTTGATAGAAGGTAGGAGAGAAAAGGTTTCCGTTGGGGAATTATTCTGATGGCGTAGATGAGGTGACCGAGGAGGACCAAAAGCTGCTGCTTCGTGCACCTATCTACTAGAAGGTAATTTGATAGCAGAAGGGAAATACTTTGTACTTTCTCTGGGGGCAGAGATGCTTGGAAGGACATGGAGTCTAGTGTGATGCCTAAAAACTCAATGGAAGTGCATGGCCCAATGGCTTTTGCAGCCAAAGGTTAGGCGTACAGCAAAATAATACGCTCCTTTCCAGGATACACCAAAGAAGTGCCAGAATTCTGGATTAATGGGCATGACTTTAAAAGCGTTGGTGATATCTGCTTTTGAGAGCCACAAGCTGTGGCCTGCCTGGCGGATGAGAGCGATAGCTTGTTCGATGGTAGCGTATTTCATGGAGAAATCTGGGGCAGGGATGATGCTAATAATGCTAGGAATAAATGAGCCGTGAGGGAAGAAAGGTCGATGATTAATCTCTTTTTCCCAGAGTATTTCCTGGTGGCGATTCCTACAGGACTGATTCTAAAAGGAGAGAAAGGAGGTTCTTTGAACGGACCAATCATAAATCCTTCTTGAACTTCCTTCACTATTAGTGCATCTACAGTGTCTGGCTCGGAGAGAGCGGACTGAAGGTTGTTGGAGATATGAGAAGTGTCTGGCATAATATCTAAACCTGGATGGAAACCATTTTGCAAGCCATTGGTAAGAAAATCTACAAACTCTTTATCAGGCTGGTTTAATAAAGCAGAGGTTAGGGCTTTAACCTTAATCGGAGTGCTGAGGTACTTTAGTAGTCATTGAGGTAAGGCGGTTGGGGTGTGGGGGCAGGAATTCCTGGGTTGAGCACCGCCACAGAAGGAGCAGACGTGAAGGAGTCTGCAGCTGGAGAGCGAACAGCCGAGGTTGTTGAAATGATTGCAGATAGATCTGCCTCCTTGGTATAGAACCGGCCGTCCCCTTTTATCTATACTTTTGGGAATTGGGACGTTGACTGTGGGACGTACGTCGAGGGGCTTTGGAATTAAAGGAGGAGGTGGAGCAGCTGGAGACAGTCTGTTGAATATGGGTGTTCTGCGTGAGGATGGCAGCTGTGACTTAAAGGGGGTTATAACTGTGCACCTGGAGGCGGGATGTGACGGGGCCCCGCAAAAGCTCGCAGGAAAGTGAAGAGCAGGCTGCAAAGATGCGGCAGTAAAGCTCCGCATCGAGAGTGCCCCAGTATGTTCCTTGGTTAAACTGCTGTAAAGGACCTGCTGCTTGGGCAGCAAATAAAATATGGTAGTTATAGAAGCCTGTCCCTCCAAAGCGGACGGCCATATCTAGAATTTTAGATAGATAATCGTCTGGCTTGGACCTTCGGTCTGGGTAAACGGAACAAATTATGTCTCTGAAGATCGAGAAAGCTAAAGCGAATTCAGTAGGGGTAAGATCTTTTGAACTAAGACTTAAGGTATGGCTAAGCTGCATGATCCCTTGGCTGGTTTGAAGCTCTCTGGGCTGGCTAAAATTTATGAGCGACGGCTGGAGAAGGTGGGCTAGATCAGTGTAGTTACCGGATAGAATCTGAAGACGTAAGGCTTGGGAGATGGGGGAAGGCCGAATAACTGATGAAGGTGGCCGAGGAGGAGGTACTGCTGTGGCCAGGGTATATATACTGCTGTTAGATGGCACGATATGAGGGTATATGGAAGGGGAGGGGCTAGAGCAAGTGAGGGATGAGTAAGGGTAGGTGAGGGAGGTGAAATAGGATAGGTTAGTTGGAAAAGGAGAAGGTACCGAGGGAGGTTGAAAAGGTCCACTGGTGGGAATGAATCTGGAACCAGAAGTAACAGAGGCCGTGGCGGCTGAAGAATGGGTAGAGGAATGGATGATGGAATGAGAGGATGAATGAGTGTTAGGATTTGAGGCAGTTTGTGAACCCAAAGATGAGAGAAATTATGTAATTATCTGAGTGGCAGTTGCATTTGGCCGCCGCTAGGTGGCGCCGATGCTGCTTGCTGAGGTCGCTAACGAGACTGAGTGGTGACGTCACGAGTGACAGCGGAGAAACTCCGAGAGGATGCAGTTTCCCCTTGGTCGCAGCTAGGTGGCGCAGCTGCGGCTTGAGGTCGTTCACGAGGCTGCGTGGTGACGTCAAGAGTGACGACAGAGGAATTCCGTGAGGATACCGGAACAGCTGAGGCCTCTGAGTCGGAGGGGATGATCTGCAGTTCGGGATCCATGGCGAGTGGGACCAACGAGAAACTGAGTCAACAGTTCAGAGAAGGTTGGTCTAGCATAAATAGCTGACAGGGACGGGCTGATTGTTTGAGGCGTGGCCTTGTTCCCGAACTTTAGTTAACTTCATTAACTCCATTAAAGGTCCCATGACATGAAAATTTCACTTTCTGAGGTTTTTTAACATTAATATGACTTCCCCTAGCATGTATGTGGTCCCCAAGTTTCTAAAAATGTTAATCGGTGTAAATCGAGATTTTACTATCTTTCTCTGCCTTTGAAAAAATGGAAGCTCAAACGGGCTGATCTGGAATCTCCTCTTTGTGACGTTGTAAAGAGAAATGTTACCTCCCCTTTCTCTGCTTTGCCCGCCCAAATATTTACATATAATTCAGTCGCAATGTCAGCACAGGCGTTTCAAACAGACTTTTATGATATGGATTCGACAGCACTGGCACAAACAGTGAGTAACAGTGTTTATTAATGCCTGATCTGTGATCAGTGATTTCTGATGTGTAGTTAATCATTCAAGTTCACACAGACTTTCTTTCTAAATCATTTAATACTGTTTATGCATCAGTGAATCAAGCCAGTGACTAAACGATCAACTTCACGTTGTTTCTCTTAGTAGCATGAAACAAATGTGTTATTTAATTTGTGATTTAACTACAGAGAGCGATCAAAGAATGCTCCCTTTTTTTTAGGAGCTCTCACACATCGCGAGTATATCTGCACTCTTGCCCAAACTGCCATTACATTGAATGACGCTGTTATGCTGCACAACAAAGCTCTTACTGTATTCATGTGTTTGCTGTTAGTTGTGGTGAAAGCATTTTGTGAGATATATATATATATATATCTCATATATAATATATATATATATTTGAGAGGGGTCCACATGTAATATGCATTTCAAATGCAAAGATGTCAGCCAATCACAACAGTTGTCGTTTCCTCGGAGTCTCACAGCAGACACGCCCCTTCAAACAGAGCATTCAAGCCAGAGGGCTAATATCAGGATATAAAAAATGCTTTTTATTTCTAAATTTTAAATGTAAAAATCATACTAACAATATAAGTACACCTAAGGAAACATTAAAAAGCATTTAAAGAAAAGGAAATAATCCATGTCATGGGACCTTTAAGGTAAAGTTCACACTACATTTGAACATTAGATATGAGTGATGTAGCAAATAAAAACACTAATTTTAAATTAGCCATTGTTTGGAATAACTATCAATAATATAAATATTACAAAGATATCTTTTAAGTGATTTCACTGTTTTCATCACATAGGAAGGAAGGGTCAATATTTAAGATGTTGTTTGAATAAAATTATAGTCTTGAACTGATTTGTGTCTAATATAAGAACATCTGTATCTTACAGTGCATTACATGAGATGTTGTGTTAGTTTATCACTGTCTCAGTGCATAAGGGAAATAAGTGTGGTCTTTATATTAATCAGTTTAAGTCACTTTTAGAAATATCCATTATATTTAATACAAATAAATATTAGAATTATGTAGGGATTCACTGATATTAAGACTGATCTAAAAATTCAAATATTCTGTAGCTAATAAATAGCCAGTAATACTATTTTATAGTATTTTGTCTGAATAAATACAAATTAAAAGACTAAAAACAATCGTTTCAAATGCTACAAGTGAATTTAAACATCATAACATACAATTGTAAGAAACGGACTGTGACAGAGGATTATTGGAAACTGGTATTTATTGATGGAGGCAGAATATAATAGTGGGTGAGTAGTAAATGGAGGTTGAAGGAGGATCCTTGCCAACGGGTATGCACTTGCCGGATGGGGTGACCAGGGTAGTCGAGAAAGGTGACCAGAGTGGAGGATGATGAGCACACACCTCGGCGATGGGGAGTAGTAGAGGTACTGATGGAGATAACACTGGAGAGTAACTGGAACCATGGGATGGAGAAGGCAGATTGCTGAGAGAGAAGGTAAACAAAATAGGGAAGTATTAGGAGTCAACTCAAGTAACTAGCAGGGGAATGTTTCCGCTGAATAGTCACGAGATCGGACAACTGAGGATCCGAGGTGTGTGCCTTTATAGTGCTGGGGAAGATTGGTAATTGGATGGTGAACAGGTGTTGGTGATTAATATTCAGGTGAGGGAGTGAGTTGTGATGAGCCTGACCGACTTGTGACAACAATATGAAAATTGAAATGTATTTTGAGATTTGCTAAAGATTCAATTTAACAGGGTTAAACTATTATTGTTTATAAAGATTAACTTTGAGTGTTACATGATGTTACATTAGATTAATATATAAATGGTAATCTAAATGTAAAAATAGGGGAATGTACAGTTACAGTAACTATGGATTATAGACTAAAATATCACCAAAAGTCTTATTTAATCTAATAATGACTTATAATCAGTATGCTGGAAGAAAAGTATGCATCCCTAAAATTATATATATCATTAACTGTAATAGTCAAAAAGTTCTGTTTTTGTTCATATTTCTGTGGCCAAAATGTAGATGCATCACTAGTAGATGACTGTGATAAATTCAACAAATCACAGAAGTAACTTGCCAACATTTCCCGATGCATGGGTATTTGTTTTTACTGAAACAATGAGATGTCACCGCTTTCCTTAATTTCTTACATAGTATGGGCACTGATCAAAGAGATTCTGGAATCCTGTAAACATGTTAGATGCAGATGGAATCCACGCTGACTCACCCACAGAGAGCTGATAACCATTCAAACAATATTAGATCTCAAAGCACGTTGCTTCAACCCACCCTTCCGTTTTCTCAATGGATGTAAGCGCGGAAGAACCATGTGTATCTTTTAATACCGTGGTGTGATGTAAAGCAGAGACTGCATACACATGCAGAAGGAGGAGGATGGGGCTGCTGATGGTCTATATCTGTCGTCAGTTAAATATGTGATATCTTCACTGCTCTTGAGAGTCACATACTCAAGACCTGCATCTTTTGTTACACATAGCACCTCGACTTGAAGAAATTCCTTGTCTATTCTTCAGAAAATCCCTTGAGCCTGGAAATTTTTCCCAGTCTTATCTGTGCATCCCACCCATGATTCCACGGAGGAAGGAAGCTCATCTTTTTCATCCATGTCTCTGTCTGTTTGTCTGTATGGGTGTCAGAGTATGTGGCGTTCTTTGGTATCGGCTTCACAGTCCATCTTGCTTGCCAGTAGTGATTCTAGAATAATTTTTTTCCGAAAAAGCTGAAGGTGAAGACAGGAGGTCATATGTTTAAACCCCTCTCAGCCTTAAACCACATGCATCTGAGTCCTCTATTAGATTTATGGGCTGTGATGAAATCGATCAGGCCGACAGATGTAGAACCCATCACGAATAACTGGTACAGTCGGCAAAGGCCAAGCATTATGCAGTTTGTCAGAGAAATCATGCAAAGCAGTTGACAAGAGAATTTGATCTTTCTATTGTGTATGGCTCTCGAGGTCTCACCAATAAATAGCCTTTAGAAATCTGCACGGGAGGTTTTTCCTTTCGCATTGATGTTATTGGCACTGTTCAGCCGAGGTCATGACAGCCTAACTGAAGGAAATACCCTTCAAGTGTCCACACTGGTGTCTGAAGGGACGTGGTGGACATAGTGAATTTAATGTCAATCTTTCTTAAATTTAGTATTATTGAAACACAATCTTGATTGTTTTCCCATTTGGAGCCTCTGTGAAGTTCTCGGTATGCCTTGCCTTTGTTAAAGACTTTGTGATTTATTAAGTTATTCTGCTCTATAGATTTACGACACATGACAAATTTTATCTGCCAAAGGATATGACTGATCATGTCTTGACTAAGGTTTTGACTAGAGCTGTCAGTTAATCGCATTAATTAGTATAATTAATGATCTCAAGCTTTTATTTCTGTTTAAGAGAGTTTTTACTGTATTACATTTTATTTTTCTTTGTATTTTTTATTTTTTAAAACAAACAATTTAACAAATTGTTTTATGCTAGGGCTTTTGTCAGTAAATTGATTTATGCAGTTATTTGCAATCAGTGTATAATGTGATTCATTTGATTTAATCTTTTAATTGACAGCTCAAGTTTAAATTCTTTTTCACAATGAAGAAGAAAAAAAAGAGTTTTAGGGCTTCAGAATATTATGTGACAGTTACTTCTAGTTACTTCTGACATCTTGAAGTGTGCTGAGGAATATGAAAGAGCAAGATACTTCACACTCCAGTGGTGGTCTAAGTTCCTATGTAAATCAAATGGGTGGGCTGCTACTTTTGTTATTCTAAAGTCACATATTGTGCCTTTAAAATTAAAGATGAGGTTCGTATCAAGCAGTGACATACAGGTACTAGCTCTTGTTAAAATGGCTGTCAGAAAACAAAGAAAATCCTTATGATGTAGTGGATCTTTGATGACTTGACGCTCTGAATACCAGATTAACATTTTGTTCCACTTAGCCGCCGAATATTGTAATGCTACCAATATTTTAGGGCGTATTACCTATTTCCATGGCAAAGCATCAAGCTTGTCGCAAAAATCTTAACAGTCACAATATTGATGTATGACTGATGTATTGGTGGCATTTAATTTTTCAAATATTCATAAACTTGTTAAATGATTGTAAAATATCTGATATTTTGATTCTCAAATATGTGTAAGTAACTGTATTTTTGCTTCAGCTAACTAAAAAGATTCTTTAATTGACAATGTAACAGTGTATAATTGTGTTTTTTATGTGAATAATTTCTAAACACACAAATGTGCCATGGAGTGTGAAGCAGGACACAAGTAAATTATATGTAAATTGTAAATTACTTAACCAGAGAGTGTCAGCATTTGACCTCCTGTAGTTTGTCTCCGTGCCTCTAGAGGTGCTCCGTCCCCTGTGTTCCCTTCTGTCTTAGTTCTTCTTTGTCTACTCTTGTTAGCGTTATCCAGGTCACCTGTGCCTTGTTTCTCTTAGAGTATTTTAGCTGAGTCTTTCCCTTTGTTTACTTGGTTTTTGAGTCCAAATTAGAGCTCCTCCTGCTAACGCCGTCCTAGCAGTTCCAGTTACGCTGTCCTGGGAGGGCCACCAGCCAGGCTATGATTGATTCTGGGGCCGCAGGCGACTTTCTAGACCTAACCTTGGCTAAGAAACTTAATATCCCTACCCAACTTCTTCCTCACCCCCAGGCAGTTACTGCTTTGGATGGCAGACCTCTGGAACCGGGCAAAGTAACAGAGGCCACTCAATCCCTGCGACTTACCATCTTTCAACACCAGCAGGAGGAGACCCTCTATCTTATTGACTCCCTTGGCTGCACAGACATAATCCCCATATCGACTGGCCCATTGGCACTATCCTAAGCTGGGGTTCTACTTGCCAACTCTCCTGCCAACTTCAGAGTTCCTCAGCCCCTTGTTCTGAGTTTCAAGAGTCTCTTGACCTGTCTCGAGTCCCCAGAGTTTATCATAAGTTTAAGGCAGTGTTCAGCAAGTCCCGGGCCATCTCCTTGCCACCTCATCATGCTTACGACTGTGCTATTGAATTACTCCCTGGCTCCTGCCCTCCCAGGGCTCGGATTTTCTCCTTGTCTCCCCCAGAGTGCTCAGCTATGGATCTCTACATTAAGGAGTCCTTGGCAGCCGGTATCATCTGTGCCTCAACCTCCCCAGCTGGGGCAGGTTTCTTCTTTGTTCAGAAGAAAGACGGGGGTCTTAGGCCTTGTATTGATTACCGGGGCCTCAACAAGATCACGGTTCGGAATCGATACCCCCTACCTCTTATGGCCACAGCCTTTGAACTGCTTCAAGGAGCCTCTGTTTTCACTAAACTGGATCTCCGCAATGCTTACCATCTTGTGCGGATCCGGCAGGGAGACGAATGGAAGACTGCCTTCAACAACCCCACAGGCCACTATGAGTATCTCGTAATGCCGTTCGGACTCACCAATGCCCCCGCAGTATTCCAAGCACTAATTAATGATGTCCTCCGGGACCTTCTTAATCAATTCGTCTTTGTATACGTTGACGATATTCTCATTTTCTCAAAGTCACTGGAGGAGCATGAGGGGCATGTTAGCAGGGTTCTCCAGAGACTCCTTGACAATCACCTCTATGTAAAGCCAGAGAAGTGTGAATTTCATGTTACCCAGGCTCAGTTTCTTGGATTCATTGTCACTCCTGGCCACCTGGAGATGGACCCTAAGAAGGTAGAGGCGATCCACAACTGGCCCATACCTACTAATGTCAAGGAGGTACAACGTTTCATTGGCTTCGCAAAGTTCTATAGGAAGTTCATTAAGAATTTCAGCTCTGTTGTGGCCCCCTTGACAGCGCTTACTAAGGGAGGAGGAACCAAGGTTCAGTGGGGTCCGGAGGCAGCGGGGGCCTTCGAAGATCTCAAGCGCCGCTTCACTTCCGCTCCTATTCTTCTGATCCCTGACCCAGACAGACCTTTTGTGGTGGTCGTGAGTTGCTCGCAGTAAAATTGGCCTTGGAGGCTAAGCGGTTGAATCCTCGGCAAGCTAGATGGTCCCTGTTTTTTAATTGATTCCAGTTTCTCCTATCTTACAGACCCGGCACCAAGAACGTCAACCCAGATGCCCTGTCTCGAGCCTACTCTCCTGAGACACAAGAGACGCCTTTGACACCAATAAATCTGAGGTCTAGTATCGTCGCTCCCCTTCAGTGGGAACTGGAAAGAGTGGTGCGAGAGGCCCTTGCCCATGAGCCTGATCCAGGTGGTGGTCCCCCTGGACGCCTGTTCGTTCCTCAAGCTGCCCGATCTCGGGTCTTGCAGTGGGCTCATGAGTCTCCCTTGACTTGACATGTGGAGGCCTACCCTGTATGCAAACAAGGAAAGTCTGCACATCAGCGAACTCAGGGACTTCTCCGTCCCTTACCTATTCCCCGCAGGCCATGGTCACATCTCTCTCTGGACTTTGTTCCCGGGCTTCCACCATCCAAGGGCAATACACTCATCCTGGTGGTTGTAGACCGGTTCTCCAAAGTGGCCCGGTTCATTCCCCTGAGGAAGGAAGGCCAGACGTACCCTCCTTCGGACTTACAAGAGATACCAAGTTCAGGCTAATCGTTGCCGTCGGACAGCCCCCAACTTTCGAGCTGGTCAAAGAGTATGGCTATCTACAAAGCACCTGCCCCTCCGGGTCGAATCCAAGAAACTCTTCCAGAAATACATCGGCCCTTTTCGCATAGCAAGGAAAGTTAACCCTGTTTCTTATCGTTTATTTCTCCCTCGTTCCCTTAGAATTAACCCCACGTTTCATGTCTCATTACTAAAACCTGTCTTGTCTTCTCCGTTTGCTCCCCCACACAGGCCCCCTCCACCTCCCAGGATCATCAACGGCCAGCCAGCCTACACAGTGCGCCGGATACTGGACTCCCAGAGGGTCCAGAACTCACTACAATATCTGGTGAACTGGGAGGGCTACGGGCCAGAGGAGCGCTCCTGGGTTCCAGCCAAAGACATCCTGGACCCAAGTTTGATCCGGGAGTTTCACACCCGGAGGCCGGGGTGTTCTGGAAGGAACGTCAGGAGCCATTCCTAGAGGAGGGGGTCCTGTCAGCATTTTACCTCCTGTAGTTTGTCTCCGTGCCTCGAGAGGTCCCCTGTGTTCCCTTCTGTCTTAGTTCTTCTTTGTCTACTCTTGTTAGCGTTATCCAGGTCACCTGTGCCTTGTTTCTCTTAGAGTATTTTAGCTGAGTCTTTCCCTTTGTTTGACACTTGGTTTTTGAGTCCAGGCTGCATGCTACCAGCTCTGTATTTACAAGTCCTTCCAAGTCTTTCCATGCTACCTCAAGTAAGGTGTTCCTAGTTATTTGATTGTTCACATGCTCTAGTTTTGTTTTCTCCCCTCGTGGAGTTTTTATTTTCCCTTGTGGTTTTGTTTTCCCATTATCTCTCTTGTTATTAATTCCTCTGTCTGAGAAGAACTTTTTTGGCTTGCAAAGTCCTTTTTTCTAATAAACCAACATTGCCTGGAGTACTTTTTCAATTCAAGTTTATTTGTATAGCACTTTTTACAATACAAATCGTTACAAAGCAACTTTACAGAAAATTATTTTTCTACAATATTTAGTAATAGCTTATAAGTGGTGACTATCAGTTTGTGCATGTATGACATGTTTTTTGGAAAAATTTATACAAGTCGTAGTCAGCCAGATGATGAACATTATTAATATTATTAATAATTAATAATTATTATATGATGCAGTCACACTTGTAGCCATATTTGTTAGTTCTGTTGTTGATTCAGGGTTAGCATCATCTGGGGTCCTCTGAGGGTCAGCATCATCTCTTCTCAGGTGTTCTGGATCCAGACTGGAGCTTGTGTAAATCCTAGTTACATCCCGTGGCAAAACATAGAAACAAATAGAGACATCATTAGCATAGCTGCTGTTCCAACAAAGTAAAATTAATTCGTTTAACCCAAGCTAAAGAATAAGAATGCAGATTTGATCAGATACAACTATACTCACAATTTAAGATACATTATTCAAATGCTTGGCGAAAGAGATGCGTTTTTAATCTAGATTTAAACAGAGAGAGTGTGTCTGAACCCCGAACATTATCAGGAAGGCTATTCCAGAGTTTGGGAGCCAAATGTGAAAAAGCTCTACCTCCTTTAGTGGACTTTGCTATCCTAGGAACTACAAAAAGTCCAGCGTTTTGTGACCTTAGGGAGCGTGATGGATTGTAGCGTGGTAGAAGGCTAGTTAGGTATGCAGGAGCTAAACCATTTAGGGCCTTATAGGTAAGTAATGATAATTTGTAACTGATACGGAACTTAATAGGTAGCCAGTGCAGAGACTGTAAAATTGGGGTAATATGATCATATTTTCTTTACCTGGTAAGGACTCTAGCCGCTGCATTTTGGACTACCTGTAGCTTGTTTATTGAAGAAGCAGGACAACCACCTAGAAGTGCATTACAATAGTCCATTCTAGGGGTCATGAATGCATGAACTAGCTTTTCTGCATCAGAAACAGACATGTTTTGTAGCTTGGCAATGTTTCTAAGATGGAAGAATGCAGTTTTTGTAACATGGGAAATATGATTTTCAAAAGACAAGTTGCTGTCTAATATAACACCCAGATTTTTAACTGTAGAAAAAGTAACAGTACATCCATCTTGTTGCAGATTGTAATCTACAAGATTCTGTGTAGTGTTTTTTGGTCCAATAATTAATATCTCTGTCTTATCTGAATTTAATTGGAGAAAATTATTGGTCATACAATCTTTTACATTTTTAACACACTCTGTTAGCTTAGATAATTTAGAGGTTTCATCTGGTCTCGTTGAGATATATAGCTGAGTATCATCAGCATAACAGTAGAAGCTAATTCCGTATTTTCTAATAATATTACCAAGGGGCAACATGTATATTGAAAATAGAAGGGGACCTAGGAAGGATCCTTGTGGCACTCCATATTTTACTGATGATAAATGAGATGACTCCCCATTTAAGTAAACAAAATGGTAGCGATCGGACAGGTAGGATCTAAACCATCTTAGAGCCTGCCCCTTGAATACCTGTATAGTTTTGTAATCGATCTATGAGTATGTCATGATCTATGGTGTCGAACGCAGCACTAAGATCAAGTAAAACTAGAAATGAGATGCAGCCTTGATCTGACGCAAGAACCAGGTCATTTGTAATTTTAACAAGTGCAGTTTCTGTGCTATGGTGGGGCCTGAAACCTGACTGAAATTCTTCATACAGATCATTTTTGTGCAGGAAGGTGCTCAATTGAGCAGACACAACTTTTTCTAAAATTTTAGACATAAATGGAAGATTTGAAATAGGCCTATAATTTGCCAGTTCACTAGGATCTAGTTTTGGTTTCTTAATAAGAGGCTTAATAACCGCCAGCTTGAATGGTTTTGGGACGTGACCTAAAGATAACGACAAGTTAATAATATTGAGAATCGGTTCTTCGGCTACAGGTAACAACTCTTTCAGTAATTTAGTAGGTACAGGATCTATTAAACATGTTGTTGGTTTAGATACAGTGATAAGTTTATTTCCTGTCCTATATTTGTAAAGCACAGCAGTTTATCTTTGGGTGCGATGGATGAAACTGAAGTGTTAGACGCTGTTTAATATACATTCGCTATTATATTTCTAATGTTATCTATTTTATCAGTGAAGAAATTCATAAAGTCATTACTATTTAACGTTGGTGGAATATTTGATTCAGGTGGCGTCTGGTAATTTGTTAATTTAGCCACTGTGCTAAATAAAAACCTTGGATTGTTTTGGTTATTTTCTATGAGTTTGTGGATATGCTCTGCCCTAGCAGTTTTTAGTGCCTGTCTATAGCTGGACATACTGTGTGTCCATGCAATTCTAAAAACTTCCAAGTTAGTTTTTCTCCATTTGCGTTCAAGACTACGAGTTACTTTCTTGAGAGAGTGAGTATTACTGTTATACCATGGCACAGTACGTTTTTCTCTAACCTTTTTCAATTTGATGGGGGCAACAGCTTCTAATGTATTACAGAAAATAGTGCCCATGTTGTCAGTCATTTCGTCTAATTCATGTGTATTTTTGGGTACAAATAGCAGTTGAGATAGATCAGGCAGGTTATTTGCGAATCTGTCTTTGGTGACTGGAACAATAGTTCTGCCCAGACGGTAACGCTGAGACATATAGTTAATATCAGTGATATGCAGCATGCACGATACAAGGAAATGGTCTGTAATAGGTCTGAGAGGAAATCTGCAAATTCTTTTAGGAATTTTGTATACGGCCCTGGTGGTCTATACACAGTAGCCTGAGCAAGAGATACATTAGATTTCTTTTGCATGTCTGACAGTGTAACATTAAGCAGAAGTATTTCGAATGAGTTAAACCTGTATCCCATTTTCTGGGTAACATTGAGAATTTCACTATATATTGTTGCAACACCTCCGCCACGACCAGTCTGACGGGGCTCATGCTTATAACAGTAATTTGGTGGAGTCGACTCATTTAGACCAAAATAATCATTTGGTTTTAGCCAGGTTTCAGTCAAGCAGAGTACATCAAAACTATTATCTGTGATCATTTCATTTACAATAACTGCTTTGGGTGTGAGTGATCTAATATTTATGAGCCCAAACTTTAAAGATTGTTTTTGTTCATTTACTTTACATGTTTCTGGTTTAATCACGATAAGATTTTTTCTAGATCCTACATTAAATTTATATTTTGACCTCACTATTCGGGGAACAGACACAGTCTTAATAGATTGTACAGCGCAAGTACTTTTATCATGTAAGCGGGTGGAACAAAAGTCATCATAATAGTTATTTGAGAATTGTCTTACTAGTCACATGGAGCGAAGTGTCCTGGAGATGTTGTCAGAGAGCAGCTCCGCTCCGACTCTGCTGGGGTGCAAGCCATCAGCGCGAAACAGCCTAGGACGCTCCCAGAAAAGATTCCAGTTATTAACAAATAGCAGTTTCTGTTCTTTACACCATGACAACAACCATTCATTTAAAGCAAAAAGTCTATACGTCCTGTCATCGTCGATACGTGGGCAGTGGTCCTGACACGATGATCGTCGCCGCGAGCGTCGTGCTGCGAACCATCTCGATCAGGCTCCTGAAGTCCCTCTTCAGCGTCTCCGTCTGCCGCAGCGTGGTGTCGTTAACCCCGGTGTGAAGCACGACCGCTCTGGGGCTCTCGTCGGACTTCAGGATCGCAGGTATCTGCGCAGAAACATCGAGAACACGAGCACCAGGGAAACAATGAGTGTGCACTTTACCTTCGGCTAACGTAGCATGGACGTGTTGGACAATGGAGTCTCCGAATGCAGCTCGAACGTGTCCTCGTCTGCAATCAAAGGTAGACATTCATCCGCCATTAAAGCAAGTAACAGTGAGTACAGCAGTGGTAATGTGTGTGAATAGAGTATTAGCAATGTAAGCGCAGTTAGCAGCGCTTATTTTTATTTTTATTTTCCAGTCAGTATCAGCAGCACTCTGGAATAGTGTTTTTCCTGTAAAGTACTGCCTTGAGTATTTCAATTGGGTCCAACATCTCAGCCTCTGTGGCCTAGTGGCAGATCTCTCAACCACCACACCAGAGATCCGAGTCCTAGCCCGGCTCATGACAGAGAGTTCACATAAGAACAAATCTCCTATATACCTGGCATAAAGATATTGTCCTCTTGATGGGGACAATATTTAATTATGTATTTAATTATAATTTAAAGATTTGAACAAAAGATTAAGACTGTATTCTGTCCATAGAAGTTCATATTGTTAATAAAAACATTTGCAATCAAATCAATAAAGGTTACTTAAGAGATTTGTCCAATTTCAACATTTGAACTTACATTTGTACTGTTGTCTACTGCTATATTAATTTAATTTAATAAAATGAAAAATTACAATGTTAATTGTCATAAAATATACTTATAAAAAATACTTCAAGGAGTAAATTTTTGCTTAATATTGTTTTAGCATTGCATATAACTATTTGATCTCTTAAAACGTTTCTTTTTGGTTTTTCAGTGAAATGTTTTACACTCAGAACATGTTATTTGATTTCTGTCTGAAGAGAGATTGTATTATGATGGCAGGAAATGCCTGTACTATCATGTTTCAAATACAATCCTGTCAGCAATTAACTGGAACCTTATAAACCCACTAAATTATGAATTTTTATGAAGCCCAGGCTAACCCTTATTTAAGGTGGGAAAATAATGCGTATTTGAGCTTTCTTCATATGAATGGACCTCAACATGGATCATTTTTATTTTCCAGTCAGTATAAGCAGCACTCTGGAATAGTGTTTTTCCTGTAAAGCTGCTATTCTTTTAGTTTGAGAACTATTTGGATTCTTTAGGCCCCAATTTGGCTCCTGACACCTCCCGGGAGTTTGCTTTATGGTGAATGGAGGAGCCAAAGCGGGAGAAAACCCCGCTGTAGGTTTGTTCTCTGCTTGCATGGTTTCCTGGGGGTTACCAAGTGAAATATTACCTCAAAAAGTCTGGGGACCAGTAATATAATTCAGTCCTCTAACCACCTCTGTCAATGTATTAAAACATCAAAACTATTTTACTCTGATGCTCAAAGTGACTTGATCTGATATTCCTGAACTTAAAGGAATAGTCCACCCAATTATGAATATTCTTTCACCATTTACTCACTGTTCCAAACTGGTATGACTTTCTTTATCTTTGGGGCACATATCCTGGTCTCATGTCCAAATTTTACCATATAATGAAAATGAATGGGAACTGGGACTGTCAAGCTCTGAAATGACAAAAAAGCACCATAAAAGTATCATAAAAATAGTATGTGTCAAATCATTCAAAACCAGTCTGAATGATTTATTTGCAAATCAGATCCTCTGTTTTTCATGTTCAACTCACTGTCTCAGCCTTGTTGAAATGATTAACAGCCCACTGAAGGGCAGTGATTTTGACTCATTGATTTTGGACATTGAGTCAATAACAAAATTTCAGTCTGCTTAAAAAGATTTATAATATGGTGCATGAGTCATCTGAACCCCTTTTGCGATACTTTTAGGGTCTGTTTACAGAGACGCATTTTTGCATTTAAATATAGGATCCATCTGCAGAGGCGCAGCACTGGTGATTGGAAAAAAGGCAGGATTTTCACTCATTTTTTGTTTTTCAGTGTGTGAAAATTTTCATTATGGAGCTTAACATCACAAGTTCCAAGTGCTTGCCACAAGCTAGTAGCAAGGATAGTTTTCAGAATTTTTCTTGAAGATCACTAAATGATGATAGTTTTCATTTTTGGGTGAGCTTTGCCTTTAGAAATAAGAGACAGGCTTTGGTACAACACCACACAGATCCTCAGCAAGCATAGGTACCTTTCCCTTCCACACCGATTGTTCTGCTGATTGGAAATCTGTCTTCAGTACCAGGACGTCCTATAGGTGGTCTGCTCCAGCAGTGATTGGCGCATCTTGTTGCCAAGCGTCTCAGCAAACAGAGAATAAATATTTCCAGCTGATCTGTTTCCCCTTCTTTCTGAGAGTCGGGACTCTCCGTGTAAGCCAAGGTCTCTTTAATCTTCGTTTCCAGGCTTCTCAAAAAGAATGACAAAGCCCCTTAATTTGCTTATCCTTGATTTAAACCAGGAGGCAGGGCTAGTTCATAGAAGGAAATGGAGTAATCCTGCTGGGTGGATTGAATTGTGGCAAAGCAAACAAGCTTTACTGTTTTACATCTCCAGAGTGGTTTGGGTTCTCTTGTGGTGATGAAGAATCATTCCAGAGATATTCTGGTATTTTCCTGCCAAATATCATCTGCAATAGATCATTTTCTTTTCCCCTGGTCTTTGTTATGTTTTGTTTTGACCTGGCAATAGTTGCTCTTTGTTCCCCTCTTTCTCAATTTTTGTACCAACTTATCATCTGAGACGCTCTGATCCAGGGATAAAATTGAAATCGATCTACTATATGTAAGCCTACTGTGTTTGCTGTTATTGCTAGATTTGTCTTCCAAAAAAGTATTTTTTTATTATAGCAGCACTGATACTGTGGCTATTTCCAGTGCATATATAATCCAGGTCCCACATTCTCATACAATGACACAAACCGTGAGTGTAGGAAAAGCAAATAGTGCATCCCATCCACAAGCCTGCTCTCACAGGCGTATTGACAATGTTTTTCAGGTTGTGTAACTAACAGAGAGCCAGAATTGTCCCCCAAGATGGCTCATCATTTCTATTGATTTGGTTTAAGTGAATTAGATCAGTTTAAACACCGTATTTACATTCACATCAGAGTGTAATATCAGAGTGGAATCATGTGCTAAAAGAAGCAGCAAAATGAAATACAATGAGCAGATATGTATGAAAATCTTAATGGGAAAAACACACTAAGACACGCCAGCCAACCCTGAGTTTGATGCAATGGCCTGCCTTTGCATTCAGCTGCATTAAAGAGCTGATAAACAAGTGCAATCAACCAGAACGCTTCAGTTACTACTTTATGAGTCTTTCATATTTTCCAGGTCCTAGTTTCATAATTAAGTTCGATGTAATGCTGCATACTGCATATCACACATTCAGAAGGGACATGTGAAACAGGTGTGAAAACTTTGGCAAGCTGATTTGCTGTTCTGGAAAAGCTTTGTAAAATAGTAAATGGCAAAATGTTTCAGAAACAACAAGTATCTAATTATGCAGTTCTAGTTCAAGTGCAAACTAAAATGTATCCTATTAGAATCCTTTTTAAGAATACATGTTATTCTACTGTTCACCCTGTTGTTTTTAAATATATATATATATATATATATATATATATATATATATATATATATTTATTATTATATATATTAATTGATGTATAATTATTTTATTATAATAGATTTAGTATATTTTATTATGTTTTTATAATGTTTCATATATATTTTATTTTTTATATATATTAAAAAAACACATCTGACAAAAATATTTTAGGAAATGTCTATCAAATGTGATATGTTTAAAAGTAGCATTAATTCCCACTCTCAAGTATTAACCCTTTGTTTCTAAATTAAAGATTCAGCCCCGTAGTACTACAGAATATTTGTCCCGAACGCCAAGAAAACATTTGGATGAGAGCCTCATCATTTCCTCCATCTCAAAATGTCTATCAACTTTTTGACCTGAATGAGAATTTATATGACAAAAGTGGCTCTCAGGAAAAGTCTGGACACTGCAGTGCTGTTTTTGGTCTCAGTTGTGACTGTGACATGATTCAATAAAAAAAGAAACAAGTGTGTTTAAAAAGATCTTTCCTCTCTTAAAGAAAAGCTGTATCCCCTCTTGTCATGGACTTTAGGCAGTTGTTCAAATATTTGGGGGTCAGTGCTCATCTGAGAAATGGACTTGGTGAGGTTCCACCTATTTTGTCCCTAATTATTTGATATAGTGTATTATTGCAGTATCTGTAGACTCAACAAAGGAAATATTAGCGACCTTCATTCAGATTAGTTATGTTATCCATCAAAAAAAGATTAACAGACAGCATAAATGTCTTTAAATAAGTTATCTCTGTTACTCCTTTTTAAATATTGAAATTATTTTAATAAAAGTGACTGATGAGCCGTCTCCTCCAGTTGCTCTTGCATCATAACCTTCTCTGGACATGTGCTCAATGGCAGGGCACAAAGTCATTCATTAAAAAAAAAAAAAACACGTGGACCCTCCACTCACATTAGCGTTTCCTGGAGCTCAGCACACAATGCCACACAGCTCCCCTAACAGCGCCGGAAAATAACTCTTCACCCGGTGTTGTATGGATTTTAGAATCACCTGGAAACTTCTTGACTATTGCTGGCAAAAACTGAGACAAAATATAAACCCAATAATGAGTCCGGAACCGTGGGTGAGTCAGACAGTCACAGAGGGTTCACTTTCATGTGGATGTCTGGGAAAGAAGATTTGCTGCGGGAGTGCTTTTTTTACTTTCCATCAATACAGTTTTTTTTTTTTATAAATAAAATCATCTGTACAAAAAAATATGAATAATACGTGTGAAAAGATGATAAGTGTTTACTTTTTGTTTTTAAATTTGTATTTTATATATATATATATATATATATATTTATATATACATACATATATATTTCATACATACACTAATAAACAATATATCAAGAAAACAATATACTGCAGATAATTTACAATGGATTATGTACACTTCATTATTTAACAGTATGCATACTCTCACATACACAGTGCATTTACAATAAAAAGTCAAAAACAAAAAAAGACAATCTCCCATTTTAAGACATTCTTGCTTTGTGTTATAAAATGATCATTTGTGCAGCCAGATAAATACATAACTCTAAACACATAACACATATATTTTACCAGCTTATGTTCAGTAAAGTAAAACAGATGCCGTTAACATGGCTTAGCACTGATCAGCATGAACGTTCGAGGGGTGCCAAACCCCTTAACTGCACCATGACAATCCTGCAGGCTTTGCATTAATTTCTCTGAGAGCACTTGGCTTAGTAAATTAAAACTCCTTCTCTACTAAATGTCTCCTGAGGCTTTTCACTTTAGTCAAATAGCAAGGCACAACTGAGGTAACCCATGCAGCGCTTAAGCTGATAACCTCCAGACCTCTGAACAACAGACAACGGCAACGGCACTCTTTGTGCCTCTTTATCTACTTCAACCAAAGATGGCGTCCCCTAATGCTAGGTGTGGTATTGCGATCGTGTCAATATTGAAAGAAAGGCTGCTTATAAAAAGAATCAGACTGTTTGGAGAAACTGCCTTGAGAGGAATTAGATTAAGGAGCAAGCACATACGATTGGAATTGTTTACAACAAGAGGAGATAGAGACCTCGAGAGAGGGATATTGCTTGAACTATTCTTGACTGGCCAAATGAAATTAATTTGTTTTCATAGATTTGAAATAGATGTCAAAGATCTCCTTTTTGCATTATATTTTCAGTCTGGTTCAGTCCTGCAGTCTGCAGAACAAGATTTTACCAGATCTGCACAGTTTGAACAGGGAACTAGAGAAATACTGCGAGAGATGCAACTGCTTTCGTCTTGATTGTAAATGGTAAATTGAATTTTCTTCTGCAAAAGTACATACAAACAATCAAAACATCAAGCTTGTAACTAACAGTCATGACAATAATGTACCGTAAAACCACACAGGAAATTTTCTTAAGTGTCGCACAGATTTCGTGCCATTATATTATTCTGAACTGCACAGATGCTCTCACTAATTTTTCTTTGGTTTGTTGATTTAGGAATGTAACTTTCATACTGCCACCGTGGACAATGTGAGTGATTATCATTCCCATACAATGAGACCAACATAAATTAAGGGGAATTACCATGGAGAAATGTCACAAAAAAAGAAAAACAATTGCTGTTATTGCTGAAAAATCTGCTTTGTATTTCTTCATAGTGGAAACAGTTGATGTTATATAAACAGTAAGCAGGCAAATATTTCTGCCCGACACTGAGATTAATGAACGCTAGAAGCTTATTTTCATTTGGTTCTTATGGCTTGATGCCATTCAGAAGAAGTTCTATGTAAAACTTTCACACAAACTAACACGAATTTAAGGAGATAATTCACCAAACTTTCAAAAACTGTGTTTTTTGTCCATGCAACATTCCTCAAAACATCTTTTATGCTCCACAGAAAAAAAAAACACAGTTCTGGAATGACATGAATTTAAAATTTTGGGTGCCCTTATGAAACAAAAATATATTGCAGTATATTGGAAAATATCATGTAATATATTAGGCATATATTCTTATATATATTTATTTTTTCCAATATATTGCAATATATTGAAAGCGGCAATCATTTGTATATTTTGCAATATATTATGTAATATATGTATCATCAATATATTATTAAATGTATTCAAATATATAATATATTAGAAAATAAAAAGGGAAAATAATATATTACAATATATCACAATATATTTTAAAAAATATATTGGTAAATATATTTTCCTTTTGTAAGGGTGAACTAACCCTAAAGCCTTAAAACTGGGCATAAATTAGGTCCCTTTTTGTTTTTGTAAGGCACTGTTTTACCTTGTGGCTGTCATTCAGAAATAAACTAGAAATAAACACTGTTGATTTGTATGAAAAATCCATAATAAGGCATGGCATTAAAGCATAAAATGAATGTAATCTAATCTAATTATCAGCTCAAGTAAACAATCTCTTTCAGTAAATGTGGGTGAACACTTAAGACTTCAAACAGCCAAATCTGGTGTCAGAATAAAACAAAACAATCATTTTTAATTTTGGCTCTGAGGTCTGAGGTCGCTCAATGCAATGAAGTCATTTATCTTGCACATATTGCACACATCATGTACTATACTGCAGCTCTATCGTCCGACCGAAGCCAAATCCTTCTCATTAAACAGCTTAATTTTAGGTTTAGCATTGAGTGTGTTATTTTAAGATGATGGAATGATATAAATAAACAATTTTATGGTTTATTCTTTTTTTATGCGAGCTAGTGCTGAGAAAAAAAGAAACCTGATTTCAACTTTTGACCATCAAATGCTGGGTTACCTTGATATAAAAATCAGAACTGTCATATATATTTATTGAGATGTCCAGATGCAAAAGCCGTCTGAATTTTTCATCAGGCTCTTATATTAAGCTATCAGTTAGTATGACACAGGACTCTCGGAAGTATGCAATTCAATTTTGGTCATGAAAACTCAGCTATGCAGCTTCTTTTTTCAAGCCAATCACTTGAGCCATAAATGGCATATGACTAATTACTCTAAATCTGAAGGAAAATGATGTCATGACAATGCTGATTGGCTGATGACACCGCACATGCACAGCCCCCAACCCTTTAAAAGTGAATATCCTGAGTTCCCTGAGTATCCTGACAAAATATAGGGTAAAAATGTCAATTTTGATATGTTTAAGAAAGCTTTGTGTACTTGTAAAACACCTAAAGATGTGGTTTAGATATAATACAGCTCTCTTGAATGGGTGTCAGTTGATAAAGATGTTTTTGCAACCACGCGGTGTAGTTACAACATCTAATGAGCTAATGAGGCCATGCTAACCAGCTGAACTTTGACCCCTTCGATTTAGAAAGGAGTCAAACTTTCACTCAGTAAATGTTAACTTTCACTCAGTCAATGTCATATTTAATTAAGGCCACCAGACTCCACAGAGAAACATTTTCAGAGGCACTATCAAATTCTTCAGAGCTATTTCATCTTGAATATAAGCTGACTGTCATGCAAAGCACCTTTAGCTGTTATACACGTTATAGTTGCGTGCTACCGCTGACAGATTCTCAGACTCTGACAGAGTCTTAACGGGGCCAACATTTCTACCACTGCTGCAAGGATACTTCAACACTCTATCATTAAGTTTATATTATAAATGGATGTAAAATAATTTCTGGAAAGCCTAAGTTTTCACTCTTTTTCTGTTGAGGAGTTGTTTATTTGGTTTTGTAAGGGAATTTGGAGTGTTCGGCACACATGTCCTCCACTCACTTCTTAAACACAACTCAATGTCTTATCTCCGTTTGAACATACACACATGCTCACTGTCACACATTTACACACTGTCCATCTCACCAGCTCTGACTACTTCATCTTGCCCACAATGCTGAACTTGTCCTCTGCGTGTGAGGCAGCAGCAGCAGCTTTCGAATAATGTCCAGGGGTAGGTCACCCCTCACTCACATTGCTACCTGCACCCACAACTCTCCACCACCATGTCCTCGTACTGTTTATAAACCACGTTATTCCCAGAGTCAATGTACAGGATGCTTATGGGACTGAGCTTAGTAGGAACGCAACAACTGGGAGGGGTGGACTCTGGGTCCATGGAGTTCATGAGAGTCTGGATGATGGCATGGTTGGTTGGTTCCAGGTGTGACCGTAAAGGGAAGTCACACAAACCCTCACAGTGATAAGCTTCGTAATCTAGCGGTGCAATAATCCAGTCGTCCCAACCCAGTTCTTTAAAGTTCACATGAAGCGGCTTCCGGCTGCAACGTGTTCTCCGCCTGCCACCACCCTTTCCTCCACCGGCACCCCCTGTAACGGGTCCTAAACCAGAACGACCTGCTAGTGCAGTCCGCCTCCTCCGCCGATGTCTTGGATGACCTTTAATACCATGCTCCGGAGCAGGATTAGGAAATGTATGACTTTTAATGGCCTTTATCTTCTCACGGATCTCCCTAAAGAGGTTCTCCTTCCTCCGAGCTTGAGTAAAGGTCACCAGTAAAGCTCTTTCATGGGTCTGCTGATCCTCGTGGCTCAGACCCAGCATGCCGGGATGCACAACCTCATTATTTGAATCAGAAATGGCTGATATACTGAAGCACAACGGCCTGCTGCCTTCCATTGTCCTGAAGAACTTGAGGTGGGTCTTCACGCTTGCACCAACATCAAACACATCCCAAGTGGCTGAAGCAGTATCTAGAAGATCAATGGTCCTGGAGGTGAGGAGCAGAGGTTGGTTAGAGGATCCCGGGAGGGAGCAGGTGTGAAGGAGTATTCGGTACAGGTTTCCACCGCTGGAGAGTAAACTGAAAACATCAGGTGATGGCCTCCTCAGAACCCGCAGCTCCACCTCCATCAGTTGATCTAGTCGTGAGAGACCAGACACGTCGAATGTGTACTGCTGGTGGAACTTTAGGGAAGGCTCCTCTGAAGGTATAAGAAAAAGGATGGATTAGCATTGAAATAAGAAACATAAGAATTTTAAGAATTAATGCAGCAAGCTTACACGAAGCAGACACTAATGCGTTTCTGAACAGTCTTACATATGGCTTTTATGAAAATGGCATACACAAATTGTCAGTCCTTCTACTCAATGAGAATAACATTCAAGGGCCTGAATGATTTCTCCAAACACGAGGTGCAGCATGCTCACGGAGACCAGGTGGAGAGCATTTGGCTGACCTGTCAGACTGTGTCGGCCTTTGGCAGCATCTCCTAATTACACTGACTGAGTGAGAAGAAGGTTTGGCAGGACATTGGAAATGCTCAGCTCTCCGAGAAGCTCTCCTCCTTCCCCTATATGTCCTCAGGAGGATACAGTAAATTTGAAAGGTGGGTGGCTTAAGGGTGTAATTAAATGTTAGGTAACATTTCAAGCTGAGGTGGACCTCAGTTTTCTGTGGCCACCATGAACTGGACTTTGAACTGGTCTTTCATTATTTGCACAGCTAACTTGAAATCACTGCGGGGTACAAAATCTCTGTCTGCAAGATGTTGTCCTCTCCTTTCTTTGTCTGGAGAAAGAAATTGGCTAAAAGAACACATCCAATACTCAGTCTCATCCGTGACTGAGATGATGCAGAACCAACCTTTGCTAAGAGAGACCAGACTTTGCGCTCAGAGTAAAACAAGCTTCGATGTTGACATCTTGACATCCAGTTCAAAAACTGGAACCCAGAGTACTATGCAACCTGATACAGAGACCACAGTTTCATGGGTTAAACATGAAGAGGATTTTTCCAATATGAGCTGGCTGCACAAAAACCCAAGGCCAGATCCGGACACATATTGACGTTACATTATGAGAGAGAGAACCTTGAGAATAATAGTAATTGCAAACTGTTTGAAGCTACCAGATTCTTGGGGTTTGGTCACAAATGCTGTACCTGTCCTACAGTAATACATGAGAAAGAGCATCCGAAAGTGGGGTTTTGAAAGAAAAGCACCATATATTTATCTCCTTTCTGAGACAAAGGAATGCTATAAAAATGAAAGGTGAACAGTTGGAAGAGGTGTAGAGTAAAACATCCTCCTCTAAGCTAATATCCGCTTGCCAGACTAAACAATGACATAACCTTGAAAATGAGCCGAGGCAGTCAGGGACTCAGGTTCTTGTACCATGGGCCTACATAGTGTCATAGTTTTTGCTCTTTTTTTGTCTTCAGACAATTCACAGTCAGTGTGGTCACCAAACTATGGTATGTGTGTTGTTTAGTTTTAGGGTTGGTTTTTTTTTTTTTTTTTTACATTGGCATAATATATGATGGGGACAGGTGGGACAATCTTCACACAAAGGCATGCTGCATTTCCAGGCCAGATTTGAACCAGAAACACCTTATATTTAAAGCAAACACATTACTACTAAATCAACAAATTATGATTAATGATTAGAACTGGTCTTTACACAACAACAAAATTCTAGACCCAAAGCATAAGATGAAGGTGTACACTTAAATATTTAAATGTGTCAAGTCATTTTAGCACTTGAACTGGTCAGCAAGAATGATTGCTACCTCATATAATTGTCTAACTTAGTTTTAAAAAAATGCTATTGAAATTGTTGATTAAAATGGCTTTTATACATTGCTCAATTAATATTCATGAACTATGCATTCGCCATATCTTGACGTCATACTGTGGCCAATTTTATTATTGTTTTATTAGTAGTATTTGTTTATTTTATTTATTTATTTCCCATTGTGATGCCAATGGTTTTATATTTACTTCACAAGAACTAGGCTAATAGAGATCATCTCGAATCAAAATGCATGACTCTTCACTCTTAACAAAATCTGGGAAAATATGAGTGGAAATATAATGCCGGGAATTATTACCCTTAGTACGCTTAAACAAATGTGGCATTGTGCACTTTTTATTATTCAAGGCTGTGCCCTCAAATGTTATAGCAGGCCTGTCAATATATGAATGTCCTTTCAATCTATCGAACATTGAAGAACAGAAGAGTCTCTGATTTCATACAAAAAAAAAAAAGTGTTTTCCACGCATATCTCCATATATTTGGTCGGGAGGAAAGTTGACATTCATTTCACAATTCTGTTTACGTGACAATCTTTATTTTAACATAAGTTTTAAATTAAATGTTTCTCTGTCTTTATGAGCAACACCTGGAGGGGAGAACGCGTGCTTCGTTTTAGATATTTTAGCTCAAGGTGCTGCTGAAGATTATTTGTCACAGATGTTGGAAATTTGAGACATTTGACTTCATATTTCTTTTTTGGAATTGTACGTATCCTATTTCGAAAATATTATTGAGAAGTAGATAATCCTAAACAAAATTATCCCTGAGCTATGCATGTTCATAAACACATCACGCATTTATATTACAGCAATCCAACTCATACAGAATCGCTGAGGCAGAGTAGCCTAATTATTAATTATTATGGTTCTTTACAAGTTGAATGGGGAAAGGAAATATTCGCGTAATTCTAATTCAAGCAGGACCACGCAATTCTCTCATTTATGTACAAACCAACATTGTATTGCCATTTTCTTCTGGATATATTTTTTATATTAATAACAGTTTTGTTGTCGTCTGCAACAAATGATATTATTCGATTATAATAATAATATCTAGGCATCAGAACATTTCTATATATAATGGATGAAATATACCCTACTGTCGTCATGTATATACATTTTAAATCATATTATATCTGTCACACCGATATCGATCATGTTTCAGTGTCAGCTGACATAATACAAGCATGTTTTGAAGTGATTTATTACTGCAGCGTTTACCTTATGCCATTCATTACAACTGATGATTTGATGTGCCAAGTATTATAATAAGATCAGGCTCAATCTGAAGGTATGAAATCTGCAGCGATGGCCTCAAGGAGGAGATCATCTTACAGCCCATCTATCTCTCTGCCTGTCTCACTCACCTGGTCCCAGGTCCATGAAGCTGGTCACTGTATTGGCATATCTCCTGGAGCGCGTCTGGCTGCCGTTGCTTGCGCGTCGGTCCAGTTCCGATAGAGTCCTGTACAGAGAGATCATGTAAGATGGAACATGAACAGATGTGGAGTCGTTCCGTGAGCTCGCGCTGGCTTCTGCAGGACCGCGCGCATCCAGATGTGAATGGAGCCCGTTATCGGGGTACTGAACCGATCCCAGCACCACTGCCTCAAGAACATTCCCAAAGCAAAAAGAGAACCATAGGAAGGGAGCGGCAGTCTTCTTGGGAGTCATTTTCAGTGGTCTCTGGCCGAAAATGGCAAAGTTGGATGGACTTGATGACTTTGGAAACTCCCCTTTGCTCTTTAGATAGTGTTAATATCTTGAACGTGAGTAACACTGAATGCCTGGTGCTCAGTATTCAAAGAGCGCCCCCAATTGGAAATATGTTTGAAGCGGTTTAAATCCGAATTCTTAGAGAGGATTGATATTATTGCCAATTATTTCACTTTAAGAATAAATAAAATTATGCTAAACAGAATGAACTTAAAATAAAGAATGAAATGACTTATTCTGCTTTACTGGGAATTTTCTTAGTACAACTGTACTGTTTTTTTATGAGACACTGACAAACATTTTTCTTAAAAAAAAATCTAATAATGGAAATAAGCGTATTGGAAGTCAATATTTTGATTCGGAAATGTTGCTTTTCATGCTCTACCAACGTTTGCGCAATCGTCCCCCGTTTACTGTGCGCACACTGCCATCTACCGTTGACAACACTTAATACACATGCAAATATTATGTCAGTTGAATTACAAAAACGCTTACAGTAAAATCCGTTTTTAATGAAGTAATAGTAGCTAGTCCATGCTTTTAGATACAAATACTGCCTTTCTTATACATGTGCTTTAAAGGGGGCATAATTTGTTACACTTCTTACTCCAGTTAATATTTCTCAGTGTAGTTTTCTTTTGGAAAGTCAGTTTCTGTATAAACATCAAATCAATGGTGTGGCTAAAAATACAACATACGAAAAAATGACTATAAAGCTACTAAAGGCATTCACTATGTTATATGATATTCCCTCTGTTTTGCAAGCCATTAGTAAAGGCATTCATAGATGAATGGCAGGGATTTAGATCTGATTCTTTCTTCATGCTATCCATTTTTTTTTTACTAATTTACATCTTGTCAAGTAACAAAAAAATAAAGACTGTCATAAGCATAATCATGTAAAAATATGCTTCTTTTCACTTGTCACTTACTGGAATCAAAGAAGGAGCATAGCAATCCATTATTTCATTACAGCTATGCTCAAGTTCTAAAGCTGAAAATGTCCAGCTGAAAATATGGTACCACAGAGATTTAACCTTGGATCACAGTGTTGAAGTAAAGCATATTTTCAATGTTACTACCTGCACACTTAATTTATATAATGTTACACTACTGTACTGGGCCTAAAATACTGTAGCTCATCCATGTCAACCTGCAGCTGATTGTGTGTTGATTTGCTGTCTGGATTAAACAACACTTTGCTGTAATATATATGGGGTATCAGGTTAAACTCTGGAGGCCAGGAAGTACAATTCTTTTGCTTCCTCTCCTGACCTCATCTCCTGACCACACGCACACACAGATGTTGGGTTTCTATGTTTTATGGGGAAATTCCATATAGTTAATGATTTCACAAACTTCCCCTCATAATGTAGTATGATTTATAAGCTGTTTTACTCATGTTGACTAAAAAATAAATGTCCCCACAAGATCAAAAACTACCAGTATTATAATTCCTGCTCAGTATACAGGTGTTGGTCATATAATTAGAATATCATGAAAAAGTTGATTTATTTCACTAATTCCATTCGAAATGTTAAACTTGTATATAATATTCATACATTACACACAGACTGATGAATTTCAAAAGTTTATTTCTTTTAATTTTGATGATTATAACTGACAACTAAGGAAAATCTTAAATTCAGTATCTCAGAAAATTAGAATATAACTTAAGACCAATACAAAGAAATGATTTTTAGAAATCTTGGCCAACTAAAAAGTATGAAAATGAAAAGTATGAGCATCTGCAGCACTCAATACTTAGTTGGGGCTCCTTTTGCCTGAATTACTGCAGCAGTGCGGCGTGGCGTGGAGTCGATAAGTCTGTGGCACTGCTCAGGTGTTATGAGAGCCCAGGTTGCTCTGATAGTGGCCTTCAGCTCTTCTGCATTGTTGGGTCTGACAAATCGCATCTTCCTCTTCACAATACCCCATAGATTTTCTATGGGGTTAAGGTCAGGCGAGTTTGCTGTTCAATTAAGAACAGGGATACCATGGTCCTTAAACCAGGTACTGAAAGCTTTGGCACTGTGTGCAGGTGCCAAGTCCTGTTGGAAAATGAAATCTGCATCTCCATAAAGTTGGTCAGCAGCAGGAAGCATGAAGTGCTCTAAAACTTCCTGGTATACGGCTGCGTTGACCTTGGACCTCAGAAAACACAGTGCTTGAGGCTGATCAAGATGCTTCGTAAGACCAAGAGACCAAATTATGAACTATATTGCTCACTTCTGATTTAATTTACACTACAGCAGAATCAGCCCTTGAACAATGTTATTCTCAATGTTTTAGTGTGCCTGAGGACTGGATTCTGGTGGGACGTGTGGGATCTTCGGAGGAAGTGGAACTTACATTTGCATTGAAGCAGCAGAATGTTAACCAGATGGAGGAGTTACTGAAACTAGTGTCAGACCCGGATTCACATCAATATGGTATTGAGAAACTCATTTGTGGTCATCCAAATGATCAAATAAAGAAATGAGTTCTTTTCTCATTTATGTTTTAGGGAAGTATCTGAGTTTGGAAGAAGTCGCTGCTCTTGTTCGGCCATCTCAGCTGACCGAGAAAGTAGTGCAGAATTGGCTCCAGAGTCATGGGGTCAAAAACTGTCACACGGTTGTAACACAGGACTTCCTTCAATGTGTCATGACTGTGCAGTAAGGACAGTTTTTGAGGGAATTTTATAGTATCAGAAAACACAGTGGACCAACACCAGCAGATAACATGGGACCGCAAACCATCACTGACTGTGGAAACTTTACACTGGACCTCAAGCAACGTGGATTGTGTGTCTCTCCTCTCTTCCTCCAGACTCTGGGACCCTGATTTCCAAAGGAAATGCAAAATTTACTTTCATCAGAAAAAATAACTTTGGACTACTCAGCAGCAGTCCAGTCCTTTTTGAAGTGAGACGCTTCTGACGCTGTCTGTTGTTCAAGAGTGGCTTGACACAAGGAATGTGACAGCTGAAACCCATGTCTTGCATTCGTCTGTGTGTAGCGGATCTTGAAGCACTGACTCCAGCTGCAGTCCACTCTTTGTAAATCTCCCCCACATTTTTGAATGGGTTTTGTTTCACAATCCTCTCCAGGATGCGGTTATCCCTATTGCTTGTACAATTTTTTTCTACCACATCTTTTCCTTCTCTTCGCCTCTCTATTAATGTGCTTGGACACAGAGTTCTGTGAACAGCCAGCCTCTTTTGCAATGACCTTTGTGTCTTGCCCTCCTTGTGCAAGGTGTCAATGCTCGTCTTTTGTACAACTGTCAAGTCAGCAGTCTTCCCCATGATTGTGTAGCCTACAGAACTAGAATGAGAGACCATTTAAAGGCTTTGCAGGTGTTTTGAGTTAATTATCTGATTGGAGTGTGGCACCAGGTGTCTTCAATATTGAACCTTTTCACAATATTCTAATTTTCTGAGATACTGAATTTGGGATTTTCCTTAGTTGTCAGTTATAAACATCAAAATTAAAAGAAATAAACATTTGAAATATATCAGTCTGTGTGTAATGAATGAATATAATATACAAGTTTCACTTTTTCAATGGAATAATTCAAAATTCACATTATTTCACTAATTCACATTAGTGTAATAAATCAACTTTTTGATGATATTTAATTATATGACCAGCACCTGTACATTGGCTACGTGTGTATGTGTGTGCGTGTGCGTGTGTGTGTGTGTGTGTGTGTGTGTGTGTGTGTGTGTGTGTGTGTGTGTGTGTGTCACACAAATGTAAATATACATACGTTATGTGCCACAAATCTCTGTGTTACCCATTAAAGATATTAATTTAAATTATTATTAAATTTACTCATTTGACCCTCTATGAAAGTACGGTATAACATATAACATATAACATAACACATTCATAAATGTACATTTTTCAAAATTCCTCAATGATTAGTGGTTGTAGAATATTTGGATACATTAAGAGGGGTGAAATGTCCCAAAGCAAGGTAGGCTATTTGTATTTTTTATTAGAGGATTTCGGATTTATAGCCTCCTTCTCCCCTACTCTTTCTTTTTTAGGGTATGTTTTCTCTCTCTCTCTCTCTCTCTCTCTCTCCCTCTCTCTCTCTCTCCAATATATTTATTTTATATCTTAAATGTATTATGTATTATGTGGTATGTAGTATATGATATGAAAATTGAGTGTAATCTCAGCCTTTATATGTATATTTCTGTTGAATGAATGCCTTAAAAAATGCGAATGATGATAATAATTTATGTGCACTATGTTACCTGTTTTATAAGACCGTTATGAAAACTACGACTTTCTCTGCTTTTCTTGCAAGTTTTAATTCGCAGACACATGCACGTTAAAAGATCAGCTGATGGTCACGTGACTATCACATGATCAGTATATTAGGACACAGGCATCGGTGTTGTGTATTAGATCAGGCTAAACGAACGCGAAAACAATGAGGTGAGTATGTTGTTGTTTGCACAGAGTTATCTTACGCTAATCATAGTTTAAAGATCAAGTTTGCTGTTAAAGAACTGTTTGTAAGTCTCCGAGACAGCGGTTCACCTCGAGGTCAGATGATCAGGACAAAGTTCACATAAACCTGTTCCCTTGTGTATTGTTCTAGCATGTTAACTATTTAAGTCGATTTTTTTTTTAGTTCAAATGACAAAAGTGTTTTTTTGCGTTGACCATAAAAATAATTCAATTTGCATTAAAGTGGGCCCTTAAAGTGACACTGTTTATCTTTACAGGATTGCTGTTTTTGTTCTGAGCTTTATTTGGATTGTCAGTGGGGAGCTGCTTGAGGCTGATCAAGATGCTTCGTAAGACCAAGAGCCCAAATTATGAACTATATTGCTCACTTCTGATTTAATTTACACTACAGTAGAATCAGCCCTTGAACAATGTTATTCTCAATGTTTTAGTGTGCCTGAGGACTGGATTCTGGTGGGACGTGTGGGATCTTCGGAGGAAGTGGAACTTACATTTGCATTGAAGCAGCAGAATGTTAACCAGATGGAGGAGTTACTGAAACTAGTGTCAGACCCGGATTCACATCAATATGGTATTGAGACACTCATTTGTGGTCATCCAAATGATCAAATAAAGAAATTAGTTCTTCTTTTCTCATTTATGTTTTAGGGAAGTATCTGAGTTTGGAAGAAGTCGCTGCTCTTGTTCGGCCATCTCAGCTGACCGAGAAAGTAGTGCAGAATTGGCTCCAGAGTCATGGGGTCAAAAACTGTCACACGGTTGTTACACAGGACTTCCTTCAATGTGTCATGACTGTGCAGTAAGGACAGTTTTTGAGGGAATTTTATAGTATCAGTAGACCACAAAAATTAGATCAGTTTCTCATCTTCAATCTGTTCTTTTTAGGGTGGCTGAAAAATTGCTCCCTGGCACAAAATTTCACCGTTACAGGAGAGATTCACACACTCTGTTGAGATCAACATCTCTGTACTCCGTTCATGAAGATGTGCATCAGCATCTAGACTTTGGTGAGCAGTTGACACCATCAGCTTCTGTCTTATAAGCCTATGGTGTCATATTTAATATACATTTCTAAATCTCACTTAGTCATCATTGTGTTGCATTGCATTGCATTGCATTATTTGATTTGCCCTCCAAAAACTTGAGCATAAAACTGTAGAGCTTTGATCATAATACTAAGCATTTAAATGTCATCTTACTAAAACATATTGTTGGAAGGTTGTCTATATTATTGGACCACTGATATGTATATGTAATTTATGGAAGCATTCTGTTATACAGTTACAAAGTTTACAGTATGGGCTATCAGAATTTTTGCATGTTTTGCTCCACTTTACTGGCCTTAAACTGAGGCTTTTTTTCCTAGAGTACGAAGTTCATATTCTTACTATATGGGCCTTAAAACCCTAATGATACAAAACTTAATATGACGAAGTCTTTTAAAAAAAATCTTTTTAGTGGGTGGTGTTCACCGTTTTCCACCAAAAGGAAAGGGTATCAGTAAAGGCTGGGAAGGAGCAAGACAATCTGCATTAGGCTTTCACCTGGGCGTCACCCCCTCAGTCCTTAGGAGTCGCTACAACCTCACAGCAAAAGATGTGGGCACTGCCACTAACAACAGTCAGGCAGTGGCACAGGTAAACCTCTCATATTTACTGTGCATTGATTTATTCATATGAAGAGATTTCTGAAGTGTAATTCATGGTTGTGCCAAATATCTCCACTACCTAGTTCTTGGAGCAGTACTACCACCCCGCTGACTTGTCTGAGTTTATGAGTCTGTTTGCTGGAAGATTCACACACATGTCAGCTGTAGAGCGGGTCGTGGGCACTCAGGGTGGTGGGAAAGCCGGCATTGAGGCCAGTCTGGATGTGGAGTACATCATGAGCAGTGGAGCAAACATTTCTACTTGGGTCTTCACAAATCCAGGTATGTGCTCCATGGCAGCAGTATTTTAGTATACTAATAGATTTTATTATTTTGAATTTTTATTTTTAAGTTCTGTTAAGTTTTAGTAATTTTGTTTTCATTTTTATTTTATTTTCCTTTCAAATGAGCTTTGAAATTTTAGTGCATCAGTTGGGTCTGTTTCCGAATAGGTTCTTTTTTTTCATGCATTGTAAAGATTTGTGATTTGTGAAAGCATTGTGAAGTTTTTCCTTGGTCTTGGTTACAGGTCGTCATGAGTCTCAGGAGCCGTTCCTTCAGTGGATGCTGCTGCTCAGCAACATGTCTGCAGTGCCTTGGGTCCACACTGTCAGCTATGGAGATGATGAGGACAGTCTTTCTGATGCCTATATGAACCGCATCAACACCGAGTTCATGAAAGCTGGCCTCAGAGGGATTTCCATGCTCTTTGCTTCTGGTAAGATGATGAAAGTCATGTTGCAGGAACAAAAGCTTTTTATTTGGTGCATTTTATTTAGAAAATCCATTAACTGCGTGTTGCATATACCTGGTCTTTATTTTTACCTCTTTTGGTCTAAGATCTCAAAGAAAGCCGCACTTTTTTTTTTTTTTTTATGCAGGTGATAGTGGAGCAGGTTGTAGACACTTGACCAAGGAAAGAAATACTTTTAGACCGAGTTTTCCTGCATCCAGGTAGACACTTCTCTAAATATTCTTTGTAACACGGATACCTTCTGTACTGAAAAACAGTTAATCTGTAAAATGGATCTCTTCTCTTTCTAGTCCCTATGTGACCACTGTGGGGGGGACTTCTTTCAAGAACCCCTTCAAACTTACCTATGAGGTCACCGATTACATCAGTGGAGGTGGCTTCAGTAACGTGTTTGCAAGGCCAGGTTATCAGGTAAAGCTCCAGGAGTCTGAATCCTTTGCTGTGTTTTGAATGAAATGCTATCTTACCGCTTAATGAAAACTGCTGAATGTCCCTCCACTTCTATTAAAGTAGCTGAAGTCAGGTTTTCAATTATAGTGTCTCATTTCTGAAGACTCTGACAAACAAGGCTGTTGTGTGTTGTTTTCTGTAGGCTGGTGCTGTTGACGCGTATATGAAGAGTGTTCAGCCTCTACCTCCTCAGACATATTTCAACATCACTGGAAGAGCCTATCCAGATCTAGCTGCGCTTTCTGACAACTACTGGGTCGTTTCCAACCGGATACCTGTACCATGGGTCTCTGGAACATCGGTTAGTAAATAATACAAAAAGAATAGGTTTTTGTTTTCTAGTAAACTTGTATTACAGGTTGATCGTATTCATAATTGTGTACGTGATAGAATATACTAGAATTGATGTAGAAATGCAAAATAGAAGAAACGTGTACACTGCAGGTGTGTAATACTAAGATTTTCTGATAATAAAAAGTCAAGTTTAGGTTTTTATTTTTTTTTTTAAATAACTTTTATTCAGGATATATTAAATTGATCAAAAATGACTAAAATTTACAAATACTATCTATTTTTATAACTTCATATTCATTGAAGAATTCTGAAAAATGTATCACGGTTTCCACAAAAATAAGTAGCAAAACGGTTTTCAACATTATTAATAAATGATTTCCGATGAAATTGTAATATTTCACAATATTACTGTTTTTATAGTATTTTTGATCAAATAAATGTAAATCTTCGTAAGCAGAAGATTTACATTTTTTACAAAAGATTGACCCCAAACTTTTGAACTGTTCTGTGCACTAGAAAATGCAATAACAATGTACAATATTGCATACAGGTTAGGTTACAATACATTACCCAATAATGTCTGTTATTTCGTAATCTGAATGTTTTTTTCCAAGGCATCAACTCCAGTAGTGGGCGGGATTCTCTCCCTCATAAACGACCAGCGGTTCCTGAAAGGACTTCCCTCATTAGGATTCATCAACCCTCGCCTTTACAAACTGCAAGGCAAAGGTCTTTTTGATGTAAGCGTTTAAAAAATTCTTTTTTAACATTTAGCTACTCTTTTGTCATTTTCCCTGTGTTTAGAACTATTAAACATCTACAAAATCTATATTTAAAATTTCAGGACGTTCTAAATTGTAATGCTGTCCTAAAAGAATTGCATGTATAAAATTATCATAAAAGGCAGTATATGTAAATACTTGCTGTAGTGTCCCTTGTGGCAACTACATGCAGTGCGCACACACACACACACACACACACACACACATCTCAGAACGCAGATATGTGTGAAATCGTGCTTGTGTAACTAGAAGCTTAAGAGTGACAGTTAAAACCTGTTCAAGTAACCATATACTCTTAACACTGTTAAATCAATTTGCTTTCTCCTCATACCCTTAGGTAACAGAGGGATGTCACCTGAGTTGTCTGGATGATAAAGTTGAAGGGAAGGGTTTCTGTGCCTCCCCTTCATGGGATCCAGTAACAGGATGGGGAACACCCAATTATCCTGCTCTTCTTAAAGCTCTTATGAACTGAGCTGCTGCTTGTTTAGTCAGATTGCAAAAGAAAGGCCCACCCTTTTGCACTTTTTTTTTTTTACTCTGAAAGATATAGTTTTTAAAAAATTTTGCTGACTCATTGTATAATCATATCAAGATATCATGTTGCCAATCATTTAAGAATTATTTTCACAAAAGAATGTTCTTTCAGTGTAAAATGAACCTTTGACTAGCTGCTTAACCCACCCACAGTTCTCCCCGCTTAACAGGTTGTGCAACTGTAGATAAGGGTGATTTGTCCCAATGTAAAGGATCAGGGTTTTACAAGTGTCTTTGATGTGACAGAAAATATCTATGAATTTGATCTACTTCACACACACGTATATATATATATATATTTTTAGGAGACCAAGTTCAATAAAGTGCAATATTCCCTAATGATAAATTTCAGTTCCTTTTTAAATAGGCAATTAAACTAGATCCTTTTATCATAAATGTTAGGATGTTCCAAGGTTTAGATGAAACATGTGCTGAACCCAGACTAATTATTAAACATACTTGAGAGCTGTATAAACCAATGGCCTGTTTTTGACATTTTTAACTTGGTTGATTTGACGGACTTTGTGAAGAGGTCCTCAGGGAATTAAATAATGCATGGATTTGTTGGCCTGGAACTACTAGGTTGGTGGTAAGATTGAGAATTGTTTTTTTTTTTCTATTAGATGTCTGGTGCACTGAATGTTATTTGAGCAACAGGTCCAACTTGTTTTTTGTTTTTTTTGAAAGCTGCAAAGCCTTCAGTATTCTCTCTGAAAGGTTCATTAATATTTTGATGACTGGTGTTTAATTTCTTTGCTTGAAAAATACAAATTAAAGTTTTTATATTGAAATAAATGCCTTTGTGAGCTTACAGTGTTGGATTTAATTCAATTTTTAATACTATCCAGAAACATACAAAACGTATACATTTTTGAGAAGGAATTGCAATTTGTTGAACGGTCATTTGGAGGTGGCAGAACATATTTACAATAGCAAACAAGGATGTGATATTGGTGCATGGATCAGATCAGTTTAAAGAGGCTCACAAAACATGAATGGGGGGAAAAAAATTTGAAATTCAAATAAGTTTTGTTTCTTTACATTTAAATTCAAACGAAAGTCAGTTATAGGATGTACATGATATGAAAGCTAATATAGTTCAAGTCTCAATACATGAGGCGTCAGAAAGAGCAAGCTCTAATAGGAACTTTTAATATATAAATATCTTTAAACAGCATGAACAATGTAATTTACAATTTATAACTGAATATTGTGCATATGCAGTTAGGATTCTGTTAACAATATTAGCTGCAATTAATGCAATGTCAGTGTAATTTTTAAAATAGCATGTGAAACTGTAACTAAATTATCTTATTGCAACACTTGCCATTTTAAACCTTTATATAATGTTACAGTAAGTTATACGTTTGATTAAACTAGAGAGTTTTATGCTCACTGCTGTTTGTTAATGTGGTCTACTACAGGAAATATGACTCTTTATGTGACAATTTTACCTTTATCCAGACCCATATCATATGGTTTCAAGTTCAACGAATCCTTGCTTTTAAAATCAATCGCTGTAGGACATTCAGCTTACTGAACAGAATGATGAACTTCAGGCTCTTGGGATCTGCACAGGGGAGTTTAGCTTTATTCCATATCATTAAATAAATTAGAGAATTTGAAGGAAAAGTGTCTCTTTCACATACTGAGTAGATTGTTATTGTGTTACAAAAGAAGGCATGTGTATGTAGCGGTACTTCCTGAAGCTGGATAAAACTGTTTTAATTTGGTTAAACAATCTAATCAACATCTCTATTATCTACATGATTTCAAAACATTTGTACAGGACAGGTATACAAAATGGGATACCTGCACAGGATACCTCACAAAGAAAGGCTATATTTACATTGAAAAAAAGCTGAACAGCATCTCATTCTCCTTGAAGAAAAGCATTCACAGGTTTTAAGTCTCAGGGACAACACACACACTCACACATATTATGACAGCTCTATGCTCTAAGTGTACAATATGCACACTTTGAAGACATCTAAAAAGCAGTCTTTGTCTTTACAAACTGGTACAGACACACCAATGGGCAATTTGCTTCTTTGGGCTCAGGATAATGAGCATCCTGTATGTGAATGAGGGTCCACAAAATCAATCATATCTTCAAAAGAAGAAACTCTCATAACTCGGGAAGTTATTGAACTCAGGTCTATACCATGAGAAGGTTGTTGGGATAGTTTGGTGTCAGGTCCTCATTCATATTTCAATTCCCATGAAAATGTGCGCTGAGATTCTCTTAGAAAAGAATGGTTCTAGAAACGACATACAAAGTGGGTTTTGGAGCAGGAAGCGGAGTCTTTAAGGGAACTTTCCTCAGCGAGCGATCTCACTGATTGTTTTTAGCTTTTGCGTGTGTTAAAATGTGAGACTTCAGGTTGGTGGACTGAGCAAATTTCTTGTTGCAGCCATCGAATGGGCAAACGTACGGTCTGTCTCCAGTGTGAATCCGCACGTGTGTGCGCAAGTTAAAGTCCAAAGAAAAGCGCTTTCCACATCCCTCAAATGTACACTGGAGGAAAAGGTAAAAAAAGCACATATATCATTTATATTTAACATATTCTAGTTTTATAATAATATAACATTTGAATGATAACATTAATACAAAGAAACAAAAAAAAAATTACCTGGAAAGGTTTTTCACCAGTATGAACCAACTGATGCCGTTTCAGCTTGGAACTTTCCACAAACGCTTTCCCACATTCAGCGCAGACATGAACCCGCGGCCCATGGGTGTGCAAGTGCTTTCTCATAGCAGAGTTGTCCCGAAACATTTTTGTGCAACCCTATGATAACACACAACTAAAATGTTAAAAATCCTGATAAATTCATAAAAAAATTTAGATGACTGGATTAATTTGTAATTAATTTTTTGAAGACGAACAATATCATAAATAAGCACTTTAAATACAGACATTTTACATAATTATCATGCACGATAAAAAAAAAAAAAAACAGTCACTCACTTTGTGAGGACATGCTATCGTCCTTGGAGAGTCATCTTCCTTTATTTTTCTGGGCTTCATTCTGTATTGTGAAAAACGATCAGGATAAGAGGTGTGTGCATGCTGCTTATTCTAGGAGTTTGGTAATGAATAAAATACATGAAGCAAATCGAATGCATTGCTTTTGAATACTGAAAAATGCTAAATGACTTTGACTTGTAAACCATCTATATACATGTGACTCCATTAGTTTGACATTTAAAATATTTCAAACGATCTGTGATTCTAATAAAATCAGAAAATCTCATGCTTAGGGCCTACTATAAAACTCTACCCCAGAGAAATCAATAAATGCTGTAAGTTTCAAGCTTTTTGGACAAATACTCGCCTTGCAAACTCCGCCAGCTGTTTGGGGTCTGACAGGTCAATGCCAGGAATGCCACCAGGAGGCAGTTTCTTGCCTGTCATATACTCAGAATAGTCAGGAGGAGAGTTTTCCCCAATAATCTGCTCCTCCACCTCAGTGTCATGATCAACATCTTTCTTGTCATCTGTACAAAACACAAGATTAAATGTTTAACGGAGTACTTAATCAAATCACACACTCACTCACTCACAGTATTCACAAAGAGCTAAACGTTTTAAGGGCAAATAAAGCAAACAAAAACTAAATGAACTGATGACTGATGAAGCAACACAGTGATGAGTGATTCATCTTCAGAATAAAACAATTATATCTATTGTCTCAAACAAGCAATGCATAAGCAATTAGTAATAAAAAAAAACGTGAACGCCTCTGACACGCATGCGCAGTCTGTGGGGCTTTACGGAGAATTTAAAACGGCCTCCGCGTTCACGTGAATTTTAATATTCAAGAAATGGTAAACATTTTGGTCGTTACAAGCCAGGCTCTTAAATAAAAGTGGATAGTTACAAAATATTTTGCTAATGCACAATAACTACAAATATAATTAATATCATGTATAATACATCATCTAGCAGAGCTCTGGACGATGGCGTAGTTTAAACATCTGTATAACGTTACGGTTCAGCGTTTAAAACATTCATCCACCTTGTAAGTTAATATTTACCTAAAAAGACGTGGACAATTCCAAACTGTATTTTGACTGTAAAATTCCCGGTTCGAAGTGATTGACATCTTTTCACACCGACATTTCAAGACCGCAAAGGCTATAACGTTAATAAACATTTCTATATTTTACCAAAGACCGCCTTCCAATATAAACATCTGCATATGTATTGATATAAAAACACGTATTATGTTAAGCATTAATAGAATCCCTGCGTAAAATGCGTTTGTCTGGTCACTGTACAAACGGTAAACACGCCTAACTAAACTGAGAAAAATCGCCCTGCGGCACAGGAATCTTCTAAATGTATCTCAATTCCTCTGTTACGAGATTTAAATGCGCGGTAACATTTGTATAGCGAGTGTTTGGAGCGTCGTGAGATCGACGGTTAGCAGACAAGCAGCAGCTCGTGTGTCTAGGTCCCTCCCCTTCTCCAAACGGAGCTGCGCCATCGCGGCCTGCAGCAGCGCGCGGACTCACTGCGCCTCTCTCCGCTCGCGCCGCCATCTTTCCCCGCTCACACAACCGCCATGTTTCGGGGCTGCCGCCATACTGGTCTGGAGGAATATGGCGGCGCCCATCCACACTTAAAACATGGCTTCCCATCAAAACAAAAACATTTAGACCGGAGCTATCCTCCTAAGTGGCTTTTCGGGTCCGATAATCGTTTCTGACACTGCGATATCCGGCAGCTTTATAACGTGCTCGAGAGGAAGAAGGCCCACGCGAGGCCTGCGCGAGAACAAAGCACTTGATGCGATGTCAAAACTTACCCGATGCCCACATAGTGACGGAAAACTCCCCCTCCAGTGTTTTGATCTGCACTTGCTTCTGCTCCCATTTGCGTCCGCTCGCCTCTGCGGAGTTTAGGAAGCTCTTTTTGACCACTCTTTTCCCGCTGCCTCCCCCTTTCTTCATCCTTCCCGACGGGTTCTTGCCAGACACGGTCACTAAAGTCTGCTCGATGTATTCCTCCTCTGCCACGGGGACAGGCACGGGGATGAGGATCTGGTCCTCGAAGCTGTCGTCTGCGTGGAGGTCTGAATCATCGCAGCCCACGACCTCCTCGCGAGTTTGGACCAGAATCACCTCCTGATGGTTGACGTGGTTCGGGTCGTCTGTGACCAGTGGCTGGAGCGCGATCATCTGCTGGTGCTCGTCGTCGTCTCCGCCGACCACGGTCGTCTCGATGGTCTCAACTTCGATTTCGTGCAGCTCAACGATCTCTGTCGGCATCTCCGAGCCGTCGGTTTCAATGTACAGTGTCTCACCCGACGCCATTCTTGGCTTTCTTGCGCTCCGAAATTATTTCAAGCAACCCGTGTCAAGTCAACGGCTCGTTCTCGTTCTCCGCCTCCTACTCCACTAACAAACAGGCAAAACTCCGTCCCACATTGACTGACTCCGTTCACGGACTCTGCCTGAGCATCAGACATGCGAAATCTCGCGAGATCTTGGTCTACGTTTGACCTCATTCTCACCATTAAACTTTTGCAAATGATCCACCAACGAGGGGGGCAGTTCTCCTCTAGCCAGACGTGTGGTTTAATTCCAGACTGTAACACAGGTCAGATTGTGCAGAGGACTTGTCTTGTCCTGATGGTCGCGAGGTGACGAGGTCTTCGCAGGGGATCTGTCTTTAGGTCGTATCTAGTTGACATGGTCTCTGCTGACATGGTTGTCTCTCGGTGCTGATCCACCATCTGGTCTTTTAGAGGACACTAGATAGATTTACAACTGGGGAAGTGATACTGTATAAGTTCCTTAGGTCTGTTGAATATACTTCAAAGTATTTTCTCTTATCTTTAAACAATGCTGTAATGTTTTGAATGTGCAATGTAAACTCAGAAAATGTGATTAGAACGTGATGTTATTAGGTTATGTAGCTACTAATAAATAAATGAATACATTAATAAATAAAATGGCAGAATTTTTCAGAATGTTTGTTTTATACTCTGGCATTTGTGGCATAATGATTTTATGTCTATTTTTGCTTAAATTACTTAACCAGTTATTCATTTTTAATTATTATATATGTGTGTATCTCTTTTTTGCTTTTTTATATTCATTTATCTCAATAGGCATGATATCCTCCTGAAAACCAGAAGAAAAAATCTATTTTTTTATTTTTATTTTTTTATGTCATTACATTTGATGGAGCTGAAGAAACAAATTGAGAAAAACTATTTTGAAAAAAAAAAATATTTGATACATATTTTATTCTATTTCCAAATAGAGGATGTGAGGACTAAGTTATTCAAATAAAAACAAATTATATATATATATATATAATTGTTATATATAAAAATTTTTGGTTTTAGGTTTTTAGGTTTCATACTATTGTTTTTGCCAAACTTTGTACAAAGATGATTTACAACCAAGCTATAACACAATATTTTGATATACTACTGTACTTAAATGTATAAAAATTGGAATTGGAGGAAAATACAAAAATCCAAGGCAAAAAAAATTCACACACCAAACAAAGAGCAAAGTTAAAGGTCATTGGAATAGTTGTTTATTCCTGAAGATTTACAACAAAATCTAAAGTGCATGAACAGAAAATTGACTGCACACACATACAAAAAAAAGCAAACTTTTCAGTCCTGGCTGGACTATCTTTGGTGCATAAATTATTCCCCTTCTATACAATGTATCTATACGGGCATTTAATGCATATTAAGGTGTTCTTGGGGCAAACCATAATAAAAAGTGTAATATTGGGAGTAATAACTTGGCAATATTTCGTAGGAACCTTTATCTGTAAATTATTTTCCTTTTGACTTGTGTCTCCCCAAAATGCCTGATCAACATGATGTTTGTCCTGGTGTCCTCTACAGAAGACATAAAAATGATGCCCCGTTTGGTAACAAACAGTCATATTCCGATTACATTTTTTCGGAGGTATTTATTTATTTAGTTTTTTCCACGAAGAATTTGAAAATTAGCCATATTTAAATTAGAATAACAAAACACTATCATATTTCCCTAAGAGTGGTAAAATGTGATCACCCTGTCAATATCAGTCATATTTAAAGACCAAGGAGAGGGAGTGTTTATGATCAAACCTCCACATTTGATATCTCTAAAAAGCCCTGATTGTGCCCTGTACAGGACATTCAGACTTAAAACAGTGGCATGTGTGGTCTCAGAGAAATTCACTAAAATAAAATGTCCTCTACAGAAGACAGAAGTCTATTCCTGGGTGAGTCGTGTGTCGTGAATCACACAACATAACTGTAGGCCTACAATAACAACAAAAAACGCCCTCTCGCGGTAAGGCGAAGCAAACCTGTATAGACCAGAAATACAGGAATATGACAGAAAATTGCACAAAAAGTAAATTATTGGAAAAAATAAATAAATTAAATTAAATCAGTCTTTACTGTATAGTCTACTGCCGGGTGTAAAATTCAAATATAATTAGCAAACGTTTCACAGTCAACGGTTATCCGAGGCAAGGTGCCGTTTCCTTAGCGGGACGAGGGCTGGGCTTCTCTCTGACCAACTTGATCTCGTTACTTCGTTAGGGTTTCGGCTGAAGTTAGTTACCGTTGGTATAGACCATAGACTGTATAAAAACAGGTATAGACTCACACTCAGGCACACCTTCTGCTGTTCTTATCTAAGAGGGCGTGTCCGAAACGAGTCTAGTAAGCGAGGGATCACCTGAGCTCATCACACCAGCAGCACACAGGTGTCAAAATGGGCAAAGCTGTCGGACGCTGGGACTTTGAGTGGGTCTATAACGAGCAGCCGCACACATGGAGAAGAAAAGAAATATTAGGTAAGTTTAAATGAAGTAACAGAAAGACACTTGAACGTCAGCAGAATTCGCTAAAACTTAAGACGTGGTATGATTTTCGACTTGAATTGAATTTAAATATCAATTTAAGCATTTAGGAGCGTGTTAGATTTTGTTTTCTGGTTGTTTATTTTGTGTTGATAAAAAAATATATATAGCCTATATAACTCAGGTGTGTGCAAGAAGCACTTTATCTAATTACCAGTGCTTGATGTCACGGCATAGCCTATCTCTGATAATAAAGGTATTCGAACAGTTAAGATGACATTTATTCATAGTGCATATCTTACCGAACTAATTTAAAATTCAAAAAGGTTATTCACTATAGATTATTAGTTCTACTGACAACTTTCTCTGGAAGAGTGTGCGCGTGCCTGCGTACGTATGCTTGTATATGTGAAGAGGGCGTGTGCACAAGTTTTTTTTTTTATTAATTACACCTAGCCTACTCTGTAGTCGTGTGTTATACATACTAAACATTAACTCATCTCATCCTGCTTGTAATTGAAATCAAACGTACTTTTCCATAGGTTAGCCTAATATAGTTAACGAGTGTATACAGATGAAACATAGATGTGTTTTGACTCACATCTATCAGACAATGGCTGCAGGGGATGATAATTGTGTAAACTGATTCCATGCGTTATTGGCACAATAGCAGTGGGTCTTGCTTGGCAACAACATTCTAGTATTACGGCCATAACTGTAAAGATATCATGTCACGAGTTCAATTAGCCTACTCATAAAACACATTTTAAGAGCAACTTGGAGATTTCAGCATATCACAAGATGGAAGGTCATTTTTTTCCCTTCTTCTTCTTTTGTGTACAGAAAAAAGGAATTAAAAAGCTTACACTCTTTTGACAGATCACATTGAACTATAAGAACTGCCCCTTTACAGTAATTATACATCAACAGACCCTTAAAACACATTTTAATATTGATATGATATTGTGAAGTTGCATGGGTAGTTTTACATCTCAAGCTTTTTAAATATTAATAATGTGTACTTCTATCATCTTCAGACTATTGCAGAAAGGATTAGGGCACCATTATTATTTACAAACTGTTGTAGGCCAATATTTAAAGTTGATATGAGAAAATCATAAGTAAAATGTATATAAAATATATATTTTGTATAATATTATATACAAAACCTACTAAATATATTGCATAAATCATTTATAAGTAATGCAGAAAACCTGGTGTTAAATTGAATGGTGTCATTGCATTCCCCCAAAAAATAATGGTCTTATCATAGACCAATATAGGATTGTTTTGTGTGTGTGTATTTAGTACAACCCCAAGCATTACTTTAGGTTGTACTGCCATCTGAGTGGATTCTGGGAGTTTGTGGTAATTTTATTTACACAATTTAGGACATTTTGTTACTCATTAAACGGGTGAACTTGTCAATGTTCAGAAACACTGCATGCATGTTGTATTATTTTAGGCTTAAATGTGACTTCCAGAAGCTTAAACACAAACACTTTGTTCAAAATAAACCTGTTTGTGTGTTTCCGTGACATTAAGCCTATGACAGGTGTGATCTTGTTCAGAGAAGAGGAGGTTCAAGGGGCAGGAAAAGGCGCATCCAAGAATCCAAGAATACCTACATGTGTACAAGAACATTACTTGTCATTCTTCATCATTTGAAGCCCTTTAGTATTGCCGGCAGCCACCGCTGTGCTTGTTTTGTGAGGGCTATTTGTTTGACCGATATGTAGAATGTAAAGGTCAAACAAATACACAGATCATTTAACATATGGAACTGAACCAGGAGCATTTCCCTGCTCAATGATGACTGAGGTGCCAAAGTACAGACCAACAGTTTGGACACACCTTCTCATTCAAAGAGTTTTCTTTATTTTCATGACTGTGAAAATTGTAGATTCACACTGAAGGCATCAAAACTATGAATTAACACATTTGGAATTCTATACATAACAAAAAGTGTGAAACAACTGAAAATATGTCATATTCTAGGTTCTTCAGAGTAGCCACCTTTTGCTTTGATTACTGCTTTGCACACTCTTGGCATTCTCTTGATGAGCTTCAAGAGGTAGTCACCTGAAATGGTCTTCCAACAGTCTTGAAGGAGTTCCCCAAGAGATGCTTAGCACTTGTTTGCCCTTTTGCCTTCTGTCTGCGGTCCAGCTCACCCCTAAACCATCTCGATTGGGTTTAGGTCCGGTGACTGTGGAGGCCAGGTCATCTGGCGCAGCACCCCATCACTCTCCTTCTTGGTCAAATAGCCCTTGATGCCTTCAGTGTGACTCTACAATTTTCATAGTCATGAAAATAAAGAAAACTCTTTGAATGAGAAGGTGTGTCCAAACTTTTGGTCTGTACTGTATATATATATATATATATATCAGAATCAGAATCAGAAAGAGCTTTATTGCCAAGTATGCTTGCGCATACAAGGAATTTGTTTTAGTGACATAAGCTTCCAGTAAACAGACACACAACAACACACAGAAAAAAAAAAAAAAAAAAAAAAAAAAATTTACGGGAGAATTACAAATTGGCAAATAAATAAGTGTATAAACAATTGTGCTATAAATGATAATGGAATAGGATTGAGTGAGATGCAGGAATGTTCTAGGATGGAGGGGTAACAAATAAATATAAGGATATTGCACATTTTTGCATAAGCATAAGTTTAAGTGGGAAACATTTAACTGTTCATGAGGTAGATTGCCTGGGGGAAGAAACTATTCTTGTGCCTTGCTGTTCTTGTATTTGCGGCTCTGAGGCGCCGGCCAGATGGCAAAAGGCCATATATGATACACATGTAACCATACACTTAAACATAAACCAGTAGAAAATGTGGCAATATAAACAGTTTGCATACAGACATTATGCAAATTGCATGAAAAAGTCTCATGGCAGATGTTTGCATGCAGGTCACCTGTAATTGTACAGGTGAAGGTGAGCACTTTGAGAGAGAACTTTTGTGGAACTTGTATAAAGGGATTCTGCAGCAGTGAATGGTGCATAAACAGAACATTAGCTGTGCAAACATTTCTGCTAATTAAAAGGCACACCATCATAGGGTGTGTCTGTCCCTTCTGGAGAATTAGTAAGTGGTTGACTACCTACACAATAGTGCCTTAGCATGTTTAATAGGTTACCACTAATAACAGAAATAAAGTAGTAATCTCAATAAATATTTGTAATTTTAAATGGGATGTGAAGGCTTAATTTCAAGTACAGTCTGTCTTTAACGGAAGTATGACAAATGTTTTGGTGAGCATAAGATACTATTTTCAAAAGCATTAAAATCTTAAAGCCTCTATGTGTATATACATGTATATTTTTAAATGTTATTAATATTTAAAGATATCATCTTATGTTCTTAACATTGTTCTCTCTCTTCAGCAAAGTATCCTGAAATCAAGTCTCTAATGGGTCATGATCCCCAGCTGAAGTGGGTCGTGTCAGGGATGGTTCTCACGCAGCTCCTGGCATGTTACATGGTCCATGAGCTCTCCTGGAAGTGGGTGTTGTTTTGGGCGTATGCGTTCGGTGGCTGCATCAACCACTCTTTGACCCTAGCCATCCATGACATTTCACACAATGTGGCCTTCGGCACCAAAAGGGCACTCTGGAACCGCTGGTTCGCCATGTTCGCCAATCTCCCAATTGGCTTGCCTTATTCAGCATCCTTCAAGAAGTACCACATCGACCACCATCGTTATCTTGGAGGTGATGGATTGGACGTAGACATTCCTACTGACCTTGAGGGCTGGTTCTTCTGTACCCCAGCCAGAAAGGTGGTCTGGCTCTTTCTCCAGCCTTTGTTCTATGCGCTCCGTCCGTTGGTGGTAAACCCCAAGCCCGTGACCAGGTTAGAGATGCTGAATGCAGTCGTGCAGTTTGTGGTAGACATTATCATCTACTATTTTTGGGGTCTCAAGCCCATAGTCTACCTCATCTCTGGCTCTATACTGTGTATGGGCCTGCATCCAATCTCTGGACACTTCATCGCTGAGCACTACATGTTTATGAAAGGTCATGAAACCTACTCTTATTACGGCCCTCTCAACTTAATAACCTTCAATGTGGGATACCATATGGAGCACCATGACTTCCCCAGCATTCCTGGCAGCAAATTACCCGAGGTATGAGTTGGGCTATATTTTTGTGTTTTTAGGAATATACGGTTTTAAAATTCTGGCCAAAACAATAAAACCGTGATTGTGGCAGATATTAAAATTATACTCTTTTTGTTAAAACGAAATAAAACTCAAATGAAATAATTTGCTTTTACCCATTGCAAGTGAATTTAGGCATCATAATATATTATATAGTATGAAAATGAATATTCAGTGAACATGTTTTCGAAATGAAGGTTTGATGACCGCAAAGGTAATCTAAATGTAAAATTAAATGAAATGAGCATGCAGGAATACATATATCCAAAAAATCCAATACTGACTAATACAATTAAATAATCATGATTATTGACTAATAACTGATATATTGTACATCTCTGTTGCAGTTTCTTTTCTTTTAATAAAAAGTAAGTTTAAAGTTGCCAAACAATCAGCTAACCCCAAAGCCTGTACTTTTATTATTAAGATAAATTCCAAGAAGTTCATAAGTTCAAATCAAAAACATTGGATTTCTCAAACATTTTTTTTCTTAAGAAACTAAATAACTTCTTTAAGATGATTTTATTTAGTGAATCTGGCCCCAGAAGTTTTGTACTTTTCAGGCTAGCGCTCAAGTGGAAGTGTCATGGGAATGTAAAACCCTCTATTGATTTTGACACGGTTACTGATTAAGAGGAAGAATGTGTGAGACTAACTAGAAAGACTAATATTTGCTAAACTTTCATATTTCATCAATGTCCATAAGGCAATTTTAATTGCATTTATAGCTTACAGACATCACACATTCAGTGCGAAAGATCTCCCAGGCATGTCTATAAACTGATTAAATACTCATGCAGTGCATTGTATCTGAATATTTAAACCGTAAAGTATAATTATTGACAGAAAACTGACCATCGCTTCACCCATGGTGTAGCTGCATAGTATTTTGTTCGCATTCTTTGGTTCACATACTGTATCTCAAAGTATATAAACTGAAACGTTTGATTATTTATGGATCTTTCCCGTTTTGCAGGTCAAGAGAATTGCAGCAGAGTACTATGACTCACTCCCTCAACACACTTCCTGGATGAGAGTGCTCTGGGACTTTGTATTTGATGATGCCATCGGCCCCTACGCCAGAATCAAGAGACAATACAAACTTGATAAAAAGGAATGAATTGTGTATTAGACTACTGATCTAACCAAACATACAAGGTATTTACACAAAGTTCTATACAAATCTGTGAGGCACTTGCAGGCGTTCAGTTAAAAAGGAACAAACCCTTTCACGTGTGAACCTGCATACCCTTTTCATTCTGTCACAGAATTTCATCATATAGATCCATCTGTATCCAATGTTTGCACAATAACGGTTATGATTTGTGGTTTACTGTTTGGGTGTATCAAAGCCCAGCTAATCTTCTCAAATTCTTTCCATATACTCATTCCTAATTAAAACATGAAATTTAGTTTAGATGTTGTTCTTATGGTATTCATGTTTGATATCAGTGCAGTTATCACCTTTTTACACCTTCTCAGCTAAATCCAACTACTGAGATGCCAGCTAATATGTACCTCGGAGGCTTTTTTGAAGACGGAATATTTAATATTTTATGCAATGTTGTGTAACTAGAAGTCTTTAAATATTTTGTTTAATACATTCTGTTGTTTGCGATTTGACTGTATAACTATGAACACCATATTGTTGTGGAATAGATTTGTTCAGCCCAATGTATTTCAATAAATTTCCTTCTTGCATGATGAATCTGAATAATGCCAAAGAGATTTTGTAAGGGGTTCTTTTTTTAATGTTCAATGAGAATGAGACATTTGTTTTAAACGGAAGCATGAGGCAAGACTGTTTAAAAGGAAGAAAAGCTTTTAAAATTATTTTAATTCCATCAATCTCACTCTCAACATGTTTAATTTAACTGTAATGTCTGTTCAATATCAACTTTTAAAATCAGGATCAACCTAATTAAACCAGAATACCTTGTACATTCAAACAATTCACCTAATATTTAATATTTTGACACCCTTGGTAAATATGATCAAATAAGGCTGTGAAAATTAATCTGCATTGTTAATCTTTTCGAACTTTTATTAAAAAAAAAAAATTATCCTTTCACTGGATAAGAATTTAAAATGGGCGCAAATATCCTTATGAAATAAAGGTTTTTCTCAAATACTCGTTGGACAATTATTGGCACCCCTAGAAATTCTTACGAGTAAAATATCTCTGAAGTATATTCCCATTCATATTCACAATTTTGAGCAATCCAGCGTGATTATAAACATGAAATTATCGAGTCATGGCTTCCTGTTTCACAGAAATATAAAGAGGAGGGAAAACAAAGCCCAAATTCCCTTAATCATCCATAAAAATGGGAAAAACAAAAGAATATATTTCTGATGTGCAGCAAAATATAATTGATCTTCACAAATTAGTGAAATCTAGCTCTTTTAAGAAAAGAGCTAGAGCAGTGACAATCCCCATTTCCACTATCAGGGCAATAAGAATTTCCAATCAACATAAAATGTTACGGATCTGCCTGAAAGAGGACGTGTGTCTATATCGTCCTAATGCACGGTGAGGAGGTCAGTTTGAGTTGCTAAAGACTCTCCAAGGATCACAGCTGGAGAACTGCAGAAAATAGTTGAGTCTCAGGTTCAAACCTTAAAAATAATTGTTAAACAGAACCTACATCACCACATGTTGTTTGGGAGGGTTTCAAGAAAAATTCTCCTAGCTCATCCAAAAACAAAACTCCAGCATATTCAGTTATCAGACATGACTGGAACTTCAAATGACACTGGCTTCTATGGTGAGATTAAACAAAAAAATGAGCTGTTTAGCAGCAAACACTCAAGATGGGTTTGGTGAACACAAAGATAAAAAGTACCCCATGTGTACAATGAGATATACTGCTGTATTTTTCATTTTGTGGTCCTATATGTCTTGTTTAGACACATGTCATCATGGATTCTATCAAATACCAACAGATAAAAAATCAGTAAGTAACTGACTCTGTTAGAAATCTTATAATGGGACATATTTGGATCTTCCAACCATACAATAATACAAATACAAACGACCTCAAAAACAACACAGAAATTGGTCACGGAGCAGAAAACCAAGCTTCTGCTATAGCCATTCCAGTTCCCTGACCTGAACCCTATAGAACATGAGAGGAGTGAACTGAAGAGAAGAAGCACCAACATGGAGCTGGGAATCTAAAGGGTCTGAAGTGATTCTGGATGAAGGAATGGTCTCTGATCTCTTGTCAGGTGTTCTCTAACCTAATCAGGCATTATAGGAGAAAATTTAGACCTGTTGACAAATAGAGGTTTCAAAAAGTATTGACAAAAAGGGTGCTGTTAATTGTGGCCAATGAGTATTTGAGAAAAACATTTATTTCATAATGAAAGTTCCCCCCCATTTAAAATTCTTATTATCCAATAAAAGGATACATTTCTGTGAATTTTTTTAAATAAAAGATCAAAAGGATTAACAATGCAGATGAATTTTCACAGCCCTCTTTGATCATATTTACCAAGGGTGTCATAATTTATGGACATGACTGTATATATATATATATATATATATATATATACACACACAGACACACACACACACATATATATGTCCATCTCTTGAGCTCATTGAAAGAGCATCCATGTTTAACCTCATACCTAAAAATCAGTTAAAACAAAGTTCTACTGAACTTCTGCATTGGCCAAAAAACAAACAAAATGTCTTAAACCGTTTCAACTATGGTAGTTTGCTGACAGTTTAGCACAAATGTGTGCAGTTTGTACTTAAAACCAAAGATTAAGAGCATTAATATAAAATATAAAAGGCTGTTGTCCAACTTTGTATCTCTCTCATTTAATATAATACAATTCTTAACAATAATAACAATGACCAATGAAACGATAAAAACTTAGAAAACAAAAATATCTTCATCAATTTCCAATGAGTTGACTTTAAGACTTGAAAGAGCGAGAGCAGCAAGCTGCACAGTGGACTGTCTCAACGTTCATACTGGAGGAAATAGAAAATTCAGTGTGAAGGTCTATATTTCCATTTGCTCGTTCATGCACTCATCCCTACACACAATCACTCGCTCCAATTCCTTCTGTTCCTCAGCTTTCCCTTGTCCTTTTTGTATCTGCACAACATTTCTACAACTGAATTTTCCATAGCATTGCAGATATGCTGCGAGAAAACATTTTCATGTGCGCTTTCCTGTACTTCCCCGAACCTTCAGTTGTTGTTTGTCGTAGTCATTGACATTTCTTAAGACTACGTGGAGCCAATCCTCAGCAGTTCCCTTCTAATGGCTAAACGAAAAAGAGAAAAATGTATATCATTCTCAAGAACTGAAAAGATTCATATAATTAAAACAATGCATCCTAAAACTTACCATCAATGATTTCTTCTTTTACTTTCTGCAATTCCCGCACAACCTCCTCCAAGATCTCCTTTTGAACACAACAGATTGGATCATTGTTAGCAGGCCAGTCTATCCTCATTTTTTGCACAATACACATCACAATAAGATGCCTTTTTGAAAAATATTCTGAACTAACCTGTTTCATTCTGTCAAAGTCGAATGACTCAGCATCACTGGTGCTTCCGATTGGTTTTGCCCTGTACAATGTTCATCATAAATATTTAAATGCAATTTGAACGATCAAAAAATTACCTGCAAGTCATGTTTGCTGAAAAAAAAGTGTAGATATGTTAAATATTAATATTGCTTTTTGTTGCAGTCTCAGTTTTTATAACCGGTTCATTTTCAGAGTTCAAAGAGGTCATTTTCCATGTGTTTACACAAACAATCAATGCAAGCTTACACGAAACAAAAAAACCTACATTTTGTGGTTGTCAGAAAGCAAGCAGAACCGGCTTTGTTTGCATTTAGGTCATTCCAGACTCGTGTTGCCCAGAGCTTTACTTCCTTAACATGACCATTTGTACTGGCAACCGAGCAACAGACATTTACTCACACATGCAAACTCTAAGCTTGATAAAATCATTCATTTCACTGCTCTGGTGCAATCCAGCGTGGAATGCCTCAGCCAATATCAATTTTAAAGGAACCAAATGTTTTAAAATAACAAGAAGTCAAGAGACAAAGAACTCACAGAACAGAGTGAGAAATGAAATGTTTACTTAACAGTAAATCTGTTAAAAAATACCTTGACACAGCAGAAGACTTGTCTGCAGAGTTGGCTCGTTCCCATGGCTTCTTCACAGGATCTGAGAAAAATATTCAAAAACATTTTGTTTTTGCTCACCAAACCCAAATACAGCTCATAATTTACCAAAAAAATATATATTTTTACCAAAAGGTTTTTAGCTTTCTGAATATCCTATATAATTCGTTTCCACAAAAATACACTTGTTCTCAAAAATAATAAATGTATCTTGATCAGATCAGCATAATATAATGATTTCTGAAGGAACACGTGACACTGAACACTGGAGTGATGGCTGCTGAAAAATCAATTATAAACAATTATTTTAATATTATTTCACAAGGTTAGTTTTTACTGTATATTTGATCAGAAATGTAGCATTGATTAGCATTAGAGACTTATTTTAGAAATATAAAAACAATTACCAACCTCAAATTTTTGAGTGGTACTGTATATACAGTATAAATTGCTAAATTAACAAAAAAATATATAATTATTAATTTAAAAACACAACCTGAATTTTGTCCACGAGAAGATGAAGGCGATCCATTAGACTCCTCCTGATGTTAGAAAATATACAATGAATGGAATTGAACAGAACACAATCAGTGTGCGTTTAGACAAATAGTGTACAAAAGTCATACATTTTGACTGTCTTCTGGTTTCTCTGAGGCCTTCCTCCTGCAGAATGACCATATTTAACAATCAATATGTGTACTGCCACAAGTCATGTATCATTAGTTATGGGGGAAAAAAATAGGACATATAAATGGAGGCGTTCTGACCTCCGTGCTAAAAGGGCATTCATCTCCTGCATGAGACCCTCTCCACCTCCTCCACTGCCTCCACTGGAGCGATTGGCATCGTTCTTGTTACTGCTTTCCTCTGTCTACAAAAGATTAAACATGAAATAATTAGGCAGCAAGATACTATTATTAAACTTTTTGCATAAAAAATTAAATATGTGAAACATGTTGAGGTTTGAGAAAGATAAGTGCTCACCCGCTGAACTTTTCGCAGCTTGGCACCAGCTATAGCTGCAGCCAGACCTGACGGAGCAAAACCTCCACCAGCCGGCAGTGGAGGAGGGGCAGGAGGGGGCCCTATGGAGGGTGGTGGAGGCCCGGGTGGAGGCGGCCCAGGTGGGGGAGGCCCAGGAGGGGGCGGAGGGGCTGGTGGACCCGCCATGGATGCTGAGGTAGGGGGGTGAGTAGGAGGGGTGGATGAGAGCATGGAAGGATGACCCGGTGGAACAGGAGGACCTGCTGGAAGAAAGGAAAGTATCACTGTTGTATTCTACACTGAGTGCCTAATTACAAATACACTGCAATGGGGAATATTTGTATGGAAGCTTGTTTCCACCACTGAATAAAAAAGAAAAAAGGTATTTGTGACTCATCTCAGAATTCTGAATTAAGTTTACAATCTCACAATTCTTAATTTTTTTTCCCACAATTGCCATTTTACAATCTTGCAATTCTTTTTTTCCCCCTCAGAATTCTGTGATATACCTTGCAAGTATAATTTTCTGCAATTCTGATTTTATAACTTAATAAGAAAAAAAAATAGATAAAATGTTTTTATTTTATTTTTTTTTGTTCTGTAGTAGAAACAAGCTTCAATGCATTTGTGTTGTGTTTGTTGTGCATCACTAGCTAAATTGTAGAAAGCAGAATTGCAAATGGGGAAAATGAAAAACAAATTCAAAAGTGAGGGCTCAGTAATACTTTTATTCTGAGGGGACGCATTAAATTGAGAAGTCATTGTAAAGACATTTTTTAATCTACAAAAGACTTAAAATAAATGCTGAACTTTCTATTGATCAAAGAATCCTGAAAAAAAAGTATTACAGTTTCCACTAAAATGCAGCAGAACTGTGTTTGATTAAATTAATGCAGCCTCCGAGGTGTATTTGCAAATTTGACAAAACCTCATCCATGTCAGCCAGCTAGATAATATTATCTTGGAGACAAATCAGCAGAATTTGCATAATACATCATAGAAAACCAAATGTTTAAATTTGCAACGTATATGTACAAGTTCAATGCACGTTCAGTGGAGCAACGAAAAGGACAAGTGACACTGGTCTGTCAAGTGGCCCAAACACTCTCACACTAGCCCTGGGTCAGCAGACCATCCTTAATACTGGTGGGCCAGAATTTGCATATGGTTTCAGTAAAAAAAAAAAAAAAAAACATACTGTTCACTTTTTGAGACAGTTTTTGAGATCAACACGTCAACAGCCCAGCTCCCCCGGAACAAGTGTGGGAAGACTTTTGGTGGTGGGCAATAAACTACAGAAGGGGTAGCTGATGGGGGTCTGAAATACTTACTGCTGGACGCTGTGGCGTTGTGATAAACAGGAGAGGGAGACATCTTGGGTGTTGCCCCCTCGCACAGAGTAGTGTGAGAGGTGGCTGTGGTGTTGAATGGGGGTGTGGCCTGGTATAGCTGCTGCTGGTGGAGGGCAGGGCCTTGGACAGGCTGGCCAATGAGAGGGGGCAGGGGGGGCGATTCTAGTATGGGATAGTGTGGGTGCGACAGAGCTCCAGAGGTGGCCAGCAAAGGAGGGTTTTGATACGGGCAGTACTCCTCTGCCGGGCCACTGGAAGACTGTTGGTGGTGTGTTACAGGCTCCAAGTGGGATGTGTTAGCAGGAGCTTTGGAGCCACAGGATGGGCCGTTGTTTAGGGGTGGCAAGGGGAGAGCAACAGGCAGAGCAGGTTGTTTGGCTGGCACTGCCATTATAACAGGTGGCGATGCTGTGGGTAATGGAGTGTACATGTGGGTGGAGGACCATGTGGCATGTTTGGGGTCCTGGTGGGTCATTGGAGGGGAAAGAGGGATTTGCTTGACATTGCGAGGTGGAGGGGTGATACCTGGCTGCACGGGGGAGAAAGCAGAAGCCAGAGAGGTGGAAAGCTGGCAAAGCTGCTGTGCCTTTTTTCTAGGGGAGTCCACTGTACGGTAGCCACTCTCTCGTTCCTGGGATGAAGAGGAGGTGTGGAAGGAAGGTTGCGTGGGGTTAAAGTGAGCATAGGAAGGGGGAAGAGTGTTAGCCCGATACTGTCTGAGGTCATGCAGAGTGTTTTCGGACTGAGAGGCGGATGCTGATACTTTAAACTGAAGGGTGGAGACTGAGAAACAGAGAAAAAGACAACACAAATGACAAACGAAAAGAGAGAAATATGACAGTGATGAAAATCAAGCATCAAACTGTACAAAAAAAAATTAAAAAGATGAAATGTGAGCAAAATATACGATGTTGAAAGGATTCTGTATGCCTTGCAAACAGGTGAATCTCACAAAAGCATGTAGATCAGATTTCCGAAAAATTACAGTTGATGACCAACATTTTGTTTCATAGTAACACTATTTTAATTGACAATAAAACAACGCCCTCCCAAATTCTCTTATGATAATGTATCCAGATGTTTTACTTTTGAGATGTTTTAAAACAATGTTGCTTGTTCTCAATGGTGATTCTCATTACAAAAATGACTAAAAGTGATAAAAGTATTCAGAAATCATTTTTTAAATATAAATGTTAATAGAACAAATGCATGATATGCATTTCTAAATAAATAAACAAAATGTAATCAATACATTTTAGTTAGTTGTCACGTATAGATATATGATAATTGTCCTTAAAACCTGATTATTTAATTTATTTATCTATTGATTTTCAGTAAAACATTTTTTCTTTTTTCTTTATTTTAGTTTGGGATGAAATGAGATTTCAACATGTTCTTGACATGTTTCATGAGATTCACCAAAACAGAACTCACAAATGCTGTTAATGGCGTTATGAAAGGTGACTGTCTTGGCTGAACTGATGCTGAAGCAGGGGCGGAAACAGAAAGAGAAAGTGAGTGTATGACAGAGGATGGACAGAATGTGCTGTTTGGACTGTGGATCTGTTCTGTGGCCAGGGAATTTGATATTCCTTAGCATTAACTCTTCTCCAAGCAGACTGAAGGGTTACTCTGTGGGTGGTTTAATGAGTGTGTGTTTGTGTATCTTTTAATTGCACAGTGCAGTCTCATATCATATTCCATAGAGGTGTGGCATCTTTAGTCTACCTGCAGAGCCAGATGTTCGTCGTTCCCTTTCCATCTGTATCTGGTCCATCATTTGCCTAGGAACAAATGTTAAGTCACTTAATGATGTTGGGCTAAGAGACATCTAAACACTCTCAATCCACTGTATGAAACTGACACAAAGACAAGCTCCATTAGAGAGTAAACAATCATGTGTGTTCATACATTGTTCAGTTCAGCTCGGTAGGTTTTATAAATGCTAGGCTGCAAAGTGCATCAACAGAGTGCAGCTTTTCATCTGTCCACCGGAGGGCAGAATCCAATCTAAACAGCAGTTAAGAAGTAGTCTCAATCCTCCTGACAACAAATATTTGAAGTGACTAAAAAATAGTGAGAATTTTTATTTATTATTATTATTATCTAATTAGTAATTTTCCACAATGGTAATTGACTGAACTCTACACTTTCAGACCGGTAATGTTAAAAATTAAGTGTGTCTCTACTGGTGAAATTTCGTTTTTGAATTGGTTTCCCAAACACCATCTGCTATTGGTTGAGCAAACAGATAGGCCTTTGATTGAGTCACTCTTGCTGTGGGATGCTTAAACAGGACTATTCTGAAGGTACCATAGAGAAAAAGTGTTAACACCTTTCAGGGGAATCAGAAGAAAAAAAAATCATCACACACTTCACTTTAAAACGAGAGCATATGGTATAATTCAGGCCAATGTGTCCAATGTTTAAAAGCTTGATTAACATCTGACAGATGTCTCAGAAAAAGTAAGTGTCATTAGAGACGGCCCGCACCTTCTCTGAGCCTCGGCATCATCTGTCACCGATCCATTCTGACGATGTGCTCCTGGCCCTGAAGAAAAAGAAAATAATTGCACCTCATAATTTAAATATTTAATTAAATTGTCCCTCTGGAATGGTAAAATGTGTGTGTGATTGCTTTAATATTTTCTGGCACCTCAAGGCAGACTTGTTTATGTCATGTGACATTTGTTGTACTCTTCTTTGTTATATAGTATCATTTAATACTGAATCTATATTTAATACAGTATGGTTCATGCTTTTCTTTTACCTCACAGAAATTTGCTTGTGATTTTCACAAATCAGGCCACAAAAACCTGTTCATCTGTCCAATCTGACTACTAAATTGACAGGCGAATTGGTTTAGTTAGACATATGATCTTTGAAAACAACAACATATTAGCATATTATAGTCCAAACATATTTTGCCAATATTGTAAATTCACAATCTCCGACACCTCATTACTTTTAGACTTAACACAGTCATTCGCAAGCCATCATCACCTTTCTGTTGAACTTGTTATAGGGTGTGAAGGAGCTCTGCTAATAATGTAAACGCCTCTCAGGTTACAAAGATGATGACTATTTACGTCATATGACATTCAGGGACTCGGAATGGGGCATGATAGCTCAAGGGAGGAAGGAAGGCCCTTCTGTTCAGAGAACGACCCTTAGTGTGGACATATCTAATGTGCTTGATAATCTTTGGTTGATAGGTACCATCAAACATAATTGAGTTTAGCCCAGCAAAATCTAAACACTGTAAAAAGTGTGACTAAAACCAAGGACAATGACTAAAACCATAAAATGTTTATAGTTATAGTTGTAATAACCATCATCAACTTTCAAAATTATACTGACAGCCAATCAGAATCAACCTTTAAAGAGCCTGAGCTCTGAAAGCGTGTGGATAGCCCTTAAAGCCACTTTTTGAAAGTTTATCAATTCAGTGACTACTTTTGCCACAATAATGTTATGCATTTCTTAATTATGCTTCTCAGAAAATACTCAAGTTTCATTTTTGCAGACTGAATCCACAACGATATCGCAACGTTGTCCTAGTGTCTTCATTTTTGTAAAGATCTTAAAATCTCAACACTGATTTCTAAGTATTTTGTTAACCGTTTTAGAACCATTTAGCATTAGACATGCTATCTCAATGTTACTGCATCACTGAAACAACAACGGACACTATTTCGACCACATTTCAATGTTGAAGGTCGATCATCTGCTGGCTGAGACAAAGCAAACAGCAGCAGCGGATGTCCTGAAATAACACAAAACACACTGATCATAGTGGCACTTTAAATTTTTTATACTGGACCTGATGAGACTTTAAAAGAAGAAAGTCATTTAAACAGGAAACCTCAGGCAGCGCTGCAGACAGAGTATCATAAACAGCACAAACTACTAAACATTGTAAGTTATTATTATATTATAAGTATTAAATAAAGTTCTGTTTATTAATAATTGAGGAAGTAATGTACAACCCGAATTCCGGAAAAGTTGGGACGTTTTTTAAATTTTAATAAAATGAAAACTAAAAGACTTTCAAATCACATGAGCCAATATTTTATTCACAATAGAACATAGATAACATAGCAAATGTTTAAACTGAGAAAGTTTACAATTTTATGCACAAAATGAGCTCATTTCAATTTTGATTTCTGCTACATGTCTCAAAATAGTTGGGACGGGGCATGTTTACCATGGTGTAGCATCTCCTTTTCTTTTCAAAACAGTTTGAAGACGTCTGGGCATTGAGGCTATGAGTTGCTGGAGTTTTGCTGTTGGAATTTGGTCCCATTCTTGCCTTATATAGATTTCCAGCTGCTGAAGAGTTCGTGGTCGTCTTTGACGTATTTTTCGTTTAATGATGCGCCAAATGTTCTCTATAGGTGAAAGATCTGGACTGCAGGCAGGCCAGGTTAGCACCCGGACTCTTCTACGACGAAGCCATGCTGTTGTTATAGCTGCAGTATGTGGTTTTGCATTGTCCTGCTGAAATACACAAGGCCTTCCCTGAAATAGACGTTGTTTGGAGGGAAGCATATGTTGCTCTAAAACCTTTATATACCTTTCAGCATTCACAGAGCCTTCCAAAACATGCAAGCTGCCCATACCGTATGCACTTATGCACCCCCATACCATCAGAGATGCTGGCTTTTGAACTGAACGCTGATAACATGCTGGAAGGTCTCCCTCCTCTTTAGCCCGGAGGACACGGCGTCCGTGATTTCCAACAAGAATGTCAAATTTGGACTCGTCTGACCATAAAACACTATTCCACTTTGAAATAGTCCATTTTAAATGAGCCTTGGCCCACAGGACACGATGGCGCTTCTGGACCATGTTCACATATGGCTTCCTTTTTGCATGATAGAGCTTTAGTTGGCATCTGCTGATGGCACGGCGCATTGTGTTTACCGACAGTGGTTTCTGAAAGTATTCCTGGGCCCATTTAGTAATGTCATTGACACAATCATGCCGATGAGTGATGCAGTGTCGTCTGAGAGCCCGAAGACCACGGGCATCCAATAAAGGTCTCCGGCCTTGTCCCTTACGCACAGAGATTTCTCCAGTTTCTCTGAATCTTTTGATGATGTTATGCACTGTAGATGAGATGAGATTTGCAAAGCCTTTGCAATTTGACGTTGAGGAACATTGTTTTTAAAGTTTTCCACAATTTTTTTATGCAGTCTTTCACAGATTGGAGAGCCTCTGCCCATCTTTACTTCTGAGAGACTCTGCTTCTCTAAGACAAAGCTTTTATAGCTAATCATGTTACAGACCTGATATCAATTAACTTAATTAATCACTAGATGTTCTCCCAGCTGAATCTTTTCAAAACTGCTTGCTTTTTTAGCCATTTGTTGCCCCCGTGCCAACTTTTTTGAGACCTGTAGCAGGCATTAAATTTTAAATGAGCTAATTAAGTGCATAAAAGTGTAAAATTTCTCAGTTTAAACATTTGCTATGTTATCTATGTTCTATTGTGAATAAAATATTGGCTCATGTGATTTGAAATTCCTTTAGTTTTCATTTTATTAAAATTTAAAAAACGTCCCAACTTTTCCGGAATTCGGGTTGTATGTGGTTTCTTTAAACAGTTATTGCAGATTGAGAAAAAAAAGCATGAAAAATGACACAAGATGCAAATAAAGCAGATGACAGGTGGAACTCTGCTTCCACATTTAATGATTAAATGATCCGTGTCCTCAAGTTGATTATGGGAGTGGCAGTCTCACTGAATTTAATGCCAGTGTGCAGCGTCACATCCTAAAATACTGTTAATGACTAGGCCTATTTACAAGTACAAGTACTTTTTACAGTACGCACTCATTCTATTTCAACATCTAAGTGTGAAAACAGATTGTCATTGGCACAAAAACAATCTTCAGCAGGGCTGAATATCAAGTCCCTCAAGCAACAGGAATGGGAACATGTTCATACGTCACGTAAAAGCAGCATTTCTCACAGTGTCGCAAACATGCAATCCACCTGAGGTCCTGTCTGCAGCAAATGGTCCCATATCATCTGTCCCTATTATAACAGACACCATACTGCTAAAACTCTTGAAATATCTAAAAGAAACATCACATAGATTTCATACTACACATATAGATAAATCAGTCAACACAGGACCACGGTTAACAGACCAACAGCATAAAAATCGCAAGATCAACCTTCCTTAGAATAAAAACAGATATGTGTGGTCTTAAAGCATGAGAGGCTATCAGTTCAATAAGAACTTTGTATTCTTATGATCGGGCTAAAAATAGCAAGGGAAAAAAAATTCCAATAGAAATTCAATAGAACTCACCATCATTTTTTGAAATGTCAATTTGAAGACCATAAACCATTAATCCAAACCCTGCTGAGCATTCTGGGTAATGCATAAATGCTATTTGCTCCACTGGTGAAGCGAGACAATGTGGCAAGTATTTCCACCTTAAGACCTGCACACGCCTCATCACCAGCTTCTGACAGTAGCTTCCACAACCACATCCTCCATCAAAGACACCACAACGGCCCATCCGAGGCATCACATCACATTATTAAAACATGCGACTGAATCCCCAGCCCTCAACACTACTTACAGCTGAGTTGTATTACTGTGGAGCTGATCCGGCGGATTGGCCCTGGGGAAAACTCTGGTCCAAGCATGGCTCCACGGCCCTCTCAGGTGCCTTTACAGATATTTATAATGGTGCAGTTTGAGCTCCACTACCAGGTGGGAACCGGTAATAACAGGCAGGACTCCGTACAGGTGAGTTCAGGCAGGTACACAGCAGCTTCTCTCTTTTCTGCATACTGAGGTGCGAGCAGCACTTCTAACAACCTCTCTAATTTAACCACCCCAAAAAGCAAGTAACATGCAACACCCATGGCCTGAGACTGTTTGGCTCCGTGGATATTTTAACCAGGGCTGAGCACCAATGGTAGAAGCCCCCCCGCCCCCAAACATCTTATAAGTAGCAGCAGCCTGAAACCAGAGAGGCCTGTGTGCTGTTCTTAAATAAGAGTTACACTACACTTAACTGTCCAATGTATAAGACCCAAACAACAATATTCCTGACTACTAGTTGGCATCCCTTACATGAAAGTTATTTTTCTTTTTATTCTTTATTTATTGGTAAGTCCTACACTATCCTATGCTCACCGAGGCTGCATTTATTTAATCAAAAATACAGCAAAACAACAATTTGTGAAATGTTATTACAATATAAAAAAACTTTCTATTTTAATATATTTTTAATGTAATTTATTGCTGTGATGCAAAGCTGAATTTGCAGCATCATAACTCCAGTTTTTTTTCTCCCAGAGATCATTTTAATATACTGATTTGTGCTTAAGAAACATTTATTATTGTTATCAATATTGAAAAGAGTTGTGCTGCTTAATATGTTTGTGAAAATCGTGATACATTTAATTTCTTTCAGGCTTCTTTGATGAAGAGTTCAAAAGAACAGCATTTACTTGATAGATAAACATTATAAATGTATTTAGTTTTTTTTTTAAACATAAAAAAGAAAAAAGAAAACTAAAACCCTGGCAGTGCTTTACCCATGAAACCATGGGTAAAACAGAAGTAGATTCATACAAACTGTCATCACAATTAATTATTCCAAAATTCTTACTTCGAATGCCTTCCAAACCTATGGTCACAGTGTAATAAATTTGAAATATAACTTCTTACATTAAACAAAGTTCTAAAAATGCTAATAAATTACAGAAATATTCCAAGTAACACCTAACCAAACACTTCATAGTGGGGCGGCACAGAGGTCAAAAATACAAGGTTTTGTAAATTACCTGCATCCTGAGAGCTCAGGACATTGAGCGCAAACAGCATGGCAGTGGAGAAGGTGGTGGCCTCCTCTTTGCTGGCAAAGTTCAGCCCGTAAACTTGCCGCGCATCACGCCATTGGTGGAAAGTTGGCGTGGCCTGGTTATATTTCAGACCTTTCACAATAGAGTAGTTTATAACGACCTAGAAGAGTGGCGACATGTGGTTATGGACCTGCATCTGTGACATTTTTTCCCTGTAATCAAACCATTTCAAATGCTCTTCAAGGGAAAACCTTTCTCAGGCCAATTATACATAAATGGCATCTTTGAAAACCATGAAACAGAACCCATTTCAGATTTTAAGAAATACAATAACACAAAATGTACATATGTAAATGTGGATGGGACTGTGCAACTGAGGCACACACTGTGTACAGTAAGATCATATCACACAGTGTCTTCTCTGTTTTGTTGTACCATGTTAGTATCTCACCTGCTGGTCCTGTAGTTTGACTCCCACCACACGGAAGCTGTTGTTGACAGTGTTGTGGTAGATGTTGATGCGGCTGAAGCCCTGCTGGCCCGGTTTGACTGGAACCCATTTTTTGCTAGCGTCATCATAGATCATCACAGAGGCTCGGGCTTGACATATGCTCTGTTCACTATGAGGAAGAAACAGGAATGCTAGTTAAAGATTCACTGTTCAACAACAAAAACCACGACGATAAATTACGACATAGGACAATGAAAAACAGATGTCACACTCTTACCAACAAAAATAATGCTGCAACTTGATTCTGCAACATTTTCTGTGCACGTGTGTATTTGAGAGTAATATTTAGCTGTGCATATACGGTGAAAGATGCTCTTAAATGGTCGGTGACATTAGTTACGACTCCTGTCAGTTAGTTACCATTGTTTATTCCAAGAAGACTAAAACAGCCAACTCTCCAATAACGCCTTTGGCCATTACTGTGGTATTACGGCACAGTAATAGCTGCGCTGTATTTGTTTGAAGACACTTAGCAAGGTGCGGGTTTGTCATCTGTACTAATAGTGTGATAGGCAGCTAAGAGTGAGACAGGAACTGTTTGATATGAGGCCATGGTTTAATTAAAGACATGAGGTTCTCTGCTTTTTAAATAAAAAAAACTTCTGTTGTCAGGAGGAACAATTAACATAAAACGAGAGCAGAAATTGTGTCCTGTATGATCAGCATTAACATAGCTTGCTAGCTTTTGTTCCTTTATGTTTCTAATTAAATAGATTAAAACAGGTGTATTAAATAATTTTGCATAATGTATAATTGTTTATTAATATAATGTATATTTGTTATATATAGATTTGTTTTGTTAAGTTATTGTTTAAAATCAAAAGTTGTATCTTTTAAGATTACTAAATACACTGTGAACTAACATAAATATATTTATTAACTAACAATAACGAAGGCTAATAAATGCTGTTAAAACATATTGTTCACTGTTAGTTAACTTAATAAATGAGACTATTGTAAAGTGTTACCATTATCCCATATATAACAAGCCTATTCATATAAAAATAATTATATTTATATATTTAAAGATTTAATTATTTGTATAGTTAAATAGTTGTTTAATGCTTTTTTATGTTTTTATTAATCTGAAAGTATTGCATATTTTTAACAACACTGTATTGTTTTATAAATAATTGTCATTAAAGTATTTTTCTGATTCTGAAGTTTCACAAATCCTAAGTACACAAAATCAGTTCTTGTTTAATTTTAAGTAAAGACTTGTGGTTTACTCTGTGAGTCAGATTAAGACTGATCATTTCAGACTGATTCAGTCAGTTCATTCAGTGAAGGATCCAATAGACTAGTTCAAACTTGTGACTGTCTTTATTTAATTTATTTTTTTGCATTTTGTGCACACTGGACTGAAGCATCGTGATCAGTACGACTCAACTTATATTCAAGCCTTTCACACACTCCAAACATCTCAAGAGTTTGCAGATGTTCACTGAGATGAAGTAAAAGACTCGAGCACTGACTGGTTCACACAAAGAAGATTTGGTTTCCTGTTGGTGTGCTAACTTAAGCTAGGCAGATTTCCACTCTGACCACCACCACCACACTCAACTCCCACAGAAACACCCAAATCCAGCCACATACACTCCTTACACCCGCCTGTATAACTGGAAGAGCAGCAGTACATGACCTAACTCGACATAAAACAAAAAAACAATTCATAAGATAAGGCCATTTGAAACAATACACCTGAATGAATGAATAAGACTCAACGGCTCTGTGACATTATGCCAAAACAGAAACTTCACACTCTGAACTCAGCGAAAAACGATGCATAAATGGACCATATGAAAAGTGGTTTAGTTTAGTGGGGGCTGGAATACCGAAGAAAAAAAAAATCATCATAAAGCAACAACCTTTTATGAGAAGTGAGTTACAACTCCGCTCAAATATATATATGCTTTTATATCTGCACATGGCTGATTTTTAAAATGTATATTGTGTATATGTAAAATGTATGTAAATGTATTTAAATATATTTTACTCAGTGGATAAATGACATGAAGTACTTCTGGAATATACCGGTACATTCTCCATTTAAACTGCATTTTGCATGATTCAAGCACTTTTTAATGAGCTTGTATTAACTGCATGAAATATTTACAAAACATACAAATTAAAAATGTATTTGTCACTCAGTTCTTCATTCGCTGGTCTTTCATGCTTGCCTTACAACAGTGCCTATTTCTGGCATCCATCTGGGGTTAAAGGGTGGCACGGCAGCTTCTTCCCTGTCTAGTGCTGCTTTGCTTCACTCTAACAAAGTGTCTTACTTCATTAGACACAACAAAAACCTAGCCAAAAGGATAGATATTTCAACATAGTTTGAACAGTTTTGCTTCAAAACGTCACTAAACTTTACATTTTGCACTTTGAGTAAATCTGCTACAGTGCCTGACGGGCAAGTGGCTGAAAGGAGGACACGCTGAGAGTCTGAATGCTCCACAGATCTAATGCTTTTACTCCATAAAGCACCACTATGGGACAGGAATCTCCTGGGCCTTCCAGCTATGACCCCATTAGCCGAATGCTCTCTAATGTGAATGGGAGTGAGTAAACATGTATATTTTTCAGCGTATGTGTGATGGAGTGGGCCAAATGCACCTGATCTCGTAAGGACAATACATGATTGGTATGGGAATTCCTGTTGAATGCATACGTAGTTCTCACACGTCGCAGGCACAATATAATGTAAGAATGTTTTCTGATGGCTCGCAGAGTTTGGCAGAGATGAGTGTTGCTAAGCGATGGCATGGTCAAAGCTATTGTTGCCTGGCAGATTGGTGTGATCCATTCTGCTGAACGTGCTGGAACAGGCCATTCTACACCATTTGTCCATCGCACAGCACTTTGTTGAATAATGAGTATTATTTGCCTTTTATAATGAAATTGTTTGTTGAGCTCTAAACTGTTCTGCACACCTGTGCAAATCTAAGCACTTTTAATTATATGTGAAAAATATGAGAGTAACAAATGGGCAATGTTTTTTTATGTAAATATACATACACATACACACATGTTGGTTATTCAATCTACATATTTTAATCAAATATTTTAACAGAAAACTGCAAAAACGAATAATTCCGCTGAAGTGAAACCTCACAGAATCGCTGGACTATAAGAGGTCAACTAATTTAACTAGATTTTTTTTTCCTATTAAATCAAATTTACTATACATGTTTTTATTAATTAACTTTTTTTATCTGTTTGTTTGTTTTATTTTAGAATACAGTAAAATACAAATTTAACATATAAATAGAAGGATGGATGGATGATTTTTCATTTTTGGGTGAACTATTCCTTTAAGATCAATCATCAGTCTACTAGAATTCAGGAAACTCATCAACTAGTAAATGTTGAAAATAGCAAGCCAGGATCCTTTGAGTTCTTTCAAGATGGTAAAAGAGAAGGGCAAGGAAAGCAGTTATCGGCCAGAGACTCCCAGTTGATAAGCCGCCATAATTAATAAAAGCTGTGAAAAGCCTGGCATTTCCCATTTGGCTTCACTACCTCAGTGAACTTGGTCTCCACTCACCCAAACTCTGTCTCAATAACTGAGAGATAAAAAGAGAGAGAGCGAGAGAGATTGAAAGGGTTAGGCTCCTTTAATCTCATATTAAAAAACATTTAGTCTAAGCTCAAGGCCAAACACAAGGTCTAACTCTGCTTATGTCTGATCACAAGATCTTCACTGCCTCTTTGGCCTGATTTCAGTGGAAATAATTGGCTCTAAGCTGACAGAGTCTACTGCATCTGGATATATGCCTGGTTGTAACACTCTTCACCATCATTTGATCATAATTTGTTGACAAACTGTTGCCATGATTAGTAATAGATGTACATAAACCTTTCTTTTAAAGTGGTAACAGCAGCATTGCAAAGCAAATTATGTTTGGCACAATCTATAATAAGCCCTTTACATAGAAATAAGTTGAATTTTACACAGATGACAATGATTAATTTGAATACTCAAGACGTTTGCACTACTTTCAGCACACGTAGCACCTGGATAGCAAATATTGGATTCAAAACTATTTACTGTGAGACATCTTAAAGGGAATGAAACCCTGAGACTCAACAGCAGCACAAACTTAAAAATTATAGTTGGGGTTATTTTTAGCTTATAGCTAAAATGCTACACAAAGTGAGCCCTGTAAATGTTTCTAAAGCAAGTAAAATATGGAAGTCCCCTGTTATTAAAGTGTGGGAGGATTGAGCTGAATTGAAAGAGAGTTTGTAAGGAAGTGGGGAGGCATTTTTTTTTAGCTTGTAACCCAGTAAACATTTTAGGAAGGGTAGGAAACAAACTAAATCTCTGCCTATGAGAGACACTTCCCACTCACAGGGAGCTTCTGAGGCCTAAGAAGCTGGACTACAGGCTGACTTCCAGAAAGACTTCCTTCAAGGCCACAATCTAAATTACCAAGGATTTAGCGTCGCCTGCAACACCGTAATCTCAACATCGAGGAAGTGATTGTCACAGAGCACTGAGGAGAATTTAGCCAGGAGCAAAATTGGCCTCTGCATAATCAAATTAATTCATGTCCTGACATGTACTGGCATACATTAATGATAACAATAAGAGACCCAAATTACACTACATGAAAATGTTTTAAAATGTAATCCTCTGATGGCAAAACTGAGCAAAGTATTATGCTGATTCGGTGCTCAAGTAACATTTCTTATTATAATCAATGCTGCTGAATGCAGCAATCCAAGAATGCATCGTACCAAGTTTTGTATATTTCAAGATGAGGTTCCATAATAGCATACCAATCTACTCTTACTAGAATAAGCAATTAATGCCACAATTTATGCTAATGTAAATATTATCTTAATGTAGTAATTCTTTGTGTATTGTTCAGTGTTTTTTTCACAATATTAAACATTATTATAAAAATATGAATAAATATAGAACTGATTATCATAATAAATTATGATGATTATCCTAGTATAAAAACTGCTGCTGGTCCATAATGATAATACTGTTAAATGCAAGTAAGACTTTGAATGTGATTTATTCAGTGACATAATGCAAAATAATGGCAGCATTGGCTTGGTGTCCACACACTACCAATACAAATGTGCGTCAGCTCCTAAAGCACATCACTTAACTTCAATATTGTATGGCGAATTTACCATCCCCCAAAATCCACATCCATACACACACATCCTCCGCTACAGATACAATAGAAAGCAGTGCTGAAGGCCTAATGGTCTTTATTTTTGCCTATGAATTAATGTGCTTGAGTGCTCTGCTAAATTTTTCAGTCAGGGCTGCTAGGTTTATACTGCAGTGGCAGTCGTGGTCCAATGGTTAGAGAGTCAGACTTGTATCTGTTATAATATCTGCTATCATATATGTATCTGTATTAATCGTTATAATACTTTCTGTATACATTAATTTCTTTGTTTAACCATTCTATCTGTTTATTAGACAGACTTCTATACGTGTTAGACAGAACTGTTAACAATGACGCCGAACAAGAGAGAGAGTGTGAGCACTGTGTGCGCTGTCAAAATAAAAGTCCTGCCTCAAACACATCAGCTTAGCAGAAAAACTTATTGGCCGATGGCGATATCTGAAAAATGTATTGAATAATATCGGCCGATATAGCGGTCGACCACTAGTCACATCACTTTAATTTATCCTAAACGTTGACTGTCTATCTGTCATTCTCTATGCTGCACATTTTTTTTAAATGCTCACACTGAGCCATTCTCAAAGGGATATAATCGGTTAAATCTTGCTAATTTCACATATAGTTTTTGAGGTTTTGAATGTTCTCAATAAAGCTGTATAAGGCTATAGGCTGAGAGCAGATGCATGTCTTGTGTTTTACTGATAAAGGTACTACAGAAACACTCACCACATCGTTTCAAGAGAACCACTGGACCGAGAGCGAACATGTCCCCTAAAGCATCTCTTTCTTTAATAACAACATAAATTAAAAATGGGCCCTCAACATCTTCACAGAGTTTCAATATAAGCCAACCATTCATAATAATTTATCAGTGTGCATCACTAGTTCTGCAATCACTTGAAAGTTCACACTTTTTCCAGACTGATGGCAGGCAACCCAAAATTAATTGCAGGTTTGTTCTAAAATAAGTTTATAAATTCTAAACACTAATAAATAATAATATGATAGAAATTTCAAATATGTATATAAAGTCAAATAAATTTAGACAACTATTTCAGACAATTAAGTGTATATTTATGACAGGAAAATAAATAGGATTATCAACTTTTAAAAGGTGGAAGAAAATGCATCCCATATCTGTTCTGTTGACATGCGTCCAATCAAACACAACAGTATTTTGTGAATTCATCTGTTATTTAGTTTAAGCTAGTCAAATTAAACTTGAAAAACAAACAAAACGACACAAGATAAAATAAAATATGACAGACTACATTAAATATGGATACAAGGATATACACAATTTGTGCCGACTACAATATGATTATTTAATGGAGATTAACATTAGGCCAACTGAATATTATATGATATGATATTTAATATTAATCAATTTAATGTCTGGTCTTAAGGACTTATTTTTGTACTTCAGTGTGATAAAATTTTGATACTGTTTTGGTTCACCACTTAATGTCCTGAAGCAAAACCAGTTCAGATCCACTGGTCTAGATACTGTATGTGGCATAAGCATAGTCTGTATATACAACAGTTTCATTCAGTTCATTCCAGATTCATGCTAGCATCTAAACATAAGCAAGCAGTATCCAAATGATGAGATTCACGCCAAAAGAAACGTCTTCAGACATGTTCTTCAAACATTAAATGCATTTAAACCTTGCATTAGGTTGCTGATGTGAACAGAATATCACACTGACCTGATTTTGCATCCAGTCATATGAAGCCCAGAGTCACTGTGGCTCTGTGGTAGGCAGAACGGGACAGAATGAGCATCCATCTCTCCAACACGTCCACAAAACAGATCTATGCTGCTACACTACTGGATCTCTAACCAAACCTGCTTTAATTCATCTCAAACAAGTACGTAAAATAGACCTGATGGAGTACAGCACAACAGATGTGGACTTTCATTCAAACAAGCTTTAAATCATCTGGGAGCTGTTCCAAGATTAAATAAGCATTTTCAATAATCCCATCATATCCTCAAAAAACCACAAGTGATAATCTCTACTGTTGTTAAAAAGTGAAGAGAAAGTAAAAGCAAGGAACAGAAACAGGTTCAATAGTGAGTGAGTGGTCAACATAGGGCCCCAACCTGGGTCTCACAATGGGACGTAACGGGACGGCCTGACTGTGGATGTGTGTTTTTTTGTCTTACCTTGAGGGGGATTACTTTATGACACCCAACCCCCCAACCCTGCTGTGACAGAGGAATTGAAAACAAGACATTGCTTCCAAACACACACACACACACACACATTTCATTTACTATTTTGTAGCAAAGACGGCATACATTTAAACACTCATGTGGCCAAAATGATTGACCAAAATATTTTGGATCATTTTTTTGAGGGTCGAAATCACTGACTGAAACTATGACTTTTTTTTTTCTTTTTGTTCCAAACCTGTGTGAGTTTCTTTCTTCTGTTGAAAACAAAATAATTTAGCAAACCAAACAGTAGCAGTTGGCTTCTATAATATATGGAGAAAAAATACTATGGAAGTCAATGGTTATGGTCAACTGTTTGGTTATCTACATTTTTCAAAATATCTTCTTTTGTGTTTATAAGACTATTGCAGACTATTATAGTTATATGACTTATTTGAGTGTTGATTATTAAATTAATTTAATTAGTTAATTGATTATTAAATCATCTTAAACTAAATGAAAACAAAATTAGCTTTCAGTAAAAAAAATGTATGTATATATATATATATATATATATATATACCGTATATATATATACCGTATATATATACCGTATATATCGTAATATACAGTACAGACCAAAAGTTTGGAAACATTACTATTTTTAATGTTTTTGAAAGAAGTTTCTTCTGCTCATCAAGCCTGCATTTATTTGATCAAAAATACAGAAAAAACAGTAATATTGTGAAATATTATTTCAACTTAAAATAATAGTTTTCTATTTGAATATACTTTAAAAAAAATAATTTATTCCTGTGATGCAAAGCTGAATTTTCAGCATCATTACTCCAGCCTTCAGTGTCACATGTAACATCCAGTCTATCACATGATCATTTAGAAGTCATTCTAATATTCTGATTTATTATGAGTGTTGGAAACAGTTCTGCTGTCTAATATATTTGATGAATAAAAGGTTAAAAAGAACTGCATTTATTAAAAAAAAAAAAATTCTTATAATATATATTCTAATAATATATTTTCTTTACTATCACTTTTTATCAATTTAACACATCCTTGCTGAATAAAAGTATTGATTTTATTTAAAAAAAAAAAAAAATTCCTGACCCCAAATTACTGACCAGTAGTGTATATTGTTATTACAAATTATTTATATTTTAAAAACATAGCTTATTTTATTTTATTTTTTTTACTTTTTATTCATCAAAGTATCCTAAAAAAGTATCACGTTCTGAAAAAATATTAAGCAGCAGAACTGTTTCCAACTTTGATAATGAATCATCATATTAGAATGATTTCTAAAGGATCATGTGATAATGATCCTAAAAATTCAGCTTTGCATCACAGAAATATATTATAATTTAAAGTATAATAAATTTAAAAACAATTATTTTAAATTGTAGTAATATATCACAATATTACATTTTTTCTGTATTTTTGATCAAATAAATGCAGGCTTGATGAGCAGAAGAAACTTCTCTCAAAAACATTAAAAATATTAATGTTTCCAAACTTTTGGTCTGTACTGTATATATATATATATTTTTTTTTTTTTTAAATGTATTACGTAAATCATTAATAAAAGCTGCCCAGAAAGTTCACACACAGCAAAAGAATCTGAAGAGATAGGAATGACAGCTTTACATTTACTTCTTATTAGAAATGTATGTGGCAGGTCAGAAAAAGGACGGTCAGCAAGGCTGTGACAGACACACATTTAAAGAGAAACCTGAGCACACACTACCCATAGGTCAGCAATTCTTCACTCAAGCATGGCTTTCAAAGAACTGATAAAATGAGAGGGTTCAGCACTAGAAACTCGTTCACTTTAAATGGAGGACACAAATCATCTGAGATCATATGAGATACAGAAATATGAGATATATAAGATATGGAAAGTGCTGTATTCTATTAACCCAGAAGAAAAAATGGAAACGGCCATAATGGAAAGATAAATTATGGACTGGTAACTGTGAACGATCCAAACACTATGGAACATAAAACAAATTTACACACCTTATGTTATACTCAATCAAAATATCATTTCAAAGTTGTAGACATTGGAATCTATTGATTTTTTTTTATTTTATAATTGATAAATGCTAAATTAGAGCTACTTTTATTGTTAAAAAGTTTGATGAATTACTCTTAAATAAATAAAAAAAAAATGACAAGTCCTGAAATTAGGAGGAACACACTAGTAAATTTTAAGAGCTGCTGCTAAATTTCCATGTTAGGAGCAACTTAAGATTAGCCTTAAGATTTTGGTGAATACAGCCCCAGGCTTTTATTACAACTGACAACTTCTAAGAGCAGGCGAAACATCTTACGCAATAGAGAGACGTGCAGTTCAGTAGAATAAGCCTAGACATTAGATCTGAATTTTGAGCTAGAAAGCAGTTTCTTTGGTGATGATGAGTGGACAAACGGCCTGAACCCTTCCCCTACATCCTGGTCACTTTACACCAGGTGCTGGACACTCTTAACTAATCCTTATCCTTAAAGGAATATACTTTGAATTAGCAGCAGCGCGCCAGAAATCGGTAGCCAAAATAGGCCTGTACTAGGTTAAACCTCGAGACAAATATAGAAAGAAAACAACCAGAGGCAGAAAGAAAGAAGAAAGACCTGTGTAGTCAGTCTGGTTACAACAAATATTTAAGGATTGCTTTGCCGTCACCGGTTCCTAATAGGTTACCATGTTTACAGCATCTAACACCACGAGTGACTTGTTGTCACTGTAAATACTTTTCAACTTGTCTCAAAATAAAGAGCTTTAATGAAAGAGTTGTACCACAAGTTTGGCTCTGCTTTGAATCAAATGCAAGACATCCCAAATTCAGGCTCAACCACACTTTTTTCCCTACATGGCACACTGCTCCAGCTGGTGTCGACTGCCTGCAGCGCTCCCCAGTTCTGGAACATCACATTCTTATTTCCTTTTAACTATCTTGCCTAACCTATTTCTTTTCTGGTTTGAATTATTGGTTAAGCCAAGAAATCTCAAAATATTCCGGCTCACGTTTCAACAAACATCTCTTCTCCATGCACATCCACAATATCCAAATTTACTCCTACAAAAATTGAGCACTGTACACTGGTAAAACATCATCTTGCCCTAAAACTGTCTGCAGGAAACAGTGCTATAAATGCAGACTGAAAACTCCAACCCAGTGTCCTGGTTTCTTATTCAAACCCATGTTTTTTTCAAAATGCTGAATGACTCAACAGTAAAACATGGAGTGGGTCTGGGACTCCTGCTATGTAGTTATTGAACCCAAGCATGTTTTTGTAGATTAATAAACTCATTCCACTGAGGGAACAGCTGGTGGGGGAAAAAATGGCAAAGTTAACACACTAAAAGCCACTCGTATTGTTTGAAACCATGATTAAGCAAACACAGGCTTTATTATTCAAAGTGAAATATCCGGTAATCCTCAGAGGAACTCGGAAAACAGGGTAATAACAAACACAGGACAGCTTCTTACCCATAGTCATCAAAAGAATACATATCGGGAAGGTGAAGCTCCGTAGACACCAAGGAGAAAGAAAATTCCTTACAGCCGGATGAAACAAAAAGAAAACAGGGAATAGGGGGGAAAAAAGACTGTGCCTACATCATCCCTCATCCTCTCAGCTAGGTAAATAACAGAGCACACTCATTTCTGAGATATAATAATGCAAGAACAGGGAGTGTGTGAGAGAGAAAAGAGGGTGAAGGAGGGAAGGAAAAGAAGTCGAGAGAATGAGAGAGAGAGCAAGGGAAGCATGTGACAGATATGGACCAGTCACCTTGTCCTGCTCACATCCATTCTTATCCACTCAAAGGATTGGAAGGCGGTCTGTGCCTTAAAGGAGTCTCTCTCCACAACAGAAATACAGCGGAGACACAGCCACATGATCCTTACACACACACACACACACACACACACACACACACACACACACACACACACACACTCTCTCATTCATGCAGCTTTCCAGAAGAAACAAGAAGGCTGCATTCAGAGTGATTGAGTCAGACTTGCTGTGGCAATGATTCATTAAAACGATTCAGACTAAAACTCTATGAGATTTATTTTTTATTACCGGTAATCAGTTCCCAAGTTTTGGTTAAATTGTGCAGTGATGTTTGATTAATTAATTAATTTGTTCCTTTATTTATATAAATCATGGCCATTTTATAATATCCCCCCACCCCACACACATACATACTACATATATATACTTTGGCTCAATGAAATGTAGTGCCATGCTGTAGTAGAAATGTGTTTGTGCTGGCAGATGAGGCTCTTTGTTCATGGAAAACGAGGGAATGAATCGTGACAGCTGGATTTGATACATCTTCGGGGTCTCAGATAAATTACGCAAGAGGAAACACTACAAGAAAATACATTTGCTTTAGCTCGACAAGTCAAAAAATGACAAAACATCCTCACAGATAAATCAAGCTAAACTGACAACTAAGTCTGACTGAAGTGTTTCCACCTGAAGAGACTAATGCTGTGTGTAGCATTCAGATGTTTACACAAAAACAGTATCTTTTATATTCTGTTGACAAATGAACTCATACACAATACGATTAATCAACTGTTCTCATACCTATCATTTCATATACTCACTGTTTCCTTCCAACATGGGAGTGAATGCTTTAACCTTACCATATTGAAGCATTACTGCTAAAAATAGCCTACATTGTGAAGTAAAGACTTTTGCATAGGGAATCAAGGGTTGAATAAATCATTCCACTGAACCAGTTGCTCAGTTTCCTGCTGGCAAGAATGCAACCCGGTCCAGCACACTTTAAGACTTTAAAGTGCAGACTTTTCTAGTCCAGACAGAGAGAGAATAAAGAAAAGCAAAAGCAGACACATGCAGAAGACTTCAGAGAGGCTGGAATTAATACACAAACCTATGTATATATTGATGTTGATATAGTCTCTTACATGGAGCTCAAAGTGTTTAATAGCCTTTATGTACACAAGATAGTGATTTCAAAAATCCATAATAAGGGATTAAAATCAACTGAGGAATTGCACTTGAGTGCAATTGATAATACTCTCTAATTAAAAGAAATAAAGAAACTGTTTTGATGATTTTCATAAGCCAATCAACAATTAGCACAATGCATTTCATTGATAACTAAAACTATAAACATAAACCTTTTTTATATATAAATTTTCTTCATTTTGAAGTGATTAATGTCGTGTTCACTGTTACTGTGATTTGCATTTGAGATACAGTAGATGTATTTGTTGCCAAACCAAGAACAGTCATTACCAGACTGACTCGGAGTCTGAACACACCCAGTGAAAATACTGCACGGTGGAGACTTGCGCGTGTTCTGCTCCATTCACTTTAGAACAAAATACTGTGTGTGGACACGTTGACTTCCGAGGACAGTTTAGTTAAAGTTGTCACGTACATCGACTTCAAAGCACTGCATCTCAGCTCACAAGCGTTACACACCCCAAACACGTCTCTATCCGCTGGCGTCAACACAAAACCGCTGAAGAATCTGCTCACTCATTAAAGACCTCAGCTCGAGCTTTCCAGAGGATCCGTTTCTAGGCGTGTCCTAACGAACGTGTGAATGAATAAATGATTCACATGAATCTTTTAAGTTGATGAATCTTTCCAGTTCTCATCCATTAACGGATTCATATTTTCAAATACAAATAGGCCAAGGCACAACGCATTTAGTGCAGACTGTAAATAAGCTTTTTTGTTTGGGCTTTCTTAAGGAATATGAATATTTTTCTAGTTTTATTTTTCCTAGCTAATTTTTCATTAAATCATTCACTATTTGGATCTAACCTAGACTAAAGTTTGTAGGATCGGCCATCGGATCGATCTGCTTTCATTTGTAAAGAGAACACTTACCACAATTAATCCACGTATACAACAAAAACAATAACGATAGCTGTATAACTCATCACAACATCTATAACCATAACGAAAAACGATATAGTTGGAATTACTTTCAGAACGATTTTTCCAACCGCCTTCAAAGAGTGTGAGAATTTAGTTTGCCTTATTAGTGTGGATGCTAATATATGTACCGTTATAGTTTTCCTTCATTATGTGAACACTATTTCTGGAGTTTTAATTGTTAGATTTGTAAATTGTATTGAAGGCTAACAAGACATGTTAAGTGAATAATTTCATGATTCACATTAAAAGGTCATTCGCTTGTCGCCGCCTACTGGCGTAACGGTGAAACTTCCACAAAGAGTCACTGAACGAATGAGTGAATGAATCTTTTCAATGAACTGATTCAAAAGATTCAAGTCACTGAAAAGAATCAAAATCCCCATCGCAAAGTGGCCACCCAAAATGCTGTCAAGGTAGGGAGCTCGCAAGGTTTGAAACACACCCAATGTCTGTGATTAACAGTGTCAAGTGCTATAAAATACACACACACACACACACACACACACACACACACACACACACACACACACACACACACACACACATATATATATATATATATATATATATATATATAACCAATGCATTTTGATGTATAAATGAATACATGCTGTGTCAACACATTGGGCTGCTTACCTCATTTTCTGATGATATCCCAACGAATATATGGATGCAATAAATAATTTAAAAGGTGAAAAAAGAAACTTAGCCAAGCCTATGTATGTAAAGCTATCGGCGCATAAATATGTATTTTAATGAGTATAAATACAGCACGTGTATTATTCCATAAAACAATGGTCAGCTTGAATGTATTTGCCCATCCAGCGATGCACAGTCAGTCCTCGGATCAAAAGCAATGCAGATGTCTCGAAAGATCTACAGCATATCGCTCTCTGTCACCACAGCGGAATAAAACATATCCCATGTTTAGCTCATGGTCGCGCCTACAACATCGATCTGTATTGCGGACTGCAAACGTGCACTGGAGTTGCCATTTTCCTCCACCGTGTTATGACAATGAGAAAGGAGCTAATCGGGAGAGTGTAAAAACAAACACGCAGAACAGAGACCCCTGGTGGCCAATATGCCGCATTGCAACGTCCTCTGAGCCCTGCCTGCTTGGCCTCATTGGATTACTTTTATTCCTCCTCTTCCTGTTATTCATGCTCATTTGGTTCTGTTGTATAAACAGGCATAAACAAATTACTTTTGTTTGATGATAAACTATGTTTATGAATATATCAGGGCATCACAGTGTTGAGTGTAAAAGGGTGGAGAAACCAGCAGATGTGTTTTCATATTCATAATGTTTCTGAAATTGTGTTGCTGTTTGGAAGACTTTATTACAAACTTTTTTTTTTTTTTTTTTTTTTAAGGTGAAACAACTGATTTTCCCCATTTTATTATACATTCATATAATGTAATATTGTCATGCGGTTGCTGACATTATCCTTCAAATTATCACTCCAATCTTGATCCAAAAAACCTATTTGGTCAAAAACAAAGCTTTGTCATATTTCACAGACGTACTAACATGTTTTCCTTTATTTTCATGGGTATGGCATATACCTGACAATGGATATGGTCAAATAGGTTAGACAGTTACAAACAAGCTTGGGCATGCTTAGTTTTATTATTAATACAACAGGCATTTGACTGTAACCGTTTAATCTTGTTTCTCAAGCGGAGGTTATGAAAATGGAGCTCTAATGTAAATGTGCACTACATGATGAAGTTTAGTTGAGATAGCTGATGCACAAAACAGATTTGATGTCAGACTGAGGATTTAACTAAATCAGCGATTGATGGCTGTAGTGATTTAGCAAGTGAAAGTCATTGAAGGCCTTAATCATTTTGCTGTACAGTCACTTTGTTTCTCAAAATCATGTTTTTTTTTATCTTTGAGATGAATTTGATGGCTAATTGAATATTTAAAAAAAAAAAATAGTTGACTACAGCAGATGAGGAAATTAATTCAGCGGTGGGAAGGTGGCTGCAATACCGCAACGTACCATAAGGTGGCAGCAAAAGTTAAAAAATAATTATGGAGGCAAATTTTTGTATAAAATTATGGTTTACGCGCAATTTATCAAAACAGTCTAGTGTGATAGAGTATAACATTTTTAAGACTCTAAATGACACCTCAGACGTTAGGAAAGTGTTAGGATTTAAGTGTTAGGATGATTCCCCATGTGCTTTGGCATCACATTTAACTTTGTCCTGTAGAGCAGATCCTTTAGTTTGTTATTCAAAGCTAAAGAGATGGGTTTCCATCACGAAACATCTCTTTCATAGTCTAGGGAACATGTGAGACAGTCAAAACAGAGACGCTTCAAATATTGGTGTCCTGAGATCAAATTTAAAGGCAAATAAAATTGAGACTCCACTTTACTCTGTAGCCGATGGCCCCACTTTTGGTTTCCACAGCCACTTGATACTAGAAAAATAAGGAAGTTCGGCGTGACAGTGGTTGTTTTACACCACACGCCACTGCATTATGCTCATGTCCTTCCCTCCTGTAGAGATTAACTGGCTGTCGTCATTTAAGAAATCAACATTGGTCACGTGGCTGCTGTGTCCACCGTAAATGTGACTAGGAGCCTGCAGGGGTAGATAGAGAGAAATAATACCATATATTAGCATTATTCAGTACTAAAATGAAAACTAGATCTCTCAGATATTTCATATTTAGTGCTGTTTCTTACTCTGGACTGAGAGCAAGGGAATGAGAAGAGGTGAAGTTTGCCAAAGTCGTCTCCGGTTGCAAGCAGTTTCTTTGCGTTTGAACTGCACCCAGCATTGATGTCAGTACCATCTGAGCCATCCGGCCACAGTCCTGGAGAGGAACACAGACAGCATATATACAGGTCCTTCTCAAAAAATTAGCATATTCATTGCACACCAACTGAAATATTTCAGGTCTTTTATTGTTTTAATACTGATGATTTTGGCATACAGCTCATGAAAACCCAAAATGCCTGTCTCAAAAAATTAGCATATTTCATCCGACCAATAAAAGAAAAGTGTTTTTAATACAAAAAAAGTCAACCTTCAAATAATTATGTTCAGTTATGCACTCAATACTTGGTCGGGAATCCTTTTGCAGAAATGACTGCTTCAATGCGGCGTGGCATGGAGGCAATCAGCCTGTGGCACTGCTGAGGTGTTATGGAGGCCCAGGATGCTTCGATAGCGGCCTTAAGCTCATCCAGAGTGTTGGGTCTTGCGTCTCTCAACTTTCTCTTCACAATATCCCACAGATTCTCTATGGGGTTCAGGTCAGGAGAGTTGGCAGGCCAATTGAGCACAGTAATACCATGGTCAGTAAACTTTGCTTTCATCCGAAAAAAGTACTTTGGTCCACTGAGCAACAGTCCAGTGCTGCTTCTCTGTAGCCCATTTCCTGCACACGCCTGTGCACGGTGGCTCTGGATGTTTCTACTCCAGACTCAGTCCACTGCTTCCGCAGGTCCCCCAAGGTCTGGAATCGGTCCTTCTCCACAATCTTCCTCAGGGTCCGGTCACCTCTTCTCGTTGTGCAGCGTTTTTTGCCACACTTTTTCCTTCCCACAGACTTCCCACTGAGGTGCCTTGATACAGCACTCTGGGAACAGCCTGTTCGTTCAGAAATTTCTTTCTGTGTCTTACCCTCTTGCTTGAGGGTGTCAATGATGGCTTTCTGGACAGCAGTCAGGTCGGCAGTCTTACCCATGATTGCGGTTTTGAGTAATGAACCAGGCTGGGAGTTTTTAAAAGCCTCAGGAATCTTTTGCAAGTGTTTAGAGTTAATTAGTTGATTCAGATGATTAGGTTAATAGCTCGTTTAGAGAACCTTTTCATGATATGCTAATTTTTTGAGATAGGAATTTTGGGTTTTCATGAGCTGTATGCCAAAATCATCAGTATTAAAACAATAAAAGACCTGAAATATTTCAGTTGGTGTGCAATGAATCTAAAATATATGAAAGTTTAATTTTTGTTTCATTACATTATGGAAAATAATGAACTTTATCACAATATGCTATTTTTTTTTTAAATTGACCTGTATATATATATATGTCACTTCCATATGGATTTATGGCTGGACACTTACATTTATAAAATATATTTTAAGGTAAAAGATACCCAAGTTATGGATATATGGGGAAGACTGTGATTTGTTCAGTGTAGCTATATTTATTACTATCTTTAAACATAAGGCTGGTTTTAAAGAATTATTTAGTATTATTTATTAGTATTTCACACTGCTATCTATGTCATAAAACATTAACCTTACCAAAAACATGGAAGCCCAGAATACAGGTGAAAGTGGCCCATTCAATATCCCGGGTGGTCTCCACACTCACCACTTGCTTGCACACAGAAGGGATCCCTGAAAGACAATAATGTGTATCAGTTCCTGAATTTATAGTATGAACGAATGGATTTAACTCAGTGGTTCTCAGACAGGAGGCTGGGTCCACTCCCCCTAGCCTCAAGATGACCTGAAAAAATAAAAAATCATTAAAATAAGCTAAGGCTAATGATATTACTTATTTAAATTCACGCCCCTCAACACCAGTGTTTTTTTTTTTTTCAGGGTTCCCACAGTCTTGGAAAACATGGATGTATAAGAAAGCCTGACTTTAAAAGTTCAGTTTCTAGACCTAGGAAAATATGTAATAAAATCTTAAAATGGCATACACATTTTTATAACACTTTTATACATCGTTTTATATATTTCATAACAAATATTTACATAACAAGTACACATTTTTATAAACTAAAATTTTTTGAAGCTTAGAAATGGAAAGTAATTATTTTTTCATCGTGATCCCTGAAGGATGGACAAAAATTTGAAGTACAGGTGTGCTATAGATGGAATAAGATGTAGGGATGGACTTAGATGGGTGGTATCCAATAAATATACGGTAAGTAGTATTGCACAATGGGGAGAGAATTTAATTAAGATACTTCTAGATACTCACAGTAAAGGATCTCATAGTCCCCTGAGTTGGATACTAAGTACTGAGAATCCACAGACCAATCCAGATGGGTAATGAAACTAGAATGACCCTGTGAGCAATAACAGACAGTGGATACAAACATAAAAAACAACATCATTTGAGGAGGCAGGTGTGTGTTTGTGTATATTGTTGTTAACTAAAACGACAGAAAATCATTGTAAATAATCCAAATAAAGCTGAAATATAAATAAAAAATATTTTTAAAAGACAAAAAAACTACAAATTAAAAGTAAAACTGTAAATATAAAAACGAAAGCAAATTCAAGATATTAATAAATACCATATTAGTATATACATTTTAGGGATGTCCAGATCCGATCACGTGATCGGAAATCGGGCCCGATCGCGTGGTTTCAGACTCGATCGGAATCGTACGTTACCTCCCGATCAGGACTCGGATATATATATATATTCTCATTAATTTTTAACACATCATTTGTTATGCGGTGGCACAGAGAGACCCTTTTGACTCCACACAGAAACAGCAACGCGTGCGGCATGACATCACTTTGTTTTCAAGAGCTGGTGTGAATAAATATAGACTCAAACTCAAAGAGACATGATAGTTTGCGCATGACCTGATATTTCATTCGGACCCAGGATAAAGCGAGATGAACATCACAGAGCGCTAAACTCTCATGCAGTGTGTGTTTCATTCATACTCGAAGCCGGAGCGCGCTCTCGCGCTGATATCAGGATATTCCTAATATGGACAAAAGCGTCCAGCTATGCTGTGGTGCGCACAGGAAAACAGAAACTTGTGCAAACACGAAGACATTAATATACGATCACGACAATAAATTATTATTCAAGTCATCTCCAGCAGGTGATAAATAAAGTATGAACAATGCAGTGCTGATTGACATAGTATTTATTACAGTATAGAAACTATTCTGCATTATTATGTGATAAACAGTGTTTGTAGTATATAAACAAATCATTATTATTTGTTATTGTCCAGCATTTATAGATTTCTAAGCCAATAAAAGCTAGAAATTAGAGAAAAAATAAAGTTGCCTATACTACCAGTCAGAAGTTTTTGAACAGTAAGCTTGTTAAGGTTTTTTTTTTTTTTTTTTTTTTTTAAGAAGTCCCTTCTATTCACCAAGCCTGCATTTATTTGATCCAAAGTACAGCAAAACAGTAAGATTTTGAAATATTTTTACTAGCCTATTTAAAATAGCTGTTTTATATTTGAATATATTTCAAAATGTAATTTATTGAAGATCCTGGATCTGTTTTTTCGCTCTTCTTTATTCTTTTTTTATGTATTATAGAAGTATCGGATCGGGACTCGGTATCGGCAGATACTCAAAATCAAATGACTCGGACTCGAGGACAAAAAAACCTGATCGGGACATCCCTAATACATATAAATACTTAAATAACACTGTGTTAGAATCAGCTGGTCTATAATCTCGTGTGGGCTATGATAATCTATTAAACATGTTTATTATACCAAATAAGTCATATTTTTCACATACTGTACTTACTGAGCACTTTCCAACTCTACTGTATTTCTTGCCATTTTCTGCCACAGCATAAATGTAGATGTAGTTGTCATGTGACCCGATTGCTAGGAAATGACCGTCTGGAATGAATAACCAAAGGTTTTCAACTTAAACAGTTACAGAGACTTTAATGATTGCTAGCTGTCATCCTAGTGTTCTCCCAGCAAGCAGTGAAAAAAAGTGCTGGGAGAATGAACTCTAACCTGGAGAAAAGCGCATAACCGACAGCTGTTCGTTTCCGTCCGTGTGCACCGTGACCAGATCCTTCGATTCGGTATCGAGCACAAGCCATCTGCACAGATTGATAATGAGTGAAAGGACAATGTTAAACACACAGGTCTAAAAAAAAACCTGTAACATAACAAATTTTAGACTCTTAGACGAGATCTTCATCCAAAGCCATTATAAGTATTCTTAGGATAAATGTAACACACTATTAGAACCCTTTTCTGAATTGTAATGATGTGTCAGGGACCCCACTGATGAAATGAAATGGCCTCACCTGCCCGTCTGCGTTCCTAAAGCAACCGTTGTCCCAGAAGGGTGGAAGCCGGCCGACTGAGCGGCGTCCTGTCCGTGAGGAAAACACACACATACATGCTCAATCAAACATCCTGTCAACACAAATACGGTTACGTCTCAGGCTAAGGAACAGCGGTGCTCATTTCATTACAGATGCAGTAGTGACAAGAGTTTCAATAACAAGAAACTGATGTGCGAGCTTTGAGGTGACACTAGGGAGACCTACCGAGGTGGGCTGCTCACCTCCAGTGTTTTGGTCCAGATGGGCTGATGAGAGGCAGAGTCCCACATGCAGACATGCTTGTCATGGCCACAGGTGAGAAACTGATGCTTCAGCGGATGTACAGTCAGGCCCCATAACTCATCTGTGTGGCCCTGACAGTCAAATAGAATTAAACATCAGTTTGGGAGGCATCAATCTGGGTTCAATTGAAGTCTAAAACATCAACTATATTCTGTTTTAGAACCACAAACTGAATTACACTTTTACCCTAAAAAGATGGATTTTGTTTCAACACAGAAGAGAATAAACCTTGTTCTACAACAGACATTTTTTCAGTGTTTAGTGGGCCCCCACTCTGTGTTTTTCTTGGCAACACATGAACCTTTCATCAAAAATATTAACCAACACTACTAGTGATGCACTAATATTAACGCAATTATTTATTTCATATTAATTATTTCATCTGTATTTTATCGTATACTTTGTCTAAATATTTTAAAAATAAAACCTAAAATTTATGTTTTAATGATGAAGTTTTAAATTTAGGCATCACAAGGTTTGCAAAGTAGGTGTTTAACATTATTATTATTTATTTATAATGTTTAATATAAATTATTTCAATTATTTTAGTTTTTAAAGCTTCATTTAGATTAAAGAGAAAGGATCATAATAAATATCTAATATATCAAATATTGACTAATACAGATCAATAATTACTTTCTAAATAATAAAATTAAAACTTAAAAAATATATATTTAATTAAAAATGCTGGAAAATAAATGAATCACTACATTAAAATGTTAAGTATAAAAAATGGACATTCATTTTAAAATATCCAAAAGATTCAAAAATGTAACAGTGTTTCAAATTATTTATTTAAATATATTAATAATTAAAATATTATTGATTTAATAATGTATATATATTATATTATATTATTACATATTTTATCTTAAATATTCATTATTTACTAAATATTATATACTAAAATATTTAAATTATTATTTTTATTTTAAATGATAAAAAACACAATTATAAAATAATTATCATTATTATTGTTCTATTATAAATCTAATATTATAAAGACTAACTCTGAGCATTAGATGATAAGAAAGGTCTCATCTAAGTGTAAAAATAATTAGAAATGAGTATAATCAATATCCAATATATATATATATATATATATATATATATATATATACACAATATCAACCAGAACAGAGAAATTATTTACTGACATTAGGAAGTAGTAAATAATCATGCTATAATTTATTAAGTTAAAGATAATTCTAGATTGTTAACATGTATATTAAATACTTCTCAACAGACGACACTGGTAACTCATGTGTATTGTGTGTACTGGTTAACTTACCTGGGTGATGGGTATGAACTCCCCATCCAGACTGCCTTGCAGGACATAGTTTTTGGTAGTGCCAATAAGAACCGTTTCTCCCCGTCCTTCAGCCACAGTACGTATAGGGCCATATAACTCAGAAATCTGAGAGCAACATAAAAAAAACATGCTGGGAAATTATGGCCATCTGTTTGATCAGTACAAAAAATCAAGCATACAAATACAAATGCATACTGCAAAATGATACTTATGTAGACGACTTACCTCCACCGTTTGAATCTTTTGATAATTTTCATCCCAGGAGATGAGTTTACGGTCTTTCCCACCTGAGAGCAGCGTACCATTTCTCAACATGCAAAGTGCAAAGACGCTTGCCTCATGTGCTCCCTGAATAGCCAAGCTAATACGATTAGATCCTGTGAACCATGACCAGAAAACAAGCATTACATAAACCAACTGTTGCAAAACTGGAAACAATCCTCAGTACATCAGAAAATCAAAGCTGTTCACAGCCTACATGAAAAGAGTCTTATTGATTTGTGTAAAAAGGAGCACAGTCTCTCTTTTATTAACACTAATAAAGAATCTTTTGTTGGCAGCAGGGTCACCCTTAGATAACACACATCTGTCATGCTGTACAGCATTCATAATTGTATTACATGCAGATATTTTACACAGGTTTTTTGCAAAACATTCAAATACATCAATAAATAACTCAATAATAATAAACGTTTTAATCTTTTACCTTTGCCCCACACAAGTATATTTCCACTCGAGTCTCCAGTGATGGTGTCGCCATTTTCTGAAAAAGTCACAGACAATACAAACTTGGGCTTCTCTTGTTTCTGCAAGAAATATAAATATGACTTTATTTTTAAAACAGAAATGCAATAGATGTTATCACACAAAATACAGAGATGACATGTTTTTCATAAAGTCTACAACTACACTAGCAGTAAAATGTTTAGACACATCTAACAGAACTTAGGTTTCCTGGGATCTTGAGAGCCTTTGGATTTGGAAATGAGTTTTGTAGACACATATAAACTTATTTAGAAAGAAATGAATACTTTAGCATGGAAGCACTCAATTGACTAAAAGTAATACATTATAGTGCAGACATTTATAATGTTACAAATCATTTCTACTTTAAATAAATGCTGTTCTTTAAAACTTTAATCCTGAAAAATGCATCAAGGTTTTCACAGAAATATTAAGCAGTACAACTGTGTTCTACATTTATAATAATAAGAAATATCATGAGACTGAAGACTAGAGTAATGGCTCCTGAAAATTGAGCTTTGCCATCACGTGAATACATTTCATTTTGATATTAATATTTTAAATCATTAATATCATAAAATATGTGAAAGTATATTCAAATAAAAAACTGCTATTTTAAATTTCAATAATATCTCACATTGTTCTCAGTTTTTACTATAATTTGTAATCAAATAAATGCAGCTTTGTTGAGCATAAGAGACTTCTTTCAAAAACATAAAATCACAATTTATACATTTCTATACAAAAGTAGCATTCTTGTTCATTTTTAAATTAATCCCATAATGCACCAGAAGAAACTAAATCCTTTTGAATTGTATTTTTTTTTACTACATAATATAATTCACATACTTCCGTTTGTTATTTTGTAGTTTTGATGACTTTTCTATTATTATTAAAAGTATAACACGGTAATAATAAAGAATGAGTAGATGTGTCTAAACCTTCGACTGCTTGTGTACATGATGTGCATGCGCAAGTTTGACCATATCTGAACATGCGACATACTATCATCTATCAAAAAATGGAATTTGGTTGAATAAAAAGTGAAAACTTCACTGAATATGACCACAAAGGCTTAAGAGAGATTACCTCAAAAAGTCCCTGTTTTTTCACAAGAGATCCCTTTTCTAATGACCAGAAATAAAAGTGTGACTTCCCACAGGTAACAATTATATTAGCATCTGTCGGGTGGAAATCAGCAGCAAACACTGACTCATTGGAGCACTGTGAGGGCAGAGAAAGAAAAGTCATAAAGATGCACAAAAAAGGAATCGGTTTTCTTTTTCTCTTTTTGACATATAAGGTACACTATCACAAAAGCATACATTGCTATCGGGCTATATTAATCCTGACTGTCACTCACCTTGACTTCAGCAAGTCTTTCCTCCCTCTGCCAGTCCCACACAGAGAGAACGTGGTCACTGGAGTCGTCCACAACACACAACCAGCTTCCTCCGTTCTGAATGTTTCAAAATACAGAGTTAATGATGACAAAATGTTCATTTTTGGGTGAGCTATCCCTTTAAGCTGACCAGGTTACAAAAAAATAGAAACCAGTACTTTTTATTTCACAATAAAGAAAGTTTTGTTTGATTATTCAAAGAACTATAAGCTATATTTGGCGGTTTCACGTGAGAATGTTTGTGTTTGTGTTTGTGTTGGAGTGACTTGCTCTTACCGACTTTGAGAAGGAGAGGCAAACCAGAGCTCGATCAAAGAAACTTGTTCCAAGGATGTGCAACGTGTTCAAACTCACAGAGTCCCACACTCGCACGTGAGGAGCCAACTGCTGCTAGACACAGACAGACTATTTCTAGATCTTGATCCTCCACATTAGTTATGACAGACTCTTGAGGCACATGTAATAATTAGATTTATTTTGGCTGGATCAAGCCTATTACAGTAGTAATAAGCTATTAATGTCTATGATTGATACCAGTTTAAATATCTGAACTGAATAAGTGATCTTACTTTTCCATCTGAGGATGTGCCAGCCACTTGTCCGGTTGCTATGGTGATTTTATCAGGATGGACAGTGAGGCTGTATGGGAAGAGAAAAGAGGTGAAAGATGTGGGCAGCTGGGACTGTTGAAGAGCCGATGACACAGCAGTGAGAGGACATGGCACATTTAGGACCTTGAGCGTCATGAGTCACAGGACTGATCATAAACACAGGAAACTGATCATGAAAGTCTTAATCACAGGCTATTGGTTTTCTTGCTCAAGGCCTTTGACTTACAATGAACAGCTTTGACATTTAGCAAATTTCTATACAGACGAAGAAATATTAGATTTTACTCCATTAGAACACAGCCATACATGATGATTTGTGCTGTACCTGTCTTAACTGGAGACTGAAGATCAGATCCAGTCTAGATCCTTTTACTTTGTCTATATTCTGATGGCTTGACTTTTTTAAGTTAAGGGGCCATTGATATAACTACAACTCAAAAGTTTGTGGTCATTGGATTTATAAAAATGTGTTTGAAAGATGCCTCTTATGCTCACCAAGGCTGCATTCATTTAACCTAAAATACTTTCAAATAAGTAATATTGGTAAATAGGATTTCAATTGTAAAGAACTGTTTTCTATTTCAATAAATTTCAAAACGTAATTTATTCCTGTGATGGCAAAGCTGACTTTTCTGGAGCCATAACTCCAGTCTTCAGTGTCACATGATCCTTCAGAAACACACTGCTCAAAATCCATTTCTTATTATTAGCAATGTTGAAAACGGTTGTGCATTTGTGATATTTTTCAGGATTCTTTGATGAATGGATATCTTAAAAGAACAGTATTTACTTGAAATATAAATCTTTTGTAATATAATGTCTTTATTATCTCTTCTGAACAATTTTAATGCACCCTTACTGAATAAAAGTATTACTTTAAAAAATGTAACATTTTTCATGGAGATTAAATAGTGTTATTAAGAGAAAGGTAATCAGATATTCAAACAGGAAAACTCATAAATATAAATCTGACACTTCAAGGTAAAGCATAACATCAATTTAATAACATTTTATGCATAAAAGATAATGCATTCATTATAATTCTAAACTCTTATACCCCAAAAAGAGCAATGTAGTGTAACACAGAGGCAAAATACAGACTGAGGGATGACACTGGAATGAATAATGAACTTCAGTGACACGACTAATGATAAATGTTCTGTAAAATTGCACATCAAAGCAAAAAAATGAAACACTGCTCAGTAATCGTTTATTCAGCATAGTTTTGAAAAATGATGCTGCAGAGTATCTGAATAATGATTTAAGCTGTAGTATCTTCTTTAGATATGGCAGTTTAATAAAATACTGCAGGTGATGACAGACAGACAATGATATCAGGTGAACAGAAATAGAAGTCTTACCACTTGATATCATCAGTATGTCCAGTGTAGTGTCTTTGTAGTTGCTCGTCCACATTATAGAGCACAACCACAGATGCGATGAAGTAAACCGTTTCCCCCGTCGGGAGCAGGTACAGGTTGGATCGACAGTCACGGCCCCGGTAACCATAGCTGGGTCATAGTCAAGAGCAAAAACTACTGCTGATAAACTAAACTTGTAACAGGGCTTTTTCTGTGAAAGAGGAACATCTTTACATTTTTATTTCTGGAAAAGTGCTATTTGACCAGCTAATATTTTGTTTTGTTTGGCTTTAGATATTGCCTGTCTACAAAGTTCTTTTCATGTAATGTACCAAATACATTATGGGTAAGACATGCAGAAAATATCCCACTCTGACAGACTGCAGTGCTCAGCAGAACCAGAGAGAACACCAGGGTATATGATTAGACATCCTTCATGCTTCAAAATTCAGCAACTTGGAATGCTAATATGGAACTAGGGCATTACAATGAATAATCATTTTTGAAGTCCAGGTTTCAGAATTTGTACATTATGCAAAATAATATTAACTCTGACCTATATACCATACCCATCATTTAGCTCATGACATTTTTACATGCTCATTTTCTGTGTAATAATAAATAAAAAGTTAATTCAATCGTACAGCAATGAGCGTTGAATACAAGAATCAATCCAAATGCAACTCCATTTTGATTTTACAAAGGATACACCCAGTCTAGCTTCAGTTTTTTAGGAGGCAAGTCAGCCTTTGCTTCCAGGCAGTATGTGTCCACCAGGTCTCTGGGCATGTACATGGTGATGAGTCTTCCCTTCAAATACATTTTGACATACCCTTCATCTAGAAAAAGCAACACAGATTTTTAGAGCAAGAAAATGCATGGGTCTGAGAAGGATTGCTTGGGTTAATGTTATCCGATTTTGATTAAAACAATGATGAAGACAGATCAAATTTATCTGGTCAGTACAATCTTTACTTGTTTTACCTGTTTGTGAAATCAATTATTTTATTCAGCGAGGATTTATTAAACTGATAAAAAAAATGACAAAAATCTATTTCAAATAAATGCTGTACTTCTGAACTGGCTATTTATCAAAGACAAACATATTTAGTGCAACTGTTAACAGCACAGACAATAAGTAAAAATGTTTTCTAAGCAGCAAATCAGCAGATTAGAATGATTTCTGAAGGATCATCTGACACTGAAGACTGGAGTAATGATGCTGAAAACTCTTTTTATTGCTATGCAATCACATGAATACATGACATTTTAAAATATATCAGAATAGTTAATTTATATTGTGATAATATTTCACAGTAATAATATTCTCACCGTATTTTAAATCATTTAAATTCAAATTTAAATAAATGCAGCCTTGGTAAACATAAGAGACTTAATTACTGACCCCCAATTTTTTAATATTAGTTTATTTTAAAATTTAATTAAATGTTAATCCAAGACAAAATGAAATGATTTAATCCGAAAGGAGGATAAGAAGGAATTTCAACAGTGTTTAGAAGAATATATATTATGGTTTGTAAATAATTCAGTGGGTCAGTGAGATTTAAAGGAAATGCTTTGATAAATTTTATTCCGTACAGTATTTGAAATACATTCATTTTAAAAGTGAAGGAAAGCAAAATCAAATGCAGAAGCATGTGAATTTATCAGTTTCATGGGTTGGTAAATTAGTAACAGACACAAAATAAAATCACAGGTAGGCATGCATGCAAACACAATGGAAAAGTAAATGTACAGTTTATAAAATGCACACTTGAAAAAAAAAAAAACCTATTTAAAAGCAAAAAGACAAAAGTGTGAACATGCAGTGTAACATATACACAAGAAATGACACTAGGTCAAAGAGACACAGTCAAAACAAAAAGAACAAAACAGAACAAAAGACTCAAAGAAACCACCTGACTACGTTAAATATTACAGCTCTTTTGATTAGTAACAGATTTGAAAATACTGTCTGGGAGATTTGATTGGACTTCTGTAAGAGGGCACTTCTAGGAGCGAGTGGACTAACTGAGAAGAACACTTCCTCAGAGGAAGGGTAAATGGGGCGACCTTTTGGCTTCCGAGCCGGACCACTCTGTCAGACAAAACCTTGGCCTCTGATGGGGTGTTGGTGGACTGAAAGGGCACGGCTGATGTGGATTTGGGGGGCTCAGAGGATCCAGTTCTTTTTGACGGTCGGTGCAGGTAGATCTGCACGGTAACTAGGTAAAGTGGTCAAATTGGATGGGGCAGATGCAGGACAGGGTGGAGAGGCGGGATGAAGTATAATAATGATCAGACATAGTCCAATAGCTTTTGATACCACCATAATAACAAGAAAACAAGGCGTCCACAAGGCTAAGAAACTGCACTGCACATAATCTTTTTCTCAATTAGTATTTTTCTTGTTTTGCATTAACATATCATTAAAGCAACAACAATTTACTTGAGAAGAAAATACACGTAGGAACATTTTCTAAAAATATATCTGGAAATAAAGTTTCTTACTATTCTGGCAAATAGATTTTTTTTCTCTCCTTCTAGTTTTAAGCAAAAATAATTAAAATGATTTAGGAGACATTTATGCAAAAAATAATGAGGAAAAAAATGAATTTACAAAAATACACTAAAAGTAATATATATATATATATATATAAAATTAAATATCTTGCCCAAAAAAAGAAGACATTAAGGGCCCTGTTTTAACAATCTAAACGCAAAGTGTAAAGCGCACGGCGCAGGTGCACTCAGTGCGTGTCCAAATCCACTTTTGCTATTTTAACGACAGAAAAACGGCGCGCCCAGGCGCATGGTCTAAACAGGTTGTCCCTATTCCCTTAATGAGTAATGGGTGTTTTTTGGGCGTAGTGTGCGTAATCAGAATCTCATGTTCCATTCCCTTTAAGAGCCAGTTGCGCTCGTGCAATGACGGATTTGCTATTTACACGCTATATATATATATATATATATATATATTTAATTAGCCTACAAAAAATTATTATGCTTTGCAATCCTTTAATTTTTATATTTGGAATGCGCAGGGTGTATGATAGGGCCCTAATTGTTCATTTTTATTAATTCATTTTTTAAATAGATTAAATTTTTTTTTCTGCCAAAAAGCCAAAAATGCTGCTTAAGAATAAGATTTGTGCAGTGCTGATGAGCAGGGGAGGCACATGGGAATCTGAATGTTATCCTGACCGAGGAAAATGAGGAATACTTGAAATAAACTGATAAAATGTATTCTAAAGAAACATTACTCCAACCTCCTAAGTGATGTTTGGTTTTTTAATTTATTTGCCTTACAAGTATTTTGTGACTATAAAATGCAGTGGGCATAGTGAGTAATTCATCGACTGTTGCATCAACATTAAAGACTACAGTTTGGGAAAAATAACTTTTACTAACCATACACAAACCAGCGCGACACTTATCTTCAGATTTATGAATAAACACCAAATTCCAGTTCCAGAGAAAAAACTGAAATGCTGGTTGACGCAAGATGATAAATGCCCTTCACGGGACTGAAAGAACAAACACATGGGGCAAAAAGCAGCTATAAACTATTGGAATAAAAGCTTTTCAGTGTGCTGCTGTGTGACTGCAGGAGAGTGTTGGGTTCCCATGGTGCGTTTGAAAAACAAGTGCCATGAGCAGTGAGCAAAACACCCAGGAGCTGTCAGAGCAGCATCTCTCAAGAATTAACAGCTTGTGTTTTAGCACCACTGCATCACTCAGAAGGGTGTTACAGAGAGTGCTCAATAGTTTACTGGGAAGGGTGGCATATCTGGAGGAAGAGTGGGTACTTCTATCACAGACGCAATTGTCTAATCAACCCAAACCCTTACGCAAGACAGCTCTGTGTATGCTGATTCTGCCATAATATGAAGTCTGCTAGATTACTGTCCTATCTGGAATTACTAGAATAGCTGTTCAAACTGAACAGGTGCATCTTAATAAATTAGAATGTCATCAAAAAGTTCATTTATTTCAGTAATTCAACTGACATTGTGAAACTTGTGTATTAAATAAATTCAATGCACACAGACTGAAGTAGTTGAAGTCTTTGGTTCTTTTAATTGTGATGAGTTTGGCTCACAAAAACCCACCAATTCACTATCTCAACAAATAAGAATATGGTGACATGCCAATCAGCTAATCAACTCAAAACACCTGCAAAGGTTTCCTGAGCCTTCAAAATGGTCTCTTAGTTTGGTTCACTAGGCTGCACAATCATGGGGAAGACTGCTGATCTGACAGTTGTCCAGACAATCATTGACACCCTTCACAAGGAGGGTCAGCCACAAACATTCATTGCCAGAGAAGCTGGCTGTTCACAGAGTGCTGTATCCAAGCATGTTAACAGAATGTTGAGTGGAAGGAAAAAGTGTGGAAGAAAAAGATGCACAACCAACCGAGAGAACCACAGCCTTATGAGGATTGGCAAGCAAAATCGATTCAAGAATTTGAGTGAACTTCACAAGGAATGGACTGAGGCTGGGGTCAAGGCATCAAGAGCCACACACACACACAGACATGTCAAGGAATTTGGCAACAGTTGTAGTATTCCTCTTGTTAAGCCACTCCTGAACCAAAGACAACATCAGAGGCGTCTTACCTGGGCTAAGGAGAAGAAGAACTGGACTGTTGCCCAGTGGTCCAAAGAGCAAGTTTTGCATTTCATTTGGAAACCAAGGTCCTGGAGTCTGGAGGAAGGGTAAAGAAACTCATAGCCCAAGTTGCTTGAAGTCCAGTGTTAAGTTTTCACAGTCTGTGATGATTTGGGGTGTATTGTCATCTGCTGGTGTTGGTCCATTGTGTTTTTTGAAAACTAAAGTCACTGCACCCGTTTACCAATAAATTTTGGAGCACTCTTTGCTTCCTTCTGCTGACCAGCTTTTTGAAGATGCTGATTTCATTTTCCAGCAGGATTTGGCACCTGCCCACACCGCCAAAAGCACCAATTTTTGGTGTGCTCGACTGGCCAGCAAACTCACCAGACCTGAACCCCATAGAGAATCTATAGGGGATTGTCAAGAGTAAAATGAGAAACAAGAGACCGAAAAATGCATATGAGCTGAAGGCCACTGTCAAAGAAACCTGGACTTCCATACCACCTCAGCAGTGCCACAAACTGATCACCTCCATGCCATGCCGAATTAAGGCAGTACTTAAAGCAAAAAGAGCCCCTACCAAGTATTGAGTACATGTACAGTAAATGAACATACTTTCCAGAAGGCCAACAATTCACTAAAAATATTTTTTTTTATTGGTCTAATGAAGTATTCTAATTTGTTGAGATATTAGTGGGTTTTTGTTAAATGTGAGCCAAAATCATCACAATTAAAAGAACCAAAATGAAATGGAATAAGAAATCTCTTAAGACCCAATAATATCAAAGTTTGGTGGCAAAAATTCTTAGAAATGCACTCTATTCATAATAGTTGCACATGGTTAAAAAAAATATCTATATCATTTAAAAAAAACAAATGTTTACATTTAATGACTCTAAAACATCAAGTTTAAAATATTAACAGTAATAAATCAAATTAAATAAAATCAATATTTTCCTTACACTGTATATGTGTGTGTATACCAGCATTATTTTAGTATATGACATACTATTATAGCTTTTATGAATTAGTTTTTTTGAGAAGTTTCTGTTTTAATTTTCATTTTAGTTGTAACTTTATTTTGTTGTATGTATATATATATATATCCTGTAGCTCAATTGGTAGAGCATTGCTCTATCAAGCTCAAGGTTGGGAGTTCGATTCCCTGGGAACACATGATAGGTAAAAATGTATGGCCTGAATGCACTGTAAGTCGCTTTGGATAAAAGCAACTGCTAAATGCATAAATTTAATTTTAATTGTAATTTAATTTAATATATATTACATTTCTGTAGTAATAATAATATTTTTTTTTGCACATTTTATTTGTTTTAATAAGTTAAAATAAATGAAAATGTGTATGTTTAACTATGAAAATGTTTAACTATACTAACCCTGGTGTAAAAATCTTTATTATTTTCAAGTTTAAATATTATATATTTTTTTATAGAGTCACACAACATGACAATAACATCGAGCTAACCTTGCCTTGTCATATAAAGGTCAAATGATCTGATATTTTAAGGAATTTATTAATCTTGACTTACAGTCATGAGATTCTACAGGGGTCCCCTCTATGATGTAATTTCCTGTTATATCAAATATGCCCCAAATACAAAAATATGTAAAAAATAAAAATAATAATAAAAAAATCGACTTCATGGGGTCTTAAGAAAAGTGGCTTCACACAATATCTGACAGTTCACAAATAATGATTCTCAAAGCTACCAGTTGCATTTTTTAGCAAGGGGTCACAATTGCCCTTAATCTGTAAATGTTCACTTCCCTCTGGCTGTAGGAATCAAGCTGTGTCCACAGAGCTGCTCATGCATGGGGAGGTTAACAAACAGTGCCTACCTTTGCAGTGCGTCACACTTGGCATCCCTTAGTGAACGTACAGAGACAATCACGTAAGATGGCAGAAAACAGCTCATGGAAAGACAGATCCCCGTTTCTTCGATCCCAGCTCGCCATGTCTGGGTAATTACCCTACAAGCTCCTCCGGGATAGTCCTTTCATTCGCCAAGTGCTCTATTTAACAAATCTCCACTGCTTAATTTTGTGTACTGTATATTTAACATCTGGAATTGCTGTCTTAATGACCTCAATTAATCTGAGTTTTCAACACAGTTAAATATAGTAACTGGGTCACATATACAGTAAGGAACATGCAAATGTCGCCTTCAGGCAGAACAGCTTGTTTTATTCCACCTCATGCGGCTGCACACACTGAACACTCTGCTATTACACTGACAGCAAATCAAATTTGTTCTGACATTCCCAAGAACTGCTCCTGAATTCCTTTCTATCTCTTTAAAAAAAAAAAGCTTCAGAGCTTCTGACCAGAACTGATGCATAATAGATAAACACAATGACTACAAATGCCTATTGAACTTTTTTTGTCAAGCTTTCAAATTTAAAGCTTTTTTTTCTTTTCTTTGAAAGACCTTGTTCTCTGCACTGAGAAGGTTATTAGCATAATTCTGCCATTTCTATGCATAATAACTATACTTATATAATAGTAAATATTAATTCTCATTATTTTCTACTACCGGAATTTATCTGCTTTGTGACCAAATGCATAAAAAAATCTAAATTTAAAGAGAAAATAAGTCAAATAAAATAAACTCACAAATGAAAAGAGGAAACATTTTTGGTAAGAGATTATGTGTTACTGACAAAAGAATAGCTGGTAATTGAATGGTGAGATGAACTGAAACAAAGATTGTACAGTACAATATACAGTACACCAATACAGTGACAGTGACCTCCATGAGCCATGACTGGAGACACAAGCAGAAATCTTTAAAATCTTTCTTTTCTTAAATGAGTTTCCCTTAATTCATCACAGTCCCATTGTAACATCTGTCCACCTTCTAATTGATCTGCACTGTTGCTAATCAAAAGGACATGTGGGTGGTCAGCCATTTATTTTGAGGACATGTATCTGGCGAGAGTAAGCAGAGTTTATCATTTCTGGGAATTCCGGTCAAAAAGAGCAATGACAGTATAACCATTGCTTGTGACTGATCCAGTCTTGGTTCAGAGACACATACTCTATCACATGGGTACAGGACACCGGACTCTTACCTGCGCTGAAAACAGGCTCCCTTTGTTTGCTGAAGGGGGTGAGAAAGGAAGAAAGTCATCCAAATGAGCTTCTGTAACGTGAGTGTACGAGTTGCTCTTATTCAGTCAATCGCATGGGCGTAAAAGCATATATGCATATTGATTTACATACTTTTCTGTGGCTTTCTTGCCACTGGAGTTGCTCCCTGTGGAACCAGCGCGTGTGCGATTGCTTCTGGAGTCCACACCACTGTCTTTCCTGTTGTTAGGGCCAACTTGCTCAGATGAACTTGTTCTCTTCACATTGCTATGAATGATAAAAGGCAAGATTTTAATATAATTTCATATCAAAAGGCACAACAAGACAGCTACTCCTCAACGATAAAACATTCCTTGTCAAAACACAGCAAATGAGAAAATATGACATTTGCTTTTTGAATATGATACGCACAATATTAGATGAATAAAATATACTGCTTGAATTACTAAAATTTTCTTCAGTGAAGAACAGTCTTCAGTGTCACATGATTCTTTAGATATCATTCTAATATGCAGATTTTCATGATCAAGATATATTTCTTCTTATTATCAATATTGAAATCAGTTATGGTGCTTAATATGTTCGTGGAAACCATACTTTTTTTTTCCAAAATAAAAAACAAATTTAAAATAGAATGTGTAACATTATAAATGCCTTTACTGTCACTTTTAAACAAATGTAATGTGTTTTGGAATGAAATTATTAATTTCCTTTAAAAAAAAAACCTTAAAACTGCATTATGTACGTATGTACATGTATATAGTTTAACAGAATTGAGTGACAAAATGTTTGCATATTTGTGTTCGCTTGCAATAATGTATCTGTCTCCAAATAAGTTCCAAGTTAACTTTCATTAATTTTCCTACTATAGTCCTCAAACAGGAAGCATAAATGTAAACATTCGCACAGAAAAAAGGAAATGGCAATGTAGAGATAATACTGGTGACAGCCAATTAAAATAGACACTCAGCATCGGCCTTCCCCAAAGAGACACAGGAAACACATACATGGCAAACAACCATTACATATTCCAGAAAATGTGTTTTATGTGTTTTTTTTTTCTCCGAGACATGTTCATGATTTGCTGTGCCTTTGTGCACTAGAAAGGGGAGAATTGAGACTGGGTGCCCTTTAAAACTTGTCAACAAAAGAAAAGACCCCATCAGCAGTCTACTGGTTGCCAGGCTCAAGTCTAATCCAGACTGTAGAGCTGAAGCTCATTTGGCCCAGCCACCGGCGGATGGTGTTATCCCATGTTAAATAGGCTGCAGGATCTCCATGCTTTGTGAGGCTTTTTGCCAATAATGGCACTTCAGGCATCCAAGCAAGCGGGTATAGAGTTAGTCTATAGACTGCACAGGGCTCTCACTTCAAGGCATGATGGGAAAATAAGCCTTACAGGCTGCAATGTAAGAGTGCCTGAAGAAAAGCTAAATAAAAGAAAAAAATAATTCCAAACCAAAGAGTGCCCAGTTTCACACGAATCAAAGCAAAGCTTATCTCCCATTGCAGAGGTACTTCCTGTGGGATCCCTAAACAGCCTCCACCGAATATGGTCGAACTGTAAACTGTTTGCTAAGGTTTTAAGCAGTTCTTAAATAATGGTTTAAAAACAAACCCTTAAATATTTTTTTATTAAAAAATATCAGTAGCACACATCTTTTTTTAGAAGATTGCAGATCCTGCATGTAGAAAAACTCTCACCTGTAAGGTGGCCTTTGAAGAAACCTGGGCAGATGGGACAGACTAGAACATGTAACGGATAGGAAGAAGGGAAGGGGACAGAGAGGTCTCACAGGATGACAAATACATGTGACAGACAGTTGACACTCACAAACAAAGACACTTAGGGGGAAAGCAGGGGTCTTCAGCTTGGTTTGTGTCTTATAATCATAAAGCTCTGTTTATTCATTAATTCGTCTGCATGATCTGGCCATTTATTAAACAAAGACACATTGGTGCTGTGCAGTTTTTTCTCATTATTATTCATAGCTTCCTGGTGTCATTCTAAAACATTACACTGAAGAAAAAAGAATGTTGTTTCTGAATAATATGGTATATAGTCAGAATGTGACACATAAAGTCAGATTGTGAGATACACCCTTCAAAAGTTTTGGGTCAGTAAGATTTTCTTTTTTAACAAAGACATTAAAATCTTAATGACCCCAAACCTTTAAACTGTAGTGTGTAAAGATGCAATAATGAGGAATAAAATGCCAATTGTGAGAAATTAAGTTATTACAAGTAATTAAGTAATTAAGAAATATAAAGTTTATCTGCAACCTAATGCAAAAGGCATGTTCTCTGTCATCTAAAACCTTTGTGTACTGTACTGCATTGCTTCCTGTCTCATAGTTGACTCACTTGAACCTGTGACTTTTAGGTTTAGCATTTCTTATCATGAACCAATAAAAACCTGAGCTGACCTTTATGAGACAAAACCTTACACTGTTTATCTTGCGTACATGCGCTGGATGGATATCTATTATAGAGAATGGTTTGAACAATTTCATCTTTATTTATAAAATGAAAAGTACTAAGATTTCAGTCAATTATGGATTTAGGAATACAAGACGACCTTTAAAATCTGAATTGATTTTTACACTAGGCATCATACATTAAAGGAAGGAGGGTCTCACACTAACACACTTTCAAGTTGTGAAATTTTTCGTATACATCAAACTTACACAAAAATATAAACCTTGTTGCTAAGAGACACGTGACAAATGCAAACATTTATATTGTAAAATCAGCTCCAAATATTTGTTTTCGAAGTCTGAAGCTAAAATAATTGTTGCCTGTGCCCATCATACATTACTCAATTTCTCTTACCTTTTGGTTGCTGGTGAGTTGTTGTCCTTCTTGGAGCCAGAGGGGGATGGCAGTGTGCCACCCTTCTTAGGCAGGACAGTACCGTTGTTGACTGTGGATCTCAAGGGCAAAGCTGCAATCATTGGTCTAGCTGAAATATGGAAGGAACAAGGGCAGAATTACACACAGCACTGCAGTCAGGCATTTATTATCTATGATTTCCATTCTTTTTGTAAACTAGATCAACTACGTCAAACTTTTAACAGTTAACTTTACATTCTCAAAGGCCCTATGAAATCATTTGACAAGCACAGCTTTTTTTCCTGATTTCATTTAATTCCTATTGAAAATGAAGTTTGAATGGTACATATAGAAGGGACTCATGCCTTTTGTTCTAAATGGTTTGTTATGCCATACCTATGAACAATCATTTGATACTTATAGTTAGTTGAATGTGGTTTTAGGGGAGTAATACTGTAATTCTAGAGATCATCTGACTGGACAAAAATCTGTGAAGTGCAGGTTGAGTCATCAATATTCTTGAATCATTGTCCAAAAAGAGAAACATACTGAATTTTAAATACACATAAAAGTTAATTTTCTTTATGGTATATTAACATATGAACTCAAAGCTAACACACATGGACAAAAGCCACAAAACTCTCATTTTAATTTTATATACACTATCATTCAAAAGTTTGGGGTTAGTCATTTTTGTAATTTTTTTTGACTCAGAGAAGAAACATTTCTTATTATTATATTGTTGTGCTGCTTAATATATTTGTTGAACCAGGAAACATTTTTTAGGATTCTTTGATGATTAGAAAGTTTAAAAGAACGGCATTTGTTTGAAATAGAAATATTTTGTAATATAATACATTAATTTACTGTTACTTTTGATCAGTTGAATGCATCCATAATGAATAAAACTATTAACTTCTTTCAAACAAATAAAATAAACCTCAGTGACCCCCAAACTCTAACAGTGGTGTATATACTTAATGCATCATACAGTAAACATTTCCAAATGCAAAGAAATGGAACAGAGCAGTGACCACAGAATTCCAGAATATATGTTATTCTTGCTTCCTCAGACTGTCCTGCAATAGGTTGAGCCACGAATTGACTACATTAAAATACAATTGTGGTTCACAAAAGTCTAGGTTGGTGAATAATATGCCTTTGTGCAATTCAAGTACTAAATAGTGCATCCACACCTGCAGTCTAACTGCTGATGCCAAAGATTTTTGAGAGCCTTTATTTACATTACCCTATGCATTTGCATTATTAAATATTCATCACAGCAGAGCTGCTTGACTGTGTTATGAATGTGTAAGCAGTGGGACAAAAATACAGTAGAAAAATTTAAAAGAAAGAATAAGGCAAAAGTGCATAAGGAGTTTTCTCTTGTTTCAAAGAGATTCGCCTTCACAGAGCGTCAAGGATTATGAAAAAGGAAAGCATGACTCATCTTGCACACACTTCAAACAGACGGGGGAATGGATGAAGTGAACATGAGCAACCAAAGTACACCAAAAATAAACATTTCTTTATTGGTTTGAGGAGTCTTGGACACCAGGTTGACATTTGGTAGCACACATTCATCCAGTCTGGCTAATTAGTGTCTGACATCAAAGCAGCAAGTGTGTTTCAAACCTTTGAGACGGTAAAGAAATGTGACTCTAATTATCCACTTTATCCTACAGTTCAAATGATTATGTGGATTTAGTAAAGCTTTGTTAAACAATTACCAAAAAATATAGATATTTTAGGTGACATGCCACTTGCCATGTCTGTTAGACCAAAATTATCATCATTCTTGAGGTTTTTCCAATGTCTCTTGTTTTTTGTGCTAGTTTGTCAGTCTAGCTTTAAGTGTAATTAGGACCAGAGTGTTTGTTAAGCACACTAACAAGCATCTTATAATGTTAATCTCACCAATCTCAAAATAACTAGACATATGTGAGACAGGACTATACGTCACACATACTGGGGTGAAATTAGAGATGCACAACACATAAATGATCATAAGAGTATCAGCCAATATTTGTGTGCGTGTGTGTTTTTTAAATTTATTATGTGTCTGATTAGGTTGACATTGAAATAATTAAGTTCCACTCTTTTCCTCAGCTAAGTAAAAACAAATTATATATATATATATATATATATATATATATATATATATATATATATAATAATTTTTCTTTATGTACATTTTGATGATTTTATTAATGATTTCAATCGTGTGAAAGTTAATTCATTTACTCAAATTTACTCACCCTCATGTTGTTACAAGCCTGTCTAACTTTTCTGCGAAACAAAAAAGAAGATATTCTGAAGAATGATGATAACCAACAGTCAGTTCCCACTGCATTTTATAGTATTTTTTTGTCCATTCAGTGAAGTCAATGGGAATCAAATCTGTTAGTTTTAACAACATTCTATATAAAAAATATTCTTTAATGTTCCACAGCAGAAAGACATTGAAGTTTTGAAACAACATGAGGGTAAATGAATTAAGAATTTAGAATAAGATTAAGCATGAGAAATAAAAGTCAGATTAATTCATAATCTCTCAATTAAACCCAGTAGATTAAGCATTAACCTTTCTACGAACTTCTGATACATAACTCATGATTTCTGCAAGAGATATTGAACTTTTAATAACAAACGGAGTCCCTAAAACACCTACAAGTATATAACATCATGTAAATAAACATAGGGTTGAAAATTACCATATCCATTTTGCATATTAATAAACAATCAGTATATCAAGCAAATACCAAATCTGATTAACATTTAAAATGGAATCCACTGATCGTGGATTATACATATCAGCAACCATTTCCATATCAGTGCATCACTAAGTGAAATATAACTCATAAAACTCAGTCCTCAGTGTCCATGCATTTCTGATGTCAGATCCAGTGACGTGACTAAACTGTGCTCTTTATATTAGTGTGTAGCTCTTGACAAGTGAGTCTCTCCTCACTGCTGCTTCTAAACATACTCACAGTATGAGAAAACAGTTGAGGGAAGGGAATAGGAGGATGGGAGAGTAGAGAAGAAAGGAAATGAATAGCAATAGGAGAGAAAACTGCTGCTGGAGCATGGATGGGAAGAAGATGTAAAAGTAAGAAATGGCACACAGGTGGTTCTGTAGAAATTTCAGTGAGGCTCAAAGAAAAAAAAAATCACTGAACATGATGCAGTAAAGCAGCTGAGATAGAATGCAATGCTGATTTAAATAACGTGATCTGGAAACCAAATGAGGTGACCGAGGGACTGTGTGGTACCTTTGGTTGGTCCTTTCCTGCTGAGCATGGCCTGCTGCTCCTCTGAGATGTTCAGTCTCCTCACCACATCAGCCAGGGCCGACTTGAGCAGCTGAATCTCATCCTCCTGCATCTGAACCCGCTGCTCCAGAGAGGCGATCCGGTCTGTCACCTCCATACTGCTCGCCACCGAGGCACTGTCATCTATAACACACACACAAAAAAACTCAAGTATATGGAAAACTAATGCTGAAATAATGCTGCAAAATTTTAGAACTCAAGATTTTATCCATTATATAACAGTATCTTTTTCACTAAATTCATAACAGTTGTTAGTAAGTACCACTGTTTAAAATAGGGTTCTCCATAAGTGCCTTAAAGAACCATTACTAAATTATGAGTAAATGTATTAATATATTAATAATGGTTCATAAAATATTACAGATGTGTCTGAATGTGGAAAATATTTACTTACTGTTACATTCTATTTTGAATGTAACTCACCACTTAAATTCATTTTAGATACCATAAAACTATGTCTGTCAATAAAATAAAAGAATTGTAATAATTCTCCTGATTTACCTGTAAAACTTTTTTTTTTTCAAAATAATAATTTTAATGATAAAAGACTAAAAACGATACAGTCAACTTGTTAAATAGTTTACAGTAAGCTTACTTTGTGAAAATAATAAATCTAATGTGGCATTTCAAGTAATTATACAGTAAAATAATGCTACATTTATGCCAACAATAATGTCAAAATAATGTTTTTGGATGTGAAAAAGAACAAGTCATCTTGTGTTCTCTTTCCATATATTAGTATTAACCACAGCTACTTGTGATGAGCTTTGATTACATGTGGCTTATATATTATAAAGGCACAAAGCAGAATATTATGGCAGAAAAAAAGATTTTAGTACTTCAGTTGGTGTATTAACATTATCTTTATGTTAATTCATCTGTTAATGAAATATTGCATATATGTTGTAAAAAATTTTTTACTATCGAAACATTTACTTTTCAGTGACCATCGAATTTAAGCCAAAAGTCTCGTCCAGCAGGGTGCGTTTGAAAATCAGAGAGGGGCGGCCTAACATGTCCTTCTTCGTTTCATATAAACATGCTGATGGTTTTTGCGGCACCCTTCCCTAACAGCTGCTGACCCTGAGAAACCCTTTTACCCTCTCTCGCACTCAAACACACAACCAACACACATATAAAAGAACAGTTAACTGTTTGCTAGGTGATTAGACTGCTTTGTTAAATGAGTGATATGAAACATTAATGAAACTAATGCTTTCAACCCTTCTCTGAGAATAACGTCTTCATTAATTATACACTGAGAGGAAGCAGCTGGTAATTAAAGCAATAATAATAAAAAAACTGTTAAAGATTTATAAGGAAGTCATTCAGTTAGCTGGGTGTGTCATGACTCTATGAGATCTTATTCATTGCAGATTATTTTTTTTATATTGTTTAAGGTCAGACTGGTATCATATATTTAAACACTTTACAATAAGGTTAATTTCATTAATATTTGTCATTAGATATCATGAACTAACAATAATAAGTCTCAGTTAACTGACATTCAGTAATACCATTTAAAATATGAATTCATAGCGAGTGTGACCTGAATTAGAATAATGCCAACTATGAGTCCCATCAGCTTGAATAATTGGCAGATGGGAAGCTTCAGGCAAAATAAAAAATGGATAGTTTTGAAAGTGAAATTTAGATAAGTACCTTCCACTGCAAACATTCAATCATTCAATGTTTCCATACCTCTGCTGAGCTGTATAATTAGACACACACACACACACACATCAGCTCAGCACATTTAATGGGCCTCCAGCCATTCCACTTAAAATTAATTTGCTTGCCCTGCAAAAACGATCATAATCTTTAATGTTCAGCGGTGATTAATCGCCTCTTGAAGATAAGCCTCTTAATGCAACACTATTTCACTCGGTCAAGATATTCAGATAACCCTTAGATATATATTTACCTGCACGGACCGGCACACTTCAGCCCTCTGTATTGGGAAAAACCATCCAGATATCCCAGCATTGATAAAGGTTTCTGCTACTGGATCACTGAAGGTTTTGACTACGCTACGCTAAGGCTTTTCATGAGTGCATTATGAACAAAGGAACATACACTGTGAATCCCTACATACACGCACGCACTTCAACAAAAGACAAAACCTAATAAAAAATGACTACTAATAATTAGAGCCGCAAATCATGCTGTTTGCATAGAAATTGCCTCTTTGATAGATGATATTAATCATTGATTGAGGCCGTCCCACGGATTCATCTTTTCAAAAGCTCCATGGGGAGATTATTCTCTTTTCTCCAAGCACAAACATAGTTTTCAACCATTCTGAAGCCGCTGGTGGCGTAATGCTAATAACCAGCACAATAAATGACTACATTTGCTCAATAGCCTAAAAGTGCTTCCCGCTCATTTGGCAAATGCACAAAATGAAACCGCACTCTACAAAAGTGCATGTGATAGAGCATGTAAACACACGCTTAAACACATATTTAATTATATTCCTTCTAAAACGCTAATGCTCTCCATTGTAAGGATGAAAGAACCTGAGATACTTTGATCTCATGAGAAACAGACAATACAAACATGCACGGGCATCTTCGAGACACCCCACAGAGTGGAGGTGCAGGAGACCTCCTTCCCTTCTGGCCATTTGTTTCATTTTAAATCCCTTCACCCATGCTTCCTTCAACTCAATCAGCTCAAAATTATAACATGAAAATGTCAATGCATTATTTTTCTAAAAGTCTGGTATGCATCTTTTACTCTTAGATTCATCTTTGAGAATTTGATGTCTTGTATTGATTTGATATCTATGAATTGGCTATGTAATTGGCATAATCTTTACCTGACTGATAATAAATTGTTACATTTGATTTACTCTGACTTACTCTGAAATTATTTTCTCAAGTAGATTAAGTGAAGGCTATGTCTGCGTCCAGGGTTAAGTGCATACTAAAACTCAGGCTAGATGGAGCATAGGGCACATCAGGTGAGATTTTAGATTTCTGACTAACCGCTTGACTTTAGTTAAGTTGTACTCAGTTGCATTAACTATGGGGGGCTAGTCAAACTACTGGTCATAACCGCTGGTTATTGCCTCAGCTTTAATTAAGTTGTACATGGGTAACTGAGGGGGACTCCTAGTCATAACCTCTGTCTACTGTTTAGACTGGCGAGTTTGTGATCGTGGGGCACACGTAGAAGAACGGCCGTCGTGGGGCACCCTGAGCGACATAGATTCCTAATGAACGAGTAAAATAAAGAGTTAAATTAGAATAATCAAATGTCAGAAGAATAACAATAATAATTAGACACCGGCAAACAACCAATTTGCCTTTCAACCTAAATTCGAGGTCATACTAAAATGGAGTCAGATTTGAGTTTAACCTAAATTAAATAACTCTACGTGCTGAAAGACAGAACACGCAGGAAACCTTCATCCAGCGGCGGATCCCTTCCTTGGGCCGAGTGCCTGGACATTGCACCATTGAACTTCTCAGCTACACATGACTGCAGGTGAGTATCAGGGAGCGGGCACTTCAACCACATTAAAAACATTATTGGGAATATATCAGTGCAGCATGAACTGATACAACTTGCAATTCTTGTTGCTGTTCGCTATGTTAAAACAGACGCATTGGCAGCCGTCCATATCTTCTAATCTAATATGTTTCAGAAATCAACCGCTCAGACCAAGGATGCACTTCCCTTGCCATTGTCTCTCTCTATCTCTGCCTTTCTGCCATTTCCCTCTGAATTCAATCTCGTTCAGTTTCACTGTGATTGAATTGGACGTCAGCCCATCTCTAGCTTTCATGTAGTAAAGGAAATTACTGTTTGTTAGATAGCACATCGCAATCCTAACTAATCTTTTTCTAGCTTCTGTTAGTTAACTTCCCAACACTGAACAGCTCTTTCATAACTATTATCTGGTGATTAGACAGAAGATTGAACCAAAAACTGAACAGTGCACTGAAAATCTACACCCCCCACCCCAGCAGAGTAAAACAGTTGAACAGTTTTACAAACCAGAGTTTATTTGTTTCAGATAACCGTCTCTAGGAGAGGCTCAATCCCATTTTGCTTAAGACAGTTTGGTGCATGAATTGAAGTTAAATGTAATATCTGTCCATCTTAATAACACTGAATTTTTTTCCCCATCCTCCCAAGAAAGAGTGACAGAACTGATCTCACACAGACAGACTTGTCCACCAAAAGACAGACTGCACACAAAATAAGATTGAAACTGAAGTCCAATTCCTGACCTACTGGCCTGACGAAGCACAGACATTAATTCGCTGTTTTAAAACCACTGCAAAGAATTTCAATGTTGAATCCATGCTACTCAGAGAAAGTCCTGGAAGTGCAAACTTATCTGCAAGATATGTAAATCTTAGAAACAACCAGTGTTACACAAACTCTAAATGCTTCGTATTGAATAAATATAAACATATCAGGTGTATTATCAAAAAAATGTTTAATGCTTACTAAAAATAATGTTTATAATGTTCACCTCACCAGCTATTTATTGGTCTTCATGAAATTAAACATAAAAGAATGAAACAGTTGTATTAAATTATTAAATTAGAAATTAAGCAAATGTGTTAAAAAAAAAAAACATACATTTAACAGGTCAAAAAAAAATTCATTAATGTTAACAACACTTTGATTAAAAATAATAATAGTTCCTAAAATAAAAACTGAATTACAACCTAAAAATATACATTTACAATTTAGTCTACTAACTGTAATGGTACTCATCAATATATTATCAGATATTCAAAAAATTATACTAATAATAGTTTAAATCCTTGAATAATGATAAAAACTACATAAAGGCAGGGCAGGGTAGAAAGTGTCAGTGGATGGATTATCAAAGTAAAATGGACTCTGTGGCGAGTGGGGCGGGGCCGAGGGACATGGGAGCGAGGCCGGTGGAGTGATTGGAGATGAGCTACACCTGTTCGACCCACCGGTCTCGAGGCCCACGGAGGAGATGGAAGGATATAAAACTGGAGCGACGACAGTGAAGGACGAGAGAGGACCAGGCCTGGGCTTTTAGTTGTGTTTTGGTTTTATTTTGTGCGCACCAGTCGTCCGTGAGGGGCTGGTGCGCTGTTTTGTGTTTATTTTGAATAATTAAATGTTATTTGATTGTCCGCCGGTTCCCGCCTCCTTCTTCCGGATGAATATGAAAGGTTGTATCGTTACAGACTCTCTTTAATATCTCCCTCAAAGCACTGAGGCTGATTAATAATGCATCTCTGGTCTCTCTCGGAGTCTGAACCTACTAGCTGATTCACTCAAACCCTGTATCTGCCCCATAAATGAGTCTCAACAGGAGCAGGGTGCTAAGGTTTGTAAGGATTATCATTACGCTAACAGTAAATGTGATCATGTTCCTTCACTTTGGAGGCTTGTCTACCCATAAAATGAAGGCAAATTTAAACTATCCCATTTCATGCTTAATAGAGCTGCTGTACAATGCAAATTACATTGCACATTTCTAAAGGTTCGGGTACATTTTCTGTTGTTACACAATTTTTTCTGTGGCCTAAGTCATTTCCATAGGAATCTTAACAACTGGAATTTCACATGAGGTAGAAAGATTTTACCATGCTGATTTCACAACGGATTCAAGTTGGTCACACAAATTCACTGTGTTCACCAACAGAAAGCTGCATAGTTTGAAAGTGACTTCTTTTAGCAATGCTTCATGCATTATTACACTATTGACAGTGGACTTTTTTTGTCTTCCAAAATTTGCTAATGCAAAATATGACGTAAATAAAATATAAACAACACTGCATATTGTGTTTTTGGAAATATATTGAAATATTAAAATATATACAGGTCCTTCTCAAAAAATTAGCATATTGTGATAAAGTTCATTATTTTCCATAATGTAATGATAAAATTAAACTTTCATATATTTTAGATTCATTGCACACCAACTGAAATATTTCAGGTCTTTTATTGTTTTAATACTGATGATTTTGGCATACAGCTCATAAAACCCAAAATTCCTATCTCAAAAAATTAGCATATCATGAAAAGGTTCTCTAAACGAGCTATTAACCTAATCATCTGAATCAACTAATTAACTCTAAACACCTGCAAAAGATTCCTGAGGCTTTTAAAAACTCCCAGCCTGGTTCATTACTCAAAACCGCAATCATGGGTAAGACTGCCGACCTGACTGCTGTCCAGAAGGCCATCATTGACACCCTCAAGCGAGAGGGTAAGACACAGAAAGAAATTTCTGAACGAACAGGCTGTTCCCAGAGTGCTGTATCAAGGCACCTCAGTGGGAAGTCTGTGGGAAGGAAAAAGTGTGGCAAAAAACGCTGCACAACGAGAAGAGGTGACCGGACCCTGAGGAAGATTGTGGAGAAGGACCGATTCCAGACCTTGGGGGACCTGCAGAAGCAGTGGACTGAGTCTGGAGTAGAAACATCCAGAGCCACCGTGCACAGGCGTGTGCAGGAAATGGGCTACAGGTGCCGCATTCCCCAGGTCAAGCCACTTTTGAACCAGAAACAGCGGCAGAAGCACCTGACCTGGGCTACAGAGAAGCAGCACTGGACTTTTGGACAAATTTTGCATGTCATTCGGGAATCAAGGTGCCAGAGTCTGGAGGAAGACTGGGGAGAAGGAAATGCCAAAATACCTGAAGTCCAGTGTCAAGTACCCAAAGTCAGTGATGGTCTGGGGTGCCATGTCAGCTGCTGGTGTTGGTCCACTGTGTTTTATCAAGGGCAGGGTCAATGCAGCTAGCTATCAGGAGATTTTGGAGCACTTCATGCTTCCATCTGCTGAAAAGCTTTATGGAGATGAAGATTTCATTTTTCAGCACGACCTGGCACCTGCTCACAGTGCCAAAACCACTGGTAAATGGTTTACTGACCATGGTATTACTGTGCTCAATTGGCCTGCCAACTCTCCTGACCTGAACCCCATAGAGAATCTGTGGGATATTGTGAAGAGAAAGTTGAGAGACGCAAGACCCAACACTCTGGATGAGCTTAAGGCCGCTATCGAAGCATCCTGGGCCTCCATAACACCTCAGCAGTGCCACAGGCTGATTGCCTCCATGCCACGCCGCATTGAAGCAGTCATTTCTGCAAAAGGATTCCCGACCAAGTATTGAGTGCATAACTGAACATAATTATTTGAAGGTTGACTTTTTTTGTATTAAAAACACTTTTCTTTTATTGGTCGGATGAAATATGCTAATTTTTTGAGACAGGCATTTTGGGCTTTCATGAGCTGTATGCCAAAATCATCAGTATTAAAACAATAAAAGACCTGAAATATTTCAGTTGGTGTGCAATGAATCTAAAATATATGAAAGTTTAATTTTTATCATTACATTATGGAAAATAATGAACTTTATCACAATATGCAAATTTTTTGAGAAGGACCTGTATATTTTTGCCATGTGGGGCAGCTCACCAGTTTTTGTGACAGTGCTATTGTGTAAACAAAATGCATCCTTCTAGTGAAAATTCCTCAAAGTGAATCCTCCTAGAGCTTTTCACAAACGATACTCATCGGCAAACTGGCCACTGAGACTGGCCTCTTACATAAAGAGTTCATGCTGAGAGACACAGGGAGGATCTTTGAGAGAAAGAGAGTTTGTTCTTTAAGAGGATTACAACCGCCTGTTTTCCCAACCACTTTGTTTTTCCCAACCACCTGAGTTCACAGATCCAAGGTCAGTTCGTTGAGCACCCATCTGGAAACTCCGGCAATAGTAAAACGGTGCTCTGTCTCACGGTGTAAGTGATTCAGAGAAAGTGGCTGGACTGTTATAAAATCCAGCAGAGCCCCGAATGAAGCAAGAGAACAGTATGATGCCAAGCTATTTGCAATATTACAAGTATATAATAAGGAAAAAAGATGGCCTTTAGCAAACAGGACTTAGGAGGTAAAAATAGACGCATGAGATCATCCCAAAGACCTCACCTGTGACCTCTGGCATGAAAAGAGCAGGAGAAAGAGAGAAAGCAGGGAAGAGGTGATGAGCAGTGCCAAACTGTCCCAATGAGAGAGCCAGAATTTCAATCCAACTTACATCAGCAAAATCTACCTTCAGGTCAAGCTGTAATCAACCTATTAAAGCAGATGTCTTCTACAATTCTGATTTAAAATCCTGTGTTTTATAATTGAGGCTTAATCTTTACAAGTTAACAATATTGACTTGATTTTTACATTTTCTGAATAGTAAATGCCGGTGGAGTTTAGTCACTTAGCCTTATCACAACAAATCTAGGGTGTTGTGGGTGGCTGCCAGCTAGAAGCTATGTGGTTCGTAAAGTTTTGTGAGTGTTTTTAGCATACTGTTGTTAAGATACAGGTGATGATACACCGGTCTGGATACTTTAGGTCAGTGGTGGGCTCTGGTTGCCTGTTGATGGCAACATTGTTAAAAAAGTTTCCCTGTGTATCATCACCTTAAGTGTTTTTAATGTGTTGCTATATGGTTGCTAGAGTGTTTTTTATGTTAATATGCAGCTGCTACAATGTTGTTAATGTTTAAAGAGTGTTGATATGCAGTTGCTAGTACGTTGTTAGTGTGTTGCTAGGGTATTCTGAGTGTTTCTTTTGTGCTGCTGTGTAGTTGCTACAGTGTTCTAGAGAGTGTTTTAGAGCTTTGCTAGGCAGTTTCTAGGATTTTGAGTGCTTTTTAAAGTCTTAATATGCAGCTGCTAAGATGTTCTTAATGTTTATAGTGTTGCAGTTGTTACTATGTTGCCATGCGGTTGCTAGGGTATTATGAGTGTGTTATGCAATTGCCATGGTGTTGCTACGGTGTTCTGAATGTTTTGAACTTGTTGCTATGCCGTTGCTAGGATGTTGTTAGTGTGTTGCTATGTGGTTGGTAGGATGTTCTGAGTATGTTGCTATGCAGTTACTGGTATAAGTGTTTTTTACATGTTGTTATGTGGTTGCTTAGTCATTCTGGTTCTTGCATTCAGAAACAGCTAGACACAGCACAGAAAAACAAAACAGGCTCCAGTTGTATTGAAAGTCAAGCTTTAAAAAAGCGTTACTCATGGCGCAAGATGTTAAAAAATAGAGACACATCACAATGGTTGAAGATCACCATCTAATGCATATTTAAAGGCATCAAATGAAAATTCAAACCATTTTCTAAATTAAATTTGTTGAATTTATAGTGAATGATTCAACAATGCATGTTTCTTTTTTAATTGATATTGTTTAAATTGAAGAAACTGAAGATCAAGAACTGAAGAATTTATTAACAATTTACTAAAATAATAATAATAATTTATAATTTTGTACTATATATATATGACTGCAAGTTCATAATGAGACCTTCCTCCTTTCAATCAACAACTGATGGACTTTCAAATCCAGCCCTACATATTTTTCTTTCTTTCCTGATAATCCAATTCACTTGGATGCACATCACAAACTTTCCTTCTGTCGCTACTTCCATCACATTGTGAATTTAAAAAGACAGACAGATCAAAGACAGATCAAAGAACATATCCTGTGCGAACAGCCCCTTAGCAAGCACCACTAATGAAAGGACGATGGAATTATAAAATGAGGACATAGAGGAGAGGGTTTGCCAAACTGCTTGATGGGATATTAGTGTACATCTTATCTTTCTCCTTCCCTCTCATGCACTCCTTACTATAAAAAAGTTGTTAGCATGCTGCATGTGTAAGACAGGCAGCAGAAGCTATATGTGTGTTTACGTGTGTGTTCATTAATCACACCAGCCTCCATCCCCACAGAGAGACACCAGTCAGTGACAAGTGATGCGGAGATGCCCGTTGTTCCCTGTTAATCTCCTCCAGGCAGCCAGGGAGGCAGAGAAAACAACTTTATATGAACCGCAGAGGAGGGTGTTTTCCACCCCCACCACCCTGCTCACTGGCAAGAAAACAACAAGAGGGGTATTTTAGGGACAACAGTGCTCTAGCCCCAAGCCTCGCTGTTAGGATACAGGAAGTGGTCGGGCTAAGAGAGGATTAAAGGGAAACTGAGCCGATCCAGATCAGCAGTTATCCCCTGTGCTCTGGGAGAAAGTGCACAGGCCTAACACGCTCTGATATATGGGCTCATGAGACTACTGAAAACAGAGCCTGTTGTGTTGTTTTGGGATCAAAACTGGCAAATGTTTTTGTCCTACAAATGAGTTGCTGGCCAGAGATGTTGTTTAGCAGTTCAATGTTTTAATTGTTTGCTAGCAATAATATTATAAAGGTTTAAATGTATTATTCAAGAAATATGAGCAAAACAAGCAGAAATAACTAATATATATATATATATATATATATATATAAATGTAAAAAGTCACTAAGCAAAGTTGTCAGTAGGATCTTTCTTGACCAAATGAGATCTTGGCCAAATAGAGATATTTTTAAGAATGAATTATTTCTATTTAAATTTCATGAATGAACTGATTATTTTCACAGTCTAATATATAAAACTGTTCAAACGTTAGGTGTTTTTGGAGGAGGGTGCCTTCTGCTCAACAAGGCTGCATTTATTTGAGCAACAATACAGTAATATAATAATATTGTAAAAATTGTGTTACAATTCAAAATAAGTATTTTCTATTTGAATATATTTTAAAATCTAATTTATTCCTGTGATGTCAAAGCAGCCATTACTCCCATCTTCCGTGTTATATGATATAAACTTTGATAATTTTTTTCAGGATTCTTTAATTAATAAAAAGTTCAAAAGAACAGCATTTATATGAAATAGAAATCTTTTTGTATCATAAAAGTTCTGTTTACTGTCACTTTTGATCAACTTAGTGCATCCGTGCTGAAGTATTGAGCTATATTGTAACTTTTTATTAAAAGGACAGTTCTCCCTCAATTCACTGACATTTACTGTATGGCTTCAGAAGACTTGGAATATAGTGTATAAATCATATGGATTGCTTTAATTTTATTTTTGTCATTTTTGAGCTTAGCATCCCTTGGTCACTACTCACTTTCAAGAGCAGCAGGAGCATTCTTGGAAATGTCTCCATTTATGTTTTACAGAAGCAAAAATAAAATAATCATAAAAGTTTGGAATGACAAGGATGAGTAAATAATATTAATTAAACAATTTCCTTTTAATAATTTAAAAGAGATAACTGTAAAGTAAACAAAAAAAATGATTAAAGAGATAGGGTAAATTATTCTTTTAAAAACACAAATTGTCATTTCAAAAGTGCTTTAAACTAATATTGTGCATTTTAGCATGTCAAGAGAGCCTTGCTGCTAATGGCACCTTTCCAGACAACAAAACGCACTTATAGACAATTTAAAGAACGCTCTAAAGGACTCAGTGCTGCAAAAGTGAAGCTACACATCATGTCATGCTACTCACCCCACCCACATGCTCCTCGAACTCCACTTCGACAGACTAATCAAAAAAGCTCACTCGTTCAGTCACAGGTCAACCACAGTGAAAAACGGCACACACAACTCTCTAAACAACAAAACACTTATCTCCATGTTTAATCAGCCAGGGCCTCTGTTCATGGGACCCACCCTTTATGGCAGACCCTCTCAGTCCAGCACAGTCACCATAGAGATGAGAAGACAAAACCGACCTGGAAAAGGCACGCTGGAGTACAGCAGAAACTGCGGGTTGTGCTGACTCATGCTCTCCTGAGAAATGGCACAAGCGGCGTGGAGCTCTGGTGGCAAACGAGGCAGGGAAGGAGGAGTGGAGACTGAGGATTTTGAAGGAGTCGCAGAGGGTCTGACTCACAGAGCAGGAAAAAAGTAGGGCAACATTAACTCATGGCTGGCTCTGCTTTCCTGCTCCTGACACAATGCTCTTTTCAGCGTGTGTGAAAGCCTGGGCTTTCTTCTCCTTCAGAACCCAGGGCATTGTGTACACTAAACAAATGGCCCAGAACAGTGGGTGGGTGGGTGGTTTAAATAAACTGAAGTGTTGTTCTTTGGGTGGGTTTGCCGATGCTGTGCGGTAACGACACTGGATGTTACATACGGAAAATCATATGTCAAGCCACTGTGCAGCACAACTGAGCTGATGGAAAAGAGCAAGCGTGTCAGTGTTGCTATTGTCAACTAAAACTCTTACTAAACTCAACTATTAAATCTATTTCCTTAATTGAAACAATATATTTTAGATGATAAATTAAAAACTAGAAATGTTGCCTTAGCAACTTAATGAAAAACGTACTAATATTTCTAAAAACTAAATAAAAAAAAGCTTTCTATATATTTAAAAAAAAACTAAATTAATAAAACAAACTAAAATAAAAACTGAAAAGATAAAAATAAAAGCTACTTCAAAATATTAATAAATACTATAACAGTATATCAAATTTACTATACTATATACACTGTAATAGTTTGTTTCCTTACTTGAATTGAAATAAAACATAGTTTTTAGATGAAAAAATACCCAAAATACAATACAAAATAAAAGCTGACATACTGAAATAAAATAAAGCTAAATAGAAATATAAAAAAACAAAAAGTAATAAAAATGACAAACACATAGGCTAAAATTACTAAAACAAACAGAATATAAAAAAATAAAAGCGCTTATAAATACTATAATAGTATATAAAAATACTATAATAACTCTCCATTGTGAGTATTTACATGCTTCTGCCTCCATGCATAATCGGTTCTGAACAAAAGAACATGGGGAAAGGCTTGCCATGACTCTCACTTGTGATTTCACAGTGGTACAAAAAAAATTTCCATTGGATAATGGATGCTCAAACAATACTGAAAAATTCAAATATAAAATCCCAGAAAGCCTTTTGGTTGGACTTATTCTGGTCCACACAACACATATCAAAGACATGCACCATGTTTTACCATTGCAAAGCATTAGCATATTTTGAAGCAAAATTTGAATAATCCTGTCTGCTTGACACCACCACAAAAGCCTCTTTGTTTTGGAAGCCCTTGAGAGTGAATGAGCGAGTGGAATATTCCAAAAACCTCCATAATGTACTAAAATAGCACAATACTATGCCTTCAGCAGGACGTGTGCTTCAGATATGCCACTGACACCTTGAACGCTGCACTGCTTATGACTAAAAGGCAAAATGCAGTATGTCCAGGAAAAACACCTTTTGGTAAATCACAATAAAGTTTCATGAGTGTTAATCTGTTATTCTGGAAATTGTGGAAGCATGTGATATAAAAATTAAAAATAGTCACATTTTGTGGTAAGATCATCACAATTTACAAGTAACTATTATGAAAAGCATTAGCAAAAAACATGAGCATTAGATCAATCAAAAGTGACATTAAAGCTTTAGTTCGCCCAATTTGCAAAATTATGTCATTAATAACTCACCCTCATGTCGTTCAAAACCCGTAAGACCTCTGTTTATTTTTGGAACACAGTTTAAGATATTTTAGATCTAGTCCAAGAGCTCTCAGTCCCTCCATTGATGCTGTGTGTACGGTCTACTGTCCATGTCCAGAAAGGTAAGAAAAACATCATCAAAGTAATCCATGTGACATCAGAGGGTCAGTTAGAATTTTTTTGAAGCATCGAAAATCAATTTTGGTCCAAAAATAGCAAAAACTACGACTTTATTCAGCATTGTCTTCTCTTCCGTTTCTGTTGTAAGACAGTTCAAAACAAAGCAGTTTGTCATATCCGGTTCGCGAACGAATCATTCGATGTAACCGGATCTTTTTGAACCAGTTCACCAAATCGAACTGAATCGTTTTAAACGGTTCGCGTGATGATGTTTTTCTTACCTTTCTAGACATGGACAGTAGACCGTACACACAGTTTCAATGGAGGGACTAAGAGCTCTTGGACTAAATCTAAAATATCTTAAACTGTGTTCCAAAAATAAACGGAGGTCTTACGGGTTTGGAACAACATGAGGGTGAGTTATTAATGACATAATTTAGCAAATTGGGCGAACTAACCCTTTAAGGCCTTATACAATGTTACAAAATTCACTTCAAATAAATGCTCTTCTTCTGAACTTTCTATTCATCAAAATAACTGTAGAAAAATGTATCATGTTATAGAGAGAGAGAGAGAGAGAGAGAGAGAGAGAACATGTAGCACTAATAGCTTTGGTCTTCTCAAATAGAAGGCCAGTGCAGATGATGGTTTCAGAATTGTTATCAGTAACGTAATGGGACAGAGTGCCTGATAAAGAGCCAATGCAAGTCATCTGGGGTCTGCCACATAACAGACAAACAACATCCATGTCAATATCACCCATTTAACGGTAGACAAGATTTATCCCTCAGTATGCAAATTTTTTTTTATGAGAGCCAGATCAATAAATAACAGCACAAGATCCATAATACTAAATGAAATCGATGTCTAGCTTTGAACAAATCCTGGAAGAGTTATATTCTGTATATCAATATTTACCTCCAAATTTTTAAGTGACAGCATTGTACGGTCATTGAGAAGATTATGAATAAATGATGTCTTCCAATTGGCTCTTATGAATTGCAACCTTTTGCTGCTAAGGTTGTGGAGAGGTCAAGTTTAGAGTCAAGTGGAAGCTTTTGTTCATGACTTTCATTCTCACTCACTTTCAGTTTTCTTGTCTGGTTTAGTCAGTAACGTGAGCAGGTCTTTAATCCTAATCCTGTTGCACATGCATCCATCAGTGGCTCAAAGGACAGCCAATAAGAAGTGAGAGCCGCGTGCCAAGAACACTTCCCTGGCAGCTGCATGAGACAACAGCAGTCAGAAAGATTGAGACGTCTGGTAGACGTTTAGATGCCACAACACCAGATAACCCATTACTCCCTTTGCCAGAACTCACTGCCAATGTTTAATTTGAGTAAAGACATGAGGATATTTTCTCTTCAGTAAATTATCAAGATGATGGTCACATTTTGGCTGAATGAAAACAATCATGTAACAGTCAATCACTCAAAAATGAAATCTCTTCACGTCACTTACCCTCATGTCTTTCCAAAACTGGAGCACAAAAGAAGATATTTTAAATGTTTCCAGTGTTTGTCAATACAATGAAGGTAGGGGGCCAAAACAATATTAGATTCCACTGGCTTTTATTGTATGAACATTTTTATGTTTTATTTTATATTTTTCTTATTGTTTGTTTGATTAAATGTCTTAATCTGAGGGCATGAGATTATTTAAAGGTCAGTTTTAAAGGATTACTTCAATCAAAAATAAAAATTCATCATTTATTCACCTTCATGTTGTTCCAAACTTGTATGACTTTATTTCTTTTGTGGAGCACAAAGATATTTTGAATGTTTCAACAGTTTTTGTTGATACAAAGCTAAAGTGGACTGAAAACAATATAGAACCCGCACTGACTAATAAAGATTTTTTTTAAATATCTTTTATGGAATGCCATAGTGAACAGAATATGAACTTTCATTTTTTGAGTGAACTAAGCCTTTAAGATCGACCTTTAAATGACTCTTTTCATTCAGCAAAACATTACCATCATCGTTTTCTGGAGGCAATAATAACCTCAGGCCTTTATAATATTAATTTTTGGCTGAACTATCCCTTTAAGAGTCTATCTTTTCTTAAGAAAACTACAAGCAGATGAGTCTGAGGTTGGCAATACTTTAAATGAAGGTATAAGGCCTATTGAATCTGCCTAGGAAATTGGTTTGCTGACCCAGTATCCCTACCTTAGTGTGATTGGCTGATCAGTAACTCGTGAAGCATTTAAGAAAAAAATGACTTCATAGCAGATCCAGAGCTTTGGCTGAGCACTGTACTGCCAGATGACCTCACCACAGCGCTCTCCAGCACATCCTCATTCAATTACCCACAGTCCTATGCTGGCCTAACAAGCCAGAATACAGGCCAGCCATCACAGCAGCTCTCATACTCACTCAGCCGAACAGAGTGAATGCAGAAAAGAAAAGAGATTGTCTTTTTACATTTAAGAACTTGTAAAACAAGATGTTTAGAAGTGTAACTGATGAATGAGGCCTTAAGCAGATTAAAGGGCTCTTAAATGCTGAATGGAAGACTTCGAATAGGCTACATGTCTGCCAAGATGACGAAAGAGAAGATCACACAGTGTTTTGTGGTGTCGCCACAACCGCACAATGATATCATAACTTCAGTGTAAACACAAGTCAGAAAGCTCTTATGAACACATTAGCCACCCAAGCGCTCACATGGTAGATATACAGCTATGTCACATGACCCCAGAAACAAATATGACTCTAATGTTGTATTTTCAAATCGCAATATGAACATTAAAGGAGATTAATGAGTGAACAAACTAGGGATACAGACCGATATTAAAACTCTGGCCGATACTGATAAGCTGATAGTTATGTTCATGTTTTGGCTGATAACAGATAAATGGTCAGCATTCAAATTAAATACTGTTTTGTGAAAAACAAAATACTAAAGACTGAAACCAATCTTTTTAAATGCATTTGAAAGTGAATTTAGGCATCAAAACATACAGATTTACAATATGAAACATGGATATTATTTTAAGATTTGCTAAATATGACATTATTACTATAAAATTAATATTCAATAATAATAATTATTATTATTATTGTTATATGAAAACATTACAATAAAATGATTCATTATAAATATATAAGCATGCAATTAAATTTGTAATTTCATACGTGCATATTGTATCCACTGATAAATTATAAAATCTAAATTATAAATTATAATACAATACAAATATACTGTGCATGTCTAGAACAAACATAATTATAAAAGAGAGAATGTTGATTTAGAGTAGAAGAGTAGACTATACTATTTATTTCATTCTTTCTACTACAAGATGTTGTCATTATTTTAATGTTACTTGTCACTTCTTTGTAATTAATTGTGAAATTTACTAGTCATTCCTGTACAAAAACATTTTCTACATTTTTTTCAGTGTAGATTGAAATAAACCCTCACTAATAAAGGGTTAAACTACAGTTCAATAAAACATGTACTGTAGAAACTCATGCAAAAGCACAGCATCACATTGTACAAAAGAGCAGGGAGATCTTCAGACGTCATATGAGGTTTCTTAATGCAAGAGATTAATGGTGTTTGACAGAACAGTGACACGCACATTTATTCATCCTGGAACAAGGAAATCCCTTGATAACCACCTCATCCTCCTCTCTTCTTTTCCTCTTTTATCATCAGCCCTCACCCAAAAGCCTTGAAGCACCAGCCAGCATACACACACATGACTACAGATCGCAATCAGGATGGCAAAACAACAAAAAACGCCCTGAAAAAGGACAACAACCCAACCAATCAAAACTGACATCCTCATTCTTTAGCTTGTCGGAAAGGTCTTGAGTTTCATTTTCAGTGAAAAAATGGTCTGATGTAATAAAGGTGTAAGAGATTTTTCCCTGCATTGTTTTGTTCAAAACGAACACGTCAGTCTGAAAACATGACAAATATGCGTCAGGTACCTAAACACTTTAAGAACCGGAATAACATAACGTGAGAGATGTCCTTCTAGATATACTTGCTTCGAGAGAATATCAGCGAGAAGCCTGTAAGAAAACTGTCAATTACTATCATTCGTTTCAAATTGATCCATCCCAGCCAAGAGGAGTTAAAAACTTTGTCAAAGTTAAGGGACTGAAAAAGGTCATAGAGGTTAAGTGCAGCACCTGAGGTGCCATCGTCCAGCTGAGGCAACATGTTTACCTGAACATGAGGAGATGTAGATCATAAGAAGGACAAGCTCTTAGACTAAAGACAGAAAACATGATGAGTTTACCGTTGCAGAACTGCAGCAGTGAGGAGGTGTCATAGAGACTGCTGTAGCAGGAGAAGCCGTCCTCCATTCTCTTCCTCACTTCTTCCCTTTCTCCGAAAACTCCCTGTTTCTTTCACTGGCTGTCCACTGCAGCTCTCTGTCCATTCAACATCCAGTCTTCTTCAAGGGTCAGCCTGCCAGTGTCATTCACCATGACAACCCATTCACCAAGTCACGCTAACTTAGACGCTCTCCTTGAATAGGACGCCAAAAAAAAGAAAGAAATAGTTCTGAAGTTCTAAAATGCAGGTCTTCTTGTGCACTTTTTCTTTCTTTGCTGTTTTCCTGTGTGAGACCTCCAAAAGAGAAATAAGCCAGGACAGGGCTCGAGCTCTCAGAGGAGGAGTGTGTGCGAGTGTTTGTGTGATGTCGAGGACACTCCGCTGAGCTTGTCAGCGAGTCCTGATCTTACAGTGAAGAACGGACCAATCAGCATACAAGGGGCGGAGCCTCTCTCAAAACATAAACCCTCCCCCTCCAGCTGACTCCACTCTGATGCTGTAGGAAACACTGCTGGAGAAAATAAGCTAGAAAACATGACTTTGATGCATTAGAGTTGTCTTAAAATAGAAACAAGTTGGTGTGAATCGATATTTAGAGTTGGCAAAGGGTTATTATTGATTTAGAGTATTTGTGTTTGTTTTCACTCACTGATTTAGAGATGTTGTACTTAAACTGGAGTAAAGAGGATTATGACTGTTGTTTGTGGGTGGGTGAGGCTAAATCTAAGCTTCCACGTTTCACAGAAGCAGGAAAGACGTTGTACTGTGTAACACATTTTAAACAAAACAATCATAAACAAAACCAACCATATCATTCAAAAGTTTGGGGTCAGTAAGATTTTATGAAATGTTTTTGAAATAAGTGTCTTATGGTCAGCAAGGCTGTATTTATTTGATTAAAAATACAGTAAAAATAGTAGTACTGTAAAATATTATTACAATTTAAAATGTATGTTATTTATATGAATACATATAAAAAAATAAAAATTCCTGAAATGGCAAAGCTGAATTTTCAGCATAATTACTCCAGTCTTCAGTGTCATGTGATCCTTCAGAAATCATTCTAATATGCTGATTTAGAGCTCAAGAAACATTTCTAATTATTAGAAATGTTGAAAACAAATTGTGTACTGCTTAATGTTTTGTGTAAACTGTGATACTTTTTTTCAGGATACTAGGATAAATAGAAAGAAAAGAATTTATTTGAAGAAAAATATTTTAACATGTCTAAAGTATTACTATAAAAGAAATCATACTGACCCTAAACTTTTGAAATACTTTAAGAAAGCTGCTGTCACATTACTTAAAACTTGTAGTTAGTTACCCAAGCATAGCAGACAGTAAAGAAATAAAGCATTGCTTCCCACATGAGGAGGAAGGCTTTTGGGGACTTTTCCACATATGAGACAGAATACATGACCTCACTTTCCACCCCTTATTCCATAATCCAAACAAGCTTTTTGGAGTAAAAATCTGAGCTAAACACTGACTGTTCAAGCCTTATCTGCCTTCAGACAGACAAAGCAGTCTGGAAGACCATCAAAGAGAAACCAAGGTTGGAAGAAAGAGAACGAGAGTGTATCTCAGTTTTGACAGTGGGTCGTCACAAGAGAAAACCTTTTTAAAATATTCAAGAGGCAGGCACATTCGGTGTCATATGCAAACAGATTACAACATGGCCTATATTTACGTGTCTTCAAACAGACAAAACACAGTCAAATGAAAAAAAGAAGAAAAGAACAGAAAAGCGGCAAGAGCCTTTTTAAAGCTCATCCTCTTGACCCCATCCCCCAACATCAAATAATGGCAAGTGGAAGAAAGCTGTGTGTTAAATTGGATTTCTAGGGGTTCTGTGTCTAATTTGGCCATGGCTTTTCCTCAGAAGCCTAAAAAAAGTAAATGATCCGAGGTGGATGATGCGACATTTTCATGTCCCACTGGTGTCTCTCTTTCTCTCTCTTGACCCGAGGCCAGCAGTGCTTCTTGAATCTGGCATCATAGTGTTTATTCTTACGCCCCATAACAGTGCTGACAATAACACTTCTGTCTGTCCCACTAAAGATCAAATCGAGGGTTAGCCCCAGAGGGCAGCCATCCATATTTCCTGCATTATTTACATGTCTCTTTCTCTGAAAACTTAAAAAAAGGGACCTTTTATCAGCTAATTGTTTTCATATTCCATTTGCAATTTTATTTAATTTAATACTTAGCCTAGTTGTTATTTTATAACATAAATAAATACAAGCAATGTTTAGCATGTTCATGAAGGTTTTCTGGGCCAGTGCATAAAAATATGAAGTGCTAAATTTTTATTTTGTCTTGTCCTGAATCATGATGGCAAGCCTACAATAATTTTTTAAGTTTACATTAATGGTCTGGTTTGAGAAATTTCAAGCTTCTGTCATTCACCTTTGTGTGTTTAAGTCATTTCCAACTTGCATTTATTTTATTTTATACCTAAAAACTTTGCTTCATGTAGCAAGCCTGTTTTTATTCAAGTACAAAACTGTATAAATAATAAAATAAAATAAAATAACAATAGTGATTTATATTCTGAGCTGTCAGTGTCAAATCATCAGATGCCAAAGCACAACTGATGTGGTAAAAAAAAATATATACAATGGAAACTTATGTACTGACATGCCTCACATTTAAAATGAATAGTGAAAACATTAGCAGTATAGAAGAAAATTGGAAACTGAACTACTCTATTCAAATGGAGATTTTATGATTCCCAAATTTGAGATTTAAATTTCCAATTAAATTTTTACTGGTGAAATTATATAATTTTGTTATAGAATAGCACAAGCACTTTTTGATGATTTTTTGGCATTGACGGTCTGCATGTTAATCGAGGACCAGGGCAAAAAGAAGAAAATATAGTCCAGTGGTGGTGCTGTGAGATTAGAGAGTGCACAGACCCCTGGAGAGAGACACCAGCTGGGGGAAGGGAGAGAGGCTGGCAGAAGCACTTCATCATCTCCACGTAAGTCTGGGGATCCCTCGGGTGGCAGCCAAACAGTGCTACACCCTCCCATTGTTCTCCAATTATACTGGCTGCACATTTCTCACTCAAACACATATGCACACACTTACACAAACACAAAGTGACACACAACATACACAAAAAAGGAGCTTGTTGGGGATCAGTTTAAGTCGGCACCTGACAGAATTCCACTGGTCTTTTGTAAGGGAAATTATATGGTACAATCCAAAGACTACTATAGTAACATTCCTGCACATCCACATATGCTTAAATTCACAGTACTTTATAATTAAGGAACCAAGGCCTATAAGCAACGACAGTGAGTCAAAGAGTTATGACTCCAAGGAATAGTGATCTATCCACCTGCTATTAAAAATGAAATACATTTATTCTATTTTGTATTATTTTTGTATTTCATTTTTGTTTAAATTTTATGCTAAAATCTAGAAAATAATTTGTCAAGTAACCTATATGCAAAACTAAATGGCTTTACAGATTTATGCAGGAACCGGCTTTTAGCTATTGTTAAATAATTATGCAATAGTACACAAAAATCTGACTACAGTAAATATAAATGGCATTCATGTTTGCAATCAGCTGTCATTTTTCCTCCTCCAGTAGAGCTACAACTGCATCAATTGCATGTCATAAGCAATGTCAGGAGGTTGTGTTGATAATCTCAGGGTAACAGACCATGCCAGTGCCAGTGAGGTTTAGACTAAAATAGCATCTGCACCTTTCTCTGCTCCAATGCCTAGTGAATTAACATTAACATGAAGCGCAGACTCAACCAGCTCATTAAAAGATCTTACATGTGCAAGCTTCTTATTATATAACAACTTAGTATCATGCATATTGTGAATGAATAATGGCTCTTTATGAAGAGAAGACATAATCCGTAGAGACACTGAAATCTCTGTACAGGTCAATTAAAAAAATTGGGCTAATGAAGCGGAAGCTTTCTGAATTTCTCTATTCTTAGTGTTTGAAACAAAACCCTGAGCTGTGCTACCTCTGGATAGATACTGGATAATCTGATGTTAGGTTAGCCATGATTATTATGACCCCACAGCCCTCACACAGCCATCAGTTTGAACATTTAACACAAAAATAGACATACTTCTGACATTAAAGGGTAACTACACCCCTGGTCAGAGCCTGACTCCACCCACTGGCAATATTTGAAAAATCCTGAAAAGTGGGCAGAGCACAGCGGAGATAGAGGGGATGTGAAGCCTATTTCCACCTCCATTGCATTGGGGAAGCAATCCTGTGTAAAATGCAGTTTGCACACTCCTGCTCTAGGCTGGAACGCGCGGCCTTCCAGGCCAAGTGCATGCAACCATTGGCGCTTAATTTTAAAGTCTGCTGGAAAACTATGCAGTCCAGCAGTGCTGTCGCAACCAGCAACACTACACCTACGTACCATCCTGACCACTGTAAATAAATCTACGCTAACTTGAAGCTATCCTAACTGATGCAATACTATGCTACTAACTAACTATGCATCTAACAATACTAACGTTACACTAACAACTATGCTAATTAACTACATAGGCTACACAAAATAATTATTAATAACTATATAAATGCTATGCTAAATAGATGCTATAATAGTCTATCCTGGTCGTTTTCAATACTAGCAATTCCAACTCCTGACTCACTACGGTGATTTTGATGGAACAAGATGGTTTTATACTGCCAAGGGCGTGGTAGCTCGTACCAAGGGGCGTGGTGAGCTGGAAACTGCTTACGTCACCTGCCACCGCAACATCCAATAGGAAAAATCAACTGCAGTAGCCACCGTTCAACCTGAAGAGGGCAGCACTCAGGCGTTTTTACACCATATATTGTAGAATTAAAACACTTTATACTCAAATGTCAAAAAAGTTGACAGCACTAATAAAGCCCCATTCTTACAGATCATTAACTAAATAAAGTTGGTTTAGGGTTTAGTTACTCTTTAAATATTATATCACATGCAATAAAATTAGATAATGATTTATAATAACTTGCATTAATACTTCATTAACCAACTTTCTTACATTATGTGTAACAGACCATTAGATGGCTTGATTGGCACTGAAATAGGTAAGCAAAAAAAAAATGTGTGTGTGTGTGTGTGTGTGTGTGTGTGTGTGTGTGTGTGTGTGTGTGTCTGTGTGTGTGTGTGTGTGTGTGTGTATATGTATATATGTTTTTTTATGTTTTGTGTTTTTTACTGTGCAACAACAAAGCACTTCAATGGATCTGTGATTCTTGTTCAGCCTATCAAATACATAATTATCCTGACAATTCTCTCTCATATTCATAATTTTTTATGTGACTCTCTCTTTCTCATATTCATTGTTTCTTTAAATTCCTACTGGTTTCTGTCCCTGAACAGGGATCATCTGGTTTTAGGAAATAGCACTCATGATCCTCTGGGTTGTGAAAACAGTTCAGATCCAGAGTTAACGGAGAATCCAGACTTAATCAAATTACAGGATTGCAGACAGACAGTGTGATCAATATAAGTGAAACTCACCACTGCTCTAAAGCTAATCAGTTAACATCATGAGTCAAACAATGTTGGTCAAGCCACCACGGTGACATCATTAAAATTACATCATACAAAACTGTGGTTAATTTGACCAATGAAAGAGTACCAGATTAGTGGAAAGAAAAAGATCAGCAGAATTAGCAAAAAGGAAAGTTTTGTTTAGCCAAATAAAATCAGCTTCCCAGTACCATTAAAAGCGAAGCCAAAATTTTTTCCCCATAACTTTTGAACATTTTATACATTTAATACATTTTCAGTATAAATACTTTCACAAATCCACATACTCGCAACAAACCAGCACAAGGTCAGATGATCAACATTCAGTTGCGTGATCTGCATTTCCACAAGCTTTCCATCCACTTCTGGGCCGTACGGACCCTTGACACAGCTAGTCTGGATGTGGACCAGGGCAGCCAGCCATACGGCTTCCCCTGAGGCATTATTCTTCCACAAACCTCAGACCACCACCTGGTCCAAGCCATGCTTCCATGGCCCTTGGGAGCAGGGGCTCTGAACAATGTGAGTGTGTCTGACACCCCCTACTGTTCCCATTACATCAGCGCTCATAAACTTACTCAAGCATCCAGCTAGCATGTTTAAAACGCACTAAATAAGATGCAATCCCTAAATATTAAATATTTTATGCTGAATTATATGACCAAACAAAATCATATATTCCAGACAGCCATGTCTTAAATATCCAGAAGTGAGCTACACATATAAATGAATAGTGGATGTTCTTACTGAAAAAGCATTCAATCTATGTGGGTTGTATGACACATTCAAATGTTCTTTCATCTGTGATGATTATATAAGAGAATGTTCTCCTGCTTACACACCTCTGTATCCTGTGAAGCAGGGAAAACATTAATCATATCTGACTTCTGCTGCTGGATACATGGAATTGCTCCCCCATCCCCCAGTTACTATATAAGGAAGGACATACAAGATGCTCTCATTGTAAGTTAATAATAAAACACTAAAATCAGTTGTTTTAAAATGTAACTCACTCAGCATTAGATGATTGCAAAGGTAATTTATATGTACAATGTGTATGTACTAATAAATATCTACTACAAACTGGCTGATTTCAACAACAACAACAAAAACAACAAAAAAGATAACCCATGCATTGCCAAAATATGATATATCATGCTATTTTGGAAAGAGGCTAAATTATATAGTCGTATAGACTATGTACCTTAGTAGCATAATGTTACAGAATATCTAAAGCCAATAACATGACTAGTTCACTGGTCAAACCAATTAGTAGGCCATTCAAAATTCAGGGCTCATACATCATATTGCTCTAATGGAATCTTAATGGGATAGACCAAATGTAGGAGTGATTTTCTCCGCAGTGTAAACTTGCCGCTTGCATTTACTAGGACTTCACATTGCCAGCCTCAGATTGTCAGGATTACTCTGGTCGATCAATATACTATCTTAAATAACTCTGCCCGCCAGTGCTAAGAGCCTGAAATTGCATTATTGATAGAGATGCTCCTCCAAAGACCGGACCAGATGAGTGGAGTCATTATATAAAAATACCCTTGCAATGGAAAATACAGCATGCTTTTCAACATTTCAACAAGACAAACACGGAGGATACCATGACAGATGTTTGCAGTGTAAATTATGACACTACTAGGGAACTGTCCATGTCTGAGATGGGGTTTTTTTCTCAACCCTTATGACAAGAGAAACCAGGTTGGGGCAGTAAAACAATGGAAGATGCCTCTTCACTCACTTGCAAAAATACAAATAAATGAAGCCTACTGGCTGTTTGTCACACCTCCACAACTGTCAGCACTCATAAAGGATATTATACATCACTAATAGTGTAAATGTGCTCTTAAGGCCTAAGCCTTGCTTTTGCAATGAGATCAGATGACCAGAGACCATGGTCGTGTCCTTCACAGAAAGTACCTATATGTCATGCATCAGTAGCTACGACACGCAGTTAATCTAAACACGACTAAATGTCATTCTGCCACAATACAAATCTCCATTTTTGTGAATGATCTGACCTTTCAGCGGGTGAACGTACTGTGTGTACTATCGCTATTTTAAATGGCTGTACAGTGACACCTTGTGGTTTAATTTACACTTAGTCCAACCATTATTTGTTTGAGATAAACTATACTGTTGTAAATAAACAAATCATCTGTGTTACTTTAACTATGGGCACCTTTGTCCTTGTAAACGACAAACCATCTTTCTTAAAACACACACTGTCGCTATGTCTGTGTAGCCTACTAAAATGATCAACAATTAATATACGGTACCTATAAACGGAGGAATTCTGTAATTTTTCATACACCATCAACACATCCACCTCGTTATATGTTTGACAGCATCCTGTGGTGGAAATGACATTCGCTAAAACAAAGCTATGCCTTGCTAGTCAACTTGCTATCATTGTATTTCTCCGAAATAATTGGCATACCGCATTAAAAAATGTTGTATATAGCATTACAAATATTATTGGAGTTTAATTAAACATAATTGCTCCTTGAATGGAAATGAAACATAATAAAATAAAATAAATATTTCCCTTAATTGTTCTATTTTTATTTACACACATGCCCTGTTTTATATATAAGATATCTTTTATCCGAGGCATGCCTTTCTGTGACACTTTCAATGGGGAAAAATTTGGTAATTAGGTAAAAAAAAAAAAAAAAATTTTAGAAATGGCGTAAAAACCCAATGACGTAAAAACCCAATGTGTGTGTGTGTGTGTGTGTCCAAATCACATTATTTATTTAGTGCAAGGCCTGCAGTTAATATGGGACATTTTAAGATTCAGTCAGTGGAAAACAATTGGCCTCCTGTTACACAGAAGCCCAATAATAATACAAAGTGGGTTCATTAAACTCAGAGCTTCATTAAACAAAGACATTCTTCAGAATTATAAAAGGGATTCGAAGTGCAGCCTAATTAATTAGTTCTGTAAGCAGCTCAAATTTATTTGTTTGTGTGGTGTCTCATGACTAGTAATTAACAAAACTGAGAAATACAACCTACCTTATTGTGACATTATTGTTATTATATTTTTTTAACTCACTCATCTTAATTTTCTGAACAAGGTAGCATGCATGTGAAGATGCAAATAATTTAAATGGTTCAGAAACAGCTTTACTGAGACTATAAATAAGTGCAGACTTTAAATCACAGATCCTTTTTTTTTAAATTTTATATATATATATATATATATATATATATATATATATATATATATATATATATATATATATATAGTTTTTTTCTAGCATTCTGTAGTAGATTACTAATTTAACAATCTAGCAGCACACTGACCGGATGGTGTTTAGACACTCTAAACCTATGATTTCAAACTCTGCATCCAAATATGCATGCCAGATTAAACAGATAACAACAGATAGAATTGGCCTTGGCAAACACATAACAGCAACATTATTACATGGGACAACTGATAACACCCATATAAATTTGGAAGAAAATGCATTGACTTCATTCTCATAAAAAACCTTCAAATATTAAACATTCTGACATGATAATCTTCATACCTGGAGGCATTTGTGGAACATCAGAAGGTCGCAAACCACTTCATTGCAATTTACTGGCAATATAGTATTACTATGCTTTTTAAATATGAGCTTACTATATAACAGGACAGAACACAGCCATTTTTTTCAGCCATCTTTAGACTGCAGTGTTACCTGGGTTGGTATTATGCTTGAGCAGGTAAAATGCCTGGTAAACAGTATTGCTCTTCACACCAGGAGGGAGAAGGTCTATTTATATCTGATTGTTTTCACTGTGCAGACAGCCAGCCAACATTCAGACTTTCCTAGACTCTGCTCTATGTGAGGGAAATGATCCCTTCAAGCATTTCTTATGTTTATATGTTATAAATTTACTGCCATGAAGACACCCATGCGAGAAGTGCATATCAACACGGCACTGTTAATGCAGCAGCGGAGTTCAGCTGTGATGTATGATTCAGATAAATTATTTGTGGAAGCTATAACACATACTTTGAAACAGATACACACATAGAACTGAAGCGCATTTGTAAAATAATGTCTCTCTCTCTCTCTCTCTCTCTCTCTCTTTAGATGTTCTATGAGAAAGATGGTCCGTCTGAGAGCAGCCATATATGGCTGAAACCTTTGCACTCTCATCAAAAAGAATAAGAGAACATATTTGCAGGATGAGATGTCAGCATGGAGTCAGGCCAAAAATAGGATAAATCTAAAATTCCCTGACACTAGATACTCACCCATAGGAAGCCCCTCACAGTCTGACATTATGGAATAAAGTGGAAAACGCTGTCTGAATGGATAGTGTCCAAAACAAAACTCTGACGATGAAACAAACAGCTCTTTGAGATTGCGTACACCATCTGACCTCCCTGCTTCTGCCCTCGCTGGCCAGCTGAGAACCATGGGATGCAAAGAATGCATATCAAGCACTCATGGCCCTATTGGCCACTATTGGATGATAAATATGTTTACACCCTCCCTCTTTCCTCTGGAGGCAATCTGTTAAATCTGCTACACCGAGAGGCTCCATTACCAGATACAAATGCTGTCACTCGAGCTATTTTGAAGCCAGATGAACCCATCCAACCCTAAATTTACCAGTGGCTACAAATGAGTGACACAACTTTGAAATTTAATTGCTTGTTCAAAATCAGAAAAGAAACAAAGAAAAAGAGAATTGTTAATGTAATGCCTGTATTGTTGTATCAATGTATCAATGTCACATGTGTATCAAGTTCAGAATTGATAAATTCTGAAAATCTATATCTTAAATCATATAGGGATATTTCACTATTTAAGTGTTATAGTTTAAATGTTGTTTAAATTATACAATTTAAGCCGTTATCATCGTCATAATCATCATCACCACAACTAGCATCATCATCATCATCATCATCATCATCATCATCATCGTCATCATTGTTGTTTTGTATTATTATTATTTTATATAATAATAATAATATTAATATCCATTATTATAATTATTATTGTTTCCATTATTGTGTGTTTTTCAGAAAGAGTTTCATGATGGAGCAGATTATTTATAAAGTTGTTGTCAGTTGTGGTACTCATCACTGTCAGGTACGTATCATTAAGTACTGAATTTAAAAATAATCTTAAAGAAATGGTTCAATCAAAAATGAAAATTCTCTCATTTCTGATCACTCACTTACCCTCAAGTTGTTCCAAAATGGAAACATTTCTTTCTTCTGTTAAGCACACACACACAAAAAGTATTTTGAGTAATGTTGGTAAACAAACAGTTGACAGTAGCCATTAACTTCAAACTTCATATTTTCATGGGTCCCTTAAACCCCTTTATAATTTAAGAAAGAAAAAAAGAAAAATTTTATTTGACAGATTTTGGTGGTTTGCATAAGACAAATTATGATACCCCACTTTATACAGTGGGTGTACTGGGACAGTTTGCAAGCACACCACAAGATGACAGTGTTGTAGCAAAGTTAAATTTGATCTCTCTTGATTTATATATATATATGTTTTTTTTTGTTTGTTTGTTTTTTAATAGAACGGAGTAATAGGCTTTTCTATATGTTTTAACTAACATTAAGTGCAAAAAGTTAATTAATTTTGTATTTCCCAGCCATTTTCGCCTAATGTAGTACCACCACAACTTCATCAACATACTCCTTCATTGACACAAACTGAGATGTGTTCCTTTCTTGACATCACTTAGCATGTCAATTAAAATATAACACTGTGAGTGAAAAACTGATTCACAATGCACATTTATAAAACTTGCACCCATTGCATGTTTGAAAAAAATTATAATTAACAAAGCAAAAGCTAAATCTTTCCAAGTATTTCTTGGAACCTGCTTTAGTCCCCCCTGGTGCATGTGGACCTCTGTTTAGACCGAATTAATTGACATAATGCAATGTTGAATTTACAATTTGGAATTTTTTAATAGGTGTTTTGATATTTTTAGATTTGCCTCTAACTCATCATGTAGTTTAAATTTTAGAAAGTCCATGGTAGGTTACATTATGTCAATTATTTGACTTTCAAAAATATGTTTGTTTGGGGTAGGCCCTCTGAAAACACTGAAGGTCAATCTTTGGTCCCCAAGCAGCACCTTGGTAAGTTTTCATCTGGGCTTTTTCAGAGTTGCCAGATTTCAGTTCTTTCTGTATTGTTTAGGCTGTGGATACTGTCAGGAACCTGTAGAAAAGTCATTCACTTGGCTCTGAATCAACTGTCTTTGGCTCTCTGCTTGACTTCTGTAGACCCTTTGAGACCTCCACATGGCTCACTCTTTCCGAACGTAACTTCACCCCCCCATGTCAAAATCAACCTCCACACATAACCTCAACCTCAACCCCCACCTCCAACAGCATCCCATCCAGCCACACAGAGTTTGGATCAGTCCTGCTTGTTTTCTCAGTAATCGCTGAAAATTACTTTTACTGCCCTAATGTACTCCCGAAAGACACAAAATTGGTTCCCATTATCACAAATTGATCATAAAAAGTCTGCGAGTCATGCTAAATTGTGTTTAAAGATGCCCTTGTACACATGACAGATTTTACAACACCAAAAGACTAATGTCTTTACAGATGAAGTGTCGTTTAAAAAGAAGGACATTTCACCTCAGCCGAGCTTTAAATTGGAGGGCGTCGTATGGGCAGCCACTGCCAGAACCTCTCTAACAGGAATGACAGAAAGCCAGCTTCGTGACTCATTAGTCCATTTGGCTGTGATTTGCATTTAATTAATATTCCTGAAAGACATGTACTGGCTTTATTGTAATGATGTTGACTAATGAACTCCTAATGATGCCAGATATAACGGTCTCCTGACTGAGTCCTTAACTGTTTTATGGATATTGGGGCAATCTGCTAATTACAATAGAGACTTAACACATTGTATCAACATCTGAAAGTCTGATAATAATTGTGATAATAAGATTATTGAATAAACTGCATGGGAACTCTGTTACTCATAGTCAAAGTAAATAAACAACAACTCTTGTATTTGATTTGATAGCTAGATGTAAATCAGTTACAGTTTGATTACGTAGAGCTGGAATGTAATTTATAAATAAATGTAAATATTAAATCATATATATATAATTGTCATGGCTGATCAACTTTTTGATTCTGATGAAATTGTGTTCACCTTTATTTTAAAGCTTTTTTTTCATCTTCATTTTGTTCATGGTGCTATCTGAATCACAACTTTATTCATCTTTACTGATTTTTTTTTTTAAGAATGAATCTTTTTTTCATGGCTGATATTGAGTTATTTGGGTAAAACTTTATTAATCTTTATTTTTTTTTAAATTCTTTATTTTGTCATGGTTGCTACTGAACTTCCTGTTTTGGTTAAAACATGATATGTATTAAAAAGTCATATTTTTTCTTATACTGTACTTTATTTGGTTAAAACTTAATCTTTAAAAATATTTAATTAAAAAAAAAACATTTATTTTGTCATGGCTGCCACTGAATTTTAAGTTCAATTCACTTTATTCTTTATTTTAAGAATAAATATGCATTTTGTCATAGCTGCTACTGAACTATTTGATTTGGGTAAAATCTTATTAATCTTTATTAAAATATTTTATTTGAAGATCTTTATTTTGTCTCCTACTGACCTTTTTGATTCAGATAAAACCTTTATTAAAATGCTTTATTAAAAATGAATCTTTATTCACAATAACTGCTATTGAACTTCAAAATTTACATTTAAGACTAAAGAAACTAAACAAGAGCCAGTATTAACAAACCATAATCAATAATAAATATGAATAATAAAATGTAATGTAGTAGTTTTCTCAGATATACAGTTTTATTTATCTACAATAAATCACTGTAGATGTCAAAGACATCAAGTAAACAGGTTCTAAGTCCCCTGAGAAACTGTAAAACAGGCATGAGGTTAGAAGGCCCTCAGAAACAAAAGGCTTACAAGTTTTGATTTCTCCACCAGCTGGACCAGCACCAGAAGCAGAGCCTCCAGCCACGAGCGCTCAGGCCAGGCAGACCGAGAACGATTTACACAAGCTGTGTCAGTCCACAACAGTGGAAAGAAGAGTGACCCTTAACTGTGACTCAAAGGCATTTCAGGAGGACAGAGAGAAGGGGGAGGAGGGGGAGTTAGCTTCAAACACAAAGCACATTAAGGAGTTCATGTGGGAGTACAAACAGATATCTCAAGATTTTGCCATGTTTCTGAATGTGAAAAGCATAAATCTTAAACTTGAATGAGAGAGGGGTAACCTTCTAACAGTGTATATGAACATTGCATGTTATTTCCAATTAAATTAAAATGTATTATAGTTAAAATGAATACTTAATGCAATTAGCTGAACTTCACTTAAATGGGAATTAAGTCCATTTTTATGTTTAACTTCATAATTCTATTGTCTTTAGTTGCATATGTTTGAAGTGTACTGCCGAATGCACTGACAAGCATCTATGGTAAACTAATTTAATGTCATTTCTAAACTTAATTGAAATGATATTTCAAAAAAGCACACTACAGTTAGAATTACTATCACTGCTAATAAAATATGTTCTGATAATAATGTTCCAAAACAAATAAAACATTATTTCTTAATGTTCCTTGAAAGTTCAACAATTTTTTTTATTTATAAAAGCATTAAGGGAATATTCCATTTTGTCACTTGCAAACATTACGGAAACAATCATTTTAAATGTTCTCTCTTTTTTTTTCTTTCTTTTTTTTGAAAAAAGTAGTGGGATTTAAAAAGAAAAGTCCAATACGATAAGAACATCCAATTAAATGTTCCAAGAGCAATGTATAAATAAAGTCAGCCAAAGTTCTGAGAACCTTTCCTGTGGGGAGGACACATGTGCTTTAGTATGTTAGTCAACACATCAAAATAAGTGTACAAGAACAGCAAAATATATTTTTTAAAAGGGGTCTTAAATATTTTAAGGATTCTAACCACTTTGCCTTTAATTGTATTACAGTAATACTACATTATCCTTAAAAAAAATATATAGGGCTTCTTTTAAGATTGGAAGTACACTACAAGAACACATTCAAGTACGCTTAATTTTGACAAGGGTAGGTTATATCATTGATGTCAGATTTTATTGTTTACTTCAGATTCAAATGTTATTAAAACATGATATTGACCATTCAGACTTTCCTCATTCATGTAGACAGGAGCTGTGCTTGTACACCTATTACCTAGAAAATAGCTTCCCAGAGGCTAAGCCAAAATGGTAGAGTTGACTGCTTTAAAAGGACTTGGATTTTGCTCTCAAAACTGGGACTCGTGAAGCTCATCCTGTATTAGCAGAGTCAATCTACACTCAAGTCAGAGGAGAGAACTGAATCCTTCACAGAAATCGCTTGAAGTTCCTCACGGCTTTACAAATACAAATGCAACATATTTCTAAACCACAAGCTCTGGCTTGCTTTTGGGCTACATATCATTTCCAGATGGAGGTCATGAATAAGAGTGATAGAAATAAGTTGAGTGAAACTGGAAACGAAAGGAACAAAATGGCAGGCTGTCTGGCTGTCAGTTAAAACTTCAGAAACACAGAGCCCCAATATGAGACACTGGGAGGTAAGGACGACATGAATCTTTATGCATCCTTACCCTTAAAACAAACAGCAGAAATGTACTTTAAGTTCTCTAACTTATGCTGCAGTGTGGACGATGCAACTGTGATTCAGACTGCGGTTTCAAGAGACAACACAAACAGAGAGGGAAAAAAGAGAAAATGAAAAAAGAATGAAAATGTTCTTTCATTCTTGACATTGTAAAGCATATATAAAGCTTTTCAAAAAGCCTAGAGTGTGTTTTAAAGACTGTAGTGTTTTCATCTGTGTGCTGTGATGCATGGTTTTGTGAGTTTGGCCAAAAACAGCTACAAGTCATGTCTGCCATTACTGTGCCAACATACAAGCCAAGAAAAACCCAGCAGAATCCAGAAATTTAATCGTGGGATGAACGGTTGCAAACCCCATTTGATGATCGTTGTATTTATTTATTTATTTTTATTGTACTTTAAAAACACACTGGAAGCCATAAAATGGGTGTAGCAGCACCATTGTAAGTGTCAAAAAATCTAGTTTAAAACACGTGTCTAGTTTTAAGAAATGTTCTCCTTTTGTTCATGATTTTTTATATAAGGTTTACATTCAGTGGCTGTTTTGTGATGAACTGAAAAAGCATGTTTATACATCTGAGTGTATCTTAATCAATTTAAGTATATATATATATATATTAAGTATATGTGTGTGTGTGTGTGTGTGTGTGTGTGTGTGTGTGTGTGTGTGTGTGTGTGTGTGTGTGTGTGTGTGTGTGTGTGTGTGTGTGTGTGTGTGTGTGTGCGTTTACACACTAAATTACCATGACTTGTCATAAAAAGGTCAAAATTTTTAATTATCCAAGATTTATTGACCTTGACAAACAGTGACGAAGGTCTCCAGGGTCCTGTCTATGATATCATTTCATGTTTTATGTTTTTTTGTACATTGGTCACACCACATCTTTAATTAACTAATTAAAATTATAAAAGATAATGTCAAATTACTTTTTTATTATTATTATTAATTCGGTAATTTAATGACTCTTTTTTTATCTACTTTATGACACCAGGAATGCATCACCGTGACATTTTTATGTCCCCCAAAATTAATTTTAATGTGCTAATTAAAAACATTTTTCCACCAACAGTTTGCGTGGTGAGTAATAATTTTTGGATAATTTCATCACCGCTGATTTACTCTACATTAAGTCATTCTCATGTCAAATGTTTCAGATAAAATGTAAAATAATTGCATTAGATTGTATCAGTGGTCAATCCCAGGAGCTCCAGGGCAATGCAAGATTGAAAATGACTCCCACCTAAACATTCCCTGCCCCCGAAACCATAGCTTATCTGTGCATATCTATGTAGTCCTGAATGGAAAGCCCTAACTAGTGCAGATGGAAGCCCCATTCATGTGCTAACAGCAGATTTACTTTAATTGTTCTTAATGCCCCTTTGTTTTTGAGCTCCTCCATGAGAAAGGGCCCTCAGGCAAGCTGCATTTACATGTAACAATTAAACTATAATGACCCTGCAAGTGATTTATCGGCATGCGGTGGAAAGGTTTTGTGTTAACTTTGTGCTTGGATCTCTTCTCAGAAATAGTTAAAGAAAATTGCAAGCAAATGAGAATTGAAAGTCTGACAGTTGATTTCACACCTGAAAAGTGAATTAACAGAAAGCCCTGATAACATTCAAATGGTAATTCAATGTAGTTAATGCAAAAAGATTTCCGTTAATGTGATCAGAAACACACTGAAGTGCTAAATAAACTGTCCTTAGTAATGAAACACAAATACAAACTGTGAAAAAAATTATTTTATTACTTAGTTTGTATTAAAAAACGCATTGAAACAAAATACAGAATGAGCATATGCACACAAATAATAATAATATCTCTTTCTCTGAAAGAACAAGAAATCAGATACACCCACAGGATGAAGTATGACGAACTTTTGATAAATCTAGATAAATATCAGTTTATGCAGGAAGGACAATGGCGCCCACCAAACATTCCTGCGCTTTTGTGGTTTCAGCAATTTTCCACCTATTGACACAGTTCTCGACAAACACTGGCATCCAGCAAAAGGCTGCAAACTTCAGGCCTCATTAACATCAAAGTAAATCTGTGAAAGAGCTGTGGACCGTGCCCATGTGAACGTAATACAGGAGGAAAAGTTAGAAAGCCCTATTTTTCTTACTGCTTTTTTTTCTTCAGGTTAATTATACCTGAAGGAAAATCCTTTTAAACACTCCTTGGCAGCGTGTAGGATTGGCACGAAGATCAAACAGCCATTGAGTAAGATGCCTATAAATATAACACATTCATTTGTCTCAAAATGTTCCCCTTCCCCCACAGTTCTTTTTCTCAAAGCACTGCTCCCGAGGCTTTAACCCTCCTCATGTACACTGCTGAGTTCACATCTGGAACCAGATGGCTGAAGCCACTTCTGAAAGAGGCAAGAAGTCGACCTGCAGACAAGTAAAGGCAAAGAGAGCCATTGCGTTAGACACAGACAAACAGACACAACAGTCGTGTGTTCAGATGATTTATAATGTTGAACAGAGGTAGTAGCCACTTTATTATTCATTTTCCATATAAAACACATTCTTTCTCAAATAATCCACCATGGAAATCATTACTTTAGTCTGTATTTTTGGGTTTACTTAAAAAGAATATTGAAAAGACATTAAGAATTGCTTTCAGAATATATGTTTAAATGAAACTGGTCAGTTTTCTTATTTAGATTGTGTTGTGTTGTTTAGGCATAAATCTAACAAAATTGGTAAGAATCATGCTTTAACATTTTTTTAAGTATTATTTCTCTATTTTTTTTTTTAATTGTTAAAAAAAAAACTTAAACACATTGCTTTAAACATTTAATGAAATTTATTCATAGAACAAAAAGAAAATTCCCAAAAGGCTAAGGAAAATATGCAAAATATGAAACAATTAAAACATTATACACAAACTCGCAAAAATGGTTCACAAAATATATATCTTGTTTTAAGTATTTTGGGATATTTTACTGAAAGACAAGATCAAAATACAATAGTGATTTATTTTTCTTCCATGGTTTGGATCTGTTTTGAGTTGGTTTTACATATAGCTGTAATTTACCTTTAAAATCATAGAAAAAAAGACTTATACGTTTTTTGTGTCACTTTTTTACACCAAAGAATAAAACTTGGTTAGTCTGTCAAAGCTGTTTACAACAGCTAATGATGTAAGTACGATCAGTCAGTCTAAAGAAAACACTGACCTGTCCATGTTTTTTCACTGTTGAGAGAGAAGCTCGTGCACTGTGGATGAGAACTGCAGATGAGCGCGGCCTCTCTGGCACTGTGCACAGACAGCACGCAGCCCTGCTGCTTGTACGACGGCCAGCAGATGTATTCCATATTTGCAACACTCCTCATTCCTTTCAAGACAGCATAATCTGCACAGATGAAAAAGATGAAAAAAATGCATCAAAATCATTCCAGGATCCAGTCAACACTGTTGTAACACCCATCTGTAAAATATTACCATTTTCAAAGACTTTAAGAGAAAAGAGACCCTCACAGTAGAGGTGGCAGAATCTTATGTTACTAAATGTATGTGCGAACATCTGAGTACAACAAAAGACATGCATACTGCAGTGGTGGCTCTGCCAGAATCTAAAAACATAGGGGAATGTGTGGAAACTTTTTACGAGAGTTGTTGTGAACACGTTTGGACATTCTGGATATTCTTTGACAATGCTTGGCTGTTTTAATGCCTCTGTGCAGCTTTATTGTGGCCGTGTGATTGATTTATTGACGTCAAAGCTCAAAGGGAGGGAGAGAGAGAGTCTTATGGGCTACAAAACTTGCCCTGGAAGATGGATTGAGTTACACAGGTTTTATGACTGAAGTACATCTACTTAACGGAGCAGTCGGAGACACATCATGCTGAGAGCACTGCATACATCTAGAATGCTTTTCGCCGGAGTTATGATTGAATATGTATGTAATGGGAACTGAAAACTGTTGAGAAGTATAATTTGTCATTAAAATCAACGCATTACCTCTGGTGACTGATGGTGGCAAATTCTCCAGGTGCAGCCCAGATTTGTACATATGCAAAACCTCTTCGAAGGCGACCAGGGTTTCATTAATGCTTTGCTTCAAATCTCCTGTGACAAGCACATAAATTAAGTTTCCATTATAGAGCCACTTTTGTTGTGATAGCCAGGCTCTTCATCAAGATGAATTTCGCAGTAAAACTCACCTGTGGAGTTCATTATTTGGTGAATAAGAGGTTTCAGCAGTGGGGGAGCTTGATGAGGCAGTAGGTAGGTGAAAAAATACCTGGGGAAGAAAATAACGAACTCATATAATTCATTCGAAACTCAGCCAAGAATAGCAGAGAGGCGATTCACGCTGTGAGATCAATATGCAACAAATGATGCCCTGACACTCAGTGGGGTGGATAATTAATCATAACAGGCACAGGAGGGGAGAAGCTGTCATGAAACTCCCACACACACCATGCCAGACTTTTTTATTATCTGGCTCAGACGATAAAGGATGGAATGTGGGAAGTGCTCACCTGTAGGCATTGTAGAGGTTCCTCATCTCGTTCAAGCCTTCGCAGATTCTAGAGGGGGAGCATAGGAGGGTGAAACTGCGAAGGGGAAACTGCAGCTGGCAGTCTGAGTCCTCTTGACAGGCCGGTTCTTGAATACTTGCATCATCCAAGTCTGTTAACTTGAGTTCTCCTGACACCATAACAAACTGTCGAGGCTGGAAATCCAGCAGAGCCACCGAACCCAGCGATGAGTGAGACAGATAATGAAGAAGCCTCACTAAACCAAGACAGACCTGTGCACAAACACGGTCAATAGTTACTAGCAAACCATAACACTAGCAAAAGCACAAATTGTAAAAAAAAAAATATATATATATTAATTTGTGAATGCCGATCCATTCCAGTGTTACCAATTTTATTTATTAATAAAACAATTAAAATGTATTTCAATGTTACTTCACTTTTAATACAGTATATGTATCTGTTTATTCTAATTTATTCAATTATATACTATACTAATATGACATAATATAAATATTTAATTATATATTTATATTATTTAATTATATATTATTCATTTTATTTTTTATATAATCATTCTGCTGACTTTCTGACATGTTTACCATTAAAAATATCTAAAATCCCTCAAAACAAAATAAATTTACTTGTGAAACGACACAATATATAATGCATTTTGTCTCACTGCACTGGCAGAATTTTTCAATGGTTTGTAACTATTTTATACTTGGAGTAAATAGTATTTATCTCATACGCTTACATTTGATGCATTGGTTTACACCCAAATTGTCCCCTCCAGCATCAATAAAGTAAGCTGATTCTTATATGCACAACCTAAATTATGTACATTTGTAAATGTAAAATCTAGTCTACTAACTAGTTCAAATGTATTGTTTTTTCTAACTTTTGTATATAATACTGTAACACTAGAGAGCACAGCAATGGTATTAAGTCAGCTTCGAATAAAACCCTGAAGACAGCATAGCCACAGCTCTTCAAAAACAGGTGGATGAAACCAAACACCTTTTGAATAACTCTCGACCACGTGTATCAGGGAAGGCAAGAATGTCAACGAGACGAGTCACTCGATTACAGCCCTTTAGCTTAAACGCATTTGTCATCATCAGAACCTATTAAAAATCAAAGGGTGTCAGCACCTGCTTCTTGTACACAAAAGAGAATGTGAAAGAAAATACTCTCATCTCGTTAAACAAGGTATCGCAGGCTCCCTCAAACGGTGCCGAGAAATTATCAGGGTAAAAAAAGTAAAAGCATGGACATCTGAGACAGACATCTGTCCCTCTGTACTATTTGATCAGGCTCAGCTGGTATGGAGATGGAGCTCCAGTTAACCCCCCACCTCAGGTATGCCCTGTGGGGGGATTGTGGGTGGGGAATCTCTGATTAACACTCCACAGGAGGCCTGGGGGTGGTGCTCTTACCCGAAAGCGCTCTTCCCAGGGGCTCTGCAAGAGCTGTATCATCTGAAGAGGCATCCCCTGCTCCAGGACTGCTGTGATGCCACCAACCAGAGTCCTGTCCTGACACTGACCTTTCAGCTGGAATGAACACAAAAAGTTTAGTGGATAAACTGGTGCAAAATGCAATGCATGGCACTTATTCATCCTTTAAACCTTTGCATATCTAATAAATTACATAACAATGGCACAATCTGGAGAGTGAGTAAAAGTTATTGCATAAGGGTGTTTTTCTTACCTCTACAATATTGGGGTGCTGCAGTGTCTGCAGTAATACAATCTCCTTCCTCAGTTTGAAAGATACAAGCTCAAGACAGCCTTGGGAATCTTGAAAATCCTCCATGCACAATCTCATGTCAGTACCTTGATGGTTTACAGATTTTAATGCCACAAATAATCCTTGCGGCAACGCTGCTTTTAACACTGTTTTAGTGTAACCTGAACCAAGAAAGTCAACAGCTTTGATGCCACTAAGTTCTTCACAGCCAATATCGGTTTTAGCAGTTACTGGGTTGTCCAAACTTAATTTCCCATTGATATAGTTTGCACTGTCATTGGTGGATAAATTTGGATCCACAAAGCTTTGTATGTTATTAAATGTGATGTGCAGGAGCTCAAGTTCTTGTTGTCTTTCCTGAAGTTGTTGGAGCAATATGTCACTCTCTGGAGTTAAACCATCTGGACGGGCAGCATCACCAAAAGGTTTGTTCTCCTGGAGACCAAAGTGCCATTTTTTTAAAATAACTGTTAAAAACAAAAACAACAAAGCAAAAAATAAAAAAGCGCAAAAGGGATTCCTTGAGAAAATCATGGTGTGCCCAAGCAGGTCCTTTATGTGTTTTTACTGTCAAACTCCGACACGTTCTCTTCCGTCGTACTCCTCTGACACGCACAGAACGTGCGCACTGTAATTTAGTGTAGTAAGTGTGAGCTTTACTAACGCCCCTTGGGCGTGTCTTAATCCTCATGGCCAAATAATCACCTCCCACACAATGCAACTTCAACAAAAGAGGCTCAATGTGATTTTATCAAATCATTTAACTCTTGAAAAATGTACTTTTGTTTGTTGTTTGTTTTGTACTAATGTTTACTGTGACTTTCTAATTTAATTAACGACTATAAACTTCTGTTTTTGGTTCTCTCTATCATCTTATGCCTATTACCGGTTCGTTGTTCTGAGCGATATTTTGTTTTTCTTTCTTTAACCACGTGTAAGTTAAAATAAACAATGTCTTTCCAGGGTAGTTTTATTACAGTCGCAAGACGGCGCCAAAGAGCTATATCTTGCTAGAAAAAGGATCACACGTAACCCTCGTAAGTAGGCTATTAAGAATTAGCTACCGTAATTATTAAATAGCGTCGTGTAACTTAAGAAATTTTTTTTAGTAAGGACCTATTTTTTATGTTGTATGGAGGCAATGGAAGTTATATATATATATATATATATATACTGCATATATATATATATAACCCAGACATATAGGTCTACAATTAGCAAGTTCACACTAAATTATACATGCTACGTGATAGCATAATATAATAACCTTACCTAAATAAAATGTTAATACTGAAAAGTATGTAAATACTTTAATAATAGATAATGCCAAATAAATTCTCAAAATCTCAAACCCCAAAAAATTTGAAATCCAAATAAAAACATGTTTTAAAGTGACAACATAGTTAAGCAATTCCTTGTGAAATAAACATAATTTATTTGCCTGTAAAGGTTTTAAAATATTTGTACTAACAAATGTGAAAGTTCTTGCAAAATGAAGGAAATTATCTTTTACACAGAGATAATGTTGGAACAGAGGGTTAATGTGTTCAGTTTAATTAAATCTGCAAGATGAGCTCACCGCTTAGCAAAGCATATGTAGGCCTACCATGTAAACCTTCTTTTTATATTTAACATAAATCCCAAATATTACTATTTATTAAGTTTTGTATAGCTTACGGGAATGTTGATTATAAAATACAATATTATGATGCTGTTTGTTATTTTAATTATACCATAAATGGTGAAAATGCACTTCATATGAGCAAATATATATCATTAGACTGTTTTACACCTCAGTTACCATACTTCTTAGGTTATACTTTCAGAAGTGATTGGTTGATTAATTGTTGTTCATCATGAGAAAAAAGTTTTTTCATTCTAAAAAAAACTAGAAAGTGGCAATACAGAAACACCCATGATCTGAAGTAAACATGCTCAAATGAATTACAGAGACAACTGCACTATGCTTTACACATAATATCATGTAAAAGTTCTTTGAGTTAAGACATATTTTTCTGGTACACTGTCTGTAGCGAATAGTGATTCATAATGATAATTAATAAATATGAATTTCATTATAGTCATATCACAGCTCATTTGTATGAATGTCCTCCTCTACTACCCAACTACTTTCAAACATAAAGCACATAACTGTAAATAATGTTTTTCTCACAGTTGGATGACATATCTGTATCTGTTATTTATCTGGATCTGCTGGCCCAATCACTCTTTGCAAACAAGGTCATTTGTAAAAAAGTAAAAAAGCCCTTCTCCTGAGAACAGCTTTCAGGAAATCTAACTTTATTATTCTTGTCGAATGTATGCTATAATGTGTTTCCCAATATATATATATATATATATATATATATATATATATATATATAAATATATATATATATATATATATATATATATATATACATACATGATGTCAACTTTGGATATATATATGTATATATGGAAACCGACATAGATCATTAAAAAAGAAAAGAAAAAAACATAAGTAGGCTTCTCCAAGATGTAAATTTGTGTGATTGATCTATAACTCAAGAGTTAATGAAATTAAGCCCATGCATGTTACAACTAGTCCCAGTCAGTTATCTGTCATATCTCCCTGCTCCTGGAGAGCTATACCATCCTGCAGACTTCAGATCCAACCCTGCTCTAACACACTTCTGTAATTATCAATTAGCCCTGAACACCTTGATTAGCTCAGGTGTGTTTGATTGGGGTTGGAGCTGAAATCTGCAGGACGGTAAGTCTCCAAGGAGCAGGGCTGGAGACCTCTGCCTTAGCCAGTTAAAATAACCAAATAAGACCTGTCACGATGGTATTGCATTGTATGTAGCAAATCATTGCAACTTCTTAGTCATTTGACTATGGAAAAGAACAGGGGCGTTATGCACTTATTAATTTTGAGAACACCTATTATAATCACTAATCAAGCTGTTTATACAGTGAAAAGTATACCTCACTTACAGTAAATCGTACGCATATCTGCACTTCGTTGTTTCTGATGAGAGAGTTAATTCTCCAGTGAGCAGAATTCAGTCAACGACGCGCGCAGTGAACAAAACTCCGGTGTTTCAGCGATAACTCATCTGAACGCCTCTGATTGGCTTATTGCATTCATAAACTCAACAGAATAATGTGTCATTGGTTATAATGCGCAGCGCTGTAAAAACGCGTCTGTCTTCGGCTCATCACCAGCCAAAGCGTGAACGCAGATTTTTTATTTAGCAGCTAACGTTAAGTGATGTGCTGCACATCACACCCGTGTGGTTGTATCAAGTATCAAAAATATTTTTCGTATATTTTTGTCTTTTGGAAGCTGCATTCCAAATCTACTTGGCTAGAAAATCTGAGGGGGCACGTGCACCCTAGGTTTGAATGAGCAGGACGTACGCCTGTGGAAAATAGTATAATATAATTTCCAATTTGCTATGCTATGCTTTGGCTACACACCCTTGCAGGGTTAAAGCGAAGCGGTTTTGTTCTCCAGCACCACCCTCGATCTGTCAACACCTCAGATCACAGCGCCACGACGAAGCAGCCTCCGTACACTCACTAACGCAGGCTTTGCCTTCCACAGCGCGACCACAACCTGCTTCGATTGCATTCTGCACAGAATTACACATCTGAAATTGACAGTCGGATATCACAGACATTAAAGCATGGATGCCGTGTCCATTTCTAGAGACCGCGATGATGCTGAAATCACAGATTCATCCACGACAGAGGGACCTTCTCAGGAAGCACCTCAAAGGTACAAATCTGCGACTGTATGTGGATATAGCGGGGCTTATAAGGCTAATTGTTGGAGGCAAGTGTGTTTGTGAACGAACGCAAGTCATTTAAGTGGTGGTTTGTGTGAATATGCAGAAATAACGAACGTGTCGCTTTTTAAGGTGTCTCTCTAACAGACCGACTTGGCTTTTGTTTACAAACGAAAAATACTATTCTCCGAGGGTTACAATAACAACCGAACTGTAGGCTATGTTTAAAGTACAAGGAGATCACGAGTAAGTAAATAGGCTACTACTGAATTCAATCATTTGTCGGGTTTGCCCTTATGTTATCCATGACCGCTGATCTGTGATGATACAGTTTATGTTTTTTGGTCACGAAAGCCACTATGAGTTCATTTTTAAGGCACACTCCATGTTAATTGATATTACACACCTGACACTCAAAAGGACACATGGAAAATATCCTCTAAATACCGACAAAATATTATTCTGCAGCACATGCTGCCCTATGGACATTAAAAACGTAAAAATATAAGAAGCACTTTACTTGAGGGATTCTTTATTTTGTTACACATTATAATATAATAAGATAAATAATTCCTGTTATGCAGTACATTTTGAGCTCTGTAATTTGATAAAAATGAATGTTTGTAGTAAAATTAAGTTTTTATAAAAGGGTACACCAATAAATATGCTCTGGTCATCTTAACTTCATAGCTTTATTATTATAATAATTGAGAGAACATTTACAGTATGCTTAAAAAGATGGTAATGATAAGCCGAAGTTGCTTAGTTTGGGACTGACATGATGTCAACTTGAAGGTAATTATTATTATTATTTTTGTAAATAAATTTCACGGTATCATATCAATATCTTTAATTGTATCCAACAGAATGGAATGTTTTAAAGTGAGATATTACTATACTATTTTTTTTTTCATTGCTTTTTATGTGTAAACTAATGTGACCTCTGATCCGAAGATAATCTTGATGTTTTTGGATGCAGTTAAATAAATATTTTCAAATCAATATTTATTATTATTAATATCAGTGATTACATTTTTAGGGCAAAACTGACACATGAGAAATATTCTAGTTCTTTTACTGAATGCCAAATCAGTTATTCTAATAATGAACTACACAGGGATGTAGGACTCTTAATGGAGGTGTTAGATGATTGACTCTGAATGTTAATCACAGGGCTCATCTGTTACTCTGACTGAGACATTTTGCTTCAGCATAACTACGTGCAGATTCCCTGTTCTGTATCGACAATAATTATCTCTAATGACGAAATCTGTCTATATCAAAGTAATGCTGAGCAGATGGTGAGATGCCTTCTCTGGAGGAGAAGATCCAGCTGAAGCTGCAGTGACTCATATTTGAGTATATGACCCTCTCAGGAGAAGCCTTGTCTTTATATTCCAGTGCGATGCTCACACGTGGGCACCTCTTACCAGCCTTTGATTTGTTAATCAAAGGTTTTGTTCCTTGTTATTATCTGTTGTTTATGTTACTTAAAATGGCTGCACATATCCTACACACAAAAGCAAGAGCTTCATCTCCCAAAACTATCACAAACAAGCCTGGGAAATGTTATAGTCTGGTGGCAATGCAATGATTTTATTCTAAATCTTTTGGTTAAGAGTTACACTATTGAGATGGCAATTCATTATTTATGTATGAATGACATGTTACTCAAATCAAGTTACATTCAGTCTGCATGTGTTCATGCACTGAAACAAATGGTAACCTAAAATATATAAATTAACTGATTTTATTAAAATAAAAATATTATAAAGTATTTAGCATCACTTAATCAACCAAAAAAATTATGGGGATAAATCAGGTAAAAAAAAAACTATGTATGTATAATTTATGAAAAATATAGTTGATTTTAAAATGTTATAATTAATAATATAATTGCAATTTGGTGCAATAAGATGTGCCTATGAGCAGTGTCACTTGATTCACCCTTGTGAATCTAGACTGAGTCACCATTGGTATCAGTGGCCTGAAGTAAACCTCATGCAGTGTAAGTTTCCATTATACTACATGATGTTAGTCAGTGTTTTTCCAGCCAACATGGCTGAAATCCACTAAAAATGCTGTGAGGGCATCTATTCAATCAATTCAGTTTCTGTTACATTTCAGGCATTTATTCCAGATCATGATTCCTACCATACAAGATCCACTGAGTATAAAGCTTAGGGGATATGTGAATACAAACTGAGGGATGTTACTGCAGAATATTTTTTATATGCACATACAAATTGATGTGAATGAAGTAAAGGGAAGTATTTAGTAAATATTTATGCTTGCTCTAGTAATATTTAAGCTCACTGTTGTTAAATAGGGTATTTTATGAGCAAATCCGCTTTGGGAATTACAGTCATCATGTACATTAAGCTCAGGTTTCCCAGTATTCGGGTCATTGCTGGGTTCAGGATGAGGTCTCGTCAGAAAAAGTGGTGTTTTTCCTTGTGTGATGCTGAAAAGATAAACTGATTTCACCCTTACAGTCTGACAGGCCACAACAATCACCTCTGAGTTCTGGCAATGGCAACAAATCAAATTGAGCCTTTGTTCCTTTTGATAACCATCAAAACTTCTGCAGCATGCACACAACCGAAACCCATGAGCTCCATCAGATGCTGAAGGGTCATTGTTTGAAAAAAATGCCTGTTTTCCTGAGCCTTTTGATAGCACATAGTGCTAGAAATTGAACACAATTTTGTAGAAATTCTTCAGAAAGCCTTGTAATGGGAGCAAGCCCACAACTCTCAAGAATCAAGAATCATTTTAAGCATTTAAGCCAACCAAGAAGCTCAGTAATGCGAGATAAAATGTCTGAGGGTTAGGAGCAAGTGGTTTGTTTAATCCTGCTGAAATAGCTCTTTTAATTTCCTTGCAGATTATTTATCCCAGTAGTTTATGTCATCAACAGCTAAATGGGATCAGTCTTGCATACTGTTATCTGCCCAATTTACTTTGCGTATCTAAAGAATCTAAAAAGTGAGCTTATTTGTTTCTTACACATTTACACACTTGACCAGCAGTCACGTGTTCCAGTGTTTGCATAGCTTGTCACCTTGGTAAAGAGTCAGTGTAAAAACAAGCCAGTTAAATGCTTAAAGTTTCGTTCTTATTAAGGACTGTTAAAGTTGAAATGTTCTCTTACACCAAATCTGACAAATTTATAGTTGAAGTGTGGTAAACAGAAAAGTAGTTTATGAAAAAGTATAATAAGCTAATACCATACTGTTACCAACAATTCAGCAGAGTAAGATCTAAAAAAAGGTATCTTATGAAGAGCGGTTCTGTTTAGTATTGTGGATAATCACTGGTGGTTCTTCAAGGTGATCTTCATTATTCAGCAGTACATTTTAAGCAGAGCCACACTCTCATATTTACTTCCTGAGCAGTGAGCTTTTTTCTCTCATCTGAAAAGGCTTTTTATGAGGTTGACGGAGTAAACTGATGGAGTCCCTCCCTCTTGGCGTAATTGGGCATTCAAGCAGTTCACTGATACATTTTTTAGACATCATTGCTAATCTAATATACAGTATGTTGCCAGCAACTCAGATGTGCACTCATACATTCTCTATAGGCAATTTCCTGACAGAAATAAGCTATATGTTTTAGAGTCATATTGTTCAGACAAAACAAAACAACCATATTGTTGTGCAGAAGCATTTCAAAATGGAACTTTCAAGATTATTTTATATTACAAAAAAATAAAACAATTTTTATTTGTCGGTCAGTATGATCCAGTAAGATTTAGACAATCACTGCATGACGAGAAAAGATTAAAAGATCTAAAAGATTAGTTATGTGTGTGTGCAAACAAGTGAAATCAACAGCAAATTAACTGCGTCTGTGTGACTATACGCGTAGACACAATGAGCAATTAAAAAAAACAACCCTTTTACATGTTTAGCAGTTAACACATGAACAACTTGCAGTCAATCATAACCTAAATATGATTTCCATGTAAAATGTACTATACCAAAATATGAATTATAGTAACTTTTCGCCTTAACAGTCAAATTCTCCACACACTCAAGCTCTAAGGATCATAAATCTTATATTCTTTGATAATTTAAACCAGTAATGACTAATTCTGTCATCTGTCAGTTCATTTGTAAGCCAGTTCAAACAAGTTATGCACTGATATTCGGAGAAGTGAAAATAATTAATCCCCAAAGTGACTCAACCAGATCGTTGAATCAATGATTGCAATTGGATCAGTCCAAATTATGTTTTATTCAAGGCAAGGCAAGGCAAGTTTATTTATATAGCACATTTCGTACACAATGGTAATTCAAAGTGCTTTACATAAAAGAAAGTAAAATAGTAATGAAGAAAAATAATAACAAGAATAAAACAAGCAATTTTAAAACTTTTAAAATTATTAAAACTGTACTTATTTAAAATGAATTTAAAATAGTTAAAAAATGATTTTACATAAAATTAAATAAAAAAAAAAACAGTCAAAATATATATTGCAATCAGTTCGGACATTACACAGTGCTCATTCAATAAATGCACAGCTAAACAGATGAGTTTTAAGTCTAGATTTAAATGTGACTAATGTTTTCGCACATCTGATCTCTTCTGGAAGCTGATTCCAACTCTGGGCCGCATAGTAACTAAAGAAGGACTCCCCTTGTTTTGTGTGAACCCTTGGTATTTCTAACTGACTCGATCCTAATGATCTGAGTGCTCTGTTAGGTTTATATTCAGTGAGCATATCTGCAATATATTTCGGTCCTAGGTCATTTAGTGACTTATATACGAGTAAAAGTACTTTAAAATCAATCCTAAATGTAACTGGAAGCCAGTGAAAGGACCTGAGGACTGGTGTGATATGCTCAGATTTTCTGGTTCTAGTCAGAATCCTGGCAGCAGCGTTCTGGATGAGCTACAGCTGTCTAATGGTCTTTTTGGGAAGGCCGGTGAGGAGCCCATTACAATAGTTCAATTATTCAAGGCAATTCTTGAAACGGTTCCACTGGTTCATTGACCGGTCTTGATTTCTTTACTTCAACATAACAATTAATATCACTTGCTTTTTTCTAAAATGTAGTAGTGTGAAAGCTGCAACAGAACATTTTATGATTGATGTCATGCGATTCTTTTATTTGCAGTGAGATCCCTGAGGTTTCGCTGTGTCTTCCAGACAGTGACCGCATTGAATCTCAGACGTGTCCGGTCAAAATTGTGGAGAACCAAGCCGACAGCAACAGTCCTTTCAGGTCACACTCCTCTACTCAGCTCCACCATCAAGTATCGCAGGGCTCTGGCTATCATTCACCAAAATGCAAAAGATGCCCCTGCTGTGGCCACCAGCAGTCGAATCAAAGCAATGTCTGTCCAGGTCAAGCAGACTTTTCAGCGAGTCCTGTTAAGACTGTCCATGGCCGCAGTCCATCAAGCCTGCCTTCATGTCAAAATAAATCGCAGTGCCATTGGCTTCATGAATCTCATGAAGGCAGTGACCACAAGCCTGCACAGCGTCACATGGTGACAGTGAGGTCCGGACTCTTTTCTACTATAATGTCATTGCAATGGACGTACATCTAGTTGATTGTAAACATTTAAATCTGTTAATCACTATGTCTGTCTGCTCAGTAGGAATGATGGCTTGCATAGGATACCAAGGAGGTGGGATACTTTTGTAGCAAATTATGATAAAAGATGTATGTTTATAATAACATCACATGATTAAGATTAAGTTTGATTTTTACAGCTATTCCCAGGTCATAGTGGAGTACCCGATGACTGTGCTCATTTCATGTACGTTGGTTTTGTTTGCCTGTTCCCTCGCTGGGGTTTTGATTGGTCCTCTGCCAGACTTCTCAGACCCTTTGCTGGTGAGTATCTGCACCTCTGTAACATATGGAAGTAATAATGATTTTTACTGATTCATGGTAATGCAAGTACATTAGTAAATTCAAACAAAAGTAAATGGATCACATACTAAAAGTGACAAAAAATAAGTGGAAAAAAAAGTAATTGTATGATTAAGGAGATAAAGTAAAAAAAAAGATGGAGCCACGTGAGATAAAAAAAGTTACAGTTGTGTGAAAATCAGAATTGTGAGGTGTAAACTCAGTTCTGAGAAAAAGAGTTTTTTCTTTCTTTTTTGTGGCAGACACTTTTTTCCTGAAGTTGCTCCTAAGATTTTTTTACACAAACTAAAGCTAAAATTGTGAGGTTTTTTTTCTCTGAGGCAGAAATTGGCTTGTGTCTATAAATACATTTCTGAAGATAAACTTACCATCAGTGTCCTTTCATCATTAGAATTATACATTTGCCTCTCAAATGACTTATATTCATATTTATAATGACTTCAAAGTGTTTCTACTTTCCATTCACATGTCTTTGACCTCCCAGGGATTTGAACCTCGTGGAACAGACATAAGTATCCGGCTAGCAACGTGGATGAGGTTACAGCAAAACACTGGACCTGGAAAATCACTGTCCCCCTTTCCATGGCAACTCACAGAGAGAATCTCAGGGTATTTCTTCGTCATCATATGATACTAAAATACTTTTAATATAATTTACCACTGACCATTTATCTAATTCAGACTGTTGCTTTTATTACTAAAGGATTGTATGCTATGTTTGTATTGAAAAAATCATGTTTGTCTTACAGAGAGAAGACATTTCGATCTGAACCCCAATCTAGAGAACGTTCACGGAGAATGTTACACAGAGATTACACTGAGCACAACTTTTTTTGTAACGCACCAGGTGAGATTTTACTCCCGTTATCAGGTATTTCCAAATCTAATAAATCAGTAATGTTTTCTATCACCCAATCTGTGGTTCTGCAGGAGAGCGCTATGCTCAGCTGGTCTTCCGCTCTGGAAACTCTGCCAGTCTCTGGAGTCTAAAGGCAATTTACTCCATGTGTGAAATGGAACAGGCACAGGTAAACCAAGGATATATTTTCCTAAAAGGGCATAATATTCTTAAGAAGTTGTTAAATGCAGTGTGGTGGATATATGATATGATGAATCTATTCATTGTGTGTTAATAATCAGATTCAGATATTAGAGAATTCAGTGTGATCTCATTAGTAAGCATACTGTAGTTATCTGCACATAAAGTTTGGTTTGGCACACATACTATTTGTCTGCATTGAAAAACACACTAGAACATCATTAATGCACTGACAGCATCTAAAACACCTCTAAAAGCATTTTGCGTAAGAACAACTTTGAGACGTACATAAATAATCTATAAAAAAAAATTCTAATATAAATATAAAAGATTTGTAAAGTTTATTTTTTTATTGGTCCTGTAGATTTTAGATGCAGTCAGTACTTTTCAGCAACTACATGCAAACTGAATGTATGAATACTAATGAGATGAAAAAGCATGATAACTTAAAGCAATACACCTTTTTACATTTGTGATATTTTTGCTGAGAAATTAAAGTAATTTATTATTATTCATTTTAGATCCATTCCGGGACCCAGTTTGCTCAACTTTGCCAGGTCAGATCAGAGTTATCCAGCTCCATGGTGAAGAATGAGTGCTGCCCAAGTTGGTCTTTGGGGAATTACTTGGCTGTTCTTAACAACGTTTCCTCCTGCTTTAGTCTGACAGCACAGCAGGTTTCCGAAAGCCTTGGTCTGCTCAGATTCTGTGCCCCTTACTATCATGATGGAAGACTGGTTGCATCATGTTCTGAGAGGAGTAAATTTGGTCGCTGTGCATCCGTTCCAGAACGCTGTAAACTGTCAAGCATCTTCCAGATTCTCCATTACCTTGTGGACAAAGACTTTCTGGGGCCACAGACTGTTGAATACAAGGTCCCATCCCTAAAATATAGCACTGTATTTCTTCCAGTAGAAAAAGGAGATCCACTTATGAAAATTTATTTGGACTATTTAGAGGGTCACGACCTTACATACAATAACACCACCATAACAGGAATGGATTTGGGAATTAAACAAAAACTTTTCAAGTATTATTTGGCACGGGACTCTGTCTATCCCATTCTTGCATCTCTTGCACTTTTGTTCACAATGGGACTATATCTCAAATCACTATTTATTGCAGCAATGTCACTGGTTGCTGTCATATTATCAATTTCCACCTCATATTTTTTCTACAAAGTTGCATTTCGCTTGACATTTTTTCCACTCCTCAATCTTGCATCAGTCCTTGTGCTTTTGGGAAGCTGTCTAAATCAAGCCCTGACTTTTGTTGATTTCTGGAAACTACAGCTAAGCCACAACCCTCCAGCTGTCCCTGAGAAGAGAATGAACCGGGTTTTACAGGAAATAGGATACTTGATATTAGTGTCAGGTCTGACGTCTAGCATTACATTTTACTCAGGCTACATAAGCAGCATCACCGCTGTGAGATGTTATGCTGTATATCTTGGCAGTGCCTCATTAATCAACACATTATTTGCTCTTGTTTGGCTTCCGTGCACCCTCATTTTGCAAGAACGCTATGCTGTGCTGTCTTCAAACCCTGTCGTGAAGGTAGCTTGGAAGCCTTGCTGCTCCAAAAATACGGGTGGATTCTGGGAGACAAGTTCAAGAAAGCGCTGTCTGTTTACTTTGAGACAGAAGCTTCGGACATTAGGGCGAGGGTTTTCGGACACATCAAACCTGCTTTTTTTAAAGATCCTGCCTTGTGGAGTTGTGAAATTCCGATACATATGGATCGGTTGGTTTGCAGTCCTTGCCGTCGGTGGAACGTACATATCATGCGTAGACCCTGGCATGAAACTGCCAACTTCAGACAGCAGAACAACTCAGCTATTCCGCTCCAGCCATCCCTTTGAGAGGTACGATGCTGAATATCGCCACCAGTTCATGTTTGAGCGAATGAAACAGGGTGAAGATGAACCCATGACACTAACTCTAATTTGGGGCGTAATTCCATCAGATGACGGTGACCACTTCGATCCAAAAAGTAATGGATCTTTAGATCTTGATCCAGGGTTCAATATAAGCAGTCCCCAAGCCCAACTGTGGTTGCGGGATCTGTGTGGAAAAATTCAAAACCAGACCTTCTATTCTCCATTATCAGCTGACCAAGAAACAGCAGAAGACAATGTGTGTTTTGTGGAACAATTGATTCACTGGGTTTCTATACGTCGCTGTTCTGAAACGGAGGATGCGTTTAGCTTCTGCTGCAATAATATTCCCTTTCCTTACCCACCAAGTGTTTTCGAGCAGTGCCTTAGCATGATGGTAGCAGAGCAGCATGCAGAGGGACACCCACCCAGTGCCGGAGGCCTGAGGTTTGATTTGGACGGTCGAATCACTGCCCTTATTGTAATATTCAAGACTGTACAACTTTACAGCTTCGACTTCAGCAGAATGTCTCTGTTCTACCAAGAGATCTTATCATGGTTTAATGGGGAAATGTCCAAGGCTCCAGTAGGACTGCAGAAAGGATGGTTTGTAAGCCAACTAGGCTTATATGACCTCCAGCATTGCTTGAGCTCAGAGACATTGGAGGTGGCAGGCTTTTCAGTAGCACTTACATTTGCACTGCTCTTACTAACAACATGGAATATTCCATTAAGTGTATTTGTGTCCCTTGCAGTGGGAGGAAGTGTGTTTGCTACTGTTGGCCTCCTTGTGCTTTTAGAATGGCAGTTAAATGGTGTGGAAGCACTCTTAATTTCAGTAGCTGCAGGTCTCTCTGTTGACTTTGTGGCCAATTATTGCATTTCATACAGCCTGGCCCCACACAATGACAGACTGGGCAGGGTTGCACATTCCCTGAAGAGAATGGGTTGCCCTGTAGCTATAGGTGCTGGGGCATATTTCTGTGTGGGCATTATTATGTTACCTGCAACTGCATTGCTTTTCAGAAAACTTGGGATCTTCCTCCTAATTGTGAAGTGTCTTGCATGTGGTTTCGCTACTTTCTTCTTCCAGTCGTTGTGCTGCTTCTTTGGACCCCAGAAGAACTGTGGGAGAATAACCCTACCCTGTGTTACAAAGCAAGCCACTGAAAATATACTGTCGTCCTGTTCGGCTACAGAACCCGGGACCACCAATCCCGCAGCTAATGGGGCATTCAGCTGTGGCACAGGTTCTCTGGTTCGAAAAGCTTTTAATAAAGAAAGCGAAGGCTTTCTTTGTCCCAATCAGCAACACCATAAAAGGCGGCAAGCAGTCGGTGGAAGGGAGCTGGAACAGTACGAACTGCAGCCACTTGCTTGCCAGTTGAGCGACAGCTTCGAGAATAGCACTTGCACCAGCAAGCTGTCCAACAGGCCTTCTGTCCTTTCTGATGACATTCAGTTTTGTGGCCTTAGTCCAAGGCAAGACTATGATCGAGTCAGCATTGAGGATGAAAGCGCAGAAATGCGTAGCAGGCACCTTAAGGGTTGCAACCCACCTCCAGCGCTCCAGACCTCATCCCCATACAAAGAGAACATGTTGCATCCTGTGGTTGCTCCTCCACAAGATGGATCTAAAGAGAAGGTTTTGTGCAAGAAATGCCGCGGCCATTCGAGCGGTGGGCTCAAACTTTGGAATGTGTCTTTATCGTCTTCCTCTAGCATGGAAGAAATCATGATCACCCAGACTACAGATACTGTCAATGAAAGGTCACTCTCAGTGGATGAAGCCACTAGCTGTCATCTACACAAACGGCTTTTGTCTTGTCAGTCTCATAGCTCCATGGAGGGACTTGTAGACTCCAATGAGACCTGCTTAAGTGAGGTAGAACCTGCTATCTTAGTCTCTGAAGCTGTAAAGTTTGAGGAAGAGTTACAACCTGGCCACCTTAATGGCAAGAGGGACACTTTACATCTGTCCTTGATGGAGACTGTATATGACCTTGCTTCCCCGGCGTCCAGTAGGGTAAGGACAACCCAAAGTGAGGTGCCAGTGATACTGCCCAACAGCAAACCTGATATGCCCGATGTTTGGATAAAAAGGGAGGGAAAAGCTGAAGGTGGCAGCTAATCAATATTGACGACAACACTGAGCAAATCTAAACAACCGCAGCATGGCCAGTACTTTATATGGTGGGCTTAACTTTTGTACTCAGCCGCATATTATTACGTTTTTCAATCTGTCTGAAAATGCATACCAGATAACAAAGACTAGTTAATTTTTTGGAAGTACACACAGTGCTTATACATTTTTTTAAGAGGACAGATTTTTTTTTTAGCATGATTCCTTGCATGTCATGTAAATGTACACTGAATGTGCACTCACAATAGCCTTTGAAAAAGCTTTTCTTCAGGGGCCTTGAACTGCAAACTTACCAACACTTAAAGAACAATTGTGCCTGATCTTTTAAACAACCGATCCATGAGCTTTTTAAACTCCATAATTTTAATTGTTTTTACATTAATTTTGCAAAGATCACAATCAATATAAATTTACTGTTTTTTTTCCCCTCCAAATTCTTTTCAATTATTATACACTAGAAAAGCACTGAAATAACCCACTACAGCAATTTTACACTTACCTTATGCCAGGAACACTTGGCATAGATGTGCTTGCTACTGTTGCTATAACCGTTTTATTCATGAATACATTTTATTGCCTGTTATGATATAATACATTTTTAAACCTGAACTTTTCATAAAAGCTGTAAGAAAAACATTTTGTTATTGCCAGAGCCATAGAAGTACCTCTTTTAAAAAAGACAATGACTGCCCATCAGAATATAGGCCAATTACAACGTTCTTTAGTCAGAATGCTTCAGTGTGTGGACATGTTTCACTAATATCCCTGATTTATGAAAAACTGCAATATATTTGAACCCTACACAAGACTTTGAGTGTTAAATCAATGTTCAGTATGTATTTGAAAGATACACATAGTTTAGAATGCAAAAGTTTGTATGTGAAAAGTAGTGTTTTTTGTGAACAAAGATGTCAATCCTTTATGAAACTGGAATCTTAGCAAATGTTAGTTATACTGCAAAATGATGTATTTCTAGAAAGAACGTCCTTCTTTTTATACCCAGATTAATTTAACATTACTTCATTAAGGCCAGCAGATGTGTTCTCGACATTGTCAAAGCATCTTAAAATACAAAGTGCCAAAATGTAATAATGATTTGTGCCAAAAGTTTTTTTTTTGTTTTTCCTGAAATTATGCAGCTGTATTATAAAACCTGCTGGTGTGGAACTACTGTTGTTGATAGCCTCTGCGTAAAGTCAGATTTGAAGTTGTCTGAAGATAAACTATGATCGTAGTTCATTAAAAATAAAAATATTTTTAATTGAGATTACACTGCCATGACTTTCTTTGGTGGTTTTGAGTTCAAAGGCAGGTTGAAACTGGACAACATAAGAAAATAAAAAAATCTCAGCTTCAATTCTATGCATAACACGATATTTTGCATTACATGTTTTAATTAAAATTACTCTCACCTGCTATTACTGAAGGGGCAGAAGAAAATTATATTAAATAACATGCTTTATTTTCATTCCCACAAAAAGAAAAAAGAAAAGCTCTTATCGCTGTACGCTCATGTCAGATGGGATGTTGTCCTTCTTAAATATAAATAAATTGATGAAATGGAAATGTAACTGACTAATAAATCCACGAATCCTAAATGAAATGTAAAAAGTAGTTTTGAATTGAGTCAGAATATATTCAGTAATCAAAGGGATTAAAAAAAAAACAATCTTTGTAAACACGCTGATATATAAGGTAACAAAAGATGCATGAATACATCTGATTTTATTTTAGTCCTGAAGCCAGTCTTCTTTGGCCCATTCAGGCATTTGTGTAGTGTATTCAAAGTCAGGTCCTTTGTATCGTAATGCATGTAGGTACATAATCAAATCCTTCTTCGTTGGGTCAGGTCGCACTATTTTACACTCACCACATAAATGATCTCTCACAAAAGCATTTGATTTTGCAGTTCTGAAGGCTTCATCTGATACTGAATCCTTTTCTCTATGAGCACTATCCATCTTGTCCGCAGTCTCGGCTTCAGATTGGCTCTTGTGAAATTCTTGACTACCTTCTGCCTTTCCTTCCTCCTCTGTTAGTTTACATGAACTGTCATCACACACAACACCACTGGATGCAGGTGCAATTATTTGATCATTGTGTTCTTGAGCACCATCACTACATTCTGTCTCCGGCCCTTGCTTTCCTATGACTTCTTCATCAGGCAAATCCAACAAGTGCAGACTCTCCTTTGAACTATGGTCTTTTATAAGAGCTTCTAGAAGCTCTTCATTACTCATACCCACTAGCCCTCCTTTGGCTCTGTTTGGACCCCATGCAGAAGACCCATAGATGGGATCGTTGAGGATGGGAAAGCCAAGAAACTGAAGATGAACACGAATTTGGTGAGTACGTCCTGTGAGAGGCAGACAGCGGACCACACTAGAGTGCCCATTATAGCTCAGTCTCTGGAAAACTGTGCGGGATTCTTTGCCTTTCGGATCCACCCTACAGAAGCCCACGCGGAAGGACACTACCAGGATGGGTTCTTCACACACCACCTCAATCTCTGGAAACTCCCCTTCCACACGACACACATACTCCTTCTCTAACTGTGAAAAAAAGAAAAGGAAGTATAGTTTAAATCTGCATGAAATGAAAATTCACCTCATCTATTTTTATAAATGCATGTTATAGACCTTTGCCTGACAATTCCAGACTTTTAGAGATTGCATAAACTAATTACTAACTAATATTTTAGTAAGGAGACCTGCATACGACATGCAAGAATTGTTTTTATTAATATTAATAAAAAAGGTTTAACAAAACATGGCCATAAATTATGTTTTGGGAGCAGATTCTTAATTTGTGGTGACAATATCCAATTTTTCTTCCATTTATTTCATTCAAGTTTAAAAATGTAGTTTCATGTAACATCAAAATAATACATTAATTATTAACTTTTCAAATATACACACAGATAAAATTTTTATTCATGTAAAGAATGATATACAATTGTAACAAAACACATTAACAACTAATATTCAAATATTCAATATCTACAATTTCAACCAACTGTGACTGACAGAATGCAAAATTTTTAAGACCTAATACCAAATATGCCATTCAGAAATGTTGTCCTACCTGTCTCTCACGAACCATCGCACCCAGTTTTTTGGAGACCTCAAGTGTACGAGCAAACAGCAGCACACCTGAAGTGAGGCGGTCCAGTCGATGTACTGTGTGGAGGCCACTAAGGCCCTTCTCCTTTCCCAGAATGAAAATGACAGTGTTGTGACGGTAGCGGCCACAGGGATGCACAGGAAGTGAGGCGGGTTTATCCACCACCACAACCTCCCCATCATCCACCAGAACCTCCAAGGGCTCCCCACTCACAGGGGGCTCATGACGGTGCACTGTGTTCCTCATAAAGTCATTATTCTAGAGAAACAAAAGAGGTACAAAACAATTAAAAAAAACCTGCACATATAAAGAGACATGTTGCCACGTGATCTCTTACCTTCAGTATTATATTCAGGTCATCCACAGGTGTTTCATTCAATTTAATACGCCCCTCTTTGACAGCCTTTCTGTAGTAATCCAGAGACTCCGCCCGGAATTCACTATTAAAAACCTCTAGTAATGTTTTACCAATCCAGCGTCCCTTACAGTAAGTCGTAAAATCAAAATAATAAGGATACACTTTGCGAAGACCGCTATCAAAATAGTAGGAGGTTTCGGCAAAATGTTCTTGGCTGAAACTCACGCCAGGGTTGCGTTTCTGCGGCGGAGGCACGTACCGCTCACCGGCACGCAGCTGTTTCCCGCTCCTCTTCTGCTTCTTACGGCTGCCTTGTTTTGATGCCTCATCCGTCTCCTCGTTTTTACGTTTACCGCGATTTGTTCTATCAGTGCTGTCCGTATCACAGCTGTCTTCTTCAGCGGTGGCTTCTTTATTCTCCATAACGTGTACTTTAGTATAGAACTGATGTTTTGCAAAGTCAAGACTTGATTTAGCGCTGTCCGTAGCGTTCCCAGAGTTTTAACACTCACGTTTTTATTCCGATACAAGTGTCTCAGATTATTATTGTTTTCTATTTTTTTTCCAAAGCAAAGTAATGCATTTAAACCTGCTAAGTTACCTTCCCTTTCGCACACGTGAGCATGCCATCCAGCGACTCAAAGACAGAATTATTTCCGTCTTGGTTTGATGACATCATGTGACGTCATTTGTTTACGAATTATTTGTGGTGTAAAAATTTGTATCTACTTTAAATCTACTCTTTCGTAGGCCTAAAAAAGTATTATATAAATATTTGTATTTATACATATTTTTGTTTCTTCCTTTTTTTGTATGAACTCTTATTTTGTTTTTATTATTATTTTCATGAGCACATTTTACGATTTTTTTAAATATATGTAAATCAATTAACAGCTATTGTTTAAGACATATATAAACTTTACACAAGTGAATTAATCTTTACCTTCCTTTTTTGGGGGGCAAAAGGTGGTCATATTTTTCCTAATGACACTGGCCATTAATCTCATATCTCTTCACAAGGTATATGTTCATTTACTTTTATGTTTTCTTCTTCTTTTAATGCAGTTCTATGTATTCTTACACTTCTTGGCAAAGATAAAAAATAGTTGATGGTAGTTCATAAATCATAGTATACTGAACTTTATTAATCTGAGAAAAAAACAAGGCGTTATATTATGTTTACATTTAATTGTGTACATTTAACAAGTAGATTCATTAAAATCAAATTTAAAATCACACAATTGATTAGACAACAGCAACTTATTTTTATATTGCACAGATTACAAAAGAAAGAGAATAAGCTTTTATTTTAACTCATTTTTAATTTCAACCGCTAAAAGTATTTTTGTTTCCAATTTATTTAAGCCTTGGCATTAGCTTAGTAATGTCACATCAATATAATTCATCAAAAGTTAGCATGGTAGCAGTTACATTTCCACATATAACTGTACTCTATTGTGGTTGCTTCTTGCTGTATAGTATGTTAAAGCATAGCACGCCCTCTTATGAAGCATTCAGAGTTTACAAGCCTTAGATATGGAAGTTCTTGCTTACACAGTTTAAGTGAAGAGACACCTCAGTCCTCTAACAGTTACTTCATTTGAACTTCAGTTTTAAGTCAAGAATCAGAATGATCTAGAAGAGTATGTTGCTAGGCAGCAGATGGAGATGGGATGAGCGCAGTCCCTCAGCCCTAAGGGCTTTCTGAACCACAGCACCAGCGCCATCTCCTGCAGGGGCATCTATACTGCAATCACAGCCCATCACTGGGAAGAGAAACAAATCAACAGCCACACAGATGTGATGAGCTACAGTACAATATAAATCACTCTATTCTGCTTCATCTTATAAGGACTGGATGCATACCTTGGCCACTGGTGGTGTTTGTCTGTCAGTGGGACGTAAATCACACCCATCAGTGCTTTCCTGAGGAAAGTACTATCGCTTTGACGGTCATACTGCTCCAGAACTTGGTTTCCACCCTCTGGGCCCACAGGCATAATAAGTCTCCCACCTGGTTTCAACTGTTCCAGGAGCTGTTGATGCATATGTTTAAATAAGACTACTGCAGGCTACGTGAACAACAATTAAGTCTAATTCATTATGTGCATACAGCTTTAGGGAGTGTAGGAGAAGCTGCTCCAACATGAATAGCATCATAGGGGGCTTCATCAGGATAACCCAACCGTCCATCACCCACTATGAGGCAAAAAAATAAATAAAAGCATTTTACCAAAACAAGTTTTTTTAAAGCATTCTTGAAATGTCACTAGCAATGACATAAACACGACCATTGAGAATGTTTGTGCTTCAACATACAAGAAAGCATATTATTTGAATCCCTCACCCACTAATTTAATTAGTCCAGAGGCAAGCAATTTTGGATCATCCGCCTGGACATTTCTCACAGAGGCTTGCACCAGCTCATCTATGTGGTCAATTCCCACTACTTTTCCAGAGGGTCTTACCTGTATAATAAACATAGCAAAATATAATGTAAAACAGCAATCTTTATATCTAATTCAATCAAATAATTATGTAAAATAATTTAAAAAATGCAAAAAATATGATAAAAGATGTTTCAGAATTTATAGTATATAATTTTGTTATATAGATTTGTGTAATGATTGTTCATGTTGGTGTAGAATTTTATTTTCTTATAATTATTTTCAACATGACATATATATTCATATTGCAAATAATTAGAAGAAAATATAATGCAAGTTTTTTTTTTAGTTTATCTTGTACTTTCATCCCAAGCACTGATGAATTGGGTGTGCCAGGCATTATATTTCTTAATGAAAAAATGTCAAGAAAAAAAAAACATTCAAACACAAAAATATTATATATTAAAAACTTGCATGACATCCTGAAAAAAATAGCACTCACCATTCTGGCAAAGCATGCAGTGAGATATCCACTTCCTGAACCCACATCCAAGGCTGAAGCTCCTTCTGTTAACTTGTCACTGAGGACCTCCAGAGCATGTGCATGCTACATTTCATGTCATTCATTATTGCATATTAAATATAACAGTAACAACTATTTTAGAAGTGTTTGCCAGACCTACCATATGAGGGGCACTGATTGTAGCCTTGTATCCTTTGTAAAAAAAAAAAAACAAAAAAAAATAAATAAACCAGTGTGAGTGAAAACCGGCACTGCATTTTTCTTTCTAGCTTGCTTCACAAATTCAAACCAATATAATATGCCTGCTGATTTATAAAAGTCACCTATGGACTGTGGAGAGTCAGCATAAGGGTGGTCTCTGGAATAAATCCCTCTATCAGTGGCAAGCATGGCATTAAACACTCTGTCACTGCGAATAACTTCATGATCTGTCACAGAAGGAAAACATTAAGCTATTTACTGTCCATTAAATAACATTTGTGTATTGAGATGTACAATAACATCTAATCTTTGTTTTTATATCATTATCTCTTTACTAACCTCTTAAGTGAGTGATGAGTTCTATATGTGTTTTGCCACTAGAGATCCATGCCATGGTTCTGGAAAGCAGCAAACCCATAGGGCATTGCTTAACAAGCACTGTCTGCAGCAAATGATGTTTGGATTTCAACAACTCCCAAGTTCGGACAGTCTGTAAACTCACTCTGACGTACAGAGACTTATCCTGCTGAAAAAGATTACCAACTTAAACCACTTACACTTTGTCAAGTCAAGCTGGTCTTCAAAGTTCCTAAAACCCCTTCAAATCCAACTAGCCTTAACAAGCTGGGAGACTAACTAAAAGCAGCAAACCTAAGCTGGTTTAAGATGTTTCTTCCCCCCAACAGATGTAAAAACGTATATGCATTTAATTTTGTGTAGACTAATCAAAACCAAAAAAAAAAGTAAGTGAATTTGTGATGCATGCAATATCGTTTGTTCATTAATTTTAATAGCTTTGATATGGATCTAACGTTACCTGTCTGTCTTTGGACCTCAGAGCACTGATGCATCCAAAATGCGTCCTTGATTGCAGGTCAACAAGCGTGAAAATCTGACCTGACCTTAATTTCGTACGCCGGACATCAAGTACACAATAAAAAACTAAAAGTATTATTATATTCGCAACAAAACTGGGCTTTAAAAATGTTGTACGCAGTTTAACGGACTACCAAAACTATCACTGAGCTATAGCGTCTCCATTACATGTTAGCTTACGATTGTTTTAAAATGGTAACAGAGACTAAATAGGTGTATATAAATGACAAGTACATAACTATCAAAACAAAACAAAAGTCTTACTCGTTAATTTCTACCCGATGTCAACGTGTTGAAGAGGTAAGCGGAAGTAGCGTTTCCAAACACATCTTTACGACCAATCACATTCACGGAGTTATTGACGGACAGGTGTAACGGCCAATCAAAATCGGCGGGTAAATCCTTCAGTTACTTGCTGCTCAGCACAGCAGCAGCGAAGGCAAAGCAAGAGATAAGGATGGTTCTTAAATGCTAATGCTTGCATGTTTTTCTCCTTTAAATATATCTTTTTAGGTCTGAGGTGCATTGAGACCATTGTACTTTAAGGTAAGCACCACTTTGTTAATTTTATGACTGATAATTTTCTATGCTCCATTATATGGGTTTGCTTGAGACCTAGTAACGTAATGTCAACAATCTTTTGATACATTGTTATGTAAACAACGGTCGCTGTTCATACTTAGTCATTTTTCCTTTATCGAAAACTGACAGGCATGTCTTTTAATTTTTAAACCATTAATGTTGATATCCATTGTGTTTACAACACGCATGTCGCTGCAGATTGTTTATAACTGATACTTCATTCAAATGTGCTTTAATCGCTAGAAACGTGATGATTGACGACTTCGAAACCCATGCGGTCCGATCTAGTGGAGATCTGTGGACTGAGATCTGCTCCAGTCTGCCAGAGCCTCAGGAACAGGATGTGGGACTATTTACAGACTCATTTGAGCCTTCCTCTCCAGGAAACCCTCAGACAAACTCTCCCAGAGCTTCTTTCAGCCCATGGGAACCAATGGCTGACTCTGAGGTTTACATTGCCAGTTTAGGTAAATTACAGGAAATTCCATTTATTTAATTCGGCCTGTTGATCTGGTTTCTAAGAGCATATTATTTTGCTACAGAAAATCGATTAAAGAGGATCAAGGGACAGTCGAATGACATAACATCAAGGGAAATGCTCCGTTCCTTGTCACAGGCTAAAAAGGAATGCTGGGATAGATTCCTTCATGATGCCCAAACCTCAGAACTGTTCCAGGAAGGGAGCTTCGATCAGAGGTACTGTACGGAGGAGCTCTGTTGCTCTCAGGCATCTTGAACAATTACTTTTGCAGATGGGATGAATGTCTACACATATTATAACACTTCAACTTTTAATAAATGCTGTTCTTTTGAACTTTCTATTCATCCAAGAATCCTGAAAAAAAATTATAACTACTTCCATAAAATATTAAGCAGCACAATGGTTTTCCACATTGATAATAATAAATGTTTCTTGAGCAGCAAATCAGCATTTAAGGATGCTTTCTAAATGATCATGTGACACTCAAGACCGAAGTAATGGCTGAAAATTCAGCTTTGCCATCACAGCAATAAATTACATTTTTAAATATACTCAAATAGTAAACTGTTACTGTAAATTGTAATAATATTTCAAAATGTGAATGTGAATATGAATATGAATATGAATCTTTCTACTCTGAAAATGCTGACACTTTTTTTAGGACCATTCTGCCCACACACCAGACTGTCTTAGCATATATATTTTCTACAATTTCTCACTAGAATGATCTACTTCAGATTACACAATAACATGTCAGAGGAAGGTCAGGACTCTGAATTTGGCCAATCTAAAATACTTAATTTATTCTTCTTGGACCACGCTGTTGTTGTCTTACTCTTGGATTGCTTCTGCCAACATCACCCATGGCAAGTATGCTAACACCTTCTTACCTAGATAAGAAGCCCACTCTGGTGCAGGTAGGGAATGGTGATGATACAGCTGTAATTGGTCCTGAGGTCCTCTGAAGATGCAAAATTTTAATTAGAAATATTATTATCGTAAAGATATTTTTTCCATGAATGACCTTGATTAGGCTATTATTCAGAAATCCAGATGATTTCAGAAGATTATTTTTTCTCTTTGCTGATGAAATAAAAAAAAAAAACATTCATTTCTATGGTCATTTAGCTCTTGGGTTTGCGTGTAATTATTCAGTCTTGTGTATCCTGCAGTGCTCTGGAGCAGTTCAAGCGCTGGCTGTCTCCTGCAAGGGTGGCCATCAATGCAGAAGAGCTGGAGTACCTTCTCTTACGCACACAGAACAGCGAGGCTCCTGCCAGCTCAACCCAAACTGACAAGCCAAGTGAGGAGCATGAGTGCCCAAACCCAGAGAAATAACCTTATCACAGCAATAACCTGTTTGCTGTGCTGACCAGCAGTGCTAGGGGAATTAAGAGTATATGGGGTCTTGTTGTGGACCGCAACTAAATATTTTGATCTATTAAAAGGATTAGTTCACTTCCAGTATAAAAAATTCCTGATAATTTACTCCCCTCCCATGTCATCCAAGATGTTTATTTCTTTCTGGTTTAGTCACAAAGAAATTAAAGTTTTTGAGGAAAACATTCCAGGATTTTTCTCCATAAAATGGACTTCAATGGTGGCCGACGGGCTGAAGATCTAAATTGCAGTTTCAGTGCAGCTTCAAAGGGCTCTACATGATCCCAGCCAAGGAATAGGGCTATTATCTAGCAAAAAGATTAAGAAAATTAACAAAGTAATAATTTATACTTTGCACTTGCTTGACTTCACGCATTATGTAGTCACACTGGAAAAGTTACGTGTGTCGTAGGTGGTTGTACCAACCCAGTGTTTACAAAGCAAACATGCAAAAAAAGTCAAATGCTCTTTACAAAAAAAAAGGTAAAACAACAATGTCTTATGACTTCGAAGTTGGAGGAGAAAATGATAAGACCCTTATTCCTCAGCTGGGATCGTGTAGAGCTGTTTGAGACTGCAATTTAGACCTTAAGCCCGTCGGCCTCCATTGAAGTACATTTTATGGAAAAAAATACTGGAATGTTTTCCTCAAAAGCCTTTATTTCTTTGTGAGTGAAGAAACGGACATCTTCGATGACATGGCGGTGAGTAAATTATCAGGTTTTTTTTATTTATTCTGGAAGTGAAGTAATCCTTTAATGGGAACATTTGATACACATTTAAATCAAGGTTTCTTTGGTTGTGTTTGGTATGCCTCTCAATCTGGTTTCAACTCTTGATTCATTTTTGTATCCTCATATTTTCATAACTGAAAGAAATGTGAATAAAAAAAAAAGAAAGGAATTTTACTTGCCAAGTAGCATGCTCTGCAAAAGCAGAAATCTGATTTGTTAAGAGAAGTACAAGCATAATCTAAACCCAGTCCAAACTTGACTACATGTTATCATGGATAATTCAACATGTATTTTCAAATGAATTTAATTATTTACTATTGAATTTAAATTAATATTTTTTTTGCTACTTTCCTGTACTATTGTCATACACTAATTAAAACATATGTCATATATGTGAACATTCCTCTGAATTCAAACATGTAGGTCAGTGCAGTGGAAAAGATTACCACTAAATTAAACATTAGTAGAGAATGTTAAGTGTAATGTGCCTATTGTCTCTAAACATGTTAGTAACTACACTTTATTCTGAAAAGACAATAAAAGCTATGAAGGAGCCATAATGAGATTCTTGTGTGACCTTTGTAGTGATGCACGCTGATATTTTTGCCCAGCACTAACCAACAGATGTCACTATTGTTAAATATGAATGAAGCAGCACTCCAGGGTATTCCCGTCATTACACTGTTAAAGCATCATTGCTTTATTCTACAGGTCAATATGTTTATTATATATCAAATGATTCATATTATTCGAGTACATTTTTTATTTTATTATAACATGAGTGCTTTATTTACTTTGACGTTTTAGTATTCAGTTTCCAGGTTCTTCCTCAACATCCTAAGTTGTTGTGTACAATATATATTGATCAAGTTCAGTAGTTTTCCTTTCAGCCCGTGATACATATTAAGCTATAATAATTAATTAAGCATAGTATACTGAACCAGAAAAAAAGGTAATGTCTCGTTTATTAGGTGTCTCATTTATTTTGTAAGAGTGGTTCATTACTAATAGAAATAATATTTAAATAATACAAGAAATATGACTAATCGGAAAGAATGATGCAGTGCTCGATTTTTATTTGACATTGTTCTTAAATTAATGCGTTTGTTTTTATAATTAAATAATTTTTTGTTTTGTTAGTTTTTTATTGAATTGGATTGTTTTTATTTATTTAATTACATTTAATTCGTTTTAATTATCTGATTGCATTATCCATTTAGCCGAAGGGAAGGTCTGTGAAATGTTGGAACAATGCAAGTAGGCTGGTCGTTAAGGGTCCTCACACTGTGCGCATTGACGTGTCGAGGGAAATCTCCAGTCATCTGAGCGATCTGAGCGCTCAATATACACGACTTGCGAACGTTTTGAGGAGGACATTTACGTGGGTTGTATTTAATACCCAGTCTGGGAAGAGGTCTTACCTGTATCTTTAAAATAAGTGCTCTTGGATCATGCAGCATCCACTGAAGAAGTGATCAAAGGACTAAGGTGAGAAAAGGTTCTTTTATTTATTATTTATATATATATATATCAAAAACATCATCAAGAGTTTTTTTTTTCATCTAAACTCCTCATTTATTACCAGAAGATGCTAAGTCAGACTCAGGATAAGCTCTCATTATTGAACCAAATCCATCTTTTAGGTTTGTGGGGACTGGCTCCCCCATAACAACTGTTAAATGACCTCTCTAGAGCTAAGGAGAGAATGATCTGAGTAATGTAACTGCGGTCTTCTTCATTTAGACTTGAGCTGCTGTTCATACGGTCTGGTGGGAAGCAGTAGCATCTTGTTCAGAAAAGATCATATTGTAGGCTGTTTGACAGAAAGTAACAAACAGGATTTTCAGTCTCACAGTGTTCTCTGCATGTCCAGAGTGGCCATAACTGTCCATTAATAATGGAAATACACTTACATAAGTAGTATGAATGCATTAGGTGAACTAATCAGCACAGGCCATTTATCTTTTGTCCATTGTCTGACTGCTTATCAGATGCAGGAGCAATATGGCTGTTAACGGTGTGTGTGCACTTGGATGGGTTAAATGCAGAGCACAAATTTGGAGTATGGATCACCATACTTGGCCACACTTCACTTGTGTTTGTTTATTCAGATGTTTTATTAGAACTGTCCTATGCTTTATATTAATATTCCCAGTAAGGGGCATGTTGTCACAACTGAAACTGACATTAAATCACAATTGCTTTTCATGCAAATTGCTAAAAAATATATATTTTTTGTTATACTTTTCCTTATTCCATTCATCTTTTACAGTGAACACTGAACTACTGTACATTAAAGCACTGTAGCTTTCAGAAACTGAAGAAAGAGTGTTTTGCTATTGCTTGTAATCTTGCATTTATCATACTGTAGTCCTGACTAAGAATCATTTTAAGAGGTCATTTGTACATCTCTTCTCTTATGTGAGAGCAGAGAACACAGATTTGCTATGTTATCTTGTAGTATGTCCATTTAATCAGTTTGTATACCAGGTGTAGATTACTTTGCTCTTTATTTTAAGTCTTTCCTTTATATAGATTAGGAATGGCCTTTTTGATCCATGGACAAAAAGTACAAGACCTCTCCACTTTAAATCACACAAAAATAATGCGATTGGACATCCAATCTGGGCCGGTGTAGATCTGTGCTGATATCACCGAGGTCATTTAGAGCCAACAAAGTGCTGAATTTGTTTCAGGCAAAAATGTTCCAGCAATACATATCATTTTTTTTCATTTTTTAGCTACTAATAGCAACCAACAACCATTGACATTTTTATATTACTATTTTGTTAAATTTCCTATATATTTCTAATCATATTGCCAATATACAAATATACAACTAATATACAAAATTAATATTCATAATTTTTGAACAGTACAATATAATTGTTTCTTCTATTTACATGTCCCTTTTTTACAAACAGGTGTCAGTGTTTTATCTTCATACCATGATGGACATGTACTATCTCCATAACGAATCATGGAAAAACATGACTTTAGATGCATCTGCCTCTTCATTCAGTGGCCTGCATCTCCTGATTGACCTGAAGCCACTCTTCATCCCTTTGTATGCCATGCTCGTCCTGGTAGCGTGTTCTGGAAATCTCCTCCTCCTCATCTTCATCGGACTGAACAAGAAACTTCACAGCACTACAAACTTCCTCATTGGAAACCTGGCCCTGGTTGACTTGGTTATGTGCTTGTTCTGTGTTCCCCTGACTGTATTTTATGCCTTTGATGAGCGCGGATGGGTTTTTGGCCCGTTCATGTGTCATTTTGTTACTCTGATGCAGACCGCGACTGTGTTTGCTGCAGTTCTGTCATTAACCGCCATTGCGGTGGACCGATACGTGGTGGTCGCATACCCAATTCGGCGTCGCGGAGGTCGTTCTTTCTGCATGTGGTTGGTGGTCAGCATATGGCTCTGTGCATTAGCAATGTCCACCCCAACTGCTCTGCACACAGTCTACCTGGATCTTAGTGCAACAGGTCATGAAATGGTGGTTTGTGAGGAGTTCTGGCATGGGCAGGAGCTCAGTCGTCTAATATATTCATGTTTCTTCTTGCTCCTTTCTTATTTTTTTCCTCTAGCAGCTGTTTCCATATCCTACTGTGCAATCTCATGTCACCTGCAACACAGAGCTACGCCTCGGCTCATGGCCGCTACACCTTCCAACCAGGAAAAGTGGGGGCGCAAGAGGTCCAAGACATTTCGCCTCCTACTGGTGTCTGTCCTGTCATTCGCATTCACCTGGCTCCCCTTGCAGGTGGTCAACCTCATACGTGACTTGGACACCGACTTTGCCATACTGACCAAGAATCACGTCAATGTGATCCAGGTGTCGTGCCACTTGTTAGCCATGAGCTCAGCTTGCTACAACCCCTTCATTTATGCTTCTCTTCACAACAAGTTCCTGTCATATCTATGCCAGAACATATTTCAAAGAAGAAAACCTCATCATATTCAGAGTAGCCTCACAACCTCCAGCCGAATGCTCAGTTTGAATACTTCTAGCACTCTAGCTGACATTCCCATGGCCATTAGCAAGATTTCACAAGACTGAATCATTTCACAAAGCACACAAATATTGCTTTTTTATGTTGTAGAACTGAACCAACAAATTCTGTACCATAATCAACACTGATTTGTGAAACCAATGACTCTGTTCTTAAAGCTATATGTACTTCACTGAATGCGCTGTGCCAAAACTACTCATGTACCCTCAGGTCATGCTTGTGTCGATATGTAAACGTTTTGCCGGAATATTCCAAAGTGTTGCAAAAATATAGCCTCATCCATTTTGCCATGCTCTTTGTCAAATTTGTTTGCACAAACTTGTTTGACAGTATTTTTTTTGTGTAAATTAAGCATGTTCAAAATTGTTCAAAAATCTTGTTGGTCACACTTTAGTCTAGGGACCAATTCTCGCTATCAATTAACTATCACTGTTGCCTAAAACTCCTAATTCGCTCCTTATTAATAGATAGTAAGGTAGTTGTTAAGTTTAGGCATGTGGTGGATTAAGGAATCTAAAATATGGTAATGCTGAATAAGACATTAATATGTGCTTTGTAAGTACTACCCTGTTGAAAAAAAACAGCATATGCTGGTTAGGTATGTTTTGAAGCATAGCAGCTATTTTGAGTTGGTCCTGAGCAGGAGCTAGTTGCTTAGGACCAGCTTAAACCAGCGCACCAGCTTATAACCAGCTCAGGAACAAGTAAGGTCCAGATCAAACCAGCTGCCATGCTTCAAAACATGTTGTTTTTTTTCAGCAAGGTAATAACAGCCAATATTCTAGTAAAATGCTTGCTAATAAGCAACAAGTTAATAGTGAGAATTGGTCCTTAATGTGTTTGCCTGTTTTTCTCACTGTGAAAATGATGTTATGTCTAAAGTGATTGTATAAGGTTTTATTCTAGCTTTGAATACACACGGGTGGTATAAATGAAAAAAAGCTATTTTTCACTCATTTTGTTAATTTATTCATTTAGCAGCATTAAGAAAATGTATTATGTATGTCCATCTGTTTGATGATAAATACTGCACTCAAGTGTCCATTAGAGGTTTACTTAAAACATAAAACACTCTGTTATACAATGTAATACATCACATAATAAATTAATCACAATAAAGGTGTAGCAAGCACAGTATACATTCTAAAGTATCCTATTTGAGAATGCTCAGTGTTTAAATATTAAATATAAATACTGTTAACACTTTACAGTAAGGTTCCATTTGTTAACATTAGTTCATTGCATTAGTTAATATAAACTAACATAAAAAATACTTCTAAAGCATTTATTAAATCTTAATTAATGTTAATTTCAACATTTACAAATACATTACAAAATCAAAAGTTGCTGTTGTTATTTAATGTAGCGGGGCTAAAATGACATAAATCTTCGGAACACAGTTTAAGATATTTTAGATTTAGTCCGAGAGCGTTCTGTGCCTCCATTGAAACTGTGTGTACGGTCTACTGTCCATGTCCAGAAAGGTAAGAAAAACATCATCAAAGTAGTCCATGTGACATCAGAGGGTCAGTTAGAATTTGTTGAAGCATCGAAAATACATTTTGGTCCAAAATTAGCAAAAACTACGACTTTATTCAGCATTGTCTTCTCTTCCGTGTTTGTTCTAAGACAGTTCAAAACAAAGCAGTTTGTCATATCCGGTTCGCGAATGAATCATTCAGTTCACCAAATCGAACTGAATCGTTTGAAACGGTTCGCATCTCCAATACGCATTAATCCACAAATGCCTTAAGATGTTAACTTTTTTAATGTGGCTGACACTCCCTCTGAGTTCAAACAAACCAATATCCCGGAGTAATTCATTTACTCAAACAGTACACTGACTGAACTGCTGTGAAGAGAGAACTGAAGATGAACACCGAGCAGAGCCAGATAATGACTCGTTCACGAGTCAAGAAGCGTTTCTGTCAGACGCGTCCGATATGAGAACCGAGGAGCTGATGATACTGCGCATGTGTGATTCAGCGTGAAGCAAACCGACACACAGAGCGTCTGAACCGAACTGATTCTTTTGGTGATTGATTCTGAACTGATTCTGTGCTAATGTTATGAGCCCAGGTAAACCGAAGGCTTGCAGTCATCGCCAATGACGCCATTACGTCGAGCGCAAAAGAACCGGTGAACCGTTTTCTTCAACCAGTATATTGAATCGAACTGTCCGGAAGAACCGAACTTCCCATCACTACTGGTGATCCGACAACCGATGCAACTGGATCTTGACTCGAGAATGAGTCAATCTTTTGTTCGTTATCTGGCTCGGCTCGGTGTTCATCTTCAGTTCTCTCTTCACAGCAGTTCAGTCAGTGTACTGTTTGAGTAAATGAATTACTCCGGGATATTGGTTTGTTTGAACTCAGAGGGAATGTCAGCCACATTAAAAAAGTTAACAGCTTAAGTCATTTGTGGATAAATGCGTATTGGAGACGCGAACCGTTTAAAACGATTCAGTTCGATTTGGTGAACTGGTTCAAGAAGAACCGGTTAAATCGAATGATTTGTTCGCGAACCGGATATCACTAAACTTTAGTGCTGTGAACGCGCTCACAACAGACCCGGAAGAGAAGACAATGCTGAATAAAGTCGTAGTTTTTGCTATTTTTGGACCAAAATGTATTTTCGATGCTTCAAAAAATTCTAACTGACCCTCTGATGTCACATGTACTACGTTGATGATGTTTTTTTTTTTTACCTTTCTGGACATGGACAGTATACCGTACATAGATTTTCAATGGAGGGACAGAAAGCTCTCGGACTAAATCTAAAATAATAGTGTTAACTAATGGGACCTTATTTTAAAGAGCTACCAAAACATTGCATATAATAATTCTAAAAAAAAAAACAATTTTTTATAGGCAAGGTCTCTGTCTTTGTATTAGTAGTGTGGTATTTTCAGTTATTATTTCTGCAGGTTACATTAATTGTGAGAAGTTATGTATTTATTCAACGATTTATTCAAATAAACCATTTCAGAAATGAAACACCATTGTGTTGCTTTCAAGGCTCTGTGGTGACTCTGTGGAACTATTTGCATTGGTAGAGCAAAACAGACAAAAATAACAAAACTGGCAAAAATGCCTAAAATATAAGTTTGCTCAAAATGATCTTTTTCTTTATTGAGATGTAGTATAAAATGGCTAACACTTTTCACGAATATCAGGCTGCACACTGTCAAGAGACTGGAAGAGAAATGAGGCGAGAACTCAAATGCAGGATGAATGGGCTTAGTAAAATAATAAATAGGGAGACAAACTAGGAGGGTAACGAGGGAGATACAGGTGGAGTAACAGATTAACAAGAAGGGTGGGGTCAGACAACAGACAGGAGAGCACATGGCAACAACAAACAATAAGCCATGTGCTCAACAAAAAGTCACTGTGAACTCTGGTGGCCATCTAAGACACACCAGCCAATAACAGACATGCTTGTATGAGACTGCATTAAATGTATTTAAAATATATTTAAATATATAGAGATTTTTGTATATTTAATCTCCTCATATAATTTATTAAAAAATTCAGGTTACCCTTTTTTTTTCTTCTTCATTTTCTTCTGTTGTATCTTCATTTGGCTTTGGGTCTGCAGATGGTAAATGAGCCAAATACAAATTACCCAATAAACATCCTGAACTTAAAAGGATCATGGGGCACATTACTGTAACAAACAGTTAAATTTAAAAGCACAAATCATACACCAGACTTCATGAGCTCGCATAAACCACTTAGATTACGGTAAATTCTAATGAATGCAATTTAACTTCTTAAACTTAAACCAAAAGCAAGAGTAAACATATAATATTGTAACTCACCTTAGATTTATTGAGCATGGAGTTACACAAGTAGTCTAGTGAATGTGAGTGTATTTTGCGCTTTGTACACTGCAGAGTTTTTAGACATTATTACTCACCAGCTTCAAAGGAAAAGCACAAAACACTGTCAGGCCGCATAAAAGGCCACGGACTCTCTATTACTGTATTATGAAAGTGCTTTCATCTGCTGCACCTTCTGTTCATTTTTTTTGTTTTAGTCACTTGGCTGCTTTCATATAGTTATCCATAAGAAAACAGATGAAGCATAAGTGTTAGACTACTGATGGGTTTTCTAGTATCTAGTGGTTTTATTTTAATTTTCCTTTCAGTAGTCGGTTTAACTGTGCCCTCATAAATGTATTCATTTTGCAACCAAAAACAGCAGTAAAATACTGTGAATGGTTTCATTTGTGTTTACAGTATAGGAGGTAAATCCTGTTACTGCAACAGTCAGATAAATAATGGATTATAACAATATATAAATAATGGATTATAATGGATGTATAACAACAATAATAATGGATTTGAACAATCCTGTACAATAAGCATTTGAAGTCTGAAATCTTAATCACACATTCATTTTATACATTCAAGTCTTAAAAGTGCATTTACACTTTAGACTTTTCTCAAACTTTCTGATTGCTTTCTTATTCAGAATCCTATGAATGATTTTTTTTCTTTGTACTGGGTCAAGCAAACTACAGGAGTCTAAGGACTAATAAATGCCACACATTAACAAGATGAGAGATCATTCAGATTCCTTCTGCCAAGTACATACTTCAGCTTTGCCAAATCAGACAGCAATCAAGAGATAATTAAATCACTGTTAGACAGGTGTTTCATAACATATTCATTGCATTCATTCTCTAATAACACAAAAGTACATGGTCTCAATATTTGCATTTATCTTAAACAACTCTCAATCCCTCAACGTTTAAAAATGCATTGTAAAGCACTCAACATTACATATCTTAGAAACATTGCAAGCTACGTAACCTGTTACCTGTTTCTGATGCAGAAAAGCTAGTTCATGCATTCATGATCTCTAGACTGGACTATTATAATGCACTGGTAGGTGTCCAGCATCTTCAATAAACAAGCTACAGGTAGTCCAAAATCCAGCAGATAGGGTCCTAACCAGGACAATTAAATATGATCATATTACCCCTATTTTACAGTCTCTGCACTGGCTACCTATTAAGTTCTATATCAGATACAAAATACACAAAATACTGGACTTTTGGTACTACCTAGGATAGCAAAGTCCACTAAAGGAGGTAGAGTTTTTCGCATTTGGCTCCCAAACTCACACACTCTCTCTTTAAATCTAGATTAAAAACATCTCTTTGGCCAAGCATTCAAATAATTCACCTCATAATCTTGTACTGCAGTTATATCTGATCATATGCACATTATTATTCTTTAGCTTGGGTTAAACAAATTAATTTCATTTGGTTTGAACAGCAGCAACTATAATTATGTCTCTATTTTGTTTCTCTGTTTTGCGTAAGGATGTACACAAGCTTCAGTCTGGATCCAGAACACCTGATGCCACAGACCTCAGATGATGCCAACCCTGAAACAGCATACAGAACTACCACATTTTGCTATTAGTTTGCTATAATAATTGCTGTTAATAGTGTTCGTCGTCTGTTTGATTACGTCTTTAATTGATTTTTCCATATGTACATACCATATGTACATAAACTGAGTCACTACTGATAAGCTACTAGTAATTATTGTAGAAACTTAATTTTCTGTAAAGTTGCTTTAATTGAGTTGAACATAAAAGTACATACTGTACAAAGATTTATGCTCTATTAATGCCAAGTTCATTGATGAAAAATATAAAAAAATAAATCATAAAAATGGAAGCACACAACATTAATTTGACAAGCAGGTGCAAAAACAGCCACAGATGAAGAAATCACTCATGGACACCAAGCTATTAAATATTTTCCTTATAAAAATTAACTCTGGGATTTGATAATGTCTCTTGTTTTAAGGTATAGAAATAGATTTGTAATTATGATAAAGGATGTTTAAGACTTATTGATTTCAGTTCCATTTCATTGACCGTTTGCCCAGAGTTCCTAGTCATGCTGTCCAACTAGCGAGCAACACGGTGTTTTTTCACTTGACTGAAAGTTGCCTTAAAATGGAGTTTACTCACCCACATTGTTGTTTCAATCTCAGTGAACTTTAATCATCCATAAAAAAAACACTCATCTGTCTGTCTGTCTGTCCCTCTCTTTCTCTCCATCTATCGTACGTCTATCTACCTATCGTATATCTGTCTATCCGTCCGTCTGTCCATCCATCTATCATGGTGCTTTTAGTCATTCTTGGATCCTGGCAGCTGGTCACCATTAAATAAGAGCAGTGAAGAGAGCAGTATGAACATCTTCAATGTTTCACAAAAAAGACATGAGGGTGAGTAAATAATCACCCAAAAATCTCCTGTGTACGCTTCTGAAGAAATGCAAACCGAACTTATAGAATAGAACTTCTTATAGAATAGCACGTTTATGGATGAATATTCAAAAGGTAGTGTGGGCTGAATATTGAGTGCGGAGAAAAAAAAAATTCAAAGCTAATTACAAGAAAACAGAGGAGGTCCTTGTGGGCTTTTTGTGGAGCCTGGCGGGTTTAAAAGATGAAAAGTAAATTGGCATCTGACAAAGTGAAGAACAAGGCTCTCAACACAGATGCTCACCACCAAAGGGCATCAACTATGGTCCATCTAAAGTGCTCCCTCTCTTCACCTCCAAGTTTCCTCTCTCTTGATCTGCTGCAACGTGAATCAGGAGCTTGTCCTACACATACTAATACTAGGTCTTTTGCAGCATAAGCCATGCTACATTGCTAGTGTCAACATTGTGACTATATAGCGATCTGCACAGGTTTTATTTTAACAATAGTTGAAAGTGCAAAAGGGCTGAACTCCAAATCTTTTTATATTCCTTCTCTGAACTTCTGAATCATGGACTTGAAGTATATTTTCAATGCCCTGGATTTGACAGAACTGAGTAAAATTTAGATAATTGGATAAATAGTAATTGTAGTACATTCAAGCAATCAAAGATTCATGGATGCCAACTTTGCCTTAATCAGTGCAAGCTAAAACAGCTATTTGCTTGTTTGTTCATGCAAAAAATAAATAAATAAATAAATAAAAAGATCAAATAAAATAAAAACATTAAACTACTGCTATGGTTTATTAATTTTAGAGGGTTTGCAACTGAAGCTCAGTGTAACATCGTTGTTGGCGAATCAGTTTTCTTGCTGTTAAATAGGCCTTCAAACATATTGGAGGCAATATATAATGTAAATTGAATCCATACATAAAAACAAAAATGAATGATAAACAGAGCCCGTCTTTTTCGTATATTTATCTATGACAAACACACATTCAGTCACTACCGGAGCATGATCACATGAGCACTACCGTCTTCTTTCCTATTGGCTGTTGCTCCCGAAAGTTGCTCTTCATTTGCATTAAGTTGAAGGATTCTAAACTTTGTTGCAGCGCTGGACATGCCCCATCCAGTCACCAATGGTTGCTTGCGTCGCCAGAAACTGCCAGCTCACCAATTAAATGAATGGGATCATAACACTTTGTCAATGCATGTCACTTGTAGTGTGACCCTCAGCATAGTTGATGGTCAAAACACCGCTTCTCTGTTCCGATCAAAACATTAAATAAGTTCTCCTATGATGAAAGAGCCCTAGTTATTGGCCATTCTATTGTACAGAACATGAAAACAGAGACCAGCCACCATAGTCCACTGTTTACCAAGAGCCAGAGCACCGGACATCATGGCAAATTTAAAAGTGCTGGCTAATGCAAAACGTAATTTCAGCAAGATTGTTATTCACGTAAGCACTAATGATGTTCACCTTTGCCAGTCAGAGATCAGTAATAACAACAACAACAACATTAAAGAGATGTGAAATTGCAAGTATGGTGTCAGACACCGTAATATGCTCTCCTCCCTGACAAGACACATAGCAGAATGTGGTCACTCAATGGCTGGATGTGTGGTGGTCGAGAGAGCTCAAGAAAACACATGCAAATAGAAAAAGCACCAGCAAATTAAGATAACATCATTTGACCAACACATGCAATGCAAATACTCACAACACAAGCAAACACAGAAACGCGCTGCAAGTAGAATGGAGGCCCATTTCAGAACGTTGGTGAAAACACTTAGTATGTTGACCCTGAAATGAGGGAAACTCTGGGTTTTTCCGTTTCAGAATGGGAGGTACTGTATGTCAAACACAAAGCAGTCAAGCTTAGTCAGACACCATGGTAACTTACCCTGTGAACCTAACCTGGTTGGGAGAAGGTTTTCTTTGTTAAACCCAGAGTTTCTTTTGGTCTCCTGCCCCTTTTAAAAAGAGTAAGCAATGTTTAAATAGCATATTAATTCATTCACGCGGCAAAAATGCTTTTCTTACTGATTATTTTGGAATGTAAATTGTGCATTTTACTTAAAACAAGAAAAAAATGCAAATGTAAACAATATTTTTTTTTTTACCCCATTGGCAAATAACTATACGCTTAAAAGACTAAAAACCTTATATAATTTTTCTTATGCAGAAAATACATCTTGATTTAAGAATCTTTAGATATTTTGTCTGAAACCAACAAGACAAAAATACGAAGAATATAAATTTTTTTGCAGTGCTGGTACATTCATTCATTGCACATATTTTCATCATATAGACACTGTGAACATGACAAAAACGGCATGTCCTTTTATACTGAATCCTGTTGAGAAGGAGGCTTGCTGCGAAAAATCTACTACCTACTCCGAGTGGATTGAACTAACTCAGTTCAGCTGTTTCCCTATCTCTGGTTAAGAGTACTCACCGGACATGTCACCCACTGACCACGTTTGGGATGCTCTGGATCAGCGTATACGACAGCGTGTTCCAGTTCCAGCCAATATCCAGCAGCTTCACACAGTCATTGAAGAGGAGTGGAACAACTTTCCACAGGCCACAATCAGCAACCTGATCATATGTGAAGGAGATGTGTTGCAGAGCATGAGGCAAATGGTGGTCACACCAGATACTGACTGGTTTTTAGACCCCCCACCCCACAATACAATACAGTAAAATTGCACATTTTAGAGTAGCTTTTTATTGTGGCCAGCCTAAGGCACACCTTTGCAATAATCATGCTGTCTAATCAGCATCTTGATATGCCACACCTGTGAGGTGGATGGATTATCTCGGCAAAGGAGTAGTGCTCATAATACAGATTTGTGAACAATATTTGAGAGAAATAGGCCTTTTGTGTACATTGAAAAAGTCTTTGAGTTCAGCTGGGGCAAAAATGGGGGCAAAGTTAAAGTATCTTTTGTAAAATAAAATCACTTCAAATACACATTAATTTTAATCACAAAGTTTGCATGCCTGAGTTTGACCGGAGAATATATTTTTTAAGCCTGTTATACCCTTTTAAAGAAATCCTCTTTACAAACATAAACATATGCATTTTTTAAGTTCAAAAAGTAGGTGGCTACATAATGACCCTTGAGCTCTTAGAGCACTGAATCTAACAGATTCAATCCATTCTCACGTCAGATAAATGTTACACTCTGCTAGACAAAATGCATTACTGTCTTTCTTTTTTGTCCACTTGAGAGACAGAGGCCACTCCCTGAAAATTCCCATATGCAAATGAAGCCATCAGTGCACTTCAGAAAGTCATTTCAACCTCCATTTCTGACCAGCCCTGTTTTGTCTGCAGTGTCAAGCAGCTTTTATTAACATGTTTCGTTTCTGCTAGACAGGCTTTAGTCTTGATGAATCACTTCTCATACCAATTACAATGATTCTGCTTGGCAGTCAGTCCCTCCGATTCAAGAAAATGTCTCCATAATGGCTTCAGATTAAGACCTGATCTCTAGGAAAAGCAATGAGTGGCCGAGCTTCAGTGGCTAACCCATTTATTCCGACTTGTTATCGCAGATGGCTGGAGGCTGCTCTAATGACTAGCCTAGAGTTGGCTGAGAGAACGAGAAGGTGACAATCAACACTTATTTAAATTAGTCACTAGCAGAATGTCAGAGGTGATACTTAAAAGCATGCAATGCCACGAGCTCCACCATGTAATTGTTGAGAGAGAAAAAAAGCTGGATCGATAAGTCACTTTTTATTATTACATTCAAGATGTTCACAAACATTTGAAAAACTATAAACGTATTTTATGGTGTGTTCAATTCATTTTTGGAAAGATCATATTTATGAGTTAAACATGACCACCACCACAAAGTCATGATTACGAGAGTAAAAACTCTAAACTCCCTTTAATGGTGTGTTCAAGTTTAAGTGCATTCTGGGAAGTTTGTATTTACAATTTGGGAAGTTGTAATTACAATATCATGTGCATTCGAGTCACTCTGGTCAGAGCAAGATTGCAATATACCTTTTCTATTAAAAAATAAATAAATAAAAATTAGAAAGGTTTTTAAACTTTTTTAAATGTTTTTATTCAGTTAAAGGTGGTGCTATAAATTGAACTGTTCCTATATTATATATGGGCAGTTGTGGCATAATAGTTAAAGAGTTGGACCTGAAGGTTGTGGGTTCGATTCTTGGTACAGAACACACTTCCACCCTCATTACTGGGTTGCCCTTGAGCAAGATGACAAACTCCAACTGCTCCCCGGGCACAGCAGCAACAGCTGCTCACTGCTCTGGGTGTGTGTTTACGGTGTGTGTGTTCAGTGCTCACTGCGGTGTATGTGCACTTGGATGAGTGAAATTCAGAGCACAATTTAGAGCAAGAGACCCCATCCTTGGCTACACGTCATCACCACCACCATCACCATATTGTACATAAACCTTGGATAGTTCTACAGTAAATAAATCTAAATTAATTAAATTTCAGCAAATTCACCATCAATACAGACGCTGCATCCAGTGCATTCAACATGTTTTCATACTGACACTTAGGGCATAAAGAAAGTTCAGAGTTTCCCACTCGTTTTGTTTATGTGTGTTCAAGTTGTATACAGTCTTTCCTGCATGATTGGGGCACGTCAACGAGAAAATATGTTGAATGCAATTGTGTTGATGGTAAAATACTTAAGTTGCACGTACAAAATACAGTATTGTACAAGTGCGATAGAACATATATGATTCACTTTAAGCAAAAACACTCTTTATTCATCATTTTGTAGAAGCATTAATTTTTTTTCATAGAAAAAATACATCACCATCCCGTTTTAACCAAATGACTCAAAAATCATTATGACTTTCCAAGTCAAATATAAACTTGCCAGAAGGACTTGTGTGCTATACAAATAAACTTGGGCTGACAAAGCTCTCTCATTCAGCAAGAATCCAAACGTGTATTATGTGATTTAAGTTGCATATAAGTCACAATGGAATAGTCTAATCATATGTCATTTCAGAAAAAAAAATTAAAACCTTGACTAAAATATGGCAGTGTTTAAAACACTGAACCATGAAATCAGAGAATGATGGAGACTATTATACAAGCATTAACAGAAATTTTAATCTAAATGCACAAATGGAGCTCAACCGAGCATCTATGACACAGCAGTGGTTAAGTAGCATTGAGAGCATTGATGGATAAGGTATTGTCCCCTCTCTCTGATCAACAGCGGGGTAAAGTAAAATGAAATAAAAAAGGCCTGTTAGTATTTCATTACTATGCAAATGTGTGATGCATAAGAGTTCAGTGACCTCCAGTGCTAGAAGCTCATATTCAAGCTAGAGTTGCTATAGATGGAGATCTCATTTCCATGCAGCACCAGAAAACAGTGTCTGGTTTACAAACACTCTGGTCACTCTCAGCTGCATTGGATGAGTTAAGAGGCAGCCAGCTGGGAGAAAGGCTTCAAACTTATTTTTCACAGAGAAAAACTATCATTTGAAACTCAAGAACTGCTCCTGGGTGCTCTTCTCCCCCCTGTAAGTCTAAGTACACTGTAAAAAATGTATAATCTTCCCAACTCAAAATTTTCTAGTGACTGGTCACATCTAAAATTTTCAATTAGCCCAAGTGAAATTCTGTAAATGTAATTTTATCAATTGTAGCAATAGTCTGTTAACATTGGCTCAATGAGAAATAATTCATTAAAACAATTGGAAAGAAATTAGTTTACCAACTCATGTTATTGGCCCAATTATACATTTTAAATTAGCATTCCTTTTTAGTTTTACCTAAACTAAAAATATATTTTGGTAAATTTATATTAGTAAAGCAACTTCACTGTATTGTTTATTCCCTGTTGCCCCAAAAGAAAAAAATATATATATTAAACACTCAAGCCATACTGCCACATTTTATTTAATACATTTTATTAAATCTACAACAGTATTGTGAAAATACCTTAAATAGTAAAATTACATTGAACATTTCTGCACAGTAGACCTTAGTAGATAAAAATCATGCATTTCAATTCATGATTCCAAGATACACAAAACTCATTAGACCTTAGATCTTACATTAACAAAACCACAATTATTTTAAAAACATGTATTATCAGTGTTTAGAGAAATTTCACTGACATTTTGGTATTTAGGTACTAATATTTGCTAAAGTGCAAAAAAGTCAACACAACATAAAATGCAAGTAACAGGAGAGGGTTACTTTAAATATTCAGTGTAAATTTACTTGAATTTTTGTAAAACATTTACAACTATTTGAAATGCTGCAAAAGTCTGAAATTACTTCAGGGTTGTGTTCAGTGTAATTTCATCTTAATATGAGCTCATGAAACTGCATCTTAATCATCAAATATAAAGCATGTAATCACATTTACAGATATATAGAAAGCAGCAAAAAACATTCTCAGCTTAAGGGTACTTCTCCCGTAGGGGTTAAGTGAAATTTCACTTCGTTTTCCAATAATTTGCTCATCAGAGTTTGCACTTTTTTGCTGCACTCAGTTTCCATGTTCAAAAAGACCTTCTGAATGAATTCAAAAGTATATCTTAAGTCCTTGTTGTACTCCAAGTTAAGTGCGTAGAGCATGCCAAAGAGGACAATGAACGCACTCACAAAGTCTCCCATGTTTTCCAGGACAACTTCCTCTTCAAGGACAATTGCAACATTTACCACATTGGAGAGGGATCTTGAAGTGGAACTGTTGCTGCTCACCACTTCAAGAATTCCCATTTTCATTCCAACTTTGTGATGCTCCAATGCCTCTGAACTCTGTAAAAAGTATAAAATAGCAATATTAATACTGATAGTGAATAAATCCAGAACAATACAGAACATCTTCATTCCCCATATTCTCGCTATTTAATAAAATATTGAAAAGTTCCCACTTTAAAATATATATTGTGACTGGCTGATACAGACTTCTAAGAAATATAATTGACAGAATGTACAAAAAATAAATTGCAAAATTTCATTTTCATAAAAAAAAGTCAGTAATAAGAAAAAAATACTACTTAAATCAAAGTAATCTGATGTAAAATAACACATGTTAGCCTTCATTGTAAAAATTAAATACAGATGAATGCTTACACTTACAAAATTTATTCAGTCAAGAGTAGAGTGATTTGATTTTTTTATTTTGTCTTTTGCTCTTTGATTAACATGACAGACAGCAGCGGGCTTATTAGACTGCTGTCTCTTTAAGAGCTTATGCACGGATCCAATATACAGTTACACAACATGCATTATCTTTCACAACCATTTACATTCCAAAACTGACTGCTTAACTGACCACTCACCAATACAGGCGTTTAGACAATTTTGTGTGTATTTGACCGTTTGGCTACATTGAGAGAAAAAAAAAGTTATAACAGAAACATATAACTAATACCTAGTGTGTTATACATTTAACATAATCACAATATAGTTTGACAAAATTATTTAGTTCAATAAATAGTAAATGAGATATTAGTATCGGGCTAAATTAGTTTATAAAAGGCTATCATGAAACCAAGACGTGAATTCACTGTTATTCTGCAAAATACAATGTTATGTAGGCTATGGAAAATATTGTAGCGCACAGACTCTTCATAGTTGTGAAATTGCTGTTTGTTTTAAACCGGCAGTGATGGGGTTAACAAAGTAAGCTCAGAGCATAGTTCGGAGGGCCGGTGTTCTGACAAATAATGCTACCTATCAGATTATGCTACCAACACTGTATTTATCATACTGTAAGGGTAGGTTTAGGGTTGGGGTAGGTGTACATGTTAATAAAGCCTCACACCTTATTAATATAAGGGGACAGTGTCTTCGTTACGATTAAAAGTTCGGAAATAGAGCTTCCCTTTTCTGCCTTTTCAGACATTACAATATACTATGTCCTCAAGTAAAACATTCGGAGAGTCGTTAATTCGTTTAACCTTACCCAATGCTAGTGTAATGGCCGCGGTAGTGTGTAACCCATCCTCTGAATGCCCATTTTTTTACGGTTTTATGCTGAACCATTGAGACCTGCACTCGGTTTAACGTAAACAAGATTAATAAATACATATTTCAGTACTCACCATAACTTCAATGAAGAAAATCTGTTTGGAAATGATGTCTGAACTTCTGTCGTCGTACTTCAGCATCGACTCCTCACTCTCCCGCGCAGATACATTTGAATCCACTACAACGGTTTCTCTCAGGTGCATGCGCCTGTCTGGCATGCGCATGCGTTTTTTTTTCTCCGCAATGTTCGGCCAACACAGATATTTCACTTTTACTTGATGAATTGGCTGAACACAATTTAATATGTTCAGTGAATCTATTTTTTTTTATTTTACCTTTAGACCATAAGCTAAAATTACCCCAATGCATCTTTTTGTTTGGGAATAATTATTTGAAAGCAATTTGTTGAGCCAATATTTAATTGTCAGTTTCCAAAATGTTTCAAAAAAATTTTTTTTACAGTGTATGTGGGTGTATATCTAGTAATTATATACATATTTACAGTACATCATATTTTATGTGTTCAGATGAATAGTGGGCCACTTCCAGTTTTATCTCACTATTAGTCATTAGTATGGCTTTCATGCATCACGCTTTAAAACTAAGACAGGTGCAGTATATCCAGAGTTAAACAGCTGCAAGTCATTTCCTCCCTGGCAACATCCATCATAACGTTCAATCTCAAGCTCTCAAGCTATCAGAAGCATACTGATTTTGCCCACTTAGTGTTCTTCCCCGCTTTCTGAACATTAATGAGCAATGAAAGATTTAGTACTTCTATATGGCGAAATTAAAACCTAATTTTTCCTGTTGCATATATGTGGCTAGTTACTATAAAACCATACACTATTATTATACCAATGACATTGGACATTTTGCATTAAACAGAATTTGAAAACATTATTTTTGGTGATTTGGCACGTTGCAGGACAGATGTCCAAAAAACTGTGTAAAAAGAGGGAAGTGAAGAAACTTCAACATTAGAAATCGTATCTCTTGGGTTACACAACTGTATTTCAAAAGACAAAACGTGGGCAGGAAGAATGTCTTATTGACCATATTCGCACATTCTACCCAACCTATCAGGATGGTTTTGTCTTCCTGCAGGTTACATTTTTAACAAACGGGTTGTGACAAGTGCTTTTCTTTATGAGTGAGTCCTTGAATCATTCATTCAAAAACACTTATTCATTCAGAAATAAAACAGAACTACACACTGCACTGACAAATGCAGACAAAGACATGTTCGTCAGGTTGTCAGGTAAGTGTGTTAACCCAGTTGGTGTCTCTTGGTGCTGGTCTGTATTTGTTTTTGAACGACTGAACATGTTCAGCTGATTCACTCCAAACACCACTTCAGCCAGAACCAAACGCCATACTGTGAGTCGCTAGGAGACAAAATGCTTGATTCTTTTTTGACTGTTGACAGAGCAAAAATAGACAAAATATTGTAGTGAGTGTAAAACATGATTTACTTAGTATTAACTTCCTGTTTATTGAACCGTTACATAAAAACTGTTTTTCATTATTTAAAATATATTTTAATATATATTAATAGAATAAATTACATTGTAGATAGAATATATTACAGTTAATAGAATTACAGCTAAAATGCATTTTGTTTAGAGGAATAAGCACACAAAAAGAAAAAGCACTTTTGCCCTAAAGCATCTGTTGTTGTCTCGGAATTATTTTGTGTAATATATTACTTTAACTGACCTTCTTTCTTTAAGATCAAGAAGGCAATGATGGAAATGCACATAAATGTATTTTATGCATCACCGTAAACAGCCTGTAAAGAAGAACAGAGGTAACACTGGAACACATTTACTCTCTCACCCATTTGTAAAGCTGCTGATGTGAGCAATGGAGATATTTCTCGCTTCTCATATCCAGAGCCTCTTTTTTTTTTTTTTCACTGATCTTATTTGAGGGGACTGAGCAAAAGGTGTATTATTCAAGTCCGTCACAGCGATAGGCAAGATGAAATACAAGAACTGATATGCAAATAAATCTGATGCCTTGTGAATATTTATAAGGCTGCTTTCCTGCTCAATTAACTTACAGATTTGAATGCCATGGAAACATTTTGAATCTCTATTCAAAGGAGTTGCAAAATTAGATTTTTCTTCCTTTCTTATTCTTTCATTACCTATGATTTGATTACAGCTCTGAAATTGTTTGTAAATATGTCATGGGTTTGTTTATGCACTGGACTGGGAATAAATAATAAATCCTTGCTAGTTCTGCCTGTCAAACATTTGCATTTTATAATGATTTGTTTTCCTGCAATGAACAGATTTGAAATATTAATTTGTAAGTCAGGCCAGGTATATTTACCAGATTTACTCATATGCCTAAAAACATTTTATTGCTGAGGTGTGTTAAACATTTTTCTGCATCTCCCTCCAAATAGAATTAGCATGTCTATATGATTTCAGATCAAAGTAAACAGACAAAATGAAATGATTAATATAGAGCAGTTGTTGCTTTAGGGAAACAAACTGCAATTCTTCTGTAAGAACCAATGAAAGCACTTGCTCACTGGAAAGATGGCATCATGGCTACATCAAAATGTGCTTATCTTACAACATTAGTGTAACTGAAAACCGAGAACATCATTATTGCTTCCGAGACACCACATAATTTTTCACATGGATCATTAATAATGCAAACAAAAGACTGCAGAAGAATCTAATTTAGCTCGTGGTGTGAACTTCATTCAAGCTGTCTGATGCAGGTACTGTACATTAATGGACAAAAAAAATACAGAATTCACCAAATGTACACAAAATGCGTATCAAATGCCATATAAGACTTGTCAAATCCATATCTCTGTAATGTCAGCTTCATGGAAATTTGATTTAGTAAAATGTGTGCTGGGCATCATATAAGATGCACCTGAAAAACAAAGCATTGAGAACAAATGCCTTCCTGGCCTGAAACCGGAATAAAGAAAGAAATATAAAACAGCTAGCAGATTTTTCCATCTGCTTGAAAGTACTTCCTAAACTGGTCTCCATGAGGATTGAAGTATCCAGGTAGCAAAATAAATCCGCAAATGGATCCTACTTTGGTTGTGGGATTGGTTATGCTTGAAGGGCACTGAGAGTTTGAGCAGGTCAAGGAGGAAACTTCATTTTCAGAAGTCATAAAATGGACAGCTTCAGTAAGCTACTAAGATGACCTCTGAAGAAATAGCTTAGTCAAAAACTCAGTCAATTTACTCGCCTTCAGGCCATCCAAGATGTAGAGCAGTTTGTTTCTTCATCTGAAAAGATTCTATGAAATTTAGTATTACATCACTTGCTCATCAATGGATCCTATGCAGTGAATGGGTGCCGTCAGAATGTGTTCAAACAGCTGATGGAAACATAAATCCAAATGACTCTAGTCCATCAATTAATGTCTTGTGAAGCGAAAAGCTTCAAACGAGTCCTCATAACATTGCTTTTTTTCCAGAGAAAGACGTCATCCCCTCTGAATCAGTTAGTCCAAAAAGGCTCTAAACAAATATGTTGGTGGATTTTGATGTGAGAGGACAACAGGGGATGGACCTTTTCACTCCTAATTATGGATTATGGACTTGGCTAGATGTGACTAGTTAAAAATGTCTTGAAGGATTTGTTTCCTACAAATATGCAGCTTTTCATTTCAGAAGACATTAAGCAACTGGAATCATGTGGATTATTTGTGGATTATTGTGGTGTATTGTTGTTTGAACTCTCATTCTGACGGCACCCATTAACTGCAAAGGATTCACTGGTGAGCAAGTGATGTAATCCTATATTTCTCCAAATCTGTTCTGATAAAGAAACAAACTCCTTTACAATTTAGATGGCCTGGGTGGGTGTACATTTTCATCAAATACTATTATTATTATTTTTTTGGTGAACTATTACTTTAAAAACAGATGTCTCTAAAACAGTGGATGTTATAGTGAAGCGATGTTTTCCTGAATCCAAAATTCCAAGAGAACATAAATGCAAACCAGGAATGTACTGCAAACAAACCACTCTTGATAAAGGCCAAATGCATAAATGTAAATACACCCTACACCCAATCAATTGTAAATAAAATGCATGGCAGTTAAATACGACAAAAACAAAAGTTTTTGTTGATTTGCATTAAAAGAGGACATGGAAATGGTGGATGTTTCACTGTTCAGCTATCGTTGCCTCATTTCTCTCATAAGACTGAGTTAGTGCTGTCGGGCAAAAGAGGGTCAAGGTAGGTTCAGCATGACACCCTGTGGTAACACCGCTCCAGTGCAGCTTGTGTTCTAAAAACACCAAAATGACACTCATTGTCAACTAAAAATTGAAAAGGAGCTGTTCTTCATCATTTTTTTAATACATTTATAAAAAAAAAAAAAAATTATATATATATATATATTTGTCTAATATACTATTAGTAATTAGGTCTTTTAATTCACACCATAATATTAATTGAACATTGATTTAATGTAGATTACAGTAAAACGCAGCCTTCAACTTTCATTATGTAAGATGGATTTTTTTATCAAGCTTTTTGACAATGCCTCAGGATGGCTTTGAGAAGCTGTTAATATCTCACAACCAGTGTTAAATGTGTAATTATGTGCTTTATGCTTCATTTGAATTGACGGTTAAACATCATAAAGCAAAGGAACTAAAGAAACGAGACAAAGAACTTGATGCTCATATATTATTTATTCCTTTTAAATATTTTCCTCTTATAATATACATTTCTATCTTAAATAATACAAATGCGCTGTGCTAGATCTATTATGTCAAAGAATGCCCAGTACTTCCATGCTGCACTGAAATATATATATTTGTATAGACACGCTCACCCACATACACACAAACAGCCGTTCGTCAAAGGAGCAAAGAGCCTGGAATTCATGGTCAGTTTTGTATACAGAGAAATGAACACAATCCTCTCCCTCTTTCCTCATTTTGGTACACATTTGCCATCCAGAACATTCTGCTAGAGAAGTATACATTTCAAAAATACATGATTTTCACACTAACAGCAACCACTAAGGAGTCTACTCAACCACACCGCCAACCAAAGCCAAACGAGCTCTGCTTAAATGTTCCGCGAAACCACTATGGCATTAACACGTCTAAACTGGCACATCTGATGGTAGGAGGTGACATTTACTGCGATAACTGAGAAAAAACAAAACAAAAAACAGAACGTAATGGAAGATCAGGACGAGATTATTTCACTTCTGCTTTTTTGTACATTTTGGTCAACACTACTGAAGTTGGGCATGATATATATATATATATATATATATATATATATATATATATATATAGGCTATGCAAAGGGAGTATAAATATTCAACGACAAAAATCATCTCATCTTCATTACAATGACAAAATTACTTCTGACTGATTAATATTCACTCAGATCTCAATAACACGAAAGGAATGTATTCAAGAATACCTTAAAGCATATCTGAACACAAAAAAAAGGATGTTAACCTAAGAAAATTGTCTTGATGTAAAACAAACAAGCAGGTCTCCCTCTTCCATCAGTTTAACCTTTTTTGAGACCCTGTGGGTACAATTACACTTTAACTCTACCATCTCATGTAAAGTCTGCAATTTTCAAAAGTCCAAAATAGGGAAGTGTGAAGGTCAGCATAGTGTGATCAGACAATCCTATCAATGCTTTTTAGCACAGATAACAATGTGGTGCAAAACAAGCAGGCCAAAAACGTGAAGAGGCTTGAAAAAAGAAGAAAAAAAATGTACCAACCAGTATTTCTTCACATTGAAAACTGTTAACTATTTAAAGGCACAAACAGACCATATAAAACAGCTTTCTCATATCGTAATTAGCGATCTTGTAACAAAACTACCATGTAAGACGAGAAGCAAAGGGCACATGTTGAAAGCAGGCCTGTGCGCACAAGATAAAGTTTGTCCATTCACATTTGTAACTGACAGTTAGCGAGTTCTCTCGTATCTCTTGGTACATGTACAACAAATACACAGTATTTTCCTGCATTGGAGATCAGTAGCAGGTGACATTTTGAATGATAAGTTTTAGTGCAAACTAATGGAGTGGTGAAGGTGGATGTTAAAGAGTGGCGTGATAACCTTTGGTTTGCTGGGAAGGCAGAAAACGGGGAAACTCGGTGTTGGATATAAGGCAAGTCATGATGGGCGATGAGAAGACGAAAGCTCATTACTCAATAGTCGATCAACAAAATGTTAAGTTAACCAAATGCAATCTGGGATATTTGGTCCGCCACGATTAGTCTGTGATCCCACACCCTGTTATGATGATTGAATGAATGATTGGCCATTGCGTTGTGGATCAAACTGATTGGTGCCTCCTAAAACACGGAGCTTGTGTTCAATTTATCTAAAAATAAATATTTTTTCCCCATCAATCTACAGATTATCTGGTTCAATAATAAGGGGTGCGGTCACTTCCAAAAAGAGAATATTAGAACTCTATTCCATAATTCATTCTTAATGTACCTGCATTAATTTCTTCATCTCTTGACACTTAATTCAGCAAATATAAAAAGATAACTGCAAAAATAAATACTCCAATTCATGGAGTGAAAAATCACATTTTGGCGATCGGTACCTTTGAACTCAAGGTAGTTGTGCTCAGAATGGCATTCTATAAAGTCACAAGGGATAACCGTTGCAACTTTGTTCACTTTTCAGAAGTGCTGCGTCGAGAGCTTTTATTCTAGAGGGAAAACAGAAAATAACAACTCCTCCCTAAAGACTTGTGGCCATCCAGTTGATACGGCTTTGATTGTGTCACAACGTTTTGGATTCTGGTTTCAGTATATGGCTCCATTCAGACCTACTGCAGGTTTTTCAGCAGACGGCCGTAGCGGAAGTCATAAACATGGCGGCAGACGAACACCATGTCGGGGTCGATGTCGTTGGGCATACAACGATGAGCTGGAATTACATAGCTGGAAGGAGGGACCAGGGAGCTACGTCTGGGAAAGCCCTCCTCACGACATTTCACCAAGGCACAAAATCTGAAACATTCAAAATCACATTTGATTTATAGAAAGGATATGAGGTGATGATACATTTGACACTTGCAATGAGCCAAAAATAAGATCGCTCACCTACAGTATTGTGCTAATGTCAACACATAGCACTTATCCTCGATACATGCCACACTGTTTTCATCCTGATGCCGAGATGCAAAAATCTCATTCTGGAAGAATCCACATACACCATCAATATTTTATAATTAACTTAAGGGATTCCATACTGTAAATGTATAAAATAAATATTGCATGCAATACAATGAAAAAACAAATAAAAGACAACCGTATTCTTTTGACACTTCGTTTTAAATCAAATATTGATGTCGGAAGATGCAGGCATGTTAAAAAGTCCATTTAAATATTCTCTTTATGATTTATGGTACATATACAGTGTTAATAACGTGTTTTGAGAGTGCTGGGAGTCATTTGTTAGTCCAGTGCCCAATTTCAGCGGTTCACTTAACACAGGAAACTTGTGCTGCCTACTTCCTCTATTAAAATAATAATCAAAGGAAGTCAAATGTTGACATTGCTAGTCCCCGGAGGACCACATTGCTGGGCCATGAACAATTCTAGACTCACCTCACAGTGCATGCTGGGATTGCGACCCCCTTGAGTGTGTTCTGGGCGGTAGTACCAAAACAAGCTCATCATCAGCTCCCCTGAAAGTAGGCATCAAGTATTATGAGCTCTTCTGTGACTTCTCACTGATGTATCAGAGAAAGCAGTATTTAGAGGAAGACTTACTTGACTCAGGGTTTTCCCAGAAGGCAGAGACTTTGGCCACGTAAGGCAAGGACTTCTTCCTGGGACCTGAACGCAGTAGCACTGTGTCTCTGACCCTGATCACCTCTCCATCTCTCTGCACTGCTTCATAGCACCTGCGTAGGGATGTGGAATCCTCACCCTTAGACGAAATGAAAAATATAGTTACACATCACATTCAATCTCGTTACACACTTTTGGATCATGTCAGACATTTGAAAAACTACAAATGATAAAAACTAATTAAGGGTCAATGTGAAACCAGCCTAAATGATTAAAGCTTTATTGAAGATAGCTTAATCAAGCATTCTGTGGTTAGCCTGAAGGACTACTCTCAAAATGCATTACATTTGCCACTAAAAATAGAAAAAAAGTTTTGAAAAAAGTTTCTTACACTTACCGAGGCTAAATTTATTTGATCAAACATACAGTAAAAACAACAATACACTGAATATATATATTACTGACCCCAAACTTTCTAAAGGTATGTGTATATTTTACACAAATACTGATGATACTAAGGGAAATATATCTAACCATGATTACACAGTAGAGTCTCTCATCAAAATGACTTGTTTTTATTACTTTTATTTGACTAGGCTAGGACTACAATCCAAATCCCTACAGAGCAGCACAAAGACCGAGTAAAGGAATGAGTCAGCAGTGTGGTCGACTAAACAGACTGCCTGCTGAATCCTGAAGTGTTGCGTTCATAAACTCTCAATTTAATACAGATGTTCTAGTTCATAAAAACACTAAAATTGAAAAATAAAAAAGCAGCATGATAAACATTTTTAAAACACCACCATTCATTGTCTGAGGTTTTCCCACCGGCATACAATTTGTTTAAGAAATATTTGTTTAAAAGAACCTCACAGGAAATTTAATAATAACAATAATGTCAATGTTTACTACTGACATTTTGCAAGTGCTGTTCTAAGGAAAATGCCTGGGGCATCATTTAGTCATTTGTCAGGAAACGCAAATGCTTTCAACGAACTGCTGCTTTGGGCACCTAAATGTCTTTTAAAGAAACTTCCAATATGCCACCATCCCAGGAGAGGGCAACTCTAGTACGTACCACGATGAATACTTCCTTTTCTGTTGCCACTCCAACAGGCAGCCAGCCGTTTGTTGTCCGGCGATGGCTGATCTTCGACTGCTTGGCAGCACTGCTGGCATGGCCCGCTCCCAGCTGGCCATCCTTAATGTGGGGGCAAACAGCAGAGTCCTGCACCCCAGAACGAGAGCCACTGGGTGGCTTGGCCCTCTGAGGGCATTCCCGTCCCACTCTAATCTGCACCTGGGGTCGACCGGGATCGGGAAGAGGTGTCTTCAGGTGGGGCACTGATTGGGTGGGTGGAGGCACAGTGGATATGGGGCAGATGGACAGTGGCAGGGCAGAAGGCATCGTGATGGAGGAGCTGTGGTCCTCCAGAGGGTAAGAGTAGTCTTCTACAGGAGTAGAGGAAGCAAAAATCATTGGTCCATAAAATGCTCAACATGCATTTATGATTATATACAAACTCCATATTGCATGTAATACAACATAGCAGACTAATGTAGTCATAAATGAGTCAGTGTGCCAGATGCTGCGTGGTCAGATGCAGAGCCTGAAACCATAATTATATACAACCTTGAGGGTATTCGATTTTATGACAGGAACAACATATCAATTTAGAAATGTGAAAACAGTGAAACACTTGATTATTAATACATAACTCAACTTCCAACATAACAATGACAGTGTATTATCAGTCCAATAACATCCAATTGCTGTGATACAAGGGTGCTGTAAGGTTTGTGTTGGCATCTGAAAAACACAACCAAATTTTAGGGTGGATGAGCCAATCTTAGGAAACCTCCTGTCAATTGCCTATGCGGTTCCCATAGTGATGAGGAAATTTGAGACGTGAGCCTGTTCATGTGATGCATTCTGTTAATGCATGAAAAGGGATAAGAAATGTGTATTTTATGATCCATCTTAGCCCAGAAATTAAATATCTACTATTATATTCTCATTTCATGTTGTTCCAAAGCTGTACTGTGTCTTATTTTTTTTATCCGTGGAGCACAAAAGGTTTTCCGTCCAAACCTTTATATTTCACATACAATAACAAGTTCATTGTGACCACAGACTGTAAAGTTCCAAAAAGTAAAAAATGCACTATAAAAGCTTGAAGTATTCCCTACAGTATGTCTCATGCACTAAGTTAGTCTTTATGATATGTTGTTGCATGGAACAGATCTATGTTGTGAAGATTCTCCTTTCGTGTTCAGCATATGTTTTGGCATGATATGAGCGAGTAAATAATGACAGATTATATTGTGTTACTTTTCATGTATTACTCAGTAGAAGAGTACATCTCTTTGGGGGAACTATTTCTTTGAACTGCTTAAATGTGGGACTAACTGTGGGAAATGCAACTGTGCAATTACAAGAAATGAAAATTGCATAGTTGGGAACTGTCAAACTAGGAGGGAATTTTTTTTTGAATACCATTTTAAGTTTTATAGTTCATAAACTGACCTTTAAAACTTTCAAATGTACTCATTTAAATGTACTTACTCTACGGCCATCCAAGATCCAAGATGAGTTGACTATTACATCATTTTCTCACCAATAGATAAGAGAACAGGTGCCATCAGAACGAGAGTCCAAACAGCTAATAAAAACATCCAAATAATCCACATGACTCCAGTCCATTAAATAATGTCTTGTGACTGTGTGCAAGGGCTGTAATGCTAAATTTCTCCATACCTATTTTGATTAAGAAGCAAACTCATCTACATCTTGGGTGGCCTGAGGGGGGTGGAGGGGGTACAATTCAATTTGGGTTGAACTGCTCCTTTAAAATGTTTTCTAAATGAAATCATAAGTCTTCCATTTTAAAATTAAACTGGAAATCTGGTGAGGCTGCTGAGTTTCATTTTTCAGTCATTTAATGCAGTTAAGTCTATATGTGAGGTCAAATCAGCACACGGTTGGAGGTCAGATAGTGGAGGCACTGAGTGACTCCTCTGAAATCATTTCAGTTAACCTTTTATAAATACTGTGTTACTGCCCACTGCAAAGTAAGAAGAATGACTCAATAATAGCTGATTAACCTGTTGTTGGTTTTAACCTGCAGCAGGACCATCTCCTTCAAGGACCTCTCCCCCAAAAGATCAGGCATGCAGGACAGGTCTATCAGTAACATCACACTACCCATCCCCTGAGGTCTGACATTAATGAATAGTAAATGCAGACATTTTATTACACTCTGAAATGCCGAAAATCTAAACAGAGACAACAAGGGTAAATCAAACACCAATTTTGAACAAATCAAACTGCCCTCAAACTAAGCGCACAGTGACATGCGGTTGGAGCGGTAATCACATTGTCTACACAAATGAAGGATAACAATACTAAAGATAACCCTATTCACAGTGCTTGGCCTCTGTGGACAGAGATTGCTTTTAAGGAATATTGCAGTCATTATAGCTTCAAATCAAGCATGAAGCATTATTGGAAGAAAACTTCACTTCTCCCTACAGTATACAGACATCTTTAATCAATCTGCACTCTCCTAATATTCAGCTTTTAGTGCACATTGAACCGTACGGAATTGTTCAGTATAGCTGATTGTGTATGTGATACTATCTTGTCGATTGTAAAGCTTTGCACTTTAAAAAATTTCACAACTTGCCAGAGCCGGATTATCCATAAGGGCACCAACCATTCACAACAACTAGGGGGGCACCACATGACACAAGCTTTAAAAATATTTTTCGTAAATTGTTTTATTACTAACTTGAAATTCTTGAAAGACCATACATAACTCGTTTATGAACACTAACTTAACAACAACAATAATAATAATAAATTGTAAATAAATAAAGATTACATGACCACTATCAGTCTCCCCTTTCCGTCCCCAATCTGTCAGAGTTGAGTTGGTCCACAACAAGTACACGGAAATGTGTCATTTTTTAACGGCTTCAGAAAGATAACTCACTGAGTGTTTCTTCATTTTCTTTGTGGTGGAAACGCGGCATAAATGAATCAAAATGGACCGACGTCAATTGAGTGGTTTTGCAAAAATAAAGTTAAAGAAAGACAAGGACGCTAGACGTTTAGCTACAATTCAAAATGTTCCAGGGATCAAAAGATTTTTTAAAACGAGTGAAGAATGAGCTCAGGACGACAATGACACAGAAGCCATCCCTGTTTCCCACTGAAGTTAAAGTTAAAACATTTCCGTCTACAGCCGCCAGAGGGTGCTCTATGCTGCTCAGTGCTCCTGTAGTCTACAATGAAAACATAGAGCGCCCTCTCGCGGCTGTAGACGGTAATGTTTTCTCTTGGTGCTTGGTTCTAAATAAATGCGACTTATAGTCCAGTGCGACTTATATGTTTTTTCCCTTGTCATGACGTATTTTTGGACTGATGCGACTTATACTTAGGTGTGACTTATAGTCCGAAAAATACGGTAGTTGGACAAGTTAAAAAATTACATTTGAGAAATCACCATAATTATGTCTGATTGGGGGGGGGGGCTTTTGAGGTATAATGCCACACTGTCTTAATACGGCCCTGCAACTTGCACATTCATTTAATAGCAAACCAAAGATCAGCTTTCAAGTAATACCAAAAATGCTTCTGCTTTGCTTGTTTTAAAGTCATGCTGTACCTAAAGAGAAACCCACAGGGAGTCAGATTTCAGTCTCATTAATGGAGATTACGGCGAGTGAAAAATGACATTGTATAACCCAGCCGCGTGGTTAAAAACCAACAAGGGAGCATGTCTGCAGAGGTCTCTGCCTGTGCCGAGGTTCATAAGTGGCTGCGAGACCACAGCTGCCACCTCACAATGAACAGACAGCTCAAGTCTCCTGCCAACAAAAATAACCAGTACCCTCCCCACCTGTGGCAATTACTCACATTCGAACCAGCAGCGAACAGACTGCAGGGAACATGTAGCCACAATGACGTGGTTGGGGAAGGGCATTTCACTTCATTTGACTCCTATTCGACCCAATATTTTAAGTCCTTGATGCGACCTCGATGGGGTTTCTCTTGACATCCCTTAATCTGTATCTCACTGTATTTGTTGTGTACACCTTTAGATCCATCACTTTAGAGACTGCATGAGCTCATTCACAAAGATGTCTGCCACTGAGACTGGGTCAAGGTTGACGATACAAACATCATCTCCATCCACATCAGAGAAACATTTTCTCTACAATTCAGTCACTCGAAAACTCTACTCAATTTATTATTTTACACTATTGTTACAATATATTCCTTATTTTAATACTTTTATTTAATAATAATCACAATAAAATCACTGTAATTATATTTTTTGTAGACATATTGAATTAGTCCAAAACAGTGGGAATGTGCCCTACAAAAACTTGGTTCTGAAATGGTTACTGAAAGAGGTCTGGCTGGGTATAAATTGGTATAATTTTCACAAATTTCACAAAAACCTGCAAAGTAAAACAAAAAACAACAACAAAAAAACATTTCATATAATTTTTAATGTCTTTGCAGGTGACCTCCCCAATTTTTTTCATATCGCAATATTGCAGAAAAGCAAATATTGCAATGTGATTTGTTGCTCAGGAAACATTTATTAGTAGTAGTAGTAGTAGCTTGATCAGTTTTGAAGCTCTTGGTGAATAAAAGCATTAAAGAAGTATTAATCTTACTGACTCTGAACTTTTGAACTTCAGTTTATACACATAAAAAAATACTTAAATTAGATTACATAAATGTACTGTATGCATTTTATTTATGCTATATATTAAGCACAAGAAGTTGCTTAAAGATGTTACTTTTACAAATGAAAAGTTAATTACACTTCCTTTCTGTTGTGCTTTTTTTGGCACACATATGTGATGTTTGCTTTATGAAGTGCTTAAAGTTTGACGGCATCTTGGTAGCTCATTTTTTTCCCCAATAGTATCAGATGTAGCCCTACTTAAATACAAAATGCAACGGTTTACCTACTACCACTTTCTCCTCTGTACTTCAATCATAATTACAAGAAAATAAATCAGAGTTGACAGCAAGCAAACTCTTTCAATCTCAAAGGCTCAAACTTCCCTGTAAAGTTACAGTTATGGAACTAATTTGACAATGCAAGAGATAATTTTAAACATTTCATTTTCCATCCTACCTGTTTCCATTTTGTGCATGCAGCTGGAGCATCCTGCATTGTACGAGCAGCCCCTGCTAGCGATGGGTTGGGTGGGTCTGTAGGTATAGCTGCTGAGCCTGCAGGCCTCTCCGTAACAGGTGCCCACAGAGTTACAGTACGCCGGATGAGGGATCCCTGTAGGATGGGACACCGAAGAGGGCAGCAGTTTGGGTCTCTGGACCCTGCTAGTGCACATTGTCAGCGGGGGTACGGACGAGGGTGTGTGGCTCCCTGGATTTGAGCTTACGGGAAGCGTCGGAGTTCCGTGATGCGCAATGTGGACGTAGTACCCTGGGTAACAGGGATAAGGATGGGCACCAATGGGCATTGCTGGATGCGTCAGTGTGTGAGGAGCAGGAATAAATCCCTTCAGAGAATGTTCATCAGTTTCCGGGAAGGTTTTCTGGCCGAGGAACAGGGCTAGCCTATGGCAGTACTCCACTGATCTCTCCTGGGAACAGCAGTAATATGATTTCACATCAGTCTCTGTTTTCTCTTCCTTCACAGGCTTGAGGGGATAGCCGAGCATGGATCTGCACTGATATCCGGGACTAATAAAGCCATGGCTTCCTGTGCTCCCATCCCACAATGCCTCAGTGTGAAGGGCTTGCTTCTCGCAGAGGCTGCAGCATTGCTGCGATACTTTTAACTTGGACTGACAAGCCAAGTTGTGCTGCTGTTTACGCGATTTCAACTGTAGCTGCTTCCCTCCCACTGCACCGCCGCTAGGTTTGCCGTCTGATTTACCCCTGCGCTTCACTCCCGAGGACGTGCTGGTCAGCTTGAGCAGGGCAGCCGCATTTAAACCCGCCAGACGTTTGGGAGCAGGACTGTTTAAAGTCTGTAGATCAATAGCGTCAGACTTAATCTTCGCTTTTTTTGGGTTTCGACATTGTTCATTCTCTCCAGTGCAAGGGCGTTTACGGTTGTCTTGGCCTTTTCTGGAACAAACATTATCTTTTGTGTCTTTAGAGAGAGAAGTGTCTGCTTTTGTCTGTTTCTGCTTCTTTGAGGGTTTTGATGTCTTTTGGGGGTCCTCTCTATCGAACAGCAGACTGTTAACGGCTTCTGCATTCAGAGAGGCCAGCCGCCTTTGGCGAGGTTCAAGGATAAATTCTGTGTGTAAGGCAGATTTATCAGATTTCACTTTGCTTTTTGGTTCAGGCGCTGACCGGCAAGTCTTACAGGCTTTCTTGCGACACTTGCAGATTTTCATCTTCCCCTGCATTTCCTCCACCTGAGCCTTCATGCTGTTCCTGCACGTTTCGCTCTCATCTAAGCGCGTCAATAAGACACAGCAGTTAAGCGCGCTCACTTCACCCAATCCATGTCGTCCCCTGAGAGGGTACAGCTTCCGGTCTCTCTCAGTGGTCTTTGTTTTTATTTCCTTACCTTTTCCTCTTTGGATAGAACATCTTTTAGCCTTCTTTACTGGCCAAGTTCTGTCCATAGTTGTCTGACAGCTCACCTGGTCTGCAGATTCACTCTTATATCCACATAAAGAGTTCCTCTGCCGTGCATGGGTCATCACACTCTGCCATGCAAAACCTATAAAGGAAATATCAAGCCTTGTTATTTGTATTTCAAAGCTGCAACCACTATGATTAAATTTATAGTGTGTACAGAAGCCATTACGACTTTTTTAACCTCTACTAATTAATATTAATGTGAACGGCTATGTGAACTAATGTTGAAAAATCAGCACAAATGTGGCCTTATGTGCCACCTTAATCAGGTTGCTGGTCTGGCTAGAGAATTTTAATTGGGCAGTAACAAGCATGATCAGTAAACAGCGTAAGTGCAATAGGCCTAAAAAAATAATTAATGAGCATATGCTGTTTTGGCCTTTTTTAACAAAAATCTTTCAACTAGAGTACATAAAATGCATTAATAATGTATAACATTTCTGAGATTTTAACCGAGATTTAACCTAAATCATTCCTTTGGCAAAAACTGGCATTACGGCTCTAGAACCGATTACATTCATCTCTAATAGACCTGGAAGACTGCCATAATTAGCCTATGAGCATTTTTCAAATATATGTTATAATTGCTAAAACGTACATTCTGCCATTGTTCACTCATCCTTGTGTTGTTTCAAAGTAAGTCATATCGCTTTTTTTTCTCTGAAAACTACGCAAAGGGAAATGTGCCCTTTTCCAAATAAGTACAATGATGGAAACTCTCAGTGCCTTTAAAACAACTAGCTAGACACCGAATAGCCTAAGTAATGACGCAACTTTTCATTTTTGGGAATTCCTTTAAGAGACCGATGAACAAAGACACTTGTTAACAATAACATAAGTCTGAGTGCCTCTAGTTTCTTAAGTGCCACTTAAATTGCTGTTCCCCAGATATTTTTGGGGATATTTAGGTAGAATTCCTTTAAACTTGCAGATGAGAAACAAATGCAGTATTCATCATTATCTACTCATGATTCAACATGTCCAACATGTTTTCTCAAGACCTACTGAATAAATGAAAGGGGTCAAACACACACCGAGACACAACAGTAAATGGGCTCCATATGAAACTTAACACTATAACTGACACAATACACTAACTGCTTGACCTATTGACAAGTTCCTCTTCCTTTAAAATAGTGAAATAGTGAAGTGACATTCAGCCAAGTATGGTGACCCATACTCAGAATTTGTGCTCTGCATTTAACCCATCCGAAATGCACACACACAGAGCAGTGAACACACACACACACACACTGTGAGCACACACCCGGAGCAGTGGGCAGCCATTTATGCTGCGGCGCCCGGGGAGCAGTTGGGGGTTCAATGCCTTGCTCAAGGGCACCTAAGTTATGGTATTGAAGGTGGAGAGAGAACTATACATGCACTCCCCCCACCCACAATTCCTGCCGGCCCGGGACTCGAACTCACAACCTTTCGATTGGGAGTCCGACTCTCTAACCATTAGACCACGACTTCCCCACAGAAGTCAGAAGTGAACAGAAGTCCTTGAAATGAACAGAGAAATGAACAGAAGTCCTTGAGGCTTTCTAGCTGAATTTGACATTTGACCTAGTAGCTATTATTATACAAAGACATTTTTATGTTTGATGCTTCCCTCTAATTTCAAATATGATTTTGCGTTTTATGTCCTGTATTATTAATATCAATGAGTTCCACCATGAAAGACAGAAAAGCTTTGAAAAAGTATGAATGCTACAGGCTTGCTTGGATTGTGTGAATAGATTCATTTATTCATGTGCTCGGTTATTAAGTTTGACAGCTGCTGTATTTGAAACTCCATCTGTCAAATAAAAGAGGTCGTCATAACCATCAGTCAACCTCAAATGCATCGTTCTCCTTTACAACGCACAGAGCAAGTTTAGCATCCGTGAAAGAAACACTCTTATGCACATTCCTAAAAACAAACAGTAAAATATATACAATAAGGCATCTACCATAACTGACAACTGTAGCATTCTCTCATTTCAGAAACAGTCATCTTCAGTTGTCCTAGTGCTCTCTATCATTTAAAATCATTCAGCCAGATAAAGAGGAATCAATCTACTAACTGGTTCTACTAAATGCAAAAGTGACTATTTTAAAATATTTCCCCAAACAGATTGACCCTTACTGAAAGTAAAATAACCAAACATCAAAGATTACAGAAGAGATCCATATTTATCATTATATTATTACTGTAATCAAAAACGTGAATTCAAAAAATAATAAATTTGGGATTTCCATTAGTTATCAATTTAAAACAGACAAAAAAATAAGCTCTAAAATCTTTACCAAGAATCAACATTAATCCAGAAATCAAACTTTTCACACTCCATTAAATAATATTCTTTGTTGAAAGCCTTTTCTCTTCTATTGCTCGTATATAGACCATTACTGAAAATAATCCTACAGCATGCTCAAAAATGTGGAAAGCTTTAAATAAACTCACTGTGTCACTGAAAACTAAATCAACATTTTGTAATTCTGTGAATGTCGCAAGTTATTGATCTGGAGGGATATGGGGCTCATAAAATAACAGACTAACTGCTGGTCACGACCAATTGAGAGAAACAACACAACTCTCCAATGAAAGGTAGTTGGAGGATGAATTGTTGGCACAATATTGTGGAAAATTAGAGGTTCTCGTTCTAGTTTCAGGAAGGGTGACGGGAAATGGACTGCTGCCCATAATTTAACATTTCGGGTGTTTTTTCGGGTTGAGGTATCAGCCCATGACTTTCTGGCAAATAATCGGATAGCCATCTTGTGTTTCGCTCTTAAAATGAAAACGTTAGGTAAAATGCGTCCAGTCTAGATGGGAATACAGTGATATCTGACGTTTAGATACGAAAGAAGTTGCTTTTCCCTTCTAGTAATTGGAAATGTACTCCTCACTCACTGTACACAAATAGATGTTGTTCATTTCCCCTCCTACACTGCAGATATGGAGAACGGGAAGGTGTGGACGGAAAAAAGAACTGAGAAAAGAAAGGAAACCTATCTGAGTGAAATGTACAGCGCGATTAAAGTAATCCGGGATAAAGGCAGCAAGCGCGTGCTGGAGGTGTATGATGATGAGAGGAGCTCGCTCGGCTCTTAGGGCGTATCACACGTTACACATACACACACACACTTTATAAAAAAAATTAAAATAAAACACACACAGCTCCGTTCGCTTCACATCCTACGGTTTCTGCCACCGCATACCTCCAAACCGAACCAGCACGGTCAACTCGAACCCGAGCAATTGCCAGTGCTGAAAATTAGACTAAATGGCCAACCGTGAGAATCGAACGCCGAAGCGGAAAGCGCTCGGTCGGTCCCTGCCGAGAATTCCGAGCCTTCGCGATGGTATCCTGAGCACGATGAAAGAACAGTTTCACAAGTCTAACTAAAAAGCGCGTCTCGGACCGAATTTAAACAGCAATGTTCGCGGATCATGTCATGTTTCGGGCTATTTCCCCACCGAGAACGAGCGAGAGAGAGAGCGCTAGAGAACAGCGCATAAACAAGATAAAACAGATTAGTAATCCTTCATTTACCTCGTCATCCACTCACTCCGCTGTATTCCCGATCAAATAATCACATTCCGCGAGCAACGAGGGTCCTGTTGTTGGGTTATTACAATAATATCGATGCTCAACATTGGAATGAAACGAGTGGAGCACACACAGCTGACAAGACACGTTTAATCGGTGACCTACTTCCGAAGTAGCGTGCTGCTCGAGATAATATTCATGCGCTGCATTCGTGAAAGCCGCTGCTGCGCTGGGACGAGGTCTCGTTGGCATCACTCAGGTAGTTGACTGATGAAAATAATTAAAAAAATGACAGGTATAGGCTGAGGTTTAGACCTCATCGCTCCTTAAACTCACTGTTGGTCAGTCCTTGATCGCATGCAGTGAGCAAGTGCCTTGAATCAACAGCTATTACATAATGGAGTGCCTTGGACTATCTGATCATCAGTAATACTCAGAAACTATAATTAAATAAGTGCCAAAGGATAAAAGTTCGCATGAGGTTACCAGAGCTGTCTAGGCACGAGTTTTAGTTTTAAAAGATATGTAATGGCTCACATAATGATATTGAACTCCCAGTCCTTCCAGGAACAAGCCCTACTTTCCTTATTCAAATCTTATTCAAACAACCAGTTGGTTTTTTGAGGTTCTCAATACAGAATGCTTGTCAAGCTTAGGTCCTTGTCCCTAGTGAGATGCATGTGAAAACAAGTACCTCAGGCTATTATGAACAAATTCATAAACGAATAATGATTTGGTGTCCCTAGTATAAATATTACAGAGAAATGTTACCTAAACTCTCACACGCACTGATATTTGTTTGAGCACTAAATATGCCTTTCATTTATAGACCATATTATAAAAGTTATAATATATGGACCCCTAGTTTTTTCTTTTAAAAAATGTGTTCATATAGAACTGAAAATATAGCTTGTTCAATCAACTTAGGGAAAATGTTTCCATGCAATGAGTTTAGGTTTGTACAAAAAGTCAATACAAGTTAATTTAAACAAATGCACAAACTTATTTCCCCGAGTAGGAACAGCATAGAATGGGATTAACACGAAGGAGACTAATCTCAGACTGATCTCAGTTAAGTGAAGCCACTCATATGATCATCATCCACATCCTAAAGAGAAGTGCCACTCTTTAACACAATGGTAACCACAAAACTAAAAAACATAATAGAAACTCTTCTAAATCCCCAACATAAACCAAAGCTCTGTAAAACTGTACATTGTTAAAATTAAGGAACTTTATGTGTTGATTATACACAGGTGTTTTACCCATATTTTAAAATACACTTTTCATTGTGTCAACTGATTAGCAAAAACAAAAAAATGAGTAATGGTCTTAAAGACTCAGATGTTTTGTGTATAAATATCTTAAAACAATGTATAACAGCTGGATGCTGTTAAAACTGCTATGAAATATAGATGTTCGTGTACATTTGCTTTGCCTTCAAATTATAAATTAGAGAGTCAACAATAGAGGAATAGAGGAAAAAAGGGCAGCCAAGTATGAAAACCTAACTGTAAATCGATGGGAAGTATAACATGTTTTACAGCTGCAGCCAGATCTCCTTGTTAAACGAAATAGTTTTCTAATGCTGTTAGAAAACTATGCTGTTTAATGCTGTTAGATCTAAGATGCTGTTCAGAGGTGACAAAAATGCATCCACCACACGTATACTTTTCATATAGGGACTGAGGTGGATTAGAGCAGGCATTTATCCAGTATCTTTACACTGAGCAGCCATAGAACAGCCTCAACTTGGCTGTGTAAATACACCTTTAAGATAACTAAAGATAGCCAGAATGTGGCTGTGATGAAGATATAATGTCATAGAGAAATGTGGATACAATAAAAACGTGCTTTGAGCAATCCATAATGATAATCATGTACAATGATAACCAACAGTATCACTATACAGACATGAAAGGTCCTGAAAAGGCTATCTGAGAGAAATGCCGGCAAAATACTATTTCTTTTAACATATAAATTGATGTGTTTAATACCATTCAGAAAGATGACATTTAATGTAGGAAAAATGAATGGAATTTGCATTCTTAGACCAATAAGCTTAACAGATCAAATGGATAAGCACTTAAGAATCTTCACAAAACTTGCTGAAGGCCAGATCTTAACACACACAATGAAACATTAACTAGGATCTAATGCTCAAAGATTCTTCCTCGCAGTCTGCAGCGTCTCAGATAAGAGTGAATATCAAATAGAGTTGTTTAATGAATGATCCCTAAAATGGGTGCCATCCTGTTGATTACAGTTTTAATCAGGGAGCCTTTAAAACACACATTGTGTGTGGCATGATGGAAAACACAGCCTATATGGCAAATCTTAGGAATAAAGTGGGTGGAAATATAAAACCCTTCTAGCATCTGAGTCCATTAGTATCTAGAGTCGAAAAAGATTAGGAAATTGAAACTGTGATTTTCTGCTTTATGAACCAATCATGATGAAATCAATGCAAATGTCTGTTGTTGTCTCAAATTACCATTTGACTTTTAAAATGGTATAACACTATAGAAAAACAAATTAACAGAGGTAACAATTAACACCGTAAGCAAAGCTCATTTTACACTGACACAAGCTCAGCATAAACCTCAAAGTAAAGATGTGTTTGCAGCAGATCAGCCTTCAGGTTAGCCTTCTCATGAACGTGATTATCTTAAGCTACTTGAAATGTGTTTTAATGCTGTTTTAATAAGAAAAAACATTTGAAATGGGCTATTTAACTTCCATAATTTACCCTCGTTTAATAAATGCTCACTGCCTTTGATAGATCAGATGAGCAAAGGACTATGATTAAAGTTTGGCCATCCATATATCGCTGATTCCAATGAGGAGATAAATAAAGTTCTGCCTATTAGAATGAAAAATTGGTGAACAAAATCCACACTGAAAAAAGCTAAAACCTACAAAGTTAATTGGTTTTAATTCCCTTATGCAGGGGTGTACAATACTGAAGAAAACAAAAAGTTCACCAAAAAGTAAATATTTGCTGAAAAATTACTCAACCTCAAGTTATAAATTCATGTTTTGTAAAATTAAAAGATGCGTGTTTGTAATAAAGTCATAATTAAGATGTTTTTAACTTCAAACCACTGCACCAGTCAAAAAAGTCCCATCTAAATTTGGAGAGAAATATGCACAGATCAAGCACAAGACATTAATTATTATGGTGTTTTTAATCAGCTCTCATTCTGACCGCACACATTCACTGCAGTGGATCCACTGGTGAACAAGTGAAATAATGCTAAATTCTGTTGTGATGAAGAAACAAAGTCATCTACATCTTGATTGGCCTGAGGTTGAGTAAACTTTCAGCAAATTAGCTGTAACTACTGCTTTAAATATTATTTGGTTTTGCCTAAATACTAGAACTTTTTGCACATCTGCCTATATAATCAAATTCAATCTACAGACCACCATTGTTAAACTTGTTTTTCAGGAATTACACATCAGCTGTTATGAAAATAAAAAAAATGCTCAAAAGAACCCCAAAAATTAAGCTTTATCAGCTCAAGTGGCCACAAGCACACTGGTTCCATGGGTTCATTTGGACACTGCCATTTGAAAAGCAGAGAATTCACAGAGAAGAGGCTGAGAAAGCGTTAATGTTAACCCACTGCATCATCACACCAAGAGTGCAGTGGCACAGTCTGATACTGACACTAACACATTGTCCAAGAGTTCACGGTCCACTGCGTGACCTTCTGCCAGTTTAGTGACTCGGAGTAATCACTTTACTCCATTACAGTGCACTAAAGTGAAGCTTTCAGATAAATTGTCTTCTAAAATTGTTCCTCTCTGACATCTTCTCCATCAATGCAAGAACTGCCAGATGTGCAATGCTCATTCCAGAACAAAAGCAGCAAAACACATTTATTTGCACTTTAAAGGGTCATAAAACTTCATGATTTAGCAGAGGTATGTGTGTACATACATTTGTGAAGACATACATTGGTTTTAATTTTTGTATAGAACTGGTTTTTGCACGGTTTTCACCTTCCAGGTTTAAAATCGTGTTTATTTCTCAGTTTGTGACATGGCAAATGACTACAGTACTTTGATGACGTGTAGGTGTCTCATAATTACTCATGAAACTGCATGTTCTTATCCTGCATATATTAACTGAGAGAAACATTCATAGAAGGAAGGAGTGTTTCTTTTTAATTTGTAAGAGTTCGGCACAAAAGCAATTAATTCATTTTGTGAGTTTAACAGGTTTTTACAGGCGTTTACATTCAAACCATCAGAAGGCTTATATAAACGCTGCAAAATAACCTTTAAAAGTTATTAGAGGTGCAACAGAATGTTCTTTTTTTTTTGATGCAGAGTGCAAGTGCAAATGGCTGTGGATTTATTTGTTGCTTTAACTCAATGGGAGTAAAATGAAACTGTCTGGAACTGAAGTCTTCCCCCTCCACTCCACAGCACACCACTCCCAATTCTAGCATTTTTTTAAAACCATGGTGAGCACTAACCATTGTTGAAACAGGGTTTCATGACCCAGTGATTTTACAGTGATTTTATGAAAGATTTATAGGCCATTTTTAGGCCTTATAAAAAAAAAAATACATATTTTCAAAAGATGTGCACAATTAAATAAGAAACATGCTTGTTTATCAAAATTCAAAAGAGGTTTACAGGTTCTCCTTTTAGAAATTGGAATATAAAGCCAAAACTAATTTTGGTTATAATAATCACTGTAGAGAAATGGCTGCTTTCAGATTAATGGATTAAAGTAGAAGAAAGATCAAGCTTTGCTATCTGGTTATGATTGCTGGTGGATCTCCTGTTGATGACAAAAACCTTTTGTAAAGACGATTTTATTTTGTTTTGTTTACTTTTTAACTAATTACCATTATCACTGTTCATTAATGCAGATTCCAAAATGATGTTTACTCAAACCAATAAAACAACAGCATCTCTTAATACATGGGACAGAACATACTGGTTGCATCCTGAAATACTGTGAGCTTTTCCTTTTCTTTAATGCTGTCTCTGAAGATATACAAGATACATTGGCTGCCATTAGAGGTCATATTGTTCTGGCAAACAAGATTTTCCTCTATAGTCAACACATTCATCATTTACAAACATCCTAATAACAATCTTCATAATGCAACATCTGTGTGTGTGAATCAGCATTAGGGCAAACAGAACAAAAGGAACTACAACTTATATCTAATAAAATAAAATCATTATATTAATAAATCACACTCAAATGAGAGAAGCTGAAAAAGGGCCCTAAAAAAGGGATGCCATCTAGCTTTCCAACTACCCATCTTCATTACCGATGTGATAAATAAGCAAGCTTAATAGTTTGGCTTTACAAATTAATAACATCTCCTGTAACAAAATTTGATAATTATATCCTGCTAATTTGTGTAATAAATAAATAAATGTTTGTATTTTTTTTCCAGAAAAATAAAATTATAACCTGCTAATAGGTTAATTATAAGTCATTATACCATATGGAAAAACTGCAAATAAACAACAAATTATATGTTTTTTTACTGTGTAATTTTACTGTGTTTGTTTGCTTTTTGCAAGAAAATAAGTCAGTTTATGTTTTATGTTATTTAGTTTGTTTATTTTACAATTTTTGTGTCTTGTGTTACCCTTATGGTATAGAAGTACTGGCCATGTTTTATGTACAGCCTACTTACAAACAAGTATATTTTATGTTACATGTAGTATATTTTAAAAGAAATGTAATATAAGTCTCTGGTGTGTCCCCCATGATGTGTCTGTGAAGTTTCAGCTCAAAATATTCCACAGATAATTTATTATACAATTTTGAAAATGCCTATTTTGAGTGGAAGCACAAACACGCTGTTTATCGGGCCTGTGTCTTTAAATGCAAATTATCTGCTGCTCCCCGCCCCCTTTTCCAAAATAAGGCTGCACCATTACAGCTCGGACCTGCTAAAAACATCTGTTTTGGTTCTGATTATCATGTTTATTGCGCTGGAATAATTTGTTTGAAACCATATGTAGTTTAAACTTCTGATATATGGTTTACTGAGTGCACACATCCAGAGCACACGGACAGAAAACGGCTGTCACAGCATGTGATTCAGGGCTCCAGACTAACATTTGAGAGCACTGGCACCAGTGCCACAAAGTTCTACAGATGGTGACGCCAAGAGCAGATTTGGTAGTGCAGGGGGTGTTTGTGTGGGTATTCAAAATAAAGATCATTTAATCATAAAATTACTATTGTTTTGCATTAATAAGTGCAGTTACTTACAATATTTCATGTTCATTTATTTTTTATTTTTTTTGTTATTGTTTATACAGATTTGACAATAAAGCACTAAACTTGAGTTAAGATGCATATAAAATGTACTTTTATTACAGTAACTGTTGCAAAATCGACTTTTTATATAAAATTTTTTACTGTATATATTCCACTGTTATTAAATGTACCATTATTTTTCTAGCATATGGAGCTGACCAACTTCAGTGATGTGTGATTAAGTAGCAAATTGAAGAAAAGTTTGTGACTTTTCTTACTTCATATACACACAAAAAAAGTGTAAAATTCTGACAAAATCTGATTTGAATCTGAATGACTCTTTATTTTTTGGCAAACAAAGGGTTTACCTTTAAAACTAAAACATGGAAGAAATATATCTGTATATATTATGTATATCTGCATAAATGTATAAGCTTTTTAAAATTTCTATTTAAAACAATATAATAAGAAGTAGAATAAGACAAATAAGTTAATCATATGAAATTAGTACTAATAAAAAACGTATTTGTACTACAGAGTGTGCACAGAAGGACACAATAGTGGCTTGTAGGTACATTTTCAGATGTTAATGAGGTGGCATGAAAGCAATAAAATATTCATGTGGAGATCAATGTTTTAAATATACAATTTTTAATACAGAAATATTAAATGATTTAACTGAAATTATAGTTAAAAATTAAACTGAACCGTCAGCAGATGGTAGCAATTCACAGATTTGATCAAAGAACTATTCATTCAATTTATTTTTTTGAATGGCTGAATCATTCAGGAATGAAGCAAGTGCATGTCTTTATGAATGGGTAATCATTAATCACTTACTAGATTCATTCAAAAACGCACTTACATTCATGAATGAAACACCTCTGTGTTTGCTTTTAGAGATGCAAAGCAGTTGAGATATTACTATATTAGGAACTATCTTTGTTGATGAAATAGAGCAAAATCAGGAAGTACTTGTTTATAGAACTGCCTTATTAAATCAATATCACCTTTGCAAACTCCCTAACTATTAAAAGCTGTCACTCTTCTTATGACAGTCTGTGGGTGCACAGAAAATTAAAGCATGCGAGTGAGTCTTCAAGCTTCAAAAGCATGTGCGAATTATATGTTCTGTCATCTTTCATCGCGTTATGAAGGCGGACCCTGCGGGAATTAGAATTGTTATTTATAGCCGCAATCCTGCGCTGAAATTCAAGTCCTGCTCTGTGTCCTCTGCTAATAACCCGACTGTGAATGATGCGAGTGGCGTTATGTTGTTAGTGAGAAGCTACAGCCGTGGCAGGGATGATGACGAGGGAGTCAGAGCAGTTCTGGATATGTTGTTCATGTATACAAGTCCTCATGTGTAGTCCTCATTTTCTACGTCTGTGCCATTTACATACACAGAGACACGCAGAACATGCTGGTTTCATATTTTAATAGTATTTTGCGGCTTAATATTTAAAGAAACTAGTTCATATTGTGACTATTTAAGTCTACTGACTTTTGATTAATTCATCCAAACTTTGACAAATTCCGTGGCATTCCATTTATATGACCCGATTCAGTGATTCCGTCCACGCTTTCCACATCACGGTAATCATAGGTAATATTGAGGTGTTTTGCAACTTCAGTGCAATGTTAGTGGATTGTGATTTATTGCAACTTAAGCAACGTCTCCTGCTGCCTTACCTTTGAGAGACAACTGATGCGTGAACACTGAAGTAGATCCAGTTAGCAAGGGCTTTTGAGTGAGAGCAAATTCCGCATTGATTGGTCGGACTCGTTTTCCAACAAATCAGAGGGGCGGTGGGCGGAGACTGCTTTAGGCCACAGAGAAAGTGGTAAGTTCTGACAGGCGGCATCAGAGTCAATTAGCACATTTCATAAGTTATTTTATTGACCAATCGGTTTTGAATGGTGGGGGAATCGATAATTGGTCGACCCCTAGAACAGTATGTTTTGCTTAAACTTTCACCATGACATCAGAGCTGGTACACCGTTGATGCTTGCAAAATCAAAATGACGGCGCCATGGGTATAAATTTACAGATTATGGGGCGGTAATATTATAATATATAATCTGTTTGCCACGTAGGGCTGGGCGATATATCGAATATTAGCGATAATATCGGAATAATTTTGACTGTGTTCTGTCGTGAGATCTCAACTGTATTGTTTGCATTTGTGATCGCAAAATAAATGCATTTACTCGACCGCTGATGTTTGAATAGAGAAACATAGGCTATGGCCATTTGGAATTACTATTGAGGAATTTCACTGATATGTTTACCAGTTTCCATAATATAGACAGAGAGAATGCAAAAGTCTTTGGTATTCATTTATATATATTTATATATAAGAAATGGCTATGTGCTTCAGAAACTAGCTCCCCATCTAAGAGGGTTTTTAGTGTCATTAGGAACATAGTTTCATGCCACAGAGCTTCTCTTAAAACCACAGACAGTTGACAGACTTGTGTTCTTAGCTTAAAAACTTGTTAAAAATGTTTAAATAAAATACTTAACCCAATTGCATAGTTTAAATTGTGAATTGCATGCACTAAAAAGTTGACAGAATGCACTTTCTGTAACTGTTACTTAATTTGCACTGCTTCAGTTACATATAGGCCTGTAACGAATTAAACCTTAATATTCATCCGGAAGAAGGAGGCGGGAACCGGCAGACAATCAAAATGAAGCTTTAATAACAAAATAAACACAAAACAGCGCACCAGCCCCTCACGGACGACTGGTGCGCGCAAATAAAAACCAAAACACAACTAAAAGCCCAGGCCTGGTCCTCTCTCGTCCTTCACTGTCGTCGCTCCAGTTTTATATCCTTTCATCTCCTACGTGGAACTCGAGACCGGCGGTGGGCCGCAGGTGCCACTGATTTGCCCAATCACTGCCGGCCTCCCTCCTTGTTCCCACATCCCTTGCCCCCCCCCCCCACTCGCCACAAGGCCTACATGTATTCATTTAATAAAAAGCAGTAAGTGATCTCTTGGTCTAGATTTTTTAACTGCTTAAATTAGCCGTTTAATCTAAATAGTTTTTTTTTTTTTTTATGGGCAAAAGAAAATCATGTTTTATTTTTTATTATTTAAAATGCAAATGCAAACATATCGAGATATATATCGAATATCGTAAAAATTTGGACAATATCGAGATATCTTTTTTTTTATATATAATCGCCCAGCCCTATTGCCACGACACCAAGGGAGAGAAATCTGATGCGCTCATTTTCTCAGACGCTTGCAGAAAAAGGTTTACCAAAACAAAGTTACTGGGTTCATATTTTTCAGGTTCCCTTGGTTGGTAGATGCACCGTGGACCTGATTATAGCACTTAAAACCCAGAAAAGTCAGATTTTCATGATATGTCACCTTTAATGTAAAGAATATTTTGACAATACAGACAATGAAGTACAGTGTTATAAGTAAAACATGCAAGCACCAAAATGCTATCTTGCCATAAAAGTATTGATGGTTAATCAGTTTACTCATTTCAAATGAGCACTGTTCAATTTCTAAAGTATTTCAAATTGACAGTTATTTTAAAAGGTATCTCACTATGGGAAATGCCTTAAGCCCCGTTCACACATCCAGCGACAGAGTGACAAAATCCCATGCATTTTCAATGGAGCGCTGGCGACTTGAGTTTGAATAATACACTGATGGTTCAAGTTGTTACTTATATGATGCAGTGAGCAGTTTAGGTTAATGATTTAATGCACGAGCACTGCTGTAGTTTATATAACAACACTCTCCAACAGCAGAAAAACACTTTTATGTCTTTTGAGTCTAATTCCTAGTCATATTAGAATGATCGCTTAGTTTTACCAGCAATACATATTTGTGATTGGATAGTTTTACCAGCAATATATATTTGTGATTGCATTTTGTGCCAAGACGTGCAGTCTAACAATAACATTAGAGCAAGCAGTAGAAACGCCCACAAGCGTCTTCACAGCACGAGTCTAGCAACACACAGCGAAAAAGTTGACTCAGGTGTGGTTGACTATGGAAGCACCAATCACACCACGTCTATCCGCAGGGCAAATCAATTACAGCTCATGATCAGGAACTCACCCCCTTCCAATAAATATACTGCTAAAATGGCATTCTAAGCACGCTCTTCCCCAGTGCCAAGAAGGGAAGCATGGTGAGATACCTCACTCTGAAGCCCAGATAGCTCTCCTACCAAAATCCCCATTGAAAAGAGCCCATGATATAGCCATACCTTATGTAGAATGAGCCCTTTAGCCCACCTGGGAATTGAGACCAAATAGCTGTATAGGCCTCCTCGAATCGCCTCCACCATTCAATGGGAAAGGTGCTGCAAGGAGATTGGCTTACCCTTACATCGAGCAGCCCATAAAACAAATAACTGATCATTCTTTCTGAATGATTTTGTCCTATTTACATAATGGCATAAAGGCCATACCGGATTCAACATATGGAAATCACACTCCTCCTCTAAAGCAAATTGAGGGAGGTTAAAAGCACTTTATTCCAAGGCAGTGCAGTTATAAACTGGATCACTGACCATGGTGATGAAAGCCGGGTTAGGCAGCAGCATAACCTATCTGCCGTCCAGACTAAAAGTCTAATTTAGCCCTTCATGGGCCAGACCCAAAGAAAGGCCGCTTTTCCACTGTAGGGCCAGTTCAAGCCAGTGCTTTAAATGGGCTGGGCGGGGCTAATAGCCTCGGACCTGTAGCACCAAAGCCAAAATAGCACAGGGTTTCCACCGTCGGGCCAGAAGCTCCGCTGCGCTTCACTAAAACCCGCCCTTTACACGCCTCTCAGGAAAAACGTCATGCAACTCCATTTCACCAACAAAGAGAAGTTATCAGAAAACTAATAAGAAATAAGTCACTAACGCAATCACAAAACAAACATGATAAAAGCGGCTGCTTATTTGCATGCTTTGTTAAATAGTTGAATCCAAAAGCATCAATGTTTTAATATAAGTGATAAATTGATCATAATTAATTTATTGTTTGATTGAAAATTAGTCACACAAAAATAAAGCATTATGAACATAGTCTGCTTACTCAGTAGAGTCCGTTTCTGTTTATTTGAAGTCACAATAGCCTATATGCACCACATTTAGAAAGAATGATAATTTCTATATTTTTATAAAAGCTCCCAAACAAAAACCATTATTATACTTTTATGACAGGCTACGCTGAGCTAAACTCTCAAGACGAGACTTATGACAGATAAAATTATAAAGAATAAGAAGTCGATGTCTGATTTCTTCAAGTAGTCGCATTTACCATGTTTACTATAGTAATGTTAATGCCTAGCATGCATAGTCTTTTGCATCGCTTATAAATATTTCTGCCTAGTATGGTGATTATAATCCACATCAGATCAAGTTATTTCAAACACTCGCTGCTGACTGAAAATTAGTTTTGAGCTCAACTTATTTAAAAAAAAATTTTTAATGCTGGTGTAATAGCTGTTTGCTTTATCAAATGATCTGTGGTGCTGACGCTCTCCAGATGCGGAGAAACTCCACTTTTGTTCATAACTACTCCTCTAGCCCGCTTTGGCCCAAGGTTTTCGTCGGGCCAAAAAACACAGGCCTTTGGCCCCGAGGAAGCATCGTCAAGACACGATCAAGCACCGGAAATGACAGTGGAAACACGACTGGCCCTGGCACGCACTAGCACGCCCGCTTTTGGCCCAACAGTGACAGCAGGTCCAGGCACAATGGGAGTGACCAGGGCTCTCTCTGAAGGAGTTGAACATTCTCTGCCAGCCACAGAATCCCCAGCCAACTGGGGCTATCAGGAGGAAAGATAATCCATTTATCTTACTCTGGTGGGAGAAGTTAAACTCAGCAGTGGAAATGCGTAAAGCAACACATCTGGCCACGGATGTGCGAGCACATCCACATCCAAAGGTGCTTCGTCCAAAAGAAAAAAAAGTGTCTGTCTGTAAAGCAGAGACTTTGTGTACCACCAGTTACTTCATAAATGAATAATTGCGATTTTCTCTCCTTTTTTCAATTTAGCATTCATATTGCTGTCTCATCTGCTTTCCTGTACGTGTTACACATTTTATATTTTTAATAAATTGTATTCCTATTTTGTTTTAGTTTTTTTTATCATCGTCTTTGTCCAGTGAGCCACATTACAGTAAGCATTTAAACGCTTAACGTGCAATGTATTGCTTCCATATTCTGGGCTATTCTGCTTGTCTATAAATATACTTTAATAATAAGGTGTGTAGCCTACTGAATTTGGCCCTTCAATGTTACTGTTTTAGTTCGGCACAACACATTAAGTGTTTGTAAAACAGCCTGCGGCCACACCCCCACGCCAGTGGTAAAGCCCACAGCAAATATTGCAAAAAAAAAAAAAAAGGAACACCTGAAAATTGTTAAGATTAAATTTATTCAAATAAATTATGTCTGAAGTCACAATTTAACAGAAGTAAATTGAAAAAAGGAGAGAAAATGGCAATTATTAATTTATGAAGTAAATGAAAAAAATGGAAAGCATGATTTAATTTTTTTATTTTTGCATTTGCAACATATGGTCTGAAAATTTAATTGTGAAGCATACACAGCCAGTTAGCCAGATGCCATGATTCTCCCCTCCAAGAGCATACCACAGAGTCTTTTCATATCAAGTAATCATCTAGATAGGCAGATATCCTGAGACCCTTGTGTCTCAGTGGTGATAGTGCTGCTTCTATGCACTTCCTGAATAAACGTGGAGCTAGGCTTAGCCCAGACGGAAACGTAAAAAAATCCCCTGTTGCTACAGATGCTATAACCCCATTGAAAGGATTGGGTTTTACAGCAAACTGGAGACTGTAAATCCTGGTTACTGTCGCAAGGATCCAATGATGAGCAGAACACTCTCTTCAAGCCTCCTGATAAAGAGCCAGCAGGTTCTGCTGAAACGATTCCATAGATGGACCTCTAGCACCATCTAACCAACAGAGAGATAAATGGCCAAGATCTGTCTGGCCCATAGACCATTTTATCACTTGGATCATTGTTTTTTCTGTGTCACTGCACCCTTGGCAATGACCCTGGATGCAACAGAGACTTTTTTATTGTTTGCTTTGAATCCAGGGGCTGAAGTGCTTTGTGACCACTTATCAGACCACATTCTTCTGGAGGCTGAATTTTCTGCATTTGAATGTGTGGTATTACTGTGGTCAACACACTGAACATTGTGTGTTTAGGGGAAGCGTAACTGCCCTTAACACAACTTAAAACTATTTTATCATCCGAACTCCACAACCTCCGCTTCTTTGCGGGTGGGGGAACAGGTGTGGCAGACTTGGGAGAAGACATCACAGAAAACCCTTTGTGCAGTCTGTCCCTCCCATGGAGATTGCGTCCTAGGTATCCCTCTTTTTCTTGCTAGAAGTGTGAATGGACCTAGACTTAGCAATGGCTGCTGCGAATGACTGCTTTCCTCACGGTTTACAACTGCTTGGAAAAGTGAGTGGGATGAGCCGTCTGCTATGTGTTTTGGAGTCAGACGAGCTCAAAAAACTCCTATTCTGTGTCAGAGGAACAGGCCACTGGGAAACAGGAGGATGCAGCATTTTCTTACACAGCATGCAGATGTCAAAAGCCTCGCCTTCCTTCTTTTGAAGTTTATATCTCTTTGTTTCATCGCCAAATCGGCCAGGCCAAATAAACCTATCAAGTCCACTGGAGCATCGAGAAAATATAATTTCTCTCTGTTTCCAATGCTCGAGAGGTTAAGCCAGAGCGACTTCTTGCTCACAACGGCAAGAACCATAGTATGGCCACAGCTCTGTATGGCACCACACAAGGTAACTAGATTGCACACCTCCTTCAAAAGCTCAGCTTGAGAGGCCATCAACAATAAAGTGGCGTTAAGGGCCCGCACGGTTGGCGCCATTGATCTATAAAGTTTTTGGAACATGGAAGCAGTGAAGTATTCCATTTTCCTCAGGAGGGAGGGGCTGGCAGATGAGAAAGTGGTCTGCCAGTTCGGGTGCAGGTAGTGAGCCACTGACTGTTGAAGCGTGGGAGGTTAGAAAGTTTGATCTTCTCCATCTTGTTTACATCCAGTGAAGAGTTGCCCTTGACAGACACTCTTTGAAAGAAGGGCTTATCCCACGCTCCCTTCATCTTTGCCACCACATGCCGGTAACGCGGGAAGCAGTTGTTTTGCCGGGGTAAAGGCTTTTACTGTCGTAAATATCTCATTTAACTCCCCGGTCCCCCGGAGTTACTGGCCAAGCGATGTTAAGCTTAGCTGCTGCACTTTTACAAACCTCCACGAAGTCACAATCTTTCACATTTGACAGCAGATCATCCGGCTCATCTTTGAGGAGGTGAGCTAACATACTGCCCTCTTCATCACCACCCTCCTGCTCCTCACCTTCCTCTAGCAGCTGTTGGTTGAGAAAAAAAACAAACAAACAAACAAAAACATACGGTGTAAGCTTCGAGGACTCGGAATCCATAATATCCCTCGACAAGGAAAGATCACAAAGGACACCCATGCAAGTGATAAATATCGGAAGGGAACTCTACCGGAGATCATCATGCGATTTTTGCCATGATTTGGTCGTCTGACAAATTATGAAAATCCTAAAAGATTGGAATAATCCTAGGCTAAAATCTGTAGTCTTTGATAATTAGTTTGACATGTTCACCGACAGCTGATTAATGGCCGTTTCGATCAAATTTTTACCTCCAACTAATTTCTGGCAGTGTCAGAAGATTTGCCGCACAATCCTGCAGTGTGACTCCTCCTACAACGAATGTCAAAGTTTGTTTTTCAAGACAAGCCATGATCATAATTAATGCTAGAGATTTTTCTAACCTCATAAACCCCGGCCCTCTCGTCCACCATTCACGAAATTCATATGATACATTGCCTTTGCCACGATAAACACCAGTTACACCGCTGTTTCCATGTGGGTGTGTAGTGCTGCTTGCACTATTTTTCTTAAACACAGTCATTCATAAACTTTTAATGATAGCCAACATTAAAGCCCCGCATGCAATGCAGCCCGCAGTCATTGAACATATAATGGGTTGATAATGTAAAACTCCAGACAAGTTTACTTGCACGCACCTGTTTTTAATGCACCTTGAGTGTCGTACAGTCTGACATTAATGACAACTGAGTCACAGTGTGACATGATCATCATGTTCATAGAGTCTGACAAGTGCAATCCTAACGGACTTTTTAAAAACTGCATAGTGTAAGCCCGGCTTTAGACACTGACATGGTGGACAAGTCAGACTTGTAGCTCGCCTTGACACATTAGCTATTGGAGACTGCACTATTGAAAGCAAAGTAGAGAAACTCAGTAACCAGCAAACAATCAAACAGATTTACAACTCCACCATGTTTTGTAACATCAACCTAAACCGTATGCCTATGAACTGGATCAGTGCAGCCTAGATGCTGAAATTAAGTGTTCATGGGGAAGAGATCAAGAATGCTGTTTCAGGCATCACAGCAGTATATATAGGAAGGCTGTGGGTTCCTGGTCACGAGCTGTGATTTGTCTGCCCTGCGGACAGACGTGATGTGACTGGTGCCATCACACCTGAGGTTTTTCCTATAGTGAGATACAGAGCAATTTTTTTTGAAAGAGAAACAAAATGGTTTGGTTAACAACATTTTTCAAAATATCTTCTTTTATGTTCTGCAAAAGAAAGAAAGTCATATAGATTTGAAATGACACTTGGGGGAGTTAATGATGACAGAATTTTTGGGAAAAATGTCCACAATTAATTTGAGTAGTTTGATTTAGATCTTGATTTTTGCTGTCAAGTTGAACATAAATGGTTATGCAGCCATACACTATAGTCTGAAAACAGTGTTAAAATTCTTTTTAAAAAATCTAAAGAAACAATGAAGAGATTTTGGAGTTAAAGAGCATATTCATTTTTTTGCTGGTATTAGTTCAGACCCTCAGATGAGTTTGTTGCCACTGAGCTGAAAGAACACAGGAAGTCAAACTCTTGTTAGCTGTTAAAGAGTCTGTCTTCAAAGGCATGAAAGACACAGGGCAAAGTGCCAAGGAAAGCGCAAGGGATGTTTTTTTTGTTGTTGTTGTTTTTAGAATACACTCGTATGACAAATCTTGTTAAAATTTCAGTGAAAGAATAGACTCCTTTAGATGCTTTCAGCATTCTGAGAAAAAAAAATCACAATAGTTTGACTGGGTTTCCAGCGGTGTAGTAACAACCAGCACAAACAACGGAGGCTCAATCTTGTGTTCTCACACGCTGGGTGTTGCCATCTGTGATTCTGAACACCATGTGCTCCACAAGCTTCAGGGGAAGCCTGAGGTCTGGCTTGGAGGATTTTAGAGTGCCTCATGAAAAGGCTTTACCGTCCTTTTAGCATAAACACTTTAGCAGCAATAATAGACCAGGAGAGCTTCAACCCCATAAACATCGACCACAGCTGCAAACCCACAAACAGCTGAGTCTGGTTTTGGTGGCCACTCTTACCCCCCGTCCTCTTCCCGAACACACCAGTAAATTTCACAGCTGTGACTATGGCACGGGACCAGGTAGTGTCTGATGGTTTAAGATTAGCCACATGAAACGACTCTTCCCCATCAAGCATATGTGCAAGCTGTAAATCTCAGGGACACATGTCCTGAAGCTAATGAAGAACAACATTCCACAGCGTCTTAATTCAAATAGAAAAACTGTAATCAAAGAACTTTTGATGCAGCCTGAAGAATGTCTTGCCTTTGGGAATTGCTGAGATAAAAAGAAGGGACATGCCAGTCTGTAACTCAAATAACCCTAATCTCACTCTAAATTATCTTAATAAAAATGACACATTTGTTTCATAGTGTCACCAGTGAGATACTGCACTTCTATAGGCTTCCAAGAACAGCTTTCAGTACATTGCTGTCAAGGGAAAACAACAATTAGTCATCGCTGATCAGTCAGCAGACATTTGTAATCATTCAAAGCACTGTTTGGAAAAGGAATCCTTAAAGATGCATGAGGAAGGAGGTATTTTAAATATTTAAAACGGAGCATGAAAAGCTTGTTTATCTGGTCAGATTATTATATTTTTTTTAATTGCAAAAGTAAACTTTTTAAATGGGAAAGGATGGGAAGACTATAAACAAGTCTGAGATTTCATGGTCAAAGTGTGCAATACAACATACATTTTGTGAAGTGATAATAAAAATATATTAAAATTCTATAGCAGTTTTAAATACATAAAAAATTTAAGTGAATGTCATCACATTCACAGTATGACAAATTAATATTTATTTTGAGATTTACCCAGGATAATCTTAATGTAAAAAGGTAATCTTAATGTAAAAATAGAAATATATATATAGTACGTACTTCCCTAATTTTGTCAGTTATGCCCAAAACTGACTTGTGCATCACAGGAATTTGGAGGCTTTTCTTGGTTCAAATTCTGTAAGTGTCTTTGTCCCTTATTTCCGCTGAAAGACATTTATATTAGCACTGGCAGATCAGCAGAAAAGCAAATTTATTAAATTCATAGAAGCTATTATTGTATGTCTTGATTTATCAGCAAATGAATCGATGCTCTAAATATGAACCAGTCCATACCCTGTATCTCCACTTGCAATGCATATCAATATTGTGAATTCATTGTGTAATCATTACAACTTTGTCGTTTTAAATCCAGTTCTACATGTCAAATTTTCAGATTTGATGTGCAACCAGTGGAGTGGGCCCTGTTATACTCCATAATGTACAAATTTGGTAAAAAGGGTTACGGACCATTAATCTAAAAGTCAATTTGCTGCACATAAGCTGCTATCTGTACTGGGATATCACAGATGATCTGCTCAGTGAAAAATCCGCATACATGTTTGATGGATTTCTTTTTCCCCAAGAGGTGATAATCCATGGCCCTAAAGAGAGAATAAAACCCTTTTTAAATTTTTATTCATACTGCTTATTTCTTTTCCTTCAGCTTCAAGCTTTCTATTTATGTAATACTATAATTACTGTCACTTTATATTCAGCAGACCTGAGCGCTATTTATATCCTATCTTGATAGTAGCATTTAGACCGTAGGTTATATTTGACCTTGTTGGTTTTGTCAAAACACTTCACATTTAGCTGACTGTTTTGGATGGGGAGTAGGAAATATTTTGGATAACACTGCCTTTTAAGTGTAGATTTTAAGCTTACAGACCACACTTACTTTTATGAAGCCATTTAGATCAATTAAATGTAAAACCAAAAAGTTCAACATGAACTTATAGCCATTATATGAGAATCCAGGCACTTAAAAGGGCAGCAAAAAGGAATGTGAATTAAAACACACTGAACATCAGACTAATTAATCCAACATCATTCAGAAATCCTATAACTGGATCAGAAAATGGAACAACAGAACATACCCTAGCTATTCAAACATGGCAACAGTATGAAAGGAGGTTCTGCATAATAATGGCCATAAAACTGGCAAGCCAGCCAGTAGCTGATCAAACCAACCAATGTACTAACTGAAAATTCCAAAAACATGAGAAATATTACAAACAAAAAAATCTTACTTATCAGTTTCAGTCATGTGGCCTAAAATATATTTTCATATCAGCTTGTTTTTCATTACTTAAGTTTTTATATATATATTCTGATGTCAAAAAAAATCAGTGCTTTATCACATGAGAATGACTCAACTGTGACCGCATAGAATACACATACTGAAATAAGTCTTTTTAAATTACGACATATCTACATTCTGTCATGCAAAATGTCATTTTAAAAAAACTTTCAGCAAAACACCCAAAAGTCTTACAATGATCTTTGCTCTCATTAAAACAACTGTGGATAGTACTTAGACAGAAAAGTATAATGTCATCTTTAGTCAGGTAAATGAACAGCAATATCATTCTTCTACAACAGACACAGAAGTTTTAACTAGTATCGTCACATCTCACAGCACAGTAATATGTGAACACGGCCAAACAGCAATGTCATAAAACATGAATAGCCTATTAAAGCAAATTTAAGTGCACCATCATCTTGCAGTACACTTAAAATATTTACATTTTACCTGAATACATGAATCAAACATTCAATATGCTCTTCCTCATGTCTCATGTCGCATCAAATTAAATTGACAAAAGTCATTTTGAATGCATAGAAAACATGTTAGATGCAAGTAAAGTGTCTACTTTCATATTTCAAGTGACTTTTGTGAAAACAATATGGCAAAATATGGGGGAAATAATGTTCTAAATTGTAAAATTGTCATTCAGTTTAATGGTTCGGATTTTGATTTTAACATCTTCAAATAAACATAAAATAAGTTTAAAAATAAATATTTGTTTCCTTGGCATCTTTAAATAAATATTAGCTGTATTATATTAAAATGATTATGTCTTATTGCCTTTTGTAAAGTATTTAAATAATCAGGGGACTTTTGTCCTGAAAATGCAGTTTATTAGAGATCTTTCAGTGAACAAGAAACCATTCTGAAATCATATTTAAAAACTGATAGTCATTCGGCAGTCTGTGACATCATCAGACGGCACCTGGAAGACTGTGTGGTGCTGCAAGAAAAGGGACTTTCTTGCTCTTAAAATGTTTGATAATTTCACCTTTTCATGGTGTGGTAAACCTAAGTTACAAAAACATATCATTCAGTGAAATGGCAAAAAACAATATACTTATTCTGACCAGTGAAATACAAAAGTTAAAAATGAAAGTACTGCGAAAGATGATAGAGCCAGACAATTACTCGTAAATGATAGTCTGGTAGATCTCACAGAAGTTTCACCACGAAGATGAATAAAGTCAAGTAATACAGAATGAGCCAGACCGTTTAGGATTTTCTGAACCATACACAAACTTGAATAAAGTCTAAAATTATCAAAGTCTAAAAAAATTATGTTTCTCTATGATCCTACAAGAATGTAAATGGTTAGGGTTTTTTATCTAAAATGTTTAATGCCTGTTTATATAGAGATTTTAAAGGTTTAATAACAGTATCACCAGCTTGACCCCAACATGTCAAACAGTAAGACATGTGAGCAAAATTTGTAGCATGCATAAAAGCCTTAGCTACATCAAAAGAAAGACATGGGTTAAAACTTAGTGGTTTGAAGGATATCAGCAAAGTATAAAGATTTAGAAAGGTATGAAGATTTATAAAAGGTATACGAGGGCTGCACTGCATTCTTAAATATAATCTTTTAATTTGACATCAAATGATTCTTGTTTAAAATATGCCTAGCAAAATGTTTTGGTATAAATGTTACACTGAATGACATTTTAGTGCACATCTTGTTATATTTGACCTTGTTTGCTTTGTCAAAACACTTCACCTTTAGCTGACTGTTTTGGATGGGGAGCATGAAATATTTTGGAGAACACTGCTTTTAAGTGTAGATTTTAAGCGTACAGACGACACTTTTATGAAGCCATTTAGATCAAACAAAACCAATGAAATGTAAAACCAAAAAAATTCAACATTAACTTCTAGGTTTCTTCTGTAAATTATGAGTTAAATTAAAGTTATTTTTTGCTCTGAAAAACATAAAATTAAACCTATACATTGGAAACAACATTTAAAGCTGTATTACACTTTTATTATTATTGTTATTATTATTTTATGTATTTGAGGCTTGACATCCCCTTTTCGTCTTTGACCCAGTATACAAAAAGCAAATGAAAAATATCAATCAGCATCATCATTTTTTTCAAATTCACTTGTTTGAAAGCTGGCCCTTGACTTCTGTAACTAATTGAACAAAAGTCCGACAAGGTGAAGAGAAGCAAACTTGTTAGTTCCAGTGTTTTCGCAAGAGAACAATCAGAGTACAGACTGCAACCCGTGATTGTGTTAGTAACAAACAAAAGCTTAGACAAACAACTCATCACCTGCACTGCGAGTAACAGTGCGACAAACTCGAACGCTCTCTTTATAATCTACAGCGAGCGCAAGAACCCTCGGACAAGAACGTTGATTATAATGTGAAGCGTTCCAATTTTGACGCGTCGCGCAGGAATGTGGTGGATAACAATCCTCTTAGTATGAATGACGAAATTAAACGATGAATTGGACTTCTTATCTAAAAGCCCTCTTTATTACTTCACAATGTAACGGGCTTTGAAGAAACTTAATGTTGGAGGACATCACGCTAAGAATATCGACTACATTATTTTAAATACACCGATTCTCTTACCTTGAGTGGTGTCGTGGATTTAAATGACAAGAGTTTGTTGGTAACACACACTGCTGGTCCAGTGTCGTTTCTCTGTTGGATACATGGGAAGAGCAGCTCATTGTACTGTCATCCTGAGGAGAACACCTGGAATAGAGCAGACTCGTGCAGAACTGACACAAACACTTTTGCTATGAAGCTTACATAACACCATCCGTTGTCAATGACGGTGTCACAAAACCTTAAACGCTGCCTACATAGACTGCATATTTAGGTATCATAGTCAACTGAACTGACGAACAACGCGTCATTGATTCTGTAAAACATGCTGCATGTACCTAAAATCTTTAAAAATGCGGGTTAAGAACACGTCTATGATGTCCGTTATGCTGTCTATATAGGATGCTCACTAGATTTTGTACCACGGCCAGTGTGCTGACGTAAGGCATGGCTGGAACAACATGGAGTTTCTTAAAGGGCTATGGGCACATGTGAAACACGAAAACCCATTATTAAGCAAAAAGCAATTAGACACTTGAGCTTATGAATCTTACTTGAGCTTATATATCTAACATGTGAAATCAGCAAGTGAATTATGCTAGAGCTTTTCTAAGCACTGACTTTAGTTGATGTAAGTCAGTCCGCCTCAACATCACATTGACTGACTACAGTTTATGGACATACATCTGACAAGTATTAGAATACACCGTCATAAACCACATTCATGCTTGTGCCTAGCTAGATCTTATTGAAATAATAAAATGTTATTTTTTTAAATTCAGCAATCCCTTCAAACAATTCCAATATTGACATCATTTTGAAACTGCATTTGGATACAGAAATAAACACACTTGTTTATATGTTGTCACAAAAGATCAATGCATATTCAATTAACTTTGTCTACAAAGGTTTATTTTTTTACATGGTCTTTTAACTCACAACTCATAAATTATAGTTTTATCTGTCACAATTAATTATATGAATTTTACAAATTAAATATAGGCCTATCCTGAAACTGAATAGATAATATGGAAATATACATATATTTTGATTTTATACATTTGATTTTGATTTTCAATTTTAAGAATAAAAAGAAATGTACTGATGATAGAAATAGTGAACGAGGCATCTTACTCCAGAAAATAATAGGCTGTAGGCTAAATTAGTGTTGTTATTGTTAACTAAAACTATTAAAAATGAAATTAAGCTAAAAGATAATAAAATATAAACATTAGATTAAAAACTTAAAACATAAACAAAAACTGGAACTGAACTGTGATTTGGGCAACTAATTAAAATAAAGAGCTACTGAACTTGAACAATAAAACTGAATTTAAAAATAAATTAAGAGAGAAATGTTTTTTAAAATATGAAAATAAAAGCTAAAATATTTATACTGTAATATACACAATACTACGATAATGTAAAGACATTTCTGAAAATAACTAATGAAATCTGAAAGCACAACAGAAATGATAAAAATAGATTAAAGGAAGATATTTATTTATTCTAAACAATCATTTTCTTCAAATCCAAATATATGACTGGCCAATACAACAGCTTACTTCAAAAATATGCTACTTCTTTTAAATCTAAAGATTACACAATCTTAAAATACAAAGAAATGAAAGAGGAAAGAATGTCTGAATGACACACAATTCAATCGATATCCTTTATAAAGAAACCCTTGAAAAAGAGCCACAAATAATGATGTTAGGTAGGCAGAGGTGATATGGAGAATATCTTACACGGAGTGACCATGATCTGAAAAAAAGCAATAAGACAACTGCAAGTGCTGTACAAGTATGCTACAGAAACACCCATGCCACATGACAAAGGCACCGGAGACAAATTAATTGTTCTGCCCGTTTTCTTAACTGTTCAACTACACAAGTCCTCTTAAAATGACTTAAGGTTTGTGCAACTATTACTATTGCATTCATTCTTGTATGTGAGACCACTTCACCATTTATGTATTATTACAGAACATCATTTAAGCAGCTTTTGACATCCAAAGAAAACACCATAACATACAGTTTCGCATTATTGTTCTTAAAACTGATTAGCAACAACACTTCACATGAATAAAGGTGTTACAATTAGGATGCCACGTGAAATGTGTAGTCTGTGTCAGATCAGATACACGTTCAGTAAGTGCTGTTCTTATTTGAACATGTCATTGAAGGCTCGGCCAATGATCATCCTTCTGACCTCACTGGTTCCAGCTCCTATCTCATAAAGTTTAGCGTCTCTTAAGAAGCGGCCCATTGGGTAGTCATTAATGTAACCGTTTCCACCTGTAAACAGACGAAAATGTGAGTCAGCTAGAGCTTGAGTCATAAGACCTGGGCTTATTGAAATAGCGGGACTTAATTTGCTGATGATTTGACACAATCGTGAATTGTTCCATTTTTGAGCTTGTTGTCATAGCAACAGGACCAGTCTAACATTAGCTGTTCAAACTGTTGGATCAATACACAAGCATTACAATCAATCAACACATGATAGCTCAAGTATATCAGGCGAATCAAATTTGCATGCATGTTCAAAAAACAAAGCATAAACGGCAACAGGTACAAGTTTGACTTGTTTGCCGTTTATACACCCAGTAACTCCATGCTGTGGTGAGAATGAATAAAGAAGGTTTGGCCCTGACCTCTGCATAAGGTACATCAGGGCTATTTCTTGTAGCTTTTGCTGTGCTAACAATTAGGCACTCACCCAGGCACTGAATTCCATCCAAGGCAACTTGAGTCGCGTTCTCAGCACAATAAAGGATTACCCCAGCACAGTCCTACAATAACATCACAAATCAGTACTGTTACACACTCTGAAGCACTGTATGCATCATTTCCAAGCCGATATGTAACACTGATAAACGAAGCAGTCAAATAACATAAACTGGGTATAGAGCTCTTACCTTAGCACTGAAATGGCCTTTGTCACAAGCACGGGCAACGTTGTATAAATACTGTCGACATGAACTGAGACGTGTGTACATGTCAGCCATTTTTCCTTGCATTAGCTAGTCAACGGGGAAAATTTATTTGATTAATTTTATTGCCAAGGGAACAAATTTGTTAGATACAACTATTTGAAAATCTGTAATCTAAGGGTTCAAAGAAAATCTAAATACTGTAAATCTCCTTTGAAGTTGTCCAAATGAATTCTTAGCAATGCATATTACTAATCAAAAATGAAGTTTTGATACATTTACGGTAGGAATTTTACAAAATATCTTCATGGAACATGATCTTTTCTTAATATCCTAATGATTTTTGGCATAAAAGAAAAATGTAAAAAAGATAAAAGATATTTTTTACCCATTCAATGTTTTTTTGGCTATTGCTAAAAATATACCCCACCGACTGGTTTTGTGCTACAGGATCACATATTTATATTTTAAGATCAAAGATTGTATTACAGTTTCCACAAAAATATTAAGCATCACATTTTTTCATGGTTCTTTTATGAACAGAAAGTTTCAAAGAACAGCATTTATTTGAACTGGAAACATTTTGTAAGAATGGAAAAGACTTTCCTGTCACTTTTGATCGATTCTCGACAAATAAAATATAAATTTCATCCAAAAGACCCCACACTTCTGAAGTATAGTAATATGGTACTAATTATGTGTTTAATTAATTCTATAATGTTTATTACTGTTAAAGAAAATTACTATAAAGCGATACCTATGGTTTATGATGAAAAAAGGTTCCATTTAAAACCAGATTGTTGAGCGACACTTCTTAAGTCTGGGAAACATTTCATATTAAAAACTATTATAAAAATGTAAAAAAAAAATAAAATAAAGAAATACATGAACATGGAAAGACCATGGCCAAGTGTTTGCTGCTGGCAAAGAGTATTTTTATCTATTAATAGACAAATATTAAACATGTTGAACAAACAAATCCTCAAATATTTTGAAGTGAAAAGCATACCTGGAAGTGTCCGATTTTCTGTCCAAAGGCTTCACGAACATGTAGGTAAGGAATTGCATGGTCAAGCACAGCTTGCATGATGCTAAGGTAATGCAGAAAATGGTAAAAAATAACTATTAGACATTTTACATTTCTAAGCATGCTACTGAAAATAAACAGAGCAACAATTACCCAACAGGTCCAGAAGCCAGGACGAGTCTCTCTAAGTCCAGTCCACTCATCATAACATATACTCCTTTATTTAACGGGCCCAATATGTTTTCCTCTGAAACCACAACAGAACATTTTAAAATGTTGTTTGGACCTCCAGCATATTCAGACTTCAAAAATATGCATAACAGACTTCACACACTCGGGATTTGGCAGTCTTCAAAGATGAGTTCACAGGTGTTAGATCCTCTCATTCCCAGTTTATCCAGCTTCTGCGCTGTGCTAAATCCTGGCATGCCCTTCAAGAACACAAGCACAATGATTATGACATGCTTATCTATTGAAGCTGCTGCCTTCTTGATCAACGGATTAAAAATGAAACATTCAATCAGAATCTCAAAGCTACGTGTAATATGAGGTCAGACTGAACTGTAAACCATAATCAATCATTCAGTAGGACGTGGTTCAGCTTTTCTAACCTTCTCTACGATGAAAGCGGTGATGCCACGGCCTGCTGCCTCTGGGTCTGTTTTAGCATACACAATCAGAACATCTGCGTCTGGTCCGTTCGTAATCCAGAACTTATTACCGTTCAACACGTAATGATCCCCTTGAAGATGACAGATCAAAGGCAAAAGAAGGTTACAGCCAAACATGTGTTGATGGTACAGTAGATGCCTCAACTTCACCACTCCATGTGCAAGGTGGATCTTTTATTTAGACAGCCATTTAAAATTAGTTATGTATTCTAATGAAAGTTTTTGCTAACAATATAAATCACTAATATGTCATTACATTATAGTAAGTTTTTTTTTTTGCCCTGTAATAGTATAAGCATCACAAACCAACATTACAGACATTAATAAGTAGCAATGCACAATATATCAATAACTTTATTATATTGATTTTTAAAATGTATTAATTTACACAGTAAAAACAGCAGTACTGTGAGATTTTATTTACTTAACTGTTTTCTGTCAATATATTTTTAAATGTTATTTTCAGCAGCCACTACTCCAGTCTTCAGCGTCACACGATCCTTCATAAATCACTCTAATATGCTGATTTTGAGACTTATTACTACCAATGTTCAAAACAGTTGCACAGTTTAATATTTTTGTGAAAACAGAGACACATTTCCCAGGATTCTTTGATGAATAGAAAGTTCAAAAGAACAACATTTATATGAAATCTTTTGTAACATTATAAATGTTTTTACTGTCACTTTTATCAATTTATTGCATTCTTTCTGAACAAGAGTATTAATTTATTTAAAAATAAAATCTTACTGAATCCAAACTTTTGAAGGGTAGTGCATATCAAAGGACAATATATCTAACAAACCAGTCAACAAATAATATGCATGTATATCTAACCAGTTATGACACGTCCATGATGGCACTGATGTAAAAGTGCTTATTATAGCAGCAGACAGTGGTGACTACTATCAGAGCAGCATAGAGTGATAACAGAAGGCTAGTCACCTTGTTTTTTCGCTGTCATTTTCATGGACACCACATCCGAGCCAGCATTGGGCTCACTCATGGCCAAGGCACCCACATGCTCCCCCGTCATCAACTGAAGCACAAACATATGCATAATTGTGAAAAAACAACTGAACCCTAAAATCCATAAACAACCTAAATGCATTTAATTACTCTGCATTTACAGTGCAGAAAATGGATTATCTCTAATGCATCATGTAATGGGTCGGCTTTTTGAAAACTAGTTTAATAGAAAACGTAATAGACAGCAGTTGTTCCGCTAAATGAATAAATGTTTTGACACACACCTTCGGCATGTACTTCTCTTTCTGTTTCTGATTAGCATGTCGAACCATCTGATTTACACACAAGTTAGAGTGTGCACCATAGCTGAGAGCAATAGCTGCTGACACACGGGAGATCTCTTCCATAACAATCACATGATCGAGGTAGCCCAATCCGGTTCCACCGTACTCCACTGCACACATGGATAAAAACATCACAACCTTATGTTTTTCAAAGAGAATCCCATCAGACTGTGCTTAATATTTTCACATAAGCAATATTTTCAGCCTGTAAATGGTCCAACCTGGAGCAGTAACTCCAAGCAGTCCAAGCTCACCCATCTCCTTCCAAAACTCCTAGATTAAAAAAAAAAAGATCAGAATTCATTACTCAGGATTATAAAAGAGAGACTCCTGAGATACTTGTCATGTACAGGAACTCACCCTCATGCGGGGAAACTCGTTTTTCTTATCAATTTCATCAGCGTAGGGAGCGAGTTTCTCCTGACAGAATCTCTGGACTGTCTGTCTGAGCTGGAGTTCAAAACAAAGATGTGTGAGAAACACAGGGCAGACTGTCCACAAATAACCTGAGCTGCCAGAAACCTCAACACAATTTCATGATGCTAACTGTACACTTTTAGCATAAAATCCCTTACAAAAAAAATAATAATAATAATACAGTGGCAGTAATACCATGGTATAGTAATGGCATCGATAACATTGTGCTGCTGTGTGCTATAGTCGTACACTGTGGTTTTTTCATGGTGTTTCAAATATTATCAAGGTATTACAGTAACCAACATAAGTTTTTAGGCTACCTTTTCTCTGAGTATGCATGGAAGGCCAAATCAAAACAAATATTACCAATATTAGATCAAAAGGAAGTATTCCTGTCCAAAAGTACCTTTATGGCTGCAGAAATCCAGTTCAAGAAATATAGCCTAGTTGCAGAATTTAAAAAGTAATGATATGAAAAGTTATTTTTTATATTTAACAAAAGCAAAATACAATTAGTGCTGATAAATTAAAGATATATAAATCACTGACAGGACTTGGTTTTAATTAAATGTTAAAGGTTAAAACGTTAAAGGTTTAATTTTAATTAAAATAAGTCTCTTATGCTGATCATCAAGGCTAAATTTATTTGATCAAAGTACAGTAAAAACAGTAATATTGTGCTTGTTTTTTTTCCCCTCAGAATTACAACTTTAACTTCTATCCATTTCAAAAAAAAATTTTTTTAACTAGTCTAGTTTATCCCTGTGAAGGCAAAGCTGAGTTTTCAGGCATTATGCCGGTCATCACAATCATTTAAAATATTTCTTACTGAAATGTTGAAAACTGTTCTTCTGCTTTGTATTTTTCTTAGAGCTCTTTGATGACCAAAAAGTTCAAAAGAACAGCATTTTTTTAAAATATAAATCTTTTTTAACATTATAAATGTAGTTATTTTACATTTGCTGAATAGAAGTATTAAATTATTTTAAATATTTAAAGATGTCTGTTAAAGATCACTTCATCTGGAAAGCATCTGCTGTGTTCAAACATCTGATAGACATCTTTAAGATGTCAGTTTTACATAAATTCTAAATTATAAACATCTTAAAGACATTTTCTAAACGTTGAATGGAGATGTCGAATAGACGTCTCCATGATGTGTGCCATCAGGGTACTGAATTAAAATACACAGTGTAAAGAAACAGATTATTTCATACACATTTAACCTGGACATCATTTAAACACAGAAGAGAACTGGATCATTCATTTATACTGGACTAAGGGACCTTTCATTTCAGAACTGATACATGTCCAAAACACTATGAGAGTTGCATTTGTCCAAACGTGTGCGATATGTTCAACAGCAGATTTCTGTAAGTGGTGTTATGACTTTCCAGTGTGCTTTAATAAAAAGCTAATAAAGGACATATAAAATGATCCTGTCCAATCAAAACGCGCCGTCCGTTCACACCCACAACACACAGCATGTCCATTTAGCTCAGGCAGCATAGAAACAATGTCGGTCTATAATCTATTAAAACTTTAAAAAATATGTAACTTTTACCTTTACTTCTAAATGTAACATTGCTAAAATGTTCCGATTTCAGGGTTAGATCTGTATTTCGTGTTTTTAATGTCAGGTCAGGAAGACGACAGCTCTATAACAGTTTCGTGGGCAGTCTAAATGATTCTTTAACTGAAAATGAATAAAATTGCGTTATGCTGATAAATGCCTGGAAGCTATACGATTACAGTCTGAAATCCCTAGAGCGGAGTCAAAGGTCATCATGAATGCTAGCACAGCAAACTAGCTCATCACTGCGAAACTTGAACAAGATTAACAAGAAACGGAGACAATTTGGCTCCAGGTCACATAAGCGGGTGTGTGGATACCTGGACCTGCTCCTCGGTCAGACCGTTCACGATGTCGTCCACTGGAATACCTCCAGCGCATCCACGACGCGAAACATTCACATTTGACACTCTTTGACACAGACGCAATGCTCTTCTGACAGCAAACATTTTCGGAGCTGTAGCGAAGGCAGAACAAAACTGTTAAAAACTGTTGAGTTAATTATGCAGCTGCACTCGGGCAGATGAAGACTGCAGGAAAGCAATCCTGAACGTCATATGTTTTATAAATAATAGCGTTCTCCTTCTCGTGTTGTGTGCGCGACCTCTACCTGCCACTAGAGCTTTACTGCCACCTTCTGCGAGGAGGCACACACTACAGGACACTGCTATGACGACCATCACAAACACTGCAGGAAAGAAACATTGATTGAAAAATATTTTAAAACAGATTAAACAATATTTTATAATCTTTAACAGAAAAGATCCCAGTCAGTTAATAAACAGTAGCTTACATGTGATTTTACTTTAAAATGTTTTCTAGCAGCCTACATACAAATTGTTTAGAATTACGGAGAAAATCAATATTATATTTAACAAATTAGGGTAAAATATTGTTGACAACAGGGGTTTTAGGAATAAAATATGCATGCATTATCATTTAAGGTGAAATGGTCATTCCCAGAAGGTACATTGAAATATTTTATTTTATTTATTTTATGTTTATTTCATTATTTTTTGTGCCGTGTGTTATGTGTTTTGTGTTTGTATGACCAAAGTTACTGGAAAGGGCAATTCTGATGAATTTCAGGTCATCATGTGATCTTTCATTATCTGTCTTATTATCTGTGATAATAATAATAATAATAGTTGGCTACATTTTACAGTAACAACCAGATTTAATAGCTCCAACAGGTTGTATTATATTATTTAAAGATATAGAGTTTCTAAAATATAAAGTCATCAAAATACTTGTTTCACTGTATTTTTCCAGCAAGTTCTGACAACCACAACATCTATGAATTATATAGCTACCCTAGTAAACTTCAAATAAAATTAGTTGTTTTCAGTAAAGGATTAGATATTCAATCTGTTTTGGGCATTTATTTTGTGCATATTTTCTGTTGTAATTTAACATAAATCTGATAAACAATAGTTATAAAATAATTTGAAATATGCTAAACGATGCTTTATAACATTGTTGTATAGATATCCCAACATAATCATATAATTCACGTTACTTTGACTAAGATTATTTTTTACTTTTACTACATTTGTAACATGCAGCCTATTTTAACATTTAAAGTCCACTCTGCAGGTTCAGATGGACAAAGTGAAGGTTTATCCCGATGTCTACAGTACACGAATAGACAATAAACAGCAGTGTGGTCGAATTCTACACTGAATAAGGAAATGAGCTACCAAGCAAAAGCCAAATTAAAAGTCAGGAAGAGCGGGGAAACGCTTCAAACGCGGAAGGTGTGTGTTCACTCAGCTCGAGCGCTGTTAACAGGGGCTCCCAGACTGTGAACGCGCCTCCACGCACTCACGCGAAGACAAACAAACTTATCTGGATGGAGATCGTTTGTTACATAACTTACTGGAAACAAAGCCTCTGACACACTGGATTTATTTTAGGGGCCCCCACTCACTATCGCAGCGTGTGGCCCCTCGGACAGAGGTGGGATAATCTGAGCCCTCCTGGCACCTCGATGCCCAAACAGAGGCGGAGGTCGCTGAGAGAGGCGGTGTTCTTCCATTCGTCTCCGGTTGGCGACGGATCCCGGAGAGGAGGAGGAGGAGGAGGAGGAGGACGCGCAGGAAACTTTTCATCCATAGAGATTTGTGATGATCAAGCACAGATGGCGGAACAGTTCAGTGGGCAAGCAGGCTTTCTCTCCGACGGTAACCGGGGGAGAGTGTGCCTAGTTCCGCAGGTGACCATCACGTCTGATGGGGACTCACGGGAGATCACTGAGGAGGATCTGGAGGAGGAGGTGAACGGACGGCTGCGCCGTAAACTCTCCAACTCCTCCATCTCCTCCAACGGCTCCTCCACGGCGTTTGACGAGTCGGAGGATGACATCCTCAGCGACAACGAGACCAAAAGCAAAGGCATCGTGACACTCGAGCATTTGGGGGACTCAGTAGATTCAGGAGAGGTAGGTTATGTAGTCATTCACGTGCTATAATCTATAAAAAAAGGTAGGTGCTTGGTAGACCGAGGTAGGTGTTGAGAGTTTGTAAAGGGGCTAGTTGTCGCACTTTTTACTCTTGTGAATATTTTTCAGTATAGAGTCAACATTAAATTTCTAATTCTGGCTGCAAAAAGCTATTGTATATTTCAAACGGTATTACACAGGGGAAAATGATTTGAGTTCATTAAACAGTTGATCTTTTGTGATAACCTGGTGCAATAGTGTTTCGTGTTATCAGAGAATATGGGGCAAGTTGTCACATTTGAGCCTAACATTTGGCATCCTGTAACGGGATTTTCAGCAAATTAATGACTGATGACTATAAGATATATAAGAAATAATTGTAATTTTTTTATTGGGATTTGTTTATTATATAGCAAATATAGACTTCTGAAGAGACTTGGGGTGAATTAAATTATGGGCTCTTTATTCTTACAGATCTCTTTTTAAAGGGGTCATATGATGCAACTAAAATTTTTCCTTTCTCTGTGAGTGTTAAAAGCTCTTGGTGCATCAAGAAGATCTTTAACGTTTAGTAAAGACTAAAGTCTCCAATCCAAATAAATATTCTTTATAACAGTTAAGAGTCAAACTGTTATCAAATACGCCCCCCTAAAACGCCTCCCACATGTCTATGTCACTGTGTGGGAAGATTTGCATAACGCCGCCCAAATGTTCACACAAAGAAAGAAGGTGTAACTTTGATTCTTGCTGTAGTGTTGTTGTGGAGGAGCTGTGTTTCATTAGCCGCATTTCCACTGTCGGGCCAGTGCGAGCCAGGGCTTAAAACGGGCCGGGCGGTGCTAATAGCCTCGGTCCAGTAGCACAGAGGCCAGAATAGCGCAGCGTTTCCACAGTCGAGCCTGAAGCCCCGCTCCAAGTAACTAAAACACGCCCTATACACGCCTCTCAGGAACAACGTCACGCAACCCTATCATTTCACCAACAAAGAGAAGTTATCAGAAAACTAATACTGGATCTATAATAATACAGAATACTAATAAATCACTGGAACATGTGCGACCACAAAATGAACATTATAAAAACGGCCATTTGTTTGCATGCTTTGTTAAATATTTAAATTCAAAATCATCAATGTTTTATTATAGAATATATGATACATTGATCATAATGAATTAATTTATCAGGACCCAAAATTAATCACACAGAAATAAATTTATTTATATTTTATTTATTTATTTTATACGCTTATGAAAATAGCCTGCTTATTCAGTCGAGTCTGTTTCTGTTTATTTGTAGCAACAGTAGCCTATATACGTCACATTTAGAATGAATGATAATATCTTTATTTTTATAAAAACTCCCGAACAAAAACATTATTATATTTTTATGGAGCTATAACTCTCGAGACGAGATTTATGACAGATAATATAAGTTACTAAATATATACACGATTGTGATAGAGAATAAGAAGCTGACGTCTGATTTCTTCAAGCGGTCATATTTACCATGTTTACTGTGGTAACATTAATGTTTAGCGTGCATAGTCTTTTACATCGCTTAAAATATTTCTGCCTTGTATGGTGATTATAATCCACATCGGATCGGATTGCGTTATTTCAAACACTCGCTGCTGACTGAAAGTGAGTTTTACTTATTTTAATAACTTATTTTAAAAAGTCTTTAATACCAGTGTTAAAGCTGTTATTTTTCTGAAGTGATCTGCAGCGCTGACGCTCTCCAGACGCTTAGAAACTCCGCCTTTGTTCATAACCCCTCCTCTAGCCCCAGCTGGCCCGCTTTGGCCCAAGGTTTTCATCGGGCCAAAAAACCCTGGCCGTTGGCCCTGAGGAAGCCCTGACGAGGCACGATCAAGCCCCGGAAGTGACAGTGGAAACGCGACTGGCCCTGGCACGCACTAGCACCCAGTTTAAGCTCGACAGTGGAAACGCGGCTATTGTGAAAGCGAAGCTACTTTGGCCTTTCAAAAGAGGACGCAACTAGAAATCAATGGTTAAGTTAGATTTTCAACACTGTTCCAGAACAGTTCAACCAAATATTCAGATGTGTGCAGCACATTTTATGGAGGACTGTTTCCTGAACCAGTAGCCTACAATGCGTCCGTAGCACGAAAGCTGTTTCTATAAAGTTGGGCAATTCCAGCTTTGTAAGGACAGTCTGGGGCTTCTGACTCATGGTCTGTAAGTACGGTTTTTATATTTAAATGATGATTCAAACGCAAGTTTTGAGCGGTCTAGAGTAGCACTTGCTGTTTGTTGTTTCTCCGATCACTAATGCAGACATGGTTTTATGTTTACACAGCGTGATACGCAACGAAACACATAAAAACATAGTATAAGTCATTATAATCAGTAATTATGTCCCCACTGGATGCAACAATGCCTCATTTGTTATGGGTTTTATTGGTTTTGTCTCGTCTGATGTACGGATCGTGAACGAATCGTTCTATTTAACCGGATCTTCTTAGTGAACCGGTCGAACCAGTTCACCAAATCCAAATCGAACTGAATCATTTGAAACGGACTCAGTCTCGTCCTGCTGGGAGATGGCATGACAGTATGTCAAGGGGCGTAACATTTCTGTCACACGCTTGAGGTATTCAGCCAATCACAATGCTCTGGATAGCTGGCCAATCAGAGCACACCTCGCTTTTTCAGAACAATGAGCTTTGTAAAAATCGATGCGTTTCAGAAAGGTGGGCCATAAAGGAGAAAAAATAATGCACATCATATGTTTTTTTAACCTTAAACCGGATACATTGCGTTAGACCAAATACGCAAAATAATGTTCTTTTTAGCAATGTCATATGACCTTTTTAAAATAAAAGCAGACAATCATGAGAACATGAGACTGGCAATGAGGAACTGTCTTGTTGAAAGTTATGAAATAGTTTTTATCTGTTCTTGAGTTGCCAGTGAGTCTTGTGATAACTGTCATTGTATCTTGAAGAATTTCATTTTTTGTAATTATGACTGAGGCATTAGAAAAACTTGATTGAAATCTTCATATCCAATAACAGCTTTGTGTTCAATTGATAGCTGTAAAGAGCTCATTCAAGGTCATGATTATTGTACGTTCGTGTGGGTGTTTGTTTGTCTGTACTTGCTCCTAATTGTGAAAGCATGTCCGTTCACTGCGTTGCCAATTCAAAACAACACATGGTATTTGCGGCTAGATTTGTATCATGTGGCTCTTCTTTGTTATTTCTTATTAAATATTTGCAGTAGTAAATAGCAAAAAAATATAACGGAGATATCCATCCATCCATTGCATCATTGTTTACCAAGTAGGATGTTCGGAGTTTTTTACCGGAATTGTTTATTTTTTGTTTGCATTAAGTATCTTCAATGTAGTTTGAGTTGGGCAAATATCACAGGCGTGCAGCTTTAACAAGTTGGCAGCACTTTGAGTGTTAAAATAACAAGCTCAACAGGCTTAACCGCTATGTGCTAAAGCCTTTTTAATACATTCTTATAATTTCTGAAATAGAGGCAAAAGTGATGACCTTTGTAATTTTTTGTGAAAATATTGCAGTCATTGGGTGGGAAAGTTACTTTGAATACATTAAAACTCACTTTGGATTGAAGCATCTGCCGAATGCATGAATGTAAGGGTGAATGTAAATGAAAGGACTATACAAGTCTTTAAAAAACAGAGCAAATAAATATGTAGAAATAGTATTTTTTAACCCAGTGCTTAATAGATAAATCTTACCAATCGTCTCTGTTTTGTTTCTCACTTCTGCCATGTGATTATTCTGAATGGATGTCTTATGTTTGGTGGTCCTCAAGCTCATTCGTTCCCATAGAAGGCCTTCGCTGTCATTGTACTTTAAACACTTTGCCTCTGTAAATCTTGACGCCATGTCTGCATAGTATTTATTCTTTCTTTTTCGGAAAGTTACACACCTTGCACTGAATGAACTGATCAATGTTCATCTTCTTTAGCCCAATAAAAGTCAAGCTCAATGGCACTGTGAAAAAACCATTTAGAGCTTATAAACTGAATGTTTACGCAGAGCTGTTGCAGACACCTATTCTGAAAAAGGAAAACACATACAGTGACAAACACTTCATTTTATCAGCCTGTATCAAAACATAAACTCATTGCCGTTTGACATTTAAGCAGAAGCCACAGTGTCACAAACAAGTTTCCACCCGCAGTTCGATGGAAGAGCAGCTCAGGTCAGTTTTATAAACTCTTGTGACTATAATACATATTTTAATACTCACATTTGAAATTATTCTTTTTATTTATTTTATTTTTTCTTGCTTTTTTCTTGCAGAACATTTACACTACAAAAGAGGATTGGCAATGTAAAAAAAATGTCAATCCTCTGTTGTAGTAAAAATAGCCTATGCTTCAAAATGTAGTCTCAGTAAAACTGAGATGAGTTTTTTTTTGTCTAACTAGTAAATAAAAAATACCAAAGATGTCAGGTTCAGCTTTAAGCTTTATATTTTCACTTTCATATTTATATAATTTCAAGTGCCTCGTTTTTAATAATCAATTATTATAATCGTATAAAAAATTTCAAATGACTGCTGAAATGTAATTTTCAGTAGCAAAGAGACTAAACAGATGAGTGTTGACTTTTTTTGTGGTTCAGTAGATATGTTTATTGAAGGTAAAGCTTTTTATGTTTTCATAGAAACATGTCACATTTTCATAAAACGTGATTGGTAGTTGTTTGAGAGTTGGCACCATAATGTTTGAATTGTCTGCATGACCGTCCAGTTCAATATTTAGTTATGGGTGTGTTAAAAATGTGTGCACAGCTTCACAAAGTGCAGGGCATACCCTTTGGTTTATGGCTTTTCTCTGTATGTATACAGGGCCGTACGCAGTCTGCATGACTTTAAATTATATGATGTACTCTCTGGATCTTGTCCAAAGTTTTATGTACCACATCCATTTTGAAGGCTCAGTAATAATTGCCGCACACTTACACACTTACACACTTACACACAAAGTATTGTATTGTTTTCCATTCAGCTGTTGTACCTGAGGGTGAATTCAACATATGTTGGCAAACTTCACTCATCTGCTTCATCAGCAGAGGCAGAAAGTAACAAACATATTTCTTTCCATATTAAGTGGAAGAACAAACACTTCACTTCAGTTACACCCTTAACATTTCAACACCTGCACCCTTTTCCTAAAGGTTTTTTTTTCTTACAACCCGAATTCCGGAAAAGTTGGGACGTTTTTTAAATTTTAATAAAATGAAAACTAAAAGACTTTCAAATCACATGAGCCAATATTTTATTCACAATAGAACATAGATAACATGCAAATGTTTAAACTGAGAAAGTTTACAATTTTATGCACAAAATGAGCTCATTTCAATTTTGATTTCTGCTACAGGTCTCAAAATAGTTGGGACGGGGCATGTTTACCATGGTGTAGCATCTCCTTTTATTTTCAAAACAGTTTGGAGACGTCTGGGCATTGAGGCTATGAGTTGCTGGAGTTTTGCTGTTGGAATTTGGTCCCATTCTTGCCTTATATAGATTTCCAGCTGCTGAAGAGTTCGTGGTCGTCTTTGACGTATTTTTCGTTTAATGATGCGCCAAATGTTCTCTAAAGGTGAAAGATCTGGACTGCAGGCAGGCCAGGTTAGCACCCGGACTCTTCTACGACGAAGCCATGCTGTTGTTATAGCTGCAGTATGTGGTTTTGCATTGTCCTGCTGAAATAAACAAGGCCTTCCCTGAAATAAACGTTGTTTGGAAGGAAGCATATGTTGCTCTAAAACCTTTATATACCTTTCAGCATTCACAGAGCCTTCCAAAACATGCAAGCTGCCCATACCGTATGCACTTATGCACCCCCATACCATCAGAGATGCTGGCTTTTGAACTGAACGCTGATAACATGCTGGAAGGTCTCCCTCCTCTTTAGCCCGGAGGACACGGCGTCCGTGATTTCCAACAAGAATGTCAAATTTGGACTCGTCTGACCATAAAACACTATTCCACTTTGAAATAGTCCATTTTAAATGAGCCTTGGCCCACAGGACACGACGGCGCTTCTGGACCATGTTCACATATGGCTTCCTTTTTGCATGATAGAGCTTTAGTTGGCATCTGCTGATGGCACGGCGGATTGTGTTTACCGACAGTGGTTTCTGAAAGTATTCCTGGGCCCATTTAGTAATGTCATTGACACAATCATGCCGATGAGTGATGCAGTGTCGTCTGAGAGCCCGAAGACCACGGGCATCCAATAAAGGTCTCCGGCCTTGTCCCTTACGCACAGAGATTTCTCCAGTTTCTCTGAATCTTTTGATGATGTTATGCACTGTAGATGATGAGATTTGCAAAGCCTTTGCAATTTGACGTTGAGGAACATTGTTTTTAAAGTTTTCCACAATTTTTTTACGCAGTCTTTCACAGATTGGAGAGCCTCTGCCCATCTTTACTTCTGAGAGACTCTGCTTCTCTAAGACAAAGCTTTTATAGCTAATCATGTTACAGACCTGATATCAATTAACTTAATCACTAGATGTTCTCCCAGCTGAATCTTTTCAAAACTGCTTGCTTTTTTAGCCATTTGTTGCCCCTGTGCCAACTTCTTTGAGACCTGTAGCAGGCATTAAATTTTAAATGAGCTAATTAAGTGGATAAAAGTGTAAAACCTCTCAGTTTAAACATTTGCTACGTTATCTATGTTCTATTGTGAATAAAATATTGGCTCATGTGATTTGAAATTCCTTTAGTTTTCATTTTATTAAAATTTAAAAAACGTCCCAACTTTTCCGGAATTCGGGTTGTACATTTTATTTTTACAGTTTAGGTAATTAAAGTGCATTTAAGAAAAATATGTATTATATTTTTACTGCAGTGAAGAACATTTAATATTTATTAAGTAACAAAAAATACAGAGAAAATGGAAGTGATTGGTGATTGTCTCAGTAAGGTATAGTACATGATAATTGATGTTAAAGTATAATGAATCTTTATATCGGAACCATTAACTTGGCCTGAAATTTACATTTTTATTGTAGGGCTAAGCAATTAATCAAAATTTTTTGGATCCCAATATCTCTGAAAACAAGATCATATTAAACTATTGTTGATCTAATTAATGTTTATTTTTGTGTTATTTATTTACATCACAGTAATTAATTACATTTTAAAGTATATTAAAATAGAAATTAAAATAGAAAGCTTATTTTAAATGGCAATAATGTTAAACAATATCTTGATGAGTATAATAAACATACATAAAAAACAAACATAAAAATCACATTGATCAGAAAGTTTTGAATAGCAGTGTGTGTGTGTATATATCTATCCAGTCAACAAGCCATAGATCCAAGTCCTGCCCCAAATTTTTTAATTTGATTTATGTAACAATGTAAAAGATACGATCTGTCGCTGCGTCTGTTACATCATGACCACATAATCAAAATAAAATCACATTTGACTTTATTTGGAAAATGATACAATTGGACCTCCTGGTTCACCTGGTTCAATGGAAAGTATGTCACATTATTAAAGTAAAGGATTTTGTAACATCACACTGACTTCAAGAAACAGCTTATAAGAGACAGTGTGCTGTGCAAATGTTACTCCTCAAATGAACAGACTTGTTTTTCCGAATGTTTATTTGAAATGGGCAGCAAACCATACGTCTATGTTATGGGCTGAAGTGCTAGATTACAGAGCTTCACAGCTCCAACTGAGACCATGTGTGTATGACTCAGTCTCACACACTGAAGGGACATTGTGGAGTGTTGAAAAAACATTGTCAGTTGGTTTTGGTCACTGGTCACACTTCTTTTATCTCAGACCTATTGTCAGACGGTCAAGGGTTGAGTTTTATTTACAGCAGAGTATTCAATGTATTCCATAGTCATGAATGATTATGTTTTAATGTGTTGCAGCAAAGCAATGCCTGGTGGAAGCTGAAGACTATTGTCAGTTGCCCATTAGTGAACTCACAGCGAAGACGACTATCCTGGGTACAGTTAGCAGGCCATAAAGGTAACACCCCCCGCCAAATTCGGCACATTTTAGTCCAATTTAAATGCATGTTACAGTTCCATATTTACACAGTTTCTGGGGTAAATGCATATAGGACTGCAATTTACAATCAACATGCAACCAATAATTGAATATTTATATTACAATTCTTTTTAAACAAATGACTATGATAATTATTAAATTATTAACCTCAACCTTCAGACATGAGTATTGTTTTTATACTATTATTTTGGTTAATTGTTTTAAAAAGCGATTGTTAAAACCAAATCAGACGCTTTTTACTCTGTAATTATTATTCTTGAAAGCAGTCATTTTGTATGTAAATTAAAAGTCAAAAAAAGGGTGAAAAGCATATTTTATGTAGCTCTGCTTTTATTTGTAGTTATTAACTTCTTTTTGGACATTATTTCATAAATACCGTACTCATCTCCATCAAATTTATTTGCAGACAGATTGCTTCCTTGTCAAAAACGTCACTGTCTTCTGGCTGTTTTATTGTAAACAACAATATTTTTTTTTGTAAAAGCCATGAGGAAGTTTAGTCATTTGATTCCATTTTAGGGAAGCGGTTGAGTAGTGTTATGTGATGACACTGGACTCACGCATATTCACATGCCAAAACCATGACAGTATACATATAAACTTATATTCATCAACACATCTGAAACGTTGCTAAACACATGCAGATGTCAAACATAAATGATTTATCATGCAATGTTCATATCAGCTAACAGATGATCCTGACTAAGGTCTGTGCGGCTCAGTGTTGATGATATGTGCTTCAGTGACTCAGTCATCCTTTGTCTGTGTTTGTGTTTCTGCCCAGGCAGCTTTAAAGCAGGGGATGAGGGCTCCATCCTGAAGAAGTTCTCAGAGAATGAGAAGCTGTGTTTCGAGAGGCTGAAAGAGGACGCTTTACATTCCTTCGTGCCCAGCTACTATGGGGTGGTCGAGAGAGACGGAGAGCTTTTTCTCAAAATGAGAGACCTTTTGGCCAAATTTGATTTGCCCAATGTCATGGACTGCAAGATGGGAGTGAGGTAGAGTAATAGTTTTATTGTTATGTTTTTTTTTTGCCAAAAAAAGGAATTTACTTTATATTTTGAGTGTCATTTGTTAACTTTCCCATACTTTATTTTTTTATGATAATTTTTGCAGGAGATACAGGGAATGCATGTGGAAAAAACACAGTTAGAGCTTCACAATGTTAACTGTTTCTGTAGCATTGCTGAAAACAGTTGTGCAGCTTAATATTGTGCAAACCGTAAGACATTTTGTCACAGCGTTCATTTATTTGCATTTATTTGAAATAGAGCAGTGGAAATATTGTAATATTAACTATTAATTATATATATTTTTTTTTTAAAATAGTAATAATACATTAAAATTATTGTCATTAAATATAACACAGAACATATTACTTGTTTTGCTAATGCGTAATTCTTTCCTTTTTATCTTCATGCTAATATATTGTGCATGGCTGGTTTACTGTGCCTGTCGAAACACCTGTTCTGGTTGTTGGCCTGCATCCTGTCAGGGCGATGGGTGGAGCTCGCGAGGAGAGAGAGAGGCCCTCGCACAACAATAATAACCACTTCCTGTGCACATGCAGTCAAAACTTAAATGCACACTTAGCGAGGCAGACTCGGGGCGTCCCTGAGGGCTTCCTTCTCACACACACACACACACACACACACACTTGTGCATTCTTTTTACACACTGAGAGAGATTTTGTGCAAGGAGTCCCTTGGTGACTTCCTCTTCTCACACAGGAAGTCAAGTAAAGTTCAAGCATGCAAAAAATAAAAACTGCAGATGACTGAATTAACGTTTCAGGCACGATTAGTTGACCTTTCCCTTAGGTTATTTAAAAAACTACTTCTTTCTTTCTTTCTTTCTTTCTTTGTAGGACATATCTGGAGGAGGAGTTGGCGCGGGCCAGGGTGAAGCCAAAGCTGCGTGAAGACTTGTATAATAAGATGCTGGAGGTGGACGGAGAGGCTCCTACAGCGGAGGAGAAGAAACAGAAGGCTGTTACCAAACCACGTTATATGCAGTGGAGAGAAAGTCTCAGCTCTACTAACACTCTGGGCTTCCGGATTGAGGGTATCAAGGTAGCCACAGTGCCTAAAAATCACAGCAAGCAGAATTTGAGTTCAGCCGAAAACCAGGTTTTGGAATCTTGTACTTGTAATATTAACTAATGAATATTAACTTAGTTATTATTAATAATAATGAATAATAATAAAATGTCATATTAAATTATTAAACACATAAATACAATTATTACTTATTATTATTCTATAATTTTTGTAATAATTGAAAATAAGTCAATAAATGTCCTATAATACTATTAATAAATTTAAAATAATGTAATCATTATCATTTTTATTTGTTTATTATTTTATGTACTAACACAAATCAGTTTAAGATAATTTACAAATCATTTTAAACACTATTAAGTGTACAAGGATTAATGTATTTACTGACATGTTTTGCACACTCTCCGGAAAAAAAGGTACAAAAGGTATCACTGTAGTGGAAACTTTTCAAAAGGTACACATTTGTACCTAAAGGTTCCATATTGGTACCTTAAAGGTAGATATTACTACCTAAATGTACATATTAGTACATAAAATGTACAAAAGTGTAGCTTTTGAAAAGGTATATACCGCCCCAGTGACAGCTTTTTATTTTTTTTTGAACACTGTGTTATCCTCAACCTGCTGTTTTTGTCAGTAACAGCTCTTCATCTTGACTTTTTTTTCTTTTCCATTCAAAACAATACATTCTTTTCTTATTTCAGAGGGGGGAAACCTGCAACACAGACTTTAAAAAGACCCGGTCAAAGGAAGATGTCATTCAGGTCTTTAAGGATTTCGTCAAAGGCAATAAAAACATAACTGTGCGTGAGTTCTTGAGAACTAGACCAACCTGTTCTGTGATATAATGCATGCACATCTACACTTCAATGGAAGGATGTTCTCTTTGTGGCATAATGAACACCTTAAGTACGTTGTATCCGGGATAGATATGTCTGATGTAAAAAGGTTAGATATCGTTGCTCCCATAAGGCAGTTAAAACAGTATCATAAAAGCTCATCTGTTCATTATGGGGTCTATATGGTTTAAAGTCATTATATTTAAAGGATATATTTATTTTAAAACAGGCAAGCACAGGAATATAAAGCCTCAACAGAAAAAAAATCTGAAACAAATTAACTGCACTTACTGTATAAGGTGTGATTGTAATTGGAGCCTCACTAAAAATTACTTCTAGCATAATTCTAGTTGAATTAATGATTCATGCTGTGCCCTTCTCCTTCACCTACCTAACAGAACTCCTATATTACAAGGCTTGAAGATATTAAACAGGCACTGAAAGCCTCAGAGTTCTTCAAGAAACACGAGGTAAAATATATTGATATATTTTAATGATGCATTTTACCTTGATCCTTTCCCCATTGTGCAATGTTAACATTTTCCAATCAATTTTCCAAACTGATGTCTAACTAGAACATATCCTATATATTCTACTATATTATTTATTAATGCTGTACTGTATTGCAGTGCAATTCCAATTAATATCTAATTAGTTAACTTAATAATTAATATATTCATTATCCATCATATTATTAAGGTTGTACTGTACTGTACTGCAGTATTTGGGGTTAGTAAGATTTAAGGAAATAAATGAATACTGTTATTCAGCAAGGACACATTAATTGTTAGTCAGTAAATACTTTTATGTTTCATAAAAGTTCTTTTGAACTTTCTATTCTTTAAAGCATATTGGGAGAAAATGTCATGGTTTATTTAACTGTTTTCAACACTGATAATAATAAGAAATGTTTCTTGAGAGCAAAAAGCAGTATGTTAGAATGATTTCTGAAGGTTCATGCGACACTGAAGACTGTAGTAATGACACTAATTAGTACAGTTTTTACTGTATTTTTGATCAAATAAATGCAGACTTGCCGAGCATAAGGGACTACTATCAAAAACATAAAAAATCTTACTGACCCCAAATGTTTGAATTGCACTTCACAACCCTCCCATATGGTATGGCCCGCCTCAAAAATGTTTCAATGTCTTTAAGGTAATTGGGAGTTCGCTTCTCTTCATTCACGATCACACAGAGAGAGCTGAAGTCTGGCTCATTGATTTTGGTAAGACTACACCACTCCTAGACGGACAGAATCTGGATCACTACAGACCCTGGGAGGAGGGCAACCGGGAAGACGGATACTTGTGGGGCCTGGAGAACCTGCTGCAAACCCTTTCCTCATTGGCCAGGGAGTGACCTTCTGACTGCAAACTTCTCACTGTCCGAGTGACAGCCACAGCATGCTAATAGACACTTTTAAACCTTCTGCAGTGCATTATAGGGAGGCTACCAGAGACGAAGTCCATTACTTTACAGTGTTAGGCTGTAAAAGCATTTCACCCTGATCATGGTTTTAATAAATGCACCATGAATATGTCTGTTGTCATAATGCATTATACAGTTACTCTTCCCCACAGTCCAAAAAAAAAAAAAGAGAAAGACAAAACGTAATTGTAAAGAAATGCATATGAGGGCACAATTTATGTGTGCATATAAAACTAATTTCAATCACTTAAGCATAGACCTTTCAATCAAAAATTGTAATATAATGAGGAACAAAATCAGTTTAGCTTGTCCAGTTTCTTTGGCTGGGTTTGCATGCTGGAATCTATTAAAGTCAAGTGTTTATTTCTGCGCACTTCATATAAGACTTCATATAATCAAATTTAGTTGTAAGCAACATTTTGTTCAATGTCTAGGCCCTGCAAACACTAGTCAAACAATTGACGTTGCACATCTGACTGTTTCTTAAAGTACCATCAAACTAAAGTGTATAGTTGGTGTAGCACATGCATTGAAGTGTGTTATGTAGAATGCATATACAGTGATACAATGTGAATGATGCACAACAGTAGTGCATTTATTGTACAATAGAATGATATGTATCGCTTTGACTGTAGTGATCAATCATGGGTGGACTTATTAATTCTTTCTTGGATATATTATATTGGTTTTAAGAACCTGGGTTGTCATTTTCTCTACCTGCACACCACTGAAAGTGTTTCATTATCAGACAAACTTAACCTTGTGACACTATTTTGTTTATGGGGGCAGGTGAGTTTTGTTACAGTGTTCCCTGTGCAGTATGTTTATGACAAATAAAAAAAAACATCTGCTCAAAAATCATTCTGCGTTTCTGAAATTCATTTTAGTCTTTCATATCAGGATTATAATCAAAAACGATTTATTTAAGGTTTGCTATTATACAACAATGTCCATATTTTAACATAAAAATTACAGGTGGTACAAGTACGTTAAAATTCACTTCATGTGATGGTACATTTCTAATCTGGCTGATTAGAAATGATCCCTGCAAAGTCCTCTATAAAAAGAAAGATGCATGCAGAACATTGGCAGTGATCATCAAACGTCAACAAAAATAATAATTATAAAACAAACACCAATAAAACTGAGATTATATATTACAGCTACATATCATAAGGGTTAGTTCAGTTTGAAAGGAATATTAATCCAAAAATACAGCAATCATTTTCCTGGCTAAAGTAAAACTATTTCTACCCTTCTATCCAGTATCCTACAAAAAAAGAGTAAGCTCTTTAAAATGCAGTCAAATTATGAAACATTTAAACGGTTAAACAAGACAATAATAAACTCAAGATTGTGCTAATACACTTCAGTCTCATCTATCTGTGCATTGCATAAGGCTTTTCTCAGCAGTCCCTAACTAAATAACTAATAAGTCCACACACAAATAAATCTTGGCACACAAAAACATTATTCACCTAATAACTACAATATCCAATAAAATATTGGAGAATAATTCGTAATAATACCTAAGAATAATTTCAAAATCAAACTTCTCATGCATCACATTACGCTCACTGAGGTGTTATGCGGTTTGTGATTCTGTTTGCTGTAATACTTGAAATTTGCAGGTGATCTGTGGGAACACAGTCACACTTCACATAGATAAATCACACTTCTATTTACTAATTTATTTTTGAGGGAAATGTACTAAGAAACAATAGTCATTTTGAGAATTATTTTTGAGAACTTAAGAAAAGCTCCCTAGAGGAGTGCATTGACATGTAAATCAATACAATCTCTGCAGCAGCCACGACAATTACATCCCGTATCACATGCCTCATTTACTTCTAATACATTTGAGTGCAACACCTTTGTGAAGCCCTCACAATTATCTCGACGTTTCGCACACAAAACACATACTCAGTGAAAAGGCAACATACTGTTTGTAAATGAGTTGATTTTTCAAAGCCAACAGCAGACAAAACAATGCACAAAACACTAAATCTAGTCTAAATAAATGGTCCTCAATGCTACTTTCTAGTCAAAACACCCTGTAAAGTCTACCTGATCTGAGATCAGTGGTGCTTTCTGTCAGCATTTCCTTATTACTAATAACTTTCAACACAATCTGAGTACCTCTGAGTTACTGGGGACAGAGCTAAGCTCTAAAGGGACAGCCCCCCCCCCCCCCCCCCACCTCCAAAAAAAGAGAAAAACATTGTCAACATTTATTAATCTCCATGTCGTTCGACATCTGTATGACTTACTTTCTTCTGTGTGTGAAATACTTTATGGAGTGTTTCGATGGACTTCTTTCACATTTCCAGGGTTTCTCAGAAGTGAAAGTCTTAGTATAGAAGTTGAGTAACCTTCTAAAATGGTGAATATCAAAATAAAAAAAAATCCATGATAGCGTTTCCACAACTTTCTAAAAGAGGAAAAAAAATACAGACCGGTTGGCTACGGCAGTCCAAAACAACATACTGACTTTTTTTTGTATGGAGAAAAATGGCTTTGAAAATCATTTCATCAGATATTTTTGAAAATATAGAAGAAAGAATGTCATACAGGTTTGGAACAACTTGAGGGTAAGTAAATAATGACAATTTTAATATTTTAGTGAACTGTCCCTTTTTTAGATCAACTTTTTTGTGTTTCTTTTAAAGCTGGTCAAATCACTCAAATAGCTTAAAGCAAACAACTACTTTTAACAAATCAATTCAATGTTACGGTCTGAACATGCATTGGATCTTCCTGTAATATAAACTTAAAATCAGCTGCAAATTGCAAATTTGTAAAGGACATCTAAACCTACATATGTATTCATTGATAATTATGACTAATCAGTAGAAAAGGACTTCTCACTTCATGTGGTCCTTAAAGTGAACATCGTGTTTTCACAGTGTTGACAGTAGATGAGAATCCAGTGTAAAAAGGCTGCTATTAGCCAAGTGGAAGTTTCCATAGAAACCATCAGCCATTTGCCGCCTCATAATGGCAAATTAGCTACGACTCATGTCTTTGGTACCTCACAGCAACGATGTAGTCTCTTGCTCATAGTTTCCAACATACAGTTACTAAAGACTGGAATATACTACAAAACATTTCCTCAGATCTTTGCCCTAATTTGCCGTCTGGATAAGGATGACCAAATAACCAAAGTCTGAAGATTTTGGTAGTCACAGATTTCACAGAAAATTGTATAGTGTATGATGGATAAAGAATCATATTTTAGCTTCAGGCTATGATAACTTTTTTTTTTTTTTTTTTTACCTATGATAGTTTCTGAGAGTATCAAACATGTTTGATATTTTAAGCCAATTTTAGAACACATTGTTTTCATTTGTCATGAAAACTGCTTGGTTTGAAAGTGACTTCGGAGTGAGTGGTGTGATACGTCTCTACACTATTGACAATCAACCTTTTAAGCCTGCGAAAAAAAGTGAAGTGACTGAATCTTAGTCATTTAGTGTGTGGTGCTTTGTTTCACCTATGTACAATGCCTAGTGTTTTAAAATTACACAGATTTTAAAAGTTGTGAAGTGTATTCCAGTCTTAACCTGCCATTCTGGCTCTAGCTAATCCACTGCAGATATTGCAGTAAAATACCTCTGTGCCAAAAACAAAATAACACCAAAAAATTAGGACTATTCTTCAATACTACACAGGGGTGACACTGAGGTCTTCAGACAAGGAAAAGCCAGAATCCCTGTCCCTCGTGGGTTTCTCAGATTGGGTGTGCCTCCTTACATCCTCATGTCCATAGCTAGCATGGCGTTTCACCAGTGGTTTTTGGGTAAATGTCGTGGCCAGGCCAAGGGCAGCAAGTGAAGGCATAGCTGAAGAGCTGGTGCTGGGCCCCACAGATTTGGACAAAACTACAGGCAAACTCTCAGTCTCGTAGCTCTGCTCATCATACGCATAGTTAACATTGCCACACGGGAAGCTTTGGAGTTTTGCCAAGTCCATAACCGCAGCGAGTGAGCCGCCCGTAGCCCCTGTTGGGCCCTTCTGAGAGGGAGTCCCTGTAGGACTGAAAGTGGTCTGGGAGGATGCTGCAGACAAAGGTGGGGATGTCGAGGTATTTGTGTCAATTTCTACTCCAGGGTCAATGCGCTCCAAAGTAGAGGACGGGACAGACATAGACGTGGGGTTGCAAGACAGAGGCATGGACTGGGTTTGACATAAGGCTGTCTTCCCTCTTCCGAAGCTCTCCAGGATCCAGGAGCCGTAGGTGGGGTTCCAAAGGTTTTTAGTTTTGTTCTTTAGCTTCTGGCTGCCTGATGATGAACTGCTCCTGGAGCACGGCTGGTTCTCTGGGACCTGAAGCCATTGTCCTGGACAAACTCCTGGAGCAGGAACTGGCTCAGCCCAAGATGGCTCTAATGTTTCTCTGTACGTGCCCCCCTCCTGTGCGAGATGAACCAGTCTTTGTAGCTTTGTAGGTTTGAGGGCTTGTGGGGCTGAACCAGTGATGCCCATTTGAGGGGAAGCTTCCTGGGACATAGAGTGGGTCACTAGAAGAGGGGTCATACTGCCTGATCCTTCAGGACGGATCACAGTGCCACCTTCTTCTTCGACAGCTGGACCATACTCCACTGGAAGAGGGGTGTTGATGACATCAGGGTCCTGACGGATCAAAGGATGAAAGAAGAAAAGGGTCAATACAAGTGATGCAAGTCGGGGTTTTTGATTATTACTACTATTACTGGATTATTTTATCTTGTTGACTCCACTTTTTAAGATTAAGAAATAAAATAAATCTTCCAGTAGTTCAGGTGTTCCTTATGGTTTCTTTTTGAATTGAAATAAATCACAATTTAAATTAAACTTGAATGGAATTTAGAAAAAGTTGCCTTGGTAACTACCTAAAAGGAATAAGTTTAGGTTAAAGTTCTAAAATTAATAAAAGTGAAATAAAGATGAAGATAAACAGAAATATAAAAATTAATAATGACAAAAGCACATGATATAAAGCATAAACAAATATGAAAACTGAATTCTAATATTTAAAAGAGTTCATTTAAAATGTTAATAAAAATTATCATAGAATATAAATACAAGCTTGGAAACAACATTTAATGTAAAAGATGCTCCAGTAATAAAGTTTTTAACAATTAAAAAATAAATTATTAAATTTTTTAATTGTTTTTATTATATCATGCTTAACATTTTTCTCATAAAGTAAAAATAGTTGTTTGAACACAATAATATATTTTAGGAAGAGGGTACCAAGACAGAAAAATATTTGAAAACCTCAGATCTCAGCAAATTAAATTAACTCACCATTTGACGTAAAAAAATAAAATAAAATCTAATTTAAATCTGTCAGCTTCTGACTCTGTTATACCTGTGTGCAGTAGTTGATCCTCTCTAAAATAGTAGAGAAGTTCGGTCGGTGTTCTGGAAAGTGTTGCCAACACTGTGTCATGATTCGATAGCTAAAACAGAACGAAATCCAAAAAGCTTATAGTAATTGTAACAATTATCCTGTTAATTATCATAATTAAAACAGATTGGTCACATTTCACTAATGATATATACTTCTTCATAGCTTCTAAGTCACATTTTTTTACATTCACACTTATTTAAAGAGGACACTGGATGCAAAATTCACTTTTACATGGTGTTTACATTGAGGAATTGTAAATAAAAGTATGTTATAGACATTTTTTTAAGACCCTAAAGAATCATACCAACTTGTGAAAAATAGATCATTCGATATCTCCTTTAAGGGGATAGTTCACCCAGAAATTTAAATTCTGTCATTAATTACTCACCATAATGTCGTTCCAAACCTGTAAGACCTTCGTTCATTTACAGAACACAAATTAAGATTTAAGATGAAGCTTTCTGACCCTGCATAGACAGCAAGGGAACTATCACACTGTTGAAAAATGTTTTTTTTTTTTTTTTTTTTTGTGCACAAAAAGTATTTTCGTAGCTTCATAAAATTAAGGTTGAACCACTGATTACGTGGACTATTTTAACAATGTCCTTACTACATTTCTGGGCCTTGAACATGATAGTTGCACTGCTGTCTATGGAGGATCAGAAGGTTCTCAGATTTGATCAAAAATATCTTAATTTGTCTTCCAAAGATGCACATGAACATCTGATGAACATCTTACAGGTTTATAACAACATGAGGTAGAGTAATTAAGGACAGAAATTAGATTTTTGGTTGAACTACACTTTTAAGTTAAGGTTAGGCATGATATCTATTCTCAAAGCTGTTATTGTTGCTTACACAGGGCCTGGGCAGCTCTTCGGCGGATCCATACGTCCTCCACCTGTTACAAACTCCAATACCTCCTGATTGGTCTTGCAGGGATAAGGCATGTATCCAAGAGAGAAAATCTCCCACAGCAGTACCCCAAAAGACCTGCAGATGGAGACAAATGGCATGTAATGACCATGTCTGGCCTCAACTATCTGCTCTTTTTATACACTCTTCTTTTTTTCTTTTTTTTTTATGCTAACAGAAGAAGGTCTTTCAGTAAACCAGATCTGCTATGTACCAGGTGTCAGTCTTGCATGTAAAAATGCCCTCTAGAAAGGCTTCAGGTGGCATCCACTTCACTGGCAACATGGCACGGCCGCCCTTCCTATAGTAACTCGCCCTGCAATGCAAAGTATTCCTTTGTCAAAACTCAATGCTTCTTCTCATTATTACACTTAACAGGTACTAAAATACAAAAAAGCATGTGAGATAAGAAGTTTGATAAAAGCACCTATAAATGTCTCGAGCCATCCCAAAATCTCCAATTTTAGCCACTCTCTCTGGACCGGGACAGGTCAAAAGGCAGTTTCGTGCTGCAATGTCCCTGAAACACACACCAGACATACCTGCTTGACTTGTGTGAGACATCAAGGTCACACGCTGCGATGAGTTCATGACATCTACATATTCGCTAGAGAGCAGCTTCCACTTATCGAGACAATGAATGCTACTTTAGGGCAAAATTCAGTCAGGTTTGGCTGTGAGAAATCACCTGTGGATGAAGTGGTTCTCTTCTAGATAGCGACAACCAAGTGCAATGTCTCTGGCCATATGTAGAAGCTCCAGCGTACTTAGAGAAGACGGCTGATTCTGTGGGAAAAAAAACAATATTAATAATTCTGAACTACACAGTACTTCTATTGTACAAATCAAAGTTCTTTTAGAGAATTGTTTTGTATTTAAATTGTGCTTATCTTACCTCTCTTCATAATAAATAAAATGTATTATTCATAATTAATGTTGTTTTCTAATGCAAAGTATGTTAACAAATATTGGCAAACAATCGTCATGAAAGCAAAAATGAGAAACAGAGTTATATGATAAACAGTATGATGTCTATACACTCAAACACACACAAACACTCACAGTTCTGGGCCGGTTTAGTCTCAGGAAAGTTTTCATGTCTCCTCCTGTCATGAGCTCCAGGAGTATGAAGCGAGGCAGGATCTGAAGACTGACACCAATACAGCGCACAATGTTCTGATGGCTGAACTTACTGCAGACACAAAAGAGCGAAGGAAAAAACAACAACTGAACTACTGGACAACTTGACTCACACACAGCATGTCAATGATAATATTGAATGAATACGTCTTTTCAAATTAATATTTGACTGTATTCCATTTATTATAATGTTTATTTTTATTTTATTTTATTTTTTGCTCATTTTGGTTTAAGCATCTTGAAATGAACGGAAACAGATCTCTGAGAAATCTTTAAGCCACTGTACTGAACAATGTGATCCTTTTACAGATCTTGAAAAAATAAATAAATAGCAACATCTCATTGGAATACTTTGACTTTTTCTTATGATATATCATAACTTTTTCAAATCTATGCATTATTAAGGCTAGTTTTTCCAACTATATTTGTCTTACATAATATATCCCTATAATCCAACCAATAAAGCTCAGTATTGCACTAGTAAATCATTAGTACCAATATAATAATTCTTCATGTAAGTAAATAAATAAAAGGTATTTTCACCTTTTGCAGCTTTAATGTTTTATTTTAAAATGTTCATTTAAAGATATTTATGAGTTTTTATTTTATATAATTTTATATAGTAATATAAATTTTATAAGTTATATTATGGACCTATTTTAACATTTCTGTTTGATTAATTTTACAAAGCCAAGTCAAAATGAAAATATCCACTGGTAGGGAATCACTGATCTAGCCCATGCAAATGAAGTATGGAGGATATGATGTTTTTTTATTAGCTACAGCTTTGCTCAGAAGACTATGAATCACTAGAAAATATCTGCTGCTTGTCTAAAGAGGATGCCATACCCTCAAAAACAAACAACAGATGTGAACCCGCTAATCGCGACAAATGATTAAAAAAAGAAACAGATTTCATAGCCTACAGATAGTGTGACTGAGAGCAGAGGATTGGAATGGCAATATCTCGTCCCTCATGTTCTGTCTGTCGCACACATGTGGGGCCACAGCATTGCTGCAGCCAAGCATACCTCATAATCAGAGCCTCCATTAGGAAATCCATCTCATCCTGCTCTGAACAGATTTCTGGAAGAGTCTGTCAGAGGGATGGAGCGAGATAAAACACAGAATCAATTAAGAGAAGCCAGAAACCTGTTTCAAAGGGAAAGGCAGATCTGGGAATACTCACCTTTATAGCAACCTGCATGGCTGTGTTTTCTCCATTCATACCCAAAACCTGTCCCTCATACACTTCCCCAAAAGCACCATGTCCCAATGCCCTATAGTTAAAAATTTCATTACTGACATGTTTAAATATGGAACTAATTTCCAGTACTTTTACATGTCATCACAGAATATTAAATGTATATTGTGGGTTCAGTGTGATACATACTGCAGTCATGTACAAGTCAACATTACTTTTAGTTGTTATTCAACAGCACATCACATATGCTGTCAACAGAGCTCAACTTGTATTTAACCTAGAACATTATTTTAACTAATAACAGGACCTGCACAACCTGGGTATTATTTTCAATAACTTTGAATTAAATTTTCAAAATTTTACAGAGTTATTGCAAATGTGTTGCAAATTAGCCAAAATAAAATGTAATGCACAGATGCAAACATATAATGCACAGTGGATGTGGAAGACTTTCCATTCAAACTCTGAAGATTTCACAGAACTTTACATGGAATTCTGTGCATGCAGATTCTTCCAGTTACCATCCTTGAGCCTTAACCTTGTCAACATTAGATAATACATTAGGTATCAAGAATTAAAAATGAAAAATCTTTTAATGTATTAATCTAGGTTAATGTCAACTTCTATAGAAACTATTTTTTATTTGTTTTATATAAATTAGCATTAATGTATTTACAAATATCATTAACCTAGATCAATAAATTCTAAGAACAAAAAAGATTATTACTAAAGACCAAAGCCTCAAAGTCTTAAGATCAAAGAATGATTAAATTAAAGAATAATCAGAATAATCTAGCAAAGATGCATTCAGCATTCAGCAAAGATGCATTATTTATCACAGTAAAGACATTTATAAGTTAACGGAAGATTTTTATTTCAAATAAACGCTGTCCTTTTGAACTTTCTATTCATCAAATAATTGTGAAAAAAGTATCATGGTTTCCACAGAAAACTGTTTTAACATTGATAATATTAAGAATCGATCATATCAGAATGATTTCTGAAGGACCATGTGACACTGAAGACTGGAGTAATGATGCTGAAAATGCAGCTTTGTCATCACAAGAATATATTACATTAAGTATATTAAAAAAGGGGAAAAAAGTTATTTAAATTGCAATAATATTTCACAATATTACTGTTCTTACTGTATTTTGTCTTCCTGAGTATAAGATACTTCATTTAAAAACTTTTAAAACAAACATTTAAAAACAATCAGCATGTATGAAGTGGCATGTAGATACCTGAGGAGGGTGATGTTCTTACGTGGAACCTCCTTAAGCTCACTCAGTGAAGCTGGATTGCCAGCAAAGCAGTAGTTGGGGTTGTAGTCAGTCATTATGGTTGACGAGCGGATTTTGCTAAGCTTATACTCTGGGCTCTGTAGTCGAATCCTGACCGCATGCAGGTGGCTCTTCTTACGGTAATAGACTGCAAAAAAGACAAAAACACACAAGGAATTAGCAAAAGTGATGCTGTTTTTAAGAAGTTCTCTTTAGGAATAATTTCACCTGCTTGATTTGCATAATTATTGGTCTAAGAGTACAATTTGTACAAGATGAAGTGATGGTAATGGTGGTAATTTTCTCTAAGAAACAGAACAACCAAGTGCACTTATTTCTCCCATGGAATTCTATCAAGGACAAAACTGTGCATTATAAAACCAGAAAAGCCCCTCAGGTGAGGACTGAAGCTCTGGGCCTGTCAGCAAGCGATCGGGCAGGGTGGACTCACCCTCAGTGGAGGCTGCCCATGTCCCCGATGCAGGTTGGTAGTCTGCTGGGGAGGGCGTTGCGTGGAGGTGAGGGGTCCCTTTTGCCGTCGGGCTGCTGGCGCAGTGGCGCGAAGCGAAGCCGGCAGGAAGTTGACCAGGTATTAGGGGTGAGGGGGGAGGGTTAACCCGAGCAAAGACTACCAACCTGCATGGGGGAGAGCTCAGGGGAAGACACACAATTAGCGTCCAGTGGAGCTCTGTTAACTAAGGACCAGACACCTCACTCTGTTGTTTGCATTTGAGTTTAGATTACATGTAAATTGCCGAAAATTAAATATAGTGTTCAAAATATGCAAAGCAAAAGAACTTTTCAAGAAACATGCTTTAAGATGTCTTTTCACTTCTCTTTGGGAATTTGGGTTATGACAAGTCTTTATTTACCTTAAAAATACATACAAAACAAGTCATGGCACAGCATTAGTCAAACAAACAATATGTTTTAAGTCAAACATAAGGAGGATACATGATATTAAGCATGGTCAATATAAAAATAAAGCATTTATAGTGATGAGTCCATCACATATACATAAAGTTAGTGCACTGTGACAGATTGTTGGTTTATGGCATATCTCAATCATATTTAAAGAGAAATGGGTTCTAAAAGAAATTTAAAGTAAATAGTAATTTCTAGGAATGCACAATACATATTTCAGTAACACTTTACAATAAGGTTCCTTTTGTTAACATTAGTTATCTACTATACAATAACAACATGAATTAACAATGAAAAATAATTCTAAAACATTTTATTAACATTTTATGTTAATTTCAGCATTCACCAATACATTATTAAAAATCTAAAGAGGTATAATATTACCTGAGCTAACATGAAGAAACAATGAACAGCTTTATTTTTATTTTTATTTTATTGTTAACTAGGTAACAAAGATTAATATATAGTGGAAGAATGTGTATTGCTGTGTATTGTGTATTGCTCATTGTTGGTTAATTTTAGTTTATCGATAGAACCTTATTGTAAAGTGCCATATTCTTTATTTACTGACACTGACCAGATTAAGGTGGTGATAAAAGCAAGTACTTTCTTTCTTCTATTCAAACGATACACTCTTTCTATGCCAAGCTTCTATTGCATATTATAATGTTTTAATGCCTATAGCTTTCATTTAAGCATAACATTTTAAATTGTAATGTAAGGGGAAAAACCAAACAGTATTTATTTATAATCTCGGCCATCATGTTATCATCTCTTTTTTGTTTTCTTATCTATTTATATACAATAAAATATCCTAAGTGATTATATGTAATAAAGTATTTATCAATATAATCACAAATCTTGGTGCACCCCAAAGTCACTGCTTTTGACTTGATATAAAAAACTTAAAAAGGAATTTTTTAGATTCCCTTTATGAGAGTTAAATTCATAGGTCGGTGTTTTGGACAGCCACCAGTGTGATGAAAGTATTATACATTTTGACCAATATTTTTGAAGAACAAATGTATAACCTCATTAATTCCACAAGACGCTCACATTTATAGGGACAGTGCATTATGACACCCTCAATATTCCCTCACTGTCCTGTACTGGAAAATAATCATTTTTTAAGCACAAAACGTTGTTGCAGGTAAAAAAACACATGTTAAATAGCAGCAATTATAATACTATAAGATACTGGTCAGCACACACTTACAGAAAAGCCTATCAAGTGAGACTGCAGTTAGTTTTGAAAATAATTTGTCTTGATTGTTTATTTATAGCATTAATTTCAGAGGCCATGTTTTAAGATTAATAGCAGTCCCTGTCTTAGTTCCCTCCTCGTTCCTTTAAAGGGTTAGTTCACCCAAATATTAAAATTGTGTCATTAATAACTCACCCTCATGTTGTTCCAAACCCGTAGGACCTCTGTTTATCTTCAGAACACAGTTTAAGATATTTTAGATTTAGTCCGAGAGCTCTCAGTCCCTCCATTGAAGCTGTGTGTACGGTCTACTGTCCATGTCCAGAAAGGTAAGAAAAACATCATCAAAGTAGTCCATGTGACATCAGAGGGTCAGTTAGAATATGTTGAAGCATCGAAAATACATTTTGGTCCAAAAATAGCATTATTCAGCATTGTCTTCTCTTCCGTGTTTGTTGTGAGCGAGTTCAAAATAAAGCAGTTTAGTGATATCAATCTTTTGATTGTTATCTGGCTCGGCTCGGTGTTCATCTTCAGTTCTCTCTCCACAGCAGTTCAGTCAGTGTACTGTTTGAGTAAATGAATTACTCCGGGATATTGGTTTGTTTGAACTCCGAGGGAGTGTCAGCCACATTAAAAAAGTTAACAGCTTAAGTCATTTGTGGATTAATGCGTATTGGAGAAGCGAACCATTTCAAACGATTCAGTTCGATTTGGTGAACTGGTTCAAAAAGATCCGGTTACATCGAATGATTCGTTCGCGAACCGGATGTCACAAACTGCTTTGTTTTGAACTCTCTCTCACAACAGACACGGAAGAGAAGACAATGCTGAATAAAGTCGTAGTTTATGCTATTTTGGGACCAAAATGTATTTTTGATGCTTCAACAAATTCTAACTGACCCTCTGATGTCACATGGACTACTTTGATGATGTTTTTTTACCTTTCTGGACATGGACAGTATACCGTACACACAGCTTCAATGGAGGGACTGAGAGCTCTCGGACTAAATCTAAAATATCTTAAACTGTGTTCTGAAGATGAGCGGAGGTCTCACGGGTTTGAAATGAAATGAGGGTGAGTTATTAATGACATAATTTTAATATTTGGGTGAACTAACCCTTAAAGCGATATTGTGCAACACTACATAAATTAGGTACCGGTAGATAAAAACAAGCAAGCAATTTTTACAAATATTAAAAACACACTCAAAATCTGAAAAACTGAAAAGAAATGTTAAATGAAACATTTTTCCATTTATTACACTGAGTGTGAAATTAACAGCAAGCGCAACTGCGAAATGTTAGGAATTAAGAAACAAATGAATATATGTAAATATATTGCTGGAGGCCTAACTGGCAGTTATCTTATTTAGCATAACTTAAAGCTTCTGTAATACAAATTTGATAATTCATAAAAAAAATTTTTTTACTCAGTGTGCACTATGGTTCAAAAGTTCGGTATGAATTTTAAATGTTTTTAAATTCTCTTATGCTCACCGAGGCTGCATTTATCTGAACAAAAATACAGTGAAAACCACTTTAAAATAACTGTTTTCTTTTTGAACATATTTCATCATGTAATTTGTTCCTGTGATGGCAAAGCCGAATTTTTAGCAGCCATTTCTCAAGTCGTCAGTGTCACATGGTCCTTTAGAAATGCTGATTTAGAACTCTTCTTACAACAATTATCAATGTTAACAGTTGTGCTGCTTAATATTTGATATATTATTAAACATTATATTTATTTCAGCATTCTTGATGAACAAAGTTCAAAAGAACGGCATTTAAGTGCATGATATATGTCTTTACTGTAACTTTTGATCAATTTAATGCCTCCTTGGTGATTATTATTATTATTATTAATAATTATTATTAATAAAGTATTACGAAAAACTTACTGATGCCAAACTGATAGCCAAAGCTAGTGTATATGTTTAATTGTCACTGTTACTTGTGCCTTTCCCACAGTATTAAAGTGCTGTATAAAATTTGGCCACATAATTGTCCCTAGTGTTGTGTTTTTTTCGTGTCACAGTTTTGTTCATGTCACATCTTTTATCCATTTTCTTTAGGTTTTTTGAATGATGAAACACTAATGCCCAGTGGCTCCAATGTTTTAAAGTTATTTTTTTACTTGCAAAATAATTGTGGGGCATGAAAAAAAAAAATAGTGACCAACTTTGGTTATAATTCCCACTCTCCCTCCTGCTGTTCTCACAATTATTGTTCCTAAAAGCTCTAAAGGCACTGATGTTGCCCTCCCCTAGTTTTTTGCAAGCCTAAATAAGTCCCGGGGAGATAAAAGCATGTCAGAGACGATGGAATGCAGAGGGTACAGAGCTGATGCAGAACTGGAAGAGTCTCTTACTGAGCGTGAGGCTGGCACAGGTCAGAACAACACCTGTAACTAACGTGGATGTGATCACCACCAGGATAAATATCAGGGATGGGGGTCCATCTGCCAGGGAGCCCAATGGAACAACTGCTGGATGACATAAAAAGTGGTGAATTAGAAATATTGCAAACAAATGCTTTAATAGACTAACTTTGAAGGGCAAATGGCCACCGGCTGTTTAAGTACCTAGGCAGGTGACGTTATCTGGTGCAAGAACCTCATCGCTGTCACACAGGCAGAGGATGAGTCTGGGATCTTCATCTCTCTTACAGCTCTGGGTCTGACAGTGGCTGCAGTTTAGATACACCTCGATCTCAGCTTCCCCATGACTCTCCATAGCTAGAACACATACAAATACATCAGTACTGCACAGCACTGCTTCACAACCCCAGTGCTACAGTCTAGGGCATCTTCTTGTAAAAAAAAAATTGGGAATCTTGAAATCTGGAGAAAAACAAACAAGATAACTATTCATCTAAATTATCAGGAGTTTAAAGCCCCTATAAAAAAAAAAAAGAAAATGTGTTTTTGCCTTGAAACCATCTGTATAGTAAATGTTGAAATACAGTTGACAAATTAAAATTTTGGCTGCAAATTAAAAATGTACAGTTTAAAATATTCAATTTAATCTAAAACATAAACATTATTGCCAGTGTCTCCTTAAAAATAAAGTTCATAATTAAAGATAAATTTATGATAGTTTATCATAGCATTCATAATTGGTAAATTAACTGGCAACTAGTTGCGCTGAATCTTTTTTAAACTATTCTGTTAAGCATTTTATAATGTTTGTTAATTAATTAATAATGAAGTTATCATGAAGTAATATCAGAAATTTGTGCGCGGCCTCATAAGCGACAGTCAGTCTGAATTCTGGCCCTTTAACTCAAAACACACTTGCAGTAATAAACAGTGGCGCCAACTTCAATAAGTCACATAAGGTCTTCTATTATCTACCACAAGTTTTCATGTTTATTACTGAATCAGTGTGGATGTGTGCGTGGCCTGTTTTCTTAATACAGCCAACTTCTATGAGAAAAACAATCAGTGCCAGTGCATACTGGGTGTATTGAAAAATACTGAAACAATTGGTGGATTTATTTCTGATTTTTTTTCTAGGTGACATACATGTGTCTGTGTATACATTTTGGCAAATACATAAATTCTGCAAGATTTAGTGACTGTTTCTGGATTTGTGTAATTAAAGACATTTTAATAAGAACTAAACAAACATTTTTTTTAAAAATCTTATTTTTTAAGACACTAAAATTTTTTGTTATTTCGCTCTTAATTTTTTTTTCATGTCTTACAGATGTAAGGGGTGTGTAAATTTAAGAGCACAACTGTATACCATTATAGACAATCTGGATTAGATAAAAACTGACCGGCAAGTGGCTGTAGAAATATCTTTCCAATGGGGTGAACAAAAGAGACACCATCTTGTCCATCTGCTGTGATGCCATCAAGAAGGGGCGCATCACCACCTGGGCAAAGGTGACAAAAAAAAATTAATAATAATCATTAAATCAAACAATCCACATTGAAAAAAAGACTTGCGGTGCAAATGCACATGTGATGATTTAACAACGGCTGTACAACAATCTTCTTTTAAAATGAAACATCTGCCTAACAAAGCAAGTCATTCTTTGTGATAACTGACAACAGATCTTTTTTTTTACAGTATCTGTCAGTAAAAACTCAGTGCAAAGGGTCACTGATAACGCACAATAATTCAGTAACTTTGAACAGAACACTTGAATTATGATCTAAACCTTGTAGCTTTAGGCTTCTCCTATATTTTCCATTACAATGTCAAAATATTTTGCTTTTGTAGTAAAAAAAATAATAAATAAATGCAACGTATCGTTATATCACATATTAAATAAAGTTATATAACACAATTTATTATTATTTTTATATACACTACCATCTAAACGATTTTTAAAGAAATGTTTATTTAATTTAATTTATTAATTTTAGGGGATGTCTAATGTTATTTCATGCATTCTGACTTATTTACACTGCTTAATAGATGGCTTCTCATGCTAAACATGACCAAAGTTTCAAAAAATGAGTTAGACGTATAACAGAGTATTTCTGTGCCAGAGATACTCCTTCATGGTTTGTATACATTTCGGAAAGATTCTTCTTTTGAGTATGGCCTTGTATGATTGTCTCGTTTTTCGGAGAGTTGCTGTAAAGCCGTATCTTTCTTTTAGAAATCGGATAAAACTAAAGTCTCTTCAGCGATATGAAGGATGCAATACTACGCTATAGGTACTCAAGATTAACATGAAATTGGAAGAAACTGTTATGTCCCCTTTAAAAGTTTTTTTGAGCACCAAATAAGCATATTAGAATGACTTCTGAGTACTCATGTTTTTAATCTAACATTCACCTCTGTATCCTCCACCACCGCCGCCAGCGCTGCAAGCACCCCCTCCTCCCCCAAACCCTCCAAATGTAGCCCATCCCAGCCCTGACAGAGCCTCAGGACAGGATGAGCCTCCTTGACCTCCTTCGACAAGAGATTTCCCCACCCAGGGGAGTGAAGACAGGTCACCCCATCCACCTCCTCCACCTAAATAAACACACACAGAAATAGAGAAAATCACATACATATATGTTAACTCTAACATATATTGTTAATGTTAGTTTAAACAGTTAGTTTAAAGTGGTTCCACTTGGAATTTGCTAGAATATTCCTTGTCCTTCATCCAAATCTAAACCACAGAGTAACTGTTAGTGTTCAAAAAAAGTAATTAAAAAAATCGACATATTGCACATCCCTAATATATATATATATATATATATATATATATATATATATATATATATATATATATACCTGCTGCTCCGGATTTGCCATTGACACCAGTGGCGGAGGTGTCATTCTCATACTGTTCCAGAAAAATCTGGTCCAGGCTGCTTTCAGGGTCCTCCAGGTAGGCCTTTCCTCCTCCTCCTGCTGCAATCAGCAAAGGCACTGGTTCCCCGTTCTCCATCTGCCCCCGTGCATCCCGAAAACAACATCAGAGTTACTTTTCATTCAAGTAAAAAAGAAAGCCTCCAGTGATTCCAGACAGGCCTTGACTTCCATCTGTGTTGCAATTTGGACAACTCCAAATTATTTCAGGATGTCTCAAAAATGCTTGTCTACACAGGAATTATTAGGCGACAACTGCCGTCCACATGGCTCCCCTTAATGGGACTCACAAGTCAGTGATGGATGTTTTTACAGATGTGTTTGAGACAATAAAACAGGAAGAAAAGAAAGATCATACCCGATAAATGTATGTGGCTCCCCCACCACCACCTCCGCCCCCTGCCAACTTCAAGACCGAACCATCGCTGTCAAAACCATCCTCTATCACAGAAGACTCCCCAAGACAGATTTCATGGGTCAGGGGGTTCCTCTGTAGATATAAGAAGAAAACACAGAAATGTAAACTGAGATCTATACAGAAATATCTAATTTCCTGCTTCACTCACTCCTGGACAGGCATCTTCTCCTTGGTGTCCAATTAGGATGTAGAGTATGTCACCTTTCTCCAGTGGGAAGATAGCTGAGATGATGACACCATGTGAGCGCTTGTTATGGTTTTTTGCTCCTTTGCCTCCTGCGGCTCCATAGGCTGAAATCCTAGAAAATAAGGATGTTCCCTTAGTATTCCCCATGCACTGAATTAACAAACAGAAGGCACACCTGCTATCCCAAAGTCCTAATACCAATAAAAAGAGCAAATATATATATATATATATAGTATAGTATAGTATATATATAGTTAATTAGTTAATTTTTTTTGTAAACTAAGTAAATATATTCAAGATAATATTTCAGTAATTTGCATTGACTTTAGTACACTGTTAATATTACAGTAAATAATTTTATTTGGAAACAACAAATCTTTATACCATGCTTCATATTACTAATTCCACACAGTATTTCATGGGTCTTTACACATGAAAATACAGCTGCCTTATTTTTTTTTAAACGGGGTCTCTCACAAAGTGATCAACATACAACCCGAATTCCGGAAAAGTTGGGACGTTTTTTAAATTTTAATAAAATGAAAACTAAAGGAATTTCAAATCACATGAGCCAATATTTTATTCACAATAGAACATAGATAACGTAGCAAATGTTTAAACTGAGAAGTTTTACACTTTTATCCACTTAATTAGCTCATTTAAAATTTAATGCCTGCTACAGGTCTCAAAAAAGTTGGCACGGGGGCAACAAATGGCTAAAAAAGCAAGCAGTTTTGAAAAGATTCAGCTGGGAGAACATCTAGTGATTAATTAAGTTAATTGATATCAGGTCTGTAACATGATTAGCTATAAAAGCTTTGTCTTAGAGAAGCAGAGTCTCTCAGAAGTAAAGATGGGCAGAGGCTCTCCAATCTGTGAAAGACTGCGTAAAAAAATTGTGGAAAACTTTAAAAACAATGTTCCTCAACGTCAAATTGCAAAGGCTTTGCAAATCTCATCATCTACAGTGCATAACATCATCAAAAGATTCAGAGAAACTGGACAAATCTCTGTGCATAAGGGACAAGGCCGGAGACCTTTATTGGATGCCCGTGGTCTTCGGGCTCTCAGACGACACTGCATCACTCATCGGCATGATTGTGTCAATGACATTACTAAATGGGCCCAGGAATACTTTCAGAAACCACTGTCGGTAAACACAATCCGCCGTGCCATCAGCAGATGCCAACTAAAGCTCTATCATGCAAAAAGGAAGCCATATGTGAACATGGTCCAGAAGCGCCGTCGTGTCCTGTGGGCCAAGGTTCATTTAAAATGGACTATTTCAAAGTGGAATAGTGTTTTATGGTCAGACGAGTCCAAATTTGACATTCTTGTTGGAAATCACGGACGCCGTGTCCTCCGGGCTAAAGAGGAGGGAGACCTTCCAGCATGTTATCAGCGTTCAGTTCAAAAGCCAGCATCTCTGATGGTATGGGGGTGCATAAGTGCATACGGTATGGGCAGCTTGCATGTTTTGGAAGGCTCTGTGAATGCTGAAAGGTATATAAAGGTTTTAGAGCAACATATGCTTCCCTCCAAACAACGTCTATTTCAGGGAAGGCCTTGTTTTTTCAGCAGGACAATGCAAAACCACATACTGCAGCTATAACAACAGCATGGCTTCGTCGTAGAAGAGTCCGGGTGCTAACCTGGCCTGCCTGCAGTCCAGATCTTTCACCTATAGAGAACATTTGGCGCATCATTAAACGAAAAATACGTCAAAGACGACCACGAACTCTTCAGCAGCAGGAAATCTATATAAGGCAAGAATGGGACCAAATTCCAACAGCAAAACTCCAGCAACTCATAGCCTCAATGCCCAGACGTCTTCAAACTGTTTTGAAAAGAAAAGGAGATGCTACACCATGGTAAACATGCCCCCGTCCCAACTATTTTGAGACCTGTAGCAGAAATCAAAATTGAAATGAGCTCATTTTGTGCATAAAATTGTAAACTTTCTCAGTTTAAACATTTGCTATGTTATCTATGTTCTATGGTGAATAAAATATTGGCTCATGTGATTTGAAAGTCTTTTAGTTTTCATTTTATTAAAATTTAAAAAACGTCCCAACTTTTCCGGAATTCGGGTTGTACTTGAGGGTCCTGGTCATCATCACACAGTTTTATAATTGATATTAATATGCCAGTTAGTATATTTAGCTATTAAGCCATAAATGAGCCCAAAATGATCACCATTAGGCATGTGATTATACTGTAATTTGTAAAAATGTAAAAGGAATACTTTACTTCCCCCACATCACTAAGAATGATAAAACTTCCTATCTCAAGACAAATATAATTTTTTTTGCTATTAAAGCCAGCCAGTGCTTTGGGCACCAAAACAAAAGGATACAATATAAAATAATTCCGTTGTGAAAGAGGGATTGTCTGGGTTAGATCTCTATATTTCAGTCTGGCACCCTGAATGCAACAGTATCACAACATAGTGTTGTATAAGTTCATCTGATAGTTATCTGTCATATTTTCCTGTCTCCTGCATCTCCTCTTCTGCATGCCCTTCTTTCGCAGACAGTTTTGGAGTTGTTTTTAATGAGCTCCCATGACTAGCCTTTATAATCACTGTAAATCAGTTCAAAGGCTTGACTACACAGAGGCCAGATTAAGCAGAGTACAGGAAGAGATTTATCTGTGCCTACAGCCAGTGAGTCATGCCTCTCGCTGCCTTTATAAAAAAGAAATGAGAGTCACCTGTTTGCACCTGGTATTAACATGCATCTTGCAATTGGATTTTGAAGGGAGAATCTCTGATTTTTAAACTACAAAGATTACATTGACAAAGCATTAAAAAGTGAAACTAGTTTATAGGAGCACACATATTTATTTGAATTGTATGTAATTTGGATGTTGGTCGCAAGCATAGGATGATCTTCAACAGACTTATTTTATCTTATTTTACCAAACAGCACCTCCAAAAAGTCTATGAGTAGTACCTGTATGGTACCTGTTTCTGAATCCAGGAACGACTCTAGACCAGAACTATTTAAAGCTTCTAAACTTACTTGTACATGTTGGTAGCTGGAACGTTCCACATCTGAACCCCCCTGAGAGGGCCCTCCTTCCCCACCACCACACTGACATTGCTGTTGCGATAGGCACTGTCACACTGGGCTTGAGTCGGACCTAGAGGTCCGCTTGCTCCACAGGAGGTAAACCACCATGTTATTTGGGACACCTCTGAAAATAAGACATTTTTTATTTTATTTTAAGTTTCACAACTTACGGGTTTGCCATCACAGTAATAAACTGCATTTTAAAATATATTAAAATAGAAAACAGTTGTAATAATAATAAACTGTAATACTATTTGACAATATTACTGTTTTTACTGTATTTTTGATCAATCAAATGCAGCTATGGTGAGCATAAGAGATTTATTTCACAAACTTACCAAATGTAAATTTAGGAACGCTAGTGTATTTTTAAATGTGCAGGACAGAAACCATACCTGATGCTGAGGGTTCTGGGAGAGGACTGAAGGAGTCTAAATCATGATGTAGTCCTTGTCCAAGAAGCAGTTCATTTAGTTCTAATAAACCAGATGTGAAAGAACAAGTAAATAGAAGAACAAAAATGACATGTTGGAATCAATGAATCTTTGTGTAATTGTATTGTTTTTTACTTTTTATTTTTGGTAGTCACGAGCAGTATTCTATAAGATGCTGGTTTCCCAAATAGTCATCTTAAAGGGTTACTCCACCCCAAAAAAATTTCAGAAGATGAACAAAGCTTTTATGGGTTTAGAACGACATGGGGGTAAGTTATTAATAACAACATTTTTGGGTGGAGTAACCCTTTAACTAGCTTATTCAGCAAGACATCCTTGGTCACCCAGGTAAAAAAAGAAATACACTTCAGCTGTACTAATATCGATGCACTTATTATATTTTTATTATACTATACTAAGTGCATAATAAATGTGTTGTTTTGGAACTTTAAGTTTGTTAAGTGCTCTTTAAGATATGCTTAAGATAAACTTTAAGCTAATTGGAATATATTAAAAATGTTTTAGTTGTATAAATGGAATCACTTAAAGTGTAATTTAATTGTATTTCTTTGCATTATAAAAAAACGCTTTTATACTTTTTGAACTACTGTTAGAATATTAAGCTTCACGTTAATGTGCTATTCGTTTGTAATAAAGCTATTTTTCAGATTTCTAACATGGTATATTAAAAAGTACAAAATCACTAAATTTAAATGACACAAACACACCGTTTCATGTACTATAATGTAGTTTAATGTACTATATCCTGTGTACATTACATCAATACATTCATTGAGTACATTTAAAACATACAGCAGAGCATACAGTATACAAACTCTTGTCCAAAATAATTATAATATGTGATAAATTAAATTAAAGATCAGTGAAATGCTATAACAGAACAACTTTAATCAATTTGTGAACATTTCTGTAATACCTGTATTAATGGAAAGTACTCAATGAATATTCCATTACTGAATAAATATGCATAATGCAATTTTCTGTTCAAACATACATTAAGCAGTTACTGAAAATCAATAAAGAGAGTGAATAAAATGATTTTTTTAACAAAAGTTAAGCCTGCAAATGGCTCAATCAAACAAAAAAAATGAGCATCAGAGGGCTTGCAATTCAGACACTGTGATATTTGAAAACTGCTTCATTACAGGGTCTGTAAATGGGAAATAATTAATCAGTGGTTTTGAGTAGTGTTGTTGAATACTATATTTATTATAATTTGCATAGATAAGCATTATAATTTCTTTGACCGTTCTCAGTTTAAAGGTAAAGCTTAGACTTTATTCTCATCAAGCTTGACATGAGTGTTCATTTTTATCCTCTTGTCTGTCATCACCATACAGAACTCTCTGTTACATTGAACATTAGGTTAGAAGAGACCCAACATTTCTACAGCAGAGGTCCTGAATCCAAAGTTAGTACGACACCTAGAGCCCCAAATGTCAGAATTAAACCTGTGAGATTCATTGATATGAGAATAATACATACCACTCTTTTAATTGCTTGTCCCTCTGATCTGATTTCAATTTGATTTCTATTGCAAAAGTAGCTGATCTGAAAACAACAAATTTGAACTAATATTTCACAATGAAATACTTATTAATATTTAATATTTACTTCATTAAAATTGCTACAATTACAAACTGAGGGGAAAAAATACACAACATAATAAAAAAAAAAAAAAAAACATGTTAATTGTGTATATAAAATTATTCCTTCTGCAAATACATTGGACAATGTTTTTATAGTTGTTATATGACAGAGAAATGCCAATACCTAGACTTAAAGCAACCATTAGTCTCGCTTAGCCAGACCTTATGATGGACGGCAGAAGGTCTGGGAACCATGGCTGCTTTTTGAATGGCAACGCCCAAGAGGCTATATGACTGACAGGTAAGCAACCAATCACGTTTCGTTTGGGGCATGGCAATGTACCCACAATAACAGACCGGTGTGTAAAATGGACTTATTTTAAAGATTCTATGATGCTATGCAAATATTTCACAAACTTTTGAAGATCCAGCGTTTAGTTGATCCTGATAAGAGTCACAGCTGTAAACATATGACGGCTTTCTTCTTCTATAAGGGGGTTTGGCAGGAGCTGATCTGGTTTTCTAGTCAGGAAAATAAAATAAAGGAAAGCTGGGATGATTTCTGCTGAAAACATGTTACCGTCTCAGCATACAATAGTGTGATTGGACTTTGTTCTTTTTGTTCAGTGTTGGTTGAATGTAGCTATTGCACTTAAAAAAAAGCTTTCTACTGGCAACGACAATTAGCAGAAATAAAATACTTACCTAAAGTCACAAAATCACGAGGTTCCAAATCTACACTAGACGTTTTAAGAAGCTGGGAAAATAAAGATATAACAATGAATATTTCATTTAATGTAACAGTTCACCAAAAAATTTAAAAATGTATATGTATATATATTTTCCATAATCAAGTACTCACCTTGTTGTTCCAAACCCTTTAAATCTTACGTTCTTCTTCAAAAACTGATGTATTTTAGTGAAATCTGTCGAGAACCAATCAGGTTTTGTAACATGTGTTACATATGCGCACCTGAGCTTCTACAAAAGCCAACGAGGTTTTGTTTTTGTGCATCACACGGTGGGTTGAGCTTGTTTGAATTTAGGTACATAAACGGTAAAGTAAATAGTTATATGAAGCATATATTTGGAAAAATGGTTTATGATGCACTTCAAATGATGATGAAATGCTTGCGGAAAATACAGTTCAGCAGTAGCCTAATATATTATGCTATGTACCCTTTTTAAAAGTGAAGTAAAATGTCTTTGAATTGAATTACAAAACATTATTTTGTTAATTATTATTTTACAAGTACAAACAAGTAAAAGCCAAACATATGAGCATATATTTATTACTAAATTACTTCTAGTATACTTCTGAATTGCAAGTACATTACTAAATACATTTAAGAGTACTCTTCTTTTTACCTGGGCAACTATCTCCACTTGTACAATAATGCTAGTTGATAGACAATTTTTGCTGGTGAATAACATGGCTATGCTAGTCTATCAGTCAGACAGAACTAGCCAGCACAAACCAGGATAAAACAGCCTGGACCAGCTTGGACATTCCTCCTGGTCTAAGAGCAGGAAATATCATAAACCAGATTCATACTGGCATTACCTACAAACCTACTAAGCCAGAGTGCTTACATTTTCAACCATTTAGAAGTTTATCATTTCTCCTATATTTCAGATTAACTAAAGATCAACAAAAAAGAACATTTAGATTAAAGAGAGAATTCAAGCCCTCCAAAGTCCATGGCTTTTATTGGATGAGATTTGAAGGTGGTGAGTGACCACAGACCATGACAAAGACAACATGACAGCAAGAGGAGGACTAAATAGAAAGCTAAAGATGATATTTAGTGAGCAGATGGCTCAGGAATTTCTCAAAATCACAGATTATGGGAAATAAATTTAAGAAGGATAGTAAATCTCGACTTTCACAAGTCTAGAATGTCAATTAACAGGCTCATCAATTCCTGCGGTCAACCGTGGCACGGAAAGAAATCTGATTCTGAAGATCTATAAATGCTAGTTAGAAAAGCAGAAAGTATATCGCTGGCATTTTTACGACAATTGCGGATTACGAGATAGGAGGTCCTCTTATCATTTCTCTCATCCTTCAAAACAAATCAAGCACAATCTATATCAACCATGTTACGAGAACCATCTCCCACTGCTAACTGGAGACAGCGGTTAGACATCATGTGTGCATCACATCTTAAATTCTCCGTCTGTCTTACTAAATACAACATTTTATGAAAACGCCCTTTCACTGAATGCTTGGATGCAATTTTGAGTTTAAAACTGTGCTGTGGTCAATAAACTTTTGTACCAAGGATGAACAAATGGACCATTATTCTGCCAGAAATTAGTGTTTGTGTGCATACTTATGTGTACAGTACATGTGTGAGGCTTAAAGGTTACCTGTGTCAAAACATGCTGCACTTAATGAGATATCATCCAGTGCAATGTCTGCCTTAGATCCAGAAGTCCAGAAGGCCTGCACTTTAAGATGAAAGCTGTGCTCAAAACAAATTATCAATTATTTTAGAATAAGAGCAAAGGTGAAATCAGATTTGTTTATGTAAATGTAGACATTTAATGAAATAAAATAACTCAAATACAGTTCAACAATTCCACTCTAAGCAGGGTAAGAAGTTCTTCTGGGTAAGTTGCCTCCTAATTTTTTGTTTAATTGTACAATCTACTTAGTAAATGTTTTATTTGTATTGTTTGTATTTTAAAATTGTAATGTTAATTGTACATTTTTATGAATAATTGTATATTATCCTCAACTCATAAACCCCTTGCAGCTCCCACATGAAATTTCATTTGTAAATAAATAGTCAAAATGCAAAATGTAATCAACATATGTGACCCTGGACCACAAAACCAGTCATAAGGGTCAATTTCTTAAAATTGAGATTTATATAACATCTGAAAGCTGAATAAATAAGCTTTCCATTGATGTATGGTTTGTTAGGATCGGACAATATTTGACTGAGACACAACTATTTGAAAATCTGGAACCTGAAGATGCAAAAAAATCGAAATATTGAGAAAATCACCTCAAGTGAAGTCAATCATCAAGTTCTTAGCAATGCATATTACTAATCAAAAATTAAGTTTTTATATATTTACAGTAGGAAATTTACAAAATATCTTCATGGAACATGATCTTTATTTAATATCCTAATGATTTTTGCCATAAAAAAGAAAAATCAATAATTTTGACCAATACAATGTATTTTTGGCTATTGCTACAAATATACCCCAGCGACTTCAGACTGGTTTTGTGCTCCAGGGTAACATATTTGATTTAGGAATTTTACTTCAATACACCTTTTTAAAAAATCTAAAGAAAGCATTAAAATTAAATGATTCAATTATAACTCTATGGAAATCATATGACAGCTGAGATAAGATGCCCCTGATGGTTTATTCATCCAGAAAGGTGATTCTTTTAACCCAGAACTAGGACAGAATGGTCTCTTTATATGTTTAGTCCAAAAACAATCCTGTACATGCTAAATATATCCAAGTACGTTACATACATTTTTACAGTTAAAAATACATGATATATACAGTAAGGGGGAAGTTTTACCCCATCTTCCTTTACCCTAAATTTCCTCTTGGGGATTAAAAAAAGTATTTTTCTGTCTGTTTACACATCCATCTAATCATCTCACCCTTTTAAGATTTCAGTAACTGGCAGAGTGATCTCTTGCCAGGCGTCCTTCCAGTGTCCAGATATCTCCCAAATCAGAGGAGACGCTGACACTCCATTCTCCAGCACTGACAGGAGCACCGTTCCATTGAAGTCCCCGTATAGGTACAGAGAGAACTGCAACTGGACAGAAAAATTAGCAGTTGAGCGTCTGCTACAAGATCAGATGTCTCGTAAAATATCTTATTCATGAAAAATCAAGTGTAAAATTGAAACTTTGGCTGCATGTATTGTTACTCTGTGTAAGCTATTTGTAGATATGCTGTACAGATGTGTCCCCATTTTTCATGGACAATTAACTTGAAATCTGCCCATAAAGCAATCTCAGAATCCAAATATTGTGACATAGCAAAACCATGATTTTATGTGAACAGTCATGCTCAAAAAGGTAGAGAAAGTTAAAGTTTTTTTTTTTTTTAAGAAATTCATACTTTCAGCAAGGATGCATTAAATTGATCAAACGTGACAGTAAAGAGATTTATAATGTGATAAAAGGTTTAAATTTCAAATAAATGCTGAAGATTGGAGTAATGGCTGGTGAAGATTCAGCTTTGCTATCACATGAATAAATGGACATTAAAATATATTAAATTAGAAAACAGTTACTTTAAATTGTAATAATATTTCACAATACTGCTATTTTGATCAAATAAAGGTAGCCTTGGTGAGCATGAGAGAAAAAAAGTAAATCTTTAAAAAAATATGACAGACTATTAAAAGAATCCTAGTCTTCGACTGTCAACATAAACTCTTACCTGACAGTCCTGATTGGATATAGTCGAAGGGAGAGCTGGGCTTTGAACCAACACCTCACTTTCCTCACTGCGACCTGTGGCCTTTAAGAAAAGAAAGTGCCCTGAGGCGAGAAAGGATCATTACTTGGTAAGTGCTCGGATATGCTTGCAAGAAAAAAACAGCTGGAAACATCTTCAAAATAGGCTTTTAAAGTCTCCTAACACAGTGCAGTTTTTTAAAAGGGTACATTTCACTTTAGCAAGTTGGAATACAACTAATCAGCCATAAAGTGGACTTGGACACCTGTGCTGTGGATTTGAGATTTGTCCTGCATCATTCTACAAATACATCACACTATATACAGCACTGTTCTCCTGCAGCCTGTAAATCTGGAAAGACTCCTTCCAAGGATAACATTTCAATCATGTTAAAATCACAGGTGCCAATAACATGTCATGAAAATTGTTTTCCTTCAAATTTTTTGGATTCCCATGTCATGAAAAATCTCACCGGTGACATTCATAACTAAAAGGATTGCTAAAAGATAGTATTTTTTCTATACATGGGGCTCCTATTTGTCCCTGTCTCAAAGCTTTTATATTATATATATATATATATCTTTTTTTTTTTTTTTTAAGGTAATAGGTAAATTTAAAAACATTTACAAAATGTGTTCTGTATTTGAATTAATATCTATTCACAAATCATTTATTTTGTAAATTCAACATATTTATACACTACCATTCAGGCTCTGTAACGCGTTTTAATGTTTCTTAAAGAAAGCTGATATATTGTGAAATATATCATTTTAAATAACTTTTAAAATTTTTATTTATTTGTGCAATGGCAAAACTGAATTTTCAGCAGCCATTACTTTAATCTTCAACAGAAATATAAATCTTTTTAATATTATAAAATTTTTACTGTCACTTTTAAACAGTTTAATAATTCCTTTATGAAAAAAGATATACATTTATTTAAAAAAAATCTTACTGACCCCAACTATTTAAATGGTAGTGTACAGTATGTCTGTTGGCAAATTATTTGTTTATATAATTATGTAATAAATGCAATAATATTTCAACACTGAGAATGGAAACTCTGTACTTCTGATGGGTAATCAATAAAATAAATGAAAGAAGATGTTGTTTCACATTTACCTTGAGTGTTTTGCAGAGTTGTGCCCAGTAGATCAGTGTCTTCAGTCAGCTGTTGTCCACTAACTAGTCTCCAGGAGGACTGTGAATCAGCCACTGACCATCCACAGGATCCCAACTCAAATGAGCAGTATGAGCCCAAGGGTAAGGAGTCTGCAAAGACATTCAGACACTTATGAAATGTCTGATAAATCTGTATGCACAAAATACTACAAACATTAGCAGAGCTTTAAAAGCTTATCAGATATACGTATATTGCATTTCTTCCTTCCATTTATCCATTAAGTTATCATGATGCCTAAATAAACAAAGATGGTTTAATTAGATTTTCCGGTTTGTTCACTTCAGCTTTAAGTCAAGGTGCTGCATAGGACAAAGTCCGTTTTTCAACAATCTGATACAGTAATAATTATTTTATTTTATTTTTTCCAATATTTCATAATTCCAACATCATTTACTTCTAGTAATAAACAAACCACAGTTATGTTGATATGGAACAAGGATAGCAAGATTGTTTTCCAGAATCAATTTAATTTCTTACTGGAAATACCATTTTTCTCTTGTGTGAACATGTTGTGTAGTGGCACATAGAATATTTTTAATGGAGCGCAAATTATTTTTAGGTTTTAATGACAAGAGCTGAGAAAAAATTCAATATTCACTGCTGTCTACAATGTATGGTTTTAATAGAGAAGAATCAACATGAGGCAAACTGTGCCTAAATTAGCTTTGCGCTTTAAATATTTCACACCTAAAATGACAGCTGATATGACTGGACTCCAGCTAACGGTTGCTTTCTGGGTGTTAGGTTATAGACTAGGACAGATTTAATTAACTGACTGATTCATTATCTAGCGGACACATTTTAGAATGTCATGGATGTAATTAACAAGCTTAAACTTAGTGGGAGTTACTTAGATCATCTTCATTAGGATGCTGTCAGTTATTTATCATATGAAACCCTTCAAACAATATCAAAAGAAGTTTCCACATGTTGAGGAAGGAATGAAATAAGGCCAGAATTTTCTTGTAGCCGCATTGGGGGTTTACATACTTCTGCATTACTCGTGACTACTACTATTTTAAAGCAAATACGTATAATATAATATAATCACAATTTGAATATAAATTATATACTGTACATGTTTTTTTAAAGAAACCTCACTTACTAACGCTGACGCAGCATTTCCTTCAGCAATCATAATAATAATAATATTATTATTGCAGCTTAATAATCCTTTCTTATTATTATTACTGTTGGTATGACAACAATATATAACAGAATGAATTATGAAAAGTGCTAAACAAATAAACTGAATTGAATCTAATTACATGGTAAATGATTAATAAAATGCTGTTTATTGCTGTTTAAATTATTTATTGTCACATGTTACTAGCTTTTTTCAAGTGGCTAATCAAACCTTTAGGGTTCTTTTGTTAATTCCAGAATAATTGACAGAATATTTATGCAATGTGTGTATGAATCTTTAATGCATTTTAACAGACTCCCTGTAAATTTGGATTTCTCTGTCACCTTTTTTTTTTTTTTTTGTCTTTGTGGATTTCACTGTAAGTACTGTGTGCCAAATAACACCATCTACAAAGTTCTTTGCACACACACACAGACAATAATTATAAATCATCTAAGCATAGTATAAATGTTAATGGAGATTAAATAAATCAATAAAAATGCTAATAGTTTTCCTAGAGGAAAGCAAACACTCAGGGCCTTTATGCAGCTCTTTACTCAGTGAAAACTTTGACAGAGCAGGTTTGCTAATCCAACGCCTCCAGTGAAAGGATTAGACATTTATCTTGGCCTTAAGATTTAATACAGCTAATGTGAGTAACACACAGCCAGCCAGTTACTCAGCGGCACCCTCTTATATCACCCTGTCACGCTGCTACTCATTCGTTAATTGAACACTCTCAACGAAATGCAAATTGTCAAGAATGACCTTGCAAATGCTACAGATTTATAGCTTAAAGGCCGCCTTTCAAAGAAATGTTTCGATTATCATAAACTGAATAAATGGATTGGTGAGTTGTAGCCCGTTCTCTACATTAAAAAATAACCAAATAACCAAAACATGAATAAAGAATGCCTTTTTTTTAAGACTAAAGAGCTCCACACAAACTAAATGGTCTGATGTGCGCAACAGTGCTTGCATTAAAATGTTGAGTGTGGGGAGCTCACAATTACTGACAGACTGACAAACAGAAACCACGCATCTTCATGGCTTATAAAATATTTAAAATCTTTTATTTAACTCACTGCATATTAAGCCCTCATCTTCCCCTTGTGGACAGTCGGTATGAAAATCACACACTCTTCGCTTCTCAATGCAGCCTCCAGAATGACAGTGAAGTGATGAGTATTTCTCACAATCTGAACCCAAATCCAAATAATCATCAACTGCAGAAAGACACAGAAAACCATAAAGATTTTGTTCAAATGTGCCACATAAAGATAGCATTCATTTAAATAATTCAATATAGAATAATAAATAAAAATAGTGATATAATAGAAATGCTCTACAGATGCAAGTAACACATACAGTAACCTCAAAACACATTTGAGAAAACTTCATAAGCTGTTACCCATGACACAATCCTTCAGCTCCAGTGAATCAAATGCCAGAAATCCCGCTTCGTGGCTGCTGCAGGAAGTGTACTGCACTGTCACCTGGAAAGGCTCATTTAACTGGCCAATCACAGCCTCCAGCACCTCCCACTGCGGCCTGGGACACACAAAATGAAGCGCTTTTAACAAAAATTTCAATTTTAGATCAACCCAAAGGATTCAACATATAGTGGATGCATAAAGTCAAAATCATCTGTACATCTGGCAAAGCATACTCTATTATGTCAATTATTAATCAACCACACACTTGAAAAGCAAGGATGTGTTCAAAAGCATATACTAGAATATAGCATATATTTGATTCCATGTGTCACAGTGTCTCAAGGTCGCAACATTGTGCTTGCATTTTTCCAGAACATTTGTACAGTTTGTCTTAGTTTCATTCTTTCTTCAAATTGCCAATTAGAGTACATGGACCTCAGATCAATTTAGTGGTGTTTGAACAACAAGCTTAATAATTAGGAGAGAGAAGCTAACTTTGTAGAACTCATCTTACAGTACGTCATTAAAATAAATACACATGAATCTCTCAGGTACTGTACATGTGAGTGTGCTTCATTAGATGGACAGGAGATTAAATACAGCAGAAATATAATGCATTCTGTACTAAACTAAATCTCTGAGATGGAAGGTATAAGTATATGACTAATTTATATCATATGCCAATTAGGCCCTGATCCATATAGCCAAATGCAGAAAGTAAAAGTATATTAGCTACATCATGATCTTCCTGGCTTGTTCCAAACTGCATTGCATCACCATCTATTCCTAGCTCTCTGTCAGAACCAATTACGCCAAATGAAACATCAGGTCCTACTTTTAGAAACGAAATGCTTTCGTCCATCTTCTACGTGATGTGCGTGCCCAGCATAAGAAAATCAATATCAACTACATCTCCATAACAAAAGACTTTTGGTTGGCATTTGTTTCTTGTGGGTACAGAATGCTCCTTTATACTCTTCTGTGTGAAAATAAAGTGCATATGTCATTGCTTTTTATTTATTTTCAAAATTGGCACTGAAAATGACATTCAGATCTGTTATGAGATCACCATTATATTTAGATATTGCTGTATGATATGCACACACACACACACACACACACACACACACACACATGTATATATATATATATATATATATATATATATATATATATATACTCAACATTAAAGAAACATCCCTTTTTCAGGATGCTGTGTTTTAAAGATAATTCTGTGAAATCCTAATAAGCTTCAAGTTCATAGATGGAAAGGTTTAAACAATACTTTTTCATACTTGTGAACTACAATCAGTTTTTATACAGGCACCTATGCAACAGTCCTTAGGACTTTGCATAGGCAATTAAGGTCACAGTTATAATAACTTGAAATAAAAACAATATATATATATATTTTTATCTATACACATACATTTGGGTTCAGATTTGTTTTTAAAGAAATTAATACTTATATTCATCAAGGAAAGGGTGCATTAAATCGATCAAAAATGACAGTAAAGACTTTCATGTTGTTACAAAATATATATTTCAAATAAACATAGTTCTTTTGAGCTTTCTATTCATCAATTAATTAATCAAGGAAAACATATTGCATAACAACATTGCTGATGATAAGAAATGTTTCTTGAGCTCCAAATCAAGTGACACTGAAGAATGGAGTAATGACTGCTGAAAATCCAGCTTTGCAATTACAGAAATAAATTATATATATATATTATTATATATTATATATTTATATATATATATATTATTCCAATAGAAAACAGTTATTTTAATTTGTAGTAATATTTCATAAATGCAAACTTGGTGAGAAGTAAAAAAAAAAAAAAAAAAAACACTGTAACTGTAACTGTTGTGACTTTCCATTTCTGTAATTTTCTAATTGCTTCAAGTTTGAGGCAATTCAATGACTGTATAGTTGAAGAACTGAAGCTCTATCTCACCTGTCAGTTCCTTGGTCTTTGACTATAAGGGCTATAGGTTTGATAACGGAGTGGTCAATGAGTTTCACAAAGGCAGATATGTTTCCTGTATGTGGTTCCGGTTGGAAACGAGCGAGACGAAGATGACAAAGTGGCCCACTGCTGTACACTACAGGACTGGTCATGTGGAAACTATATCTGCCAGCAGCAAAATTAGTGGGCTTTAGTAAGAGAAAATGACCTGTTGAAAGAAAGAAAGCTCTTACTGAACTGCCAATTATTATACAGACAATTGATTAATTGAAAAAAAGGTCCATCAGTTAATGTTTGATCTGAATTGAGTGAAAGTTATTAAACATACCTTCACATTTTCCAGTGGAGTAATCTTTCATTGGTTGGTCACACAGATTTTGCTGTGGTGATGTGACATGCCAGTCGCCTCCAGCGCTGTGATTGGATAACGTCCAAGAACATGGAGATTCAAAATCACAGAAGGAAACTGAGGATGAATGAAGTATAAATATATTAGGAGTTTAAAGGGACTCAAACGGCATTGGCACAATAAACACCTGCTGAAAGCAAACTGTGTACCCTCTTCTGTGTCGGCCATGACACAAGGATGCACTGTTTTCTTTCAAATCAAAGCATGAATTCACGTAGAAAACATATCCTTGTGTCGCGGCTGAGTTTGCGTTCAGCTCATATTCTCCAAAATGGCGCTACGGTAATGCAGAGAGAGACAGAGGAAATAAATTGTTGAATAGTCATTATTTTTGTTTTCTTCTCGTACTAAAAGTATTCTCGTCACTTCATAAAGTTATGGTTGAACCACTGATGGCAGATGGACAATTCTGACGATACTTTTCATACTTTCCTGGACCTTGACATTGTATTTTACTTGGTCTATTGGACAGTCACAAGCCTCCCAGGTTTCATTCAAAATATCTTAAATTGTGTTCCGAAGACAAACAAAGCTTTTATGGCTTTGGAACGACATGGGGGTAAGTGATTAATGACAAAGTTTTCATTTTGGGTGGAGTATCCCTTTAAGGCATGTTTCTTGAAAAGTTTTTTGTTTTGTATATTTTGAACATTATATTCAACATAATACATAAACAAATAGAAAATAGTTTATACAGAAGTTGACATTAACTTAATACATCATTTTTAGTTCTTGATACCCTCATGCATTATCTAATGTTAACAAGGTTAAATGAAGGACCAGCTGTAATAGACGTAATCAAAATAGATAAAAGATTCAAAAGTCTGAATATATGGAAGTTAATAACATATATATCAGCAACACACAGGCATTTCTGATGTTGAACAGTTGTTCTGCTTAATATGTTTGTGGAAACTCTGATATTTTTTTCAGGATTATGTGATGAATCCAAAGTTCAAAAGGACAGTATTTAAAATAGTATATATTTTATAATATATATATATATATATATATATATATATATATATTTTTTTTTTTTTTTAATTATAATTATTATTATTATTATTATTATTAAGTTAGTTAGTTGCATTATTAATGTTACTATAGGCCAATTTATTGTTTATGTATATATACACGTGTGTGTGTGTGTGTGTATGTGTGTGTGTGTGTGTGTGTGTGTGTGTGTGTGTGTGTGTGTGTGTGTGTGTGTGTGTGTGTGTGAGTGTGTGAGAGAGAGAGACACTAAATTCCCTAAAACTACCCTTTCAAATATTATATGTCAGTAATTAAAATGGGCAAGAAAAAAGCGAATTTGTTTGTAAACAGATTCAGAAAGAAATTGGTTTCAGTGGTAGGATCACAGTGAAATGGTCTGTAATTAATGTAATGTAATTAAATATAATTAAACTGTTTTTTACTCCCCATTCATCTAAAGTACATCCAAAAATGCAAAACTTTATAAAAAAAGAAATAATCAGGACAAGGGTATGTTAGTTTGGACAAGAGAAGTAATATCATGAGGACTTTCTGTTTGCCATCAGGCATTCCAGTGGAAGAACACAGGAAAGTTGTCTTTGGAATCATTTAACGCTATAATGAAGAGAGACCGCAATGAGGGAAACCACAAAGCCCCTCTGACATTCAGCTGAAACATCCTAACAGGAAGTGCCCCGGGTGGACTAATGCTAATAATGCTTCTTCTCTGTTCAGTGTTGTGACTTGCAATGACAAACTCCATTTAGGAAAAAAAAATAGAATGAAACAAAAAGAAAGAAAACAACTGTTGAAGGAATAGGGAACAAATAAATAATCAGTGTTTTACGTTCACTGTCTTCTACTGGACTGGAGTCGAGAGGATTTGGATGTGCTGGATCTTCTGGTCTTTCCAACAGAGCACAACTGCTCCTGACAACTGAGGAAAGACAAGAAAAATAAAGGTCAAACGCACCATCAGAGAAAGTCCTTGTTCTCTTCTGACATGATTTAATTAATAATAGGACCAGTCAGTTTTAAGAAAAGTGGTTTCAAATGAATCCTTGAGATGAAAGAACCAACATCTTTGACTGAAGACCATTGATTTTGATTAGATTATCTCTATGCTCACAGCCAAAAATGACCCAGGAAGCCTCATGACATTTTATGATCTGCATAGTGGTTTGCCTAAAGGCGATTTTATGCATAGTTTTATCAATGAAGCATTTATTTAGAACAGCTGAATGCAGTGCTAAGTGTTCTAACATTAATTTTATCAGCTAACATTCATCATCAGCACCCATGGGTATACTTATGTGTAAACTAAATAAATAAAATTAAGCATTTAGCAATACACATTAATAGTAGATATATGCTCATGTTTGTTTTTATAAGTTATACACAACTCCTTGTTTTGCATAGGACCATGGGATCCTACTTAGTCTGTTAAGTTTGCCCTCTTAAGACAACAGAGCTGTTTTGGATGAGCGCTGGATTGTGACTGACTGAGGTGGACCACATTTCAAGTGATGTCATTTATTATAACAGCACTTACCAAAAATAATAAAACATCAGTGTTTCTTTTGCAGACAGTAGCACATTCCAGGAAACAAAAATTCTGGGAGAAAAAACTGGGATCATTATGGACAAGTCAAGCCTCATAAAATTAACTGCTAATGAATATCCAGTAAATGACACAAAAAAGGGTCTAGATCCATCAGATGAATACATATTCACACTATCAGAAATGAATAAAATACATTTAAATGAAATAAGTAGTCTGCTTAAGAAAAATCCCCCAAATCCCCAAAAACGTTAACAATTCTACAATTGGCTAGGCCTACTTTACTTGACATGCAATAGTGGTGCTGTCACGGTTCATGAATTCGTTGTCCCTCTCTCGGCTTGTTTAGTGTACAGGTGTGTGACTGTGGGCGTGGTCCCTGATCAACAACTCTCGATGGTGGAGTACACCCACAATTTGTTGCCAGTGTCATCCACGGGCCTTTCTCCATTAGAATGTAGCTTAGGTTACCAGCCACCAGTTTTGTCCCAGGATGGAATCCGAAGTCGTGGTCCCCTCCGCTCACGCCTTCATCCAGAGGTCCCGTCACAGCTGGAGAAGAGCCCGTGAAACTCTGCTCCAGGTGGGGACTTGCACGATTGCCTCTGGTCAAAGCCGTCCATATACGTCGTTGGTCAAAAAGTGTGGCTTTCTACTAAGAACATTCCGCTCCAATCCGTATCTAATAAATTGGCTCCTAAATCTATTGGCCCGTTCACTGTCACCAAAATCATTAGTCCGGTGGCAGTCCGCCTCAAACTTCCTCCTGTGTACAGGAGAATTCATCCCACTTTCCATGTATCTAAAATAAAACCTGTTTCATTCACTTATTAACCCACTGGTCCCGGTTCCTCCCCCGCCGTGTCTTGTAGATGTGGAACCCACTTATTCGGTTAACCGTATTCTAGATTCGAGAAGGCAGGGACGCGGATTCCAATACTTGGTGGACTGGGAGGGTTACGGTCCAGAGGAGAGAAGTTGGGTTCCTGCTAGGGACATTCTGGATCACTCCTTGATCGATGATTACAATCGACAGGTAAGTCCGTCGGGGAACGCCAGGAGGAGTTCCTAGGGGAAGGGGTACTGTCACGGTTCATGAATTCGCTGTCTCTCTCTCGGCTTGTTTAGTATGCAGGTTTGTGTCTGTGGGCGTGGTCCCTGATCACTACTGATTAACAGCAACACCTGGGTCCCATTATGTGTCTATTTAAGTGCAGTTACCGGTGTCTCATGTTGTCCGATCGTTGTGGTTCTTCCATGTGTTCCGTTCTGTTCCCCTGGCTGTCTTGGATCGTGAATTCCCCCGTTGTTCTTCATCGAGTCTTCTTGTTCCCTGCACAAGAATCATGAGCACCTTCACTGGGAGATACAGCACTGGATCACCGAGGTCCCTGCATCACACACCACCTGAGCTTGTGATCGTTGCCACTCTCCCCCTGTGGTTCAGCGTCTTTGTTGTCTGTTTGTCTGACCATATTTATATCTTGTCATTAAACCGCCTTGCATTTGCATCCTCATGATAGGTGCATGTTGTTACACAATATACAATTTTCCACAATAGAACCTTATAATGGGCATTTCACCTATATTTGAACAATTCATTAAACAATAACTACAATTTTTTTTGAATATGGATGAATAGATTTTGTCACTTTCATTAGGACAAACTGAAATGAGACAGACTCCAAGTCAGTTTTAAGTCAGACTAAAGGCCGTGACACATGAAGTCAACAGATGGCTGCATCCCCTCACCTCTCTTGCAGGCCAGAACATGCTTATTGGCCATTGGCTGCATCCGCTGCAGTGTATTCAAGTGCAACTTTTTAGCCCACACACATGCAAGACAAGGCAACAAAAATTTTTGCCACCGTAATTTTTTTGTTGTTTGTTAGATTTGTCAAATAGGTAGGTCTGTTAGTAAAATCTGCTGACTTTAGCAATCTTTGTTGCAGTGTATGCTAGTGGTGACCACTGAAACATGAGGGAAAGCACTTTTCAAGTTTTTTCTCCAAAGTTTGCTTGTCTGTAACTCAAGAAGTATTAAAGATACAAATGATACAAATTAAAGATATAAATGTCCTTTTAGATATTGGGTCTTAATTAACAAACCTTCCTTTTGACATCTTCATTTTTAAGGCTTTATAAAGTTCCGTTCCAGAGATATTGCAAACGCAATATGGCTCCAGGAGTAAATAATTACATTGTACACATTTTCAGTGGTCAGAAACCAAATGAGGGTCAATTGCATTCAGCTGATAGTGGAAGGTCTGAAGAACAAATAATGTTACAACTTTAAATGTATCGTGTTTTCCTCTATCAAAACATCTGCATAGAACCTGTCTGAGTGCCATAAATATTATTTTTACAAAGTTTGCATATTTGTAACTCAACAAGTAGTATTAAAGATATCTGAATATGATTTTAAATTCTAGTTCTTATTTGTTGAGGTGACACAAAATTACCCTGAATTACGAATATTAAAGTATGAATATCTCCACTTCTGTGATAAACCATAAACAGTAAACCATGATGGTTTTTTCAGTGAAGGTCAAAACTAAGAAATCCAAAGCCATTACATGGAAATCCCCATACTAATGAATCTCTGATGTGTATTTCTATACACATTTCTAATGGCCCAAGATTTGATAGTTGTCTCAAGAGTTGTAACCTCAATTTAACCTGCTTTCATCTAGGTGGTCTGTTCTTCAGCAGGAGCAACTTATTTGCACTTATTTCTCTCTGCCAAGAGAGCACTCTGTGCTTGATTTGCATATGTGACAGTCCTCTGATTCATATCCGAGCGGTGAAGCATGGCATCTGGCCTACCTGTTCCCCCCAGTTTAGGGCAAAAGAGGAACATCTGACAGCTGGACTTCGTTAAGCGCACACTCTCCGAAGAGAACTGTCACTCCTCACCAACATGATACACAGCACAGCATTCCCAGCTGACTTATCTGCTGAGAGGGTGTGCAAGTCTGTCCAAGTCTTATCCTACTCTTTCTTTCTCAGAGAGAATAATGTTGACTCTTAATACTCTGTATTTCAGTTAAGAGGCACACATGCAATCCTCACCACGAAAGGCTTATGTTGTGAAGGAACTGAGATATTCGATGTGGGTTTAAAGGGGTCATGCATTTGCAGATCCTGATATCATGTTTCTAGGGGTTAGCTTATCAAGTTATTATGTTTTGAACTAATAAAGTGGGGGGTTACCTCTTTGAGAAATGCAAGTACAGTAAATGGCCACTTCTGTGATTAGCGAAATTCATTGCACCGTATCCACGCACAGCATGTGTGAATTGCTTTGATGCTAGAGATGGTAAATGCCGTACAGCCATATATGTTTGAGACAGACACAAGAAAATGACCCAACGAACCACAGTGATTCCAACATACTGTTTCAGCGAGGTAACTGCTCTCCCTCGTTCAAATCTATTATCTGTATATAGTTCTAAAACTACTATTGTCACTTGTTGTCGGGCTGCTATATTTTTGATATTTAGAAAAAAAAGCAGGCAAATTGAGAATAAAGAAGAAAAGATTCAGATGTAAAATGAGGGAAACAAATTAAAACTTTCTCCTTCAATTGCTCAGGCATGTCATTACAAATAAACATATTTAAAATCAGTTTATCAGTTTATTTGAAGGGGTATGCAGAGTTTTGGGAAGTGGTCACCCTCCAGGGACAGAACAATGTTGGACCTTCTTGAAATAAAAATTCTAAAATAAACAAATAAATAAATAAATAACACCTATATTAAAACAATATATTAAAACTGAAGAGTCTGCAGAATGCTTTAAATTTGCTGTTACTGTCTGCCTCAATGTTCATAAGCAACTTATTGCAACACTAAACCAGGCTGTCAGCACATATTGTCACCATAAATGTAGCTTAATTGTAGCACTTAGTGAAGATCACAGAACATTGTTTTGGGTTTGTCTGGGACTTTGAGGCAGTGTTGAGAGTGTAGAATGATGTGTTACATGTTTAGATGAGAGGAAGAGAGACAAATTCAACTAATAATGGAAAGATTTCACTGATCGATTTTTTTATTTAAAACTTAAAATCCTCAGCATGGCTGCATTTATTTGAACATAAATACTGCAAAAACAGTAATATTGTGAAATATACAATTTAAAATGTTCTATTTTAATATATTTAAAAATCTAATTTATACCAGCAATGTAAAAGCTGAATTTTCAGTATCATTACTCCAATCATCAGCGTCACATGATCATTCAGAAATTATTTTTAATATGCTGATTTACAGCTCAAGAAATATTTCTTACTTATTATTACTGATGCTAAAATCCCAAATGAACTCTCCATCCACCTCTGCAAACAATACGAAACATTCATAGCCCTGACTTTTAGTCACAGATTTTGTTTTGTTCTACATCCCTAAAGGAAATTAGCTGATAAAGATGTGTATTATGTTCAAACTAAGCCATACAATGAACAGCATTTGACTTTTAACAATATATATATATATATATATATATATATATATATATATATGGACAGCTGTTATAAAGAATGGACAGTGAGAGTATGCAAGCCAACTTATCTGAGCCCCCATTCATGAATCAGGCTTTTGGCATTTAGAAAAACATTACTCACATAATTAAATTTTTCTTGTAATTGGTTGCAGCTAGTGTCAAATTATCAGAAGTAAGGGGTTTTAAGATATATTTCATAGTGAAAAAAAAAACATCCTATCCATGCTCAAACCCCCAGCATTCACTTCCTGTCTGTACAGCTCTATGATAGAAAGCAGGATGTTTTCTTTTTTGTATTGGCCTACTCTGCATCCATTCCATAGAGTACCTTTGAAATTAATTTAATTCTGCACAGGTCAGTGACTTTATAGATTTATTAGTAAAAAATGAAAATATGATAGCAAGGCACAAAAGATCATAGGCTTCGCAATGACGGATCTGCACAGCAGGAGCAGTGATTGAGTTAGTATGAATGCTGTAGCTCACCAAATGTTAAAAGCTTAGTTCTACTAGGAATTCTTTTAAAAAGAAAGTCATTTTCTGTCTGTGAACCTGAAGACATAGTATGAAACAACATGAGTTATGTACTGAATCTGACATTGATGATGACTAACTGAATGTATAGCATTAATTTTTTTTTGTTGTAATAATTCAGTTCAAGCCTACACTGTCTATCATGGGATTCAGCTCTGCTTGGAATAAAATCAATTAGAAGATTAACAAAATATCGGGACTATACACACGTGGCAGCAGTTGTATCCCTTTGTTTTGGAGAGAGTCTGTTTTTATTTAGTCTTTTGTCTTATTGCCCGATCACTGCAGAAGAAACTCTCTACCATATATGAGGGAAGATTCATCACAATTTTATGTCTCAAGCTCTCAAGCCTTTATTCTGACTATTTGTTTTTGCAAGAAGCATACAGATAGTAAGTTACTAACATAATGTTTTGATCACTGGACTGACAATTGTCAACACTGAGATTTTAAGCATGACTTTTGCAAGGCATTCGCATTAAACCAATCAAAAGTGACAGTAAAGACATTTATAATGTTACAACAAATTTCGATTTCAAATAAATGCTGTTCTTTTGAACTTTTTATTCATCAAAGAAGCCTGAAATGACTGGAGTAATGCTTGTTGAAAATTCACCCTTTCCATCACAGGAAAAAAATTATATTTTAAATATATTAAAATAGAAAACTGATATTTTAAATTGCTATAATATTTTACAATATTGCAGTTTTTACTTTATTTTTGTTCAAATAAATGTGGCCTTGGTAAGCATAAGTGACGTTTGAATGCTAGTGTATATCATAACAGTGTATATTTGTGCATCATATCAGACCTATATCTGGCATAAAATACTTAATATTGTTTATTTTGTAATTATTTATTATCAGTTCATTCATAAATAAAATATTCTATAGGTTCCTGCATATGGACCATATTTTATTTGCCATGTTCTATAAAATGTTATATGCTGTGACATTTGTCAATTACAACCTCCAACCTGGTCCAATTATTCAATAAAACTGCAGTTCTTTTCACAACTCTTTAAAACATTATTTTTAATTACTTTTGGGATCCTTATCAGATTTAATGCCATTGAGAGAATATCACTTGACACAGAATGTTCCTTATAATCATTCAATCATTAACTAGATCGTATCTGAGCTGCTGATAACAATCTACACTGCAGGATGTCAAAAACATGAAGTGGTTCATGAGCTAATCGTTTAAGGTTACCATGTCTGGGATCCAAAGGGATGTACTGTTTTTTCTGATGTGAAGGATGTATTCAACACATCTTCACTCACCAGGAGTGATGCAACAACAATATTTTAGATCAATTGCTGCTCTTAAGGAGCCACAGGCCTCTAAAACCACCTAAACACTGATTCACTGAATGTCACAAACTAAATGTCAACAACATGACAAGTCAAAAAAGTCTTGTGAAAGCAACAGAGGGAAGAGCTGTCTATAAACACAAGCCCATCTGGTCTGCCGCTCCACAGGAATCAAAGTGTTTCATTATTATGTAGTAGGTGTGACAGAAATTAAGAGGGAACAAAATAATTACAGACTAATTGTGTGTGGCTGGCCCTCATGACACTGTTTAGTTGCATTTTGTTTGAATATTATAATTACTTGTATAAGTAACTGGACTTTTCACAGCACACTTTGGCGACCCATTCATTTTTTTGAGGCAGAAATCCCATGTTGTTGTACAGTGAGAACTATGTTTATACTATTATTAAAAGCAAAGATAACAAAAATGTGGATAGAAGGTTGTTGTCAACAAACCTCCTTTTAACCCCACTCAAAGGGGTCATCGGATGCCCATTTTCCACAAGTTGATATGATTCTTTAGGGTCTTAATGAAAAGTCTATAACATACTTTGGTTAAAATTCCTCAATGGTAGTGTAAAAAAACACCCTTTTTAGCCTGTCAATATCAGCTCTGTTTTCAGCACGCCGTTCTAGTCCATGTTGCTTTAAATGCTAATGAGCTCTACTGACCCCGCCCCTCTTTTCTGTGGGGTGACAAGCACACTGTAAACTTCAGCCGAGAAACTTGCTAACTAGCACATATTAGGAAATGTTGACCGAATTTGCTAAGCGCAACCATTCAAACCTGTATCCCTAAATATGGCAAGAAAGAGATTATCAAACAAAGGTCTGTTTGTTTGTTTATAGAAAACATATAATATGCAAAAGTCACAAACTAGCAAGAAACCAAGCAGACTTAATTTAAATTTGCATCCGCATTCAAAATGTCCTTTTCTCTATTAACTTTTATAGTTATTTAAATGTGTATATATTGAAAATATATATAATTATTATTATGACTTTTGTTTTTTTATTTAATACGTTTTGTTGATTTCCTACAAATAAGTTCAGTATTATACAATTAATAACACATTTTTAAAAATTGCAGACTAAAAATTTACAATAAATATGTATATATTCTATTATTGTAAAATAAATAGAAAATAAAACATTAAACACCATATTCCAAGAGTTTCAGACCCCTATTTGTATTATATATACTCTATATATGTGTGTATGTAGGCGAAGTACAAATGCTCTGCTTGCGAGTGACGTTGCAGTGATGCACATTACGACACACTTATTGTGCCTCTGTAATGTTTCATGCTAAAAGCAAACACTTTGATCTGTGTTTAGAGATTCAATCCTGTAATTACTGGACGATTATGCAGCTACCTTGGCAATGGAAGTCCATTTCACCAGACACACAGTCATGCTGAGCACCACTTATAAGTGAAAGCACCCACTTGACTTTCACAACTAAAAACTTCTTTAAGTTAAAGTCAACATATTGTCATTTCAGCAATTCATGAGGTGGGAAGAATGAAATGCAGTTTCCCCGAAAATCATGGTGCAGATATTTAACACAACAATGCTGGAGCATTTCACAAATGATATTACTCTCGCAATGATGCCACCTTAGGCTATGTTGTCACTGTTACTATGGTATCGTGTGTCAGTAGTGTCTCATATCTCAAATAGCAAACAGCAAAAAGTAATGATGAAATTGCTCATTCAAAACGTGAAAAACGGATGTGATAAGCATGATAAGGCTGAGCTGTTTTCTCCATCATCGTAAATTCAGGGAGAGCTCACTCTTAGGAAACTAAAACATAAATACATATAACATGTCAGCTGAGCCTCCAAAACAGTGATAAGATTAAATGGAAAATAAATGGAGACTTTTGTCATTGGCTACCGTCAACTGTTACCCAAATTCTTCAAATTATCATCTTCTGTGTTCAACAGAAAAAAGAAACTCATACAGGTTTGGAACAACTTGAATTTTCATTTTTGGGAGAACTCTCCCTTTCATCGCACACATTTTGCATGTATCTTTTTTTCGGTTGCACTTTATTTTACAGTACGTGTACTTACATGTACTTATAGTGTACTTACAGTGTATTTATCTAAGAAAGTTCTGGTAATACAAGGTAACTACACGGGGTAGGGTTAGGGATAGGGGTAGGTTCAGGGTTAGTATCTAGTTATTACATATTTATTGTAATTACTATAATAAGTACATAGTATGTACATGAGGAACAGGACTGTAAAATAAAGTGCTACCTTTTTTTCTTTGCCTTTTAGTGATCTCATCAGTGTCTAATTCAATGCTCAGATTTGTCAAGTCTGCAGATGAAAGCCAGAGATTCAATATTGACTCAAACATTTCTCATCTCATCACTCTATGTCAACAATTGCCTGTTGTGTTCATTTTAATTTTCTTATAATGGGTTTTGTGAGAAACACAAGACAAAACTGATACTGAAAAAAGTATGTAAATAACATTTAAATGTATTTTTTTCATTTAACCAAATCCAAAGTCACTTACAAATTAGAAACATAACAGCAATTCATCACAGAGCCAAAAATAGTCAAAGCAGAAAATGGCAGGGTTTTTTAGAGACTAGATTGTGAAATAGGTTAGTGCAGAGAGCTTCTTTTTTTCTTCTTTTTTTGGGGGTAAGTGCCTTGGTTAAAGGTTGTAGAGAGGTTAAGTGCTTGCACGAGACCTTGCACAAGATGCGTTTACATCAAGTCAGAAAATAATCCTTCAGTTAAGGGACAATGTTTGCCCCCTGGAATTGATTTCCTGGGACATTTTTACCTTTGTGAGGGCATTTTTTTTATTATTTAATGTATCTGTTCTTTTTTGTTTCATTCTTAAATAAAACCAGTTACTCTCATCAACTAGAATACTATAGACTGTTTCCAATCAAATTTTATGAACAGCCATTTTTTACACTGCACAGTTGGAACAGAAGCTGCATATGACTTCGCATCTTTATTTATTCAGGGGTCATTTACACAGACGTAGGGCAGTTGAACAAAAATAATAATAATAATAATAAAAGCAAGCTCAAGATAAGTGTTTATTAAAAAGTTAAACTACTTTTAACATGAGTGCTACGATTTTAGAATGTTGTGTCATGCCAAGTTATGTCAAGGACAATGAGACGTGAGCGCAATGGTCGAACACATCCATCTAGATAACAAAACAATACAATGGAAAAGCAGTGCAGTGGAATGCAAATGGCCCTTTACACAGAAAGTTGCTGCTCTAAGGTGGTATAAATGTATTGGATAATTTGATTGAGTATATCAATAAAATAACAGGAATGGTAGGCCTCTTGATATTGTAATAATGAATACTTTGTTTTGAGTTTGGGAAAACGGCGTGTTATATTCTGGCTACACAGACAAGTTAAAAACCACATATGAAGTAGTTATAGCTTTTTATGTATTAGAAAACCAATAGTTTTAGTAGCCCGAAAAACATATTATATACAGAAAGAAAGCAAAGAATCCCATGAAGCGGTCCCTTCAGAGTGAGTTAAGCACTCTCACAAAAACACCTTTTATAATCACTAAAGCTGTCTACACTACAAAATGAATCACTTACATCATATCAGGAACATTTTGTTTATGATGAGAGAATTTGCGAGGGTACATATTTCACTCAGCAAGAGCGCACTGAAACAGAACTCCTTTTTGCTGTGATAATATAAACTTCTCTAATTGGCCATTGTATTCATAAGCCTAACAGAGAGATGTGTGATTGGTTATAATAATCAATGCCGCAAAAACATGTAAAAAGAAATCTGATGCAACATGAGCAGATCTAAACTTAATGCCACAATCAACACAATTTTCACATTTCACTTATGAGTACATGTGAATTAAATACAGATAATGATGTGCACAGGTAAAATTATGATAAATACTGCAATATTTCATTACAAAAAAATAATTAAAATAAAAATTTCAATCAGCTGCATCCACTTACCTAAGAAGCCACCTCTCTCAACATTCATGTCCCATTTAGTTCAAATGACCTCCTAAAATAGTCAGCTACAGTTTGCCCTTATAAAACACTTTTATACCATACTGTACTGTATACCTTAATTAAAGTGCTGGTAAGAATACAAATGTAGTAAAACTCAGGTGCGACCTTGCCATTTAGGTCAATAAATAATCAGAAATGTGGGGGGTGGAGTCTAATAATCTTGAGTCTCTGCTTGAGATGGCCTAATGCATATTTCATGTTGCTTGATCTGGCAAGCTGTAATGTGATTGGCTAGCTTTGTGCTAGCTTTGGCTTCTACCAGTCTGTCTCCCTTTATTTATGCCTATTAAACAATCAACACTTATTACTTTCCGTTTAATTCAATGCAATTCAAGGTTTAAAGGAAATTGTGATTATACAGTCAGTTTCCACACATTTGCATTCATTTTTGGAATGCTTTATCTACAGCTGATCACAGACCGACCTTGCAGCACCATTATAAGAGTTTTTTTTTCACTATTACATTATTTCAGCTGAACTCTTTCACATAAATCCACTGCGAAATGGGTAAAACATCTGCTAAAATCCCTGCTTTTTCATGTTTCATGTCTTTAGGGTGGCTCTTGCTATCAAAATATTCATCTATCTTCTAATTTAGTGTGGTTAGAAAATCTGCCAAATGTAAAATAAATGACAATGCATCTGAACAAGACGGAATCTGGATCATAACTCTTACTTCTTCTCTACAGCACTGACATTCACAATCCCTAGATGGTTAAATATCCTCAAAGATGAATGTAAGATGACAGAGACTCATAATACACAATATCAGAGTGCTGCTTTCTGTCTTTAATGTTCATAAAAAAGCAGAGCATTTTAGTTATATCATGTACTGTAGTTGATAGTACTATTGGTAATTCCTGAGTGAGTGAGTCAGTTATTTTATTTGGCTTGGAAAAAAACACAAATGAATGAAAACTGGAAAGATAATAAAGAAACCACTAGAGAAAAAGAAAGGGAATGTAAAAGGCTAAAGGCAGTATTCACCTACATACTTGAATGTGCCTTGAGCTACTTGAGTTTGCGTGTTTCAGGTTTTTCTCAGCCTGACATCTGCGCATTCAGTTTTGCTAAAAGCTCAGCTCAACAAAGTACAGCAGATACACAACTGATTGTCGTGTGTGCCAAAGTATTAATAAACAAACAAATAAATCCATAAATAAATATGTTAGACACATAATGTATGTATTGAATACTAAATCGCCAGATTGCTGGACACTGCTGAGAAATGACATACTTTCCGATTTCAACATGAATAGAAACTGTGGACCACTCTTACCAAGTTTGTTTGCTATTACATAAAAAACGTCCTTATAAAAGCAAAACACTCATTACATAAATCATATATACTCTGACAACAAACATGAGTTGATAATCTGTGATGCTGATGAGGTAATTTTGCCTAAGAAGGACAGATGAGGCACTAATGAGAAGGATTACATTAAATATCACATCTCATAGACAAAAGCCAATAGACACATTAGCATATTCAAAGCCCTCTTAAATTAGAAACATTTTTGTGAATTCTGTCCTTCAAAATATTGGATGTATAAGTGGACAAAAAAAAACAAAAACACACTGGCATATGTTCAGACACAAGTGAATTAATTGAAAAGTTGAAATGGGATTTCTATTTTTCATAAAGGCAAGGTCAGGAACGATGCAACATGATTTGAGTATTAAATTTATCAATCACAATATGTGTTGACCAAAATTAATTGTTTCATAAAGTTTCAGAGCTTATTTTGCTAAAAAAAAAAAAAGCCTATAAAGGCTGTTTAATGACAGTTTAACACAGCTCATCAAAGTAAAACATAACCAAAATCAATCATAAGACTTAGTGTATTAAATCAACTATCTTTTTTTATTCTTTTTTTCATGAGCATTCAGAAATTGACTTACACCAATAAACTCACCCTGAAAAGATTTTGTGGGATAAACTAGCCCCGACTCTCTTATATTTTTTTCAACATAGATCTGCACATGAAATACATTCTGCACATCTGTTCTGACTTCAGACTGAATGTTTAAATGGTCTCCTTAGTCCCATGCAGAGCATTAATTAAAAACAATAAACAATAATAACAGATATTTTGGAAAGCCAGTAGCTATTTATCCTCGACATAAAGCTCCTTTTAAAGTAAAGTGCGCTGATATGAAACTTGCACTGCAGAGCGCTTGTCTTTAACTCAAGAAAGGTTGCCAAGAACGTTAACATTAATTCTTGGTTGCCAAGAATTAATCTCCCCAAGCTTGCTCATGTCTATTAGTTCTTCCCTATATACTCTAACACTTCGCGAGTAATTTTTTTAAGTATGAAACCACACATTTGGCCAGCATATTCTGAGATGTCCGAATAAATTAATTTAATGTCAAAGTGCTGCTGAAATCCGCGCTGTTCAGCATCCTTAAAAATCATTTTGTAGAACTGAGAAATCTGTTTACACGTGTTAAGGTCTGAATACATTTCTATCCGCGTTTCATAACAACCTGTTTATCATCGCCAGAAATCAGCAGGTCAGAGTTAGTTTGCAAACACTTACTTACCTGTGAAGATGAAAAAAGCAAATTGAAAAAAAGTTTGACGAGCAACATAATCCATTGCTCCTTGGAGAAGGTGGCTCCTTGGAGAAGTACTGTTAGCCTAATATCTGTCCACTTTTATTACTGGAGCGGGAAAAGTTTTTTTTTTTAAGCTAACAATAACAACAAATAAAGCGTCTTTCCGTAACTATCAAATTCCGTTTTACAGCTCCAGCTCCTCGCGCTTCAGAGCCGCTGTGATTCATTATGATGCTGATGCTGCAGCGCCTCTCTCTCTCTCTCTCTCTCTCTCTCTCTCTCTCTCTCTCTCTCTCTCTCTTTCTCTCTTTCTCCCTACTGTTCCTGAAGAACTGACGCTTGGTCTTAATGCCGGTTTGTCACGGTAGGTCAGTCTTATGCACTCTTCATGGTCAAAGGTAATCTCAAAGGTAAACTCGGTAATGTTTTACAAATGACGCGTTTGTTTTACAAGTCAGGCTTTCCATATAAATAAATGAACTGGGCTTTAGGAAAAATATCACTAAAATGATGTACATTCACATAAGGTGACAGAAGGCCTACATATACCGGTGTTCTAGACAAAGCCAATTGATTTACTCGGAGCAGGTCACTTTTTCACGGGGACAGCCATATTGTCATCACGTGACCAGTTATGTCATATAACTGGCAGTATTATGCAAGTATTAATTAATCGAGCATCCTTTTCTAAAGGAGACAACACATCTTTAGAGCATCACAGCACATGCTGTTGCCAGAATTGGGGGTTATTGTGTTTCTCTGTCATGTGATGGAGCATGTGTTTTACATGAGTTTCTAATATAGAGATTAGATTCGCCTGTCATCTCTCCAGAATAATGATGAGATGTCTGGCATTTAACATTTCAGGAAATAGTTCACTTCCTGACATACAGTAGAAGTTCTGCACATACCTGACTTATCAAAGAAATCAAGGCATTGTATCTCAAAAAAAAAAAAGAAAAAAAAAATCTTTTTTTCAAGATTTTCCAAATCTTGGCGTGTTTCCATATTTCTGTGTGGAACACACAAATATTTATTTTGAGATAATGTTTTAGATGTAATGCTCAAAAATATGTTCATTATGTCCTCAGCTCTGTATGTGACAAAGCAAATATTATTTTGGCATACCACTTAGAAAAATGAACATGAAAGCATGTAAATAATAAATAAATAAATAATGTAGTTACATGATACATTAGTGTCCTGCAGTGTCATTCGCGAAATGTCCCATTAGATCTATTACTGTTTTATGCAAGGGAACTTACAGTTAAAAGGTTTTTACTGAAGCATTTTTACAGTCTCTTACAGTTAAAATAATCATTATTTACAGTGTAATGACATTAGCACAGCCTCATGTAAATTCATTCAAATCTTAAATTAAAGCAAAAACAAAGGTTTATGTCTCCCACTTAAACGGTCCTTTACAACACAGAGAGGATTGAAAATGTAATGTCTGTCAGCAGTCCAGTCTGTGTGAGGTCTGTTTTAAAGTTTGATTTCTCTAATTAAAACGGCATGATTTGTCAGATAATGGATGAATCAGCAGCAGATACATGAATTTTTTTGTTTTGTTTTGTTTTTTGCTTTTGCATTACACTTTGTAAAGCCTCAGCTATTCATAGAAACCTTACTCACTCATCACTGGCCTCTGTTCTTTAGTGGAAAAATAAAGAGAATGGTAAAATTCCAAGAAACTTCCAACATAATAACATGTTCCTGTAGGTCAAATAGAACATGGTGCTAGCATTGCCAGTACCATGAATTCAATTCCCAGGTTATGCATGAATTCAAAAGATGTATAAACTGAATGCAATGTACAGTATGTTTGAATAAAATAATCTGCCAAATGCATAAATGTAAATATCATTAGATAGTTGTGTAAAAACACCTCAGTGGACTATTTAATGTAATTGATGATGAATAATATTATTGACACTAAGTTTGACCAAGCATTCAAATGGAATTTGAATATACTGATAACTTAAAAAAGTTTACAATTCTATATTCAGCATTCAGCAATAAGCAGAGGGTTGACATACAGCATGTGTCTGCTTATACTTGTAAGTTTAATTTCTGCAATATATCTGCTCTCATTCCATTATTCCATTACATGTGTGTGTGTGTGTGTGTGTGTGTGTGTGTGTGTGTGTGTGTGTGTGTGTGTGTGTGTGTGTGTGTGTGTGTGTGTGTGTGTGTGTGTGAGGTATGGCTTTCTGTCCTTTACTGCATGTTGTAGGACAAAATGCAAGAACAAAATAAAAATGAATCTTAACTACACAGCTTGTTCATCATTTCTGGGTTTTAGGGCTACAAACTTAGCAGCTTCATTGTAGATCAATCAGTCAGACCAATATTTTACAGATCAGTCATATCTCACACACACCTTTGTAATGAAAAACATTTGTTTCACAAATGTTGCTGGCAACAGTTGCTAGATAAGGAGCACTGTTCATGTGCTTAACGAATATTGTGCAAATAATTGAGTAATGTACACTGTGGACACATATATGCAAGGTCAATATCATTTTAAAAACAAACAAAAAAACTCCCACTTTAACTGTGGATGCATTGCTAATTAGTTTAAATGTACAAATAATTTCTCCTGTCACTGCACAAGTTGTAATACAATATGAAAGGTAACTACATCAATGACAATCCAAAATTTACTCGTGTGCTGAATTAATAGGAGCTTTAACAAAATTTTGATATATGATCCCTTCCTTAATCCTTTTATGGATGTCTTGCATATGGCAATGATGAGAACTGTTTTGGAGTAATAGAAAAATGAAAAATTAGGTATTAGAGCATAGCTGGCTTGTGTTTAGACATGCAGATTTATAAAATATTAACTTCTGATTAAATAATAATAAATAAAGCATATAAATCCATAATAAAGCAACTACGTTTTTTTTTTTATTAGTGCACCAGTGTTTTTAAAACAGCCAATAGGTACTATCATGAAATATATTATTTTTGAAAGGTAACTGTTTATTTGGATAATTATATATAATACATTTAATGCTGTATCAAACATTATTGCATTCAGTTGTAAAAAACTTGATTCTGATTGGTCAATCACACTATCCAGTGTTTAAAAAACTGGCTTCCAAATACACCTATACTTTATATGGAAAGTGAAAAGCAGTATGCAGCATGAGTAGAATGTCCAAATTTGCAGTATTCGTAAAACAATAGGTCTAAAAAATATCCGGATGACTTACGACTTCATGTTCAATTGTGTTCTGTCCTGCAATTAAGGTGCAGTCACATTAGCAACATTACAGCCAAGTTTTGCTGGAATAAAATGGTCAATAGTGTCAATAGTGTAGCAGTGAAGCACCGTTCACACAAAAGTCCAAGCTCTCTGTTGGTCATTGTGGTGAATCTGCGTGATCAGCTTGAACCCTTTGTGAAATCTGAGCTTGTAAATCCAGTAAAATTCCAAATAGGAGTGAAATGACCAAATTATTAAATTATTTGTTTAATTTTAGCCCAATTGAAAATGTACATTTTGTTGTCATGATGGGACCTCTTGTTCTCAATTGAGGAGGCTTTGTTCCAGTCTCCATCTTCAGTCTTCTTTCAATTTTGGAGAAATCAGTCTTCTTCTTCAGTCTTCTTTCATTCTAACCACACAATAGTTGTCTGGTTAGAATGAGATAGATGTGCTCTTATGGTAGGAATGTGACAACTGGATGCATACAAAAGCCTCTAGGAATTATTCTCTTGGAGCACTACTTGACCTGAACATTACATCATCACTTAGAAATCATGCGTAATACCATTCAAATGATTCCTCACTGTCTATCATACCACTTTAGAGAGAAAAATGACTGTGGATTTCAGTAGGTCATCAAGAGAAGAATGGAAGACATATTTTTTAAATCCAAAATATGATTAAAAGAAAAAACAGTTTGAAGTTGCTCCCAAACTTGGACTCAATCTGTTTAGCAAGTTCTTTTCTTTCAGTTAGCAGAGCTTTTTTATTTCTTGTTGGAAGTGATTGATCGTAGGTCTCATTTATCTTAGCTTAAGCACCTCAATGTGTGAAAAAAAAAAACATTATTGTAGATAATTTTGGCAATGTTCACTCAGAAACTGAGATGCTCAGATCAATGAGACCTACGATCAATCAATTCCAAAAGGAGATAAAAAAGATTGAATCCAGTATTTGGTAATAATATTGCATAACAAGAAATTTTATAAGTAGATTTTTAAGATATTTAGAGGCTGGTCGTTTTTGATCACGAACAAAACCAAGTGTAACATGGTGGAAAAATTTCTCAAAAAGTACAAAAGTTATAACCATCTTTTTTTTTTTTTTTGAAAGTTGTTATACCCAGTGTGAGCCAAGTCAGTAGGTATTAGTCCCATGAAAAATGGAGACATAAAATGCACACAAACTACACACGAAGGCACAGATTTAAAACTGTACGAATAAAAAATAATGCAGTGATGATAAACTACACTATGAAACAACTATACACCTTTTTTCCAAGCAACACTGAGCAAAAATAGAACAGAAAGTCTTCCATTCAAGCAGTTTATAAAAATGTTAGCTTTTTTCATTGATTAAGTAATCAAGTGCTATACTTTCTCAAGAGAACCGGTGTCAAAAAGCACTTTGTGTTATAACAGGCTGCACAAGAGTCACTCCTATAGCAATTCATTTGCATGTTGCACGCTATGTACATATATATATATATACAGTACAGACCAAAAGTTTGGACACACCTTCTCATTCAAAGAGTTTTCTTTATTTTCATGACTATGAAAATTGTAGATTCACACTGAAGGCATCAAAACTATAAATTAACACATGTGGAATTATATACATAACAAAAAAGTGTGAAACAACTGAAAATATGTCATATTCTAGGTTCTTCAAAGTAGCCACCTTTTGCTTTGATTACTGCTTTGCACACTCTTGGCATTCTCTTGATGAGCTTCAAGAGGTAGTCACCTGAAATGGTCTTCCAACAGTCTTGAAGGAGTTCCTCGAGAGATGCTTAGCACTTGTTGGCCCTTTTGCCTTCTGTCTGCGGTCCAGCTTACCCCTAAACCATCTCGATTGGGTTCAGGTCCGGTGACTGTGGAGGCCAGGTCATCTGGCGCAGCACCCCATCACTCTCCTTCTTGGTCAAATAACCCTTGATGCCTTCAGTGTGACTCTACAATTTTCATAGTCATGAAAATATAGAAAACTCTTTGAATGAGAAGGTGTGTCCAAACTTTTGGTCTGTACTGTATATATATATATATATATATATATATATATATATATATATCACCACTGAAGTAGGTTTTAAATAATCCATGCAAAAAAGTTATATGATACAGATATCTTCCCATTTAATAAAAATATAAAAAATCCAAATGTTATCTCCTACACGGCAATAAAAATAAATGGAGAGTATGTGCAAACATTTGTTAAGACTGCAGTACACTTTTTCCCAGTACTAGCAGTCTACACAATATCACATTTATGTTCAAATTTGTCATGATATCAGTCAGTCTACAATCAATAGAGACTCATCCCAATCAAATTCCCAAAATCATCTGGACTATATACACTTCTTAAATATATAGCTCTACACTCCAGCTGCGTGTTAATAAATATCTCAGGAATCTCACCATTTTTCCTCATGGAAGACATGATTGATAGATCAATTTACCTCATTTTAATCAAGCTGGACATGTACATCAATAACTGGTAATTAGTGGTTAGCACCATGCTGTGCAGTCCAGTGAGCTGTTAAAATGAGTTAAATGGGAAAAGCATTAAGTTAATGTTATCCAGCAAACTTCATTATTGTGATGCGTATCTGTAGACCCATACGTTTATGACTCAACAGGAAGTAACTGTATCCTAATGAAAGGAGTAAATGAGCTTCTGTGATGTTAAATAAGTTACTTGGATAAGCTAAGGCTTTGTCACTCACATATGATCTTTAATCTTTAAACTCCTTGTGTGTATCAGAAATGAATATAGTAAGATTACACATACATACAGAGAGGTTCAGCAGGGTCACATTAGAAATCTGTGATTTAAAGTCTAATTTAAACCTAACTCCATAGTATTTGTTTTAAACTTCCTACATATTTTGCTACATATATATATATAACCTTTTTTTAAAAGGTCAAAAAACGTTGAAATTAAATGGCACTTTATGACATAAAGGTTGCCGACCCCTGTATTAAAGTTTTCGAAATAGCACAAGCTGTAGCTGAATTATAAGTAACCACATATTGCTACAAATTTCTACACCTTAAGTTCCTCATAAACTGAAAACCATGGCAAATTAGCCTTCTGAGTTGGCCTTCGAACTGACTTAATGACTGAACAATGCTAAAAATATTTTTTTATATTAGGGCCTGTGCAAATTAAATTCATATGTGAGCTGTTTTCAATAATACCAATCAGCAGGACACTGGCTTCCTCTTTGACAGTGTCACATATTATCGAGTATTATTAACAGTTAATTGATTCAACATGCCTTGAAGGGTATTAAACCTGAAATTTATCAAATACCTCTTTTTTATTATTGTACTGAAAATCTCAGATGTCTGAAGTTAACTCATTTGTTTATTCCCAATTTCATGGCTTTAAGTATTCAAGATCAAATACAACAGAGGGTTCAGGTAAAGTTGATCAGGGAGGTAACACGAGCGTAGTTGTGACTGAGATGTTTCTTTCTTTTTCTTTTTTGCAGGATAAATGACCCAGATCTAGACTGAAACCCAGACTGTATTCAGAATAGAACCTGCTATGAGATACACCTGCTAATTGAGAAGTAAAACGTATTTTTTCTGTCTATCATGATCTGTTATAATTGAAAATGGACATGCAGTGAAATTACATAAATTGAGAACAACAAAAAATATCATTTTTTCTCTGTGTTGAGTAGCTGAAAGTCTACATTTCAGTCTTGTTTATTAGACCAGTGCCAAGAAAACACTTATACTTACTAAATGCTTAAGTGCAAACAATTCCAAGGACCCAAAGTTTCAGTTCATGCATAATTAGCTTAAGATACTAAAGTTATTTTTATTTGTAAATGTCATTTTCAAACTGTGAAGGAACATGATTTTCCTCCGTCTCAAATTTTATGGCATTTCTATTAAAACACTTGTTGTGTTCCACAAAGCTGAAATAATGAGGAATAATATAAAAAAGCCTAACAACATTCACAGTGAGGGATATTATCACAAGTAATCTGAGTATTTTCAAATGTCCCACACAAGAAGATATATTCTCACTGCACTTTATCGTGTATTTTTACTGGCAAAGTAAAAACTGGGGCAGTTGCAGAGAGGAGATAGAGTGAATTATACTTATCAACATTGCAGACCTAAAGCTAATAAGTCATTTTCCAAGCTTGCCAATAATGTGCTGCTGCAAGTTTGGAGGATTTTTACAGGCTTTGTGGGACTGCTCATGGAAGTATTTGGGAAAAGAAACAGGTGTGTCTTGATATGCAATTAGGTGAGTGCATTATTTCACCAGCCTGGAAAGAATACGCAGTGGGTGTTAATGCTAGCAAGTGAGTTATGTCTGGGTCTCTGGTGTATCACACACATTAAACAGGCTTTGTCTGGTATGTGCAGATGACTTTGAGTGTTGAATGACTTTCTCTTTTGACATGCTCCTTGCACAAGATCCTGGCATTCTTGCTGCAAGACATCTCAAACACAGCTTGGATGAGGCCTAGTTATGTTCTTGATGTCATAACTCTACTGGGAGTAGAGCTTTAAACTTGTTTAGCTTAAGCCTGTCAACGCATATATTTTTGGAACAAATGAGGAACAATAAACATATTTAGTACATGATATAAATCATCATGATATAAGTCTCTCCTTTTATATCGTTATTGAAAACAGGCACAAATATTGAATTATAGGATGTTAGCTAAGATTGTGTGTGTGTGTGTGGATAAATGTGAATTGTGTGATTGTTCCATTTAAAATATTTATATCTCAGCTTAATATGCAGAGACAACTAATTAAAGCGAGACACTGCAGGTGAAAAGGGCAAAAAAAATAACTAATAGTTATCACCTTACTTACCCAGTTGATTGATTACATTGATTATTGCAAACATTTTTTGTATTACAAGTTTTCAAAAATGTTATGTTTAAATATGCAAATGAGGCATTATTTAATGAAATATGTGCTAATTTGCATAAATGTCTAGTACAAAAATCTGAACACTAGATGAAGTCAGTTTCACATTTTTTGTTAAATTTTTTTGACATATTAGAGTCAAATGTTTTTACAGAGGGAATTCTGGTTATCTTTTTTTGTCACTCCATAATTCAGAAAATACTTTGAACAGCCAGAAAACAATATATTTTCACAATTTTGGGGGGAATAAAATGTTGTATATAATCAAGGAAAATATATATGAACAAATCCCTCTGTAAAAACCTTCAGAATATAGACAGGAATAAAAATGTCAAGTTTGGTGTAAGTGCTACTGAAGTGGAGATTTATGGCTCAGTGTTGACGAAAAAACTCATTTTGAGAAAACAGCCTTTAAAAATATGTATTGTAATTGAAATCTATTGACACAAACAGATAAAGTGCTATAAAAGAAACACTTAACAGTGTCTTTTGGATGTTTTCCTTCCACTAGTTTGAAAAAGCACTTTATGAAAAACCAAAAAGCCCAAAATCTCAAAATTGACAGGTGCTGGAAAAAACAGTGTTTTTGCCTGCAGTGTCTCACCTTAAGAAATTTGCAGATTTGCCCAAATTTCCCTTTGTTTCTTTAAGCATTCTGACACACCTAACCTAGCGACAATGTCACAACCATTCATGTCAATTTGGGAAACTCAGGCTCATTGGAAAAAAAACATGCTTTTACATTTCTGCTCAACTCCGAAAAGGTGCATACAATTCAATAGTTTACAGCTGAAACGACCACTAGGGATGGTAAAACACCAACAACTTTTTGTTGGTGGCAGATTACACATAAATAGATATTTTTGCGTAGTAATATGTCAAAACACTTTTACCATATTGTATGATATGTAAACTCATTTTGACGTTTGCATCACATAACCAGCTCCATATGTATGCCTTTTCTGACAGCTCACCTGGTATCAGAGCAATCAGCTACAATAAGCATATCGCTCAGAATAAAAATATTATATTATTATTATTTTGCCATAGGTACCTTTTCCCAAAGGGCATGTCTTGAATGTGAGGTGGGGCTATTAGTTTATCTGACTAATGATGTGGCCAATGGCAGGAAACCTGTTTGATAATAGTCATTTTGCGTTTCTGTTTGGTGATGCTAGTGGTGCAGAAATTTCACACTTCATCTTTAAGGAATAGTTCCCCCTAAAATTCAAATTCTGTCAATAATTACCCACATGTCATTTTAAGCCCTCTAAAGCCAAATCATAGTTTTGCATTACAAAGTAAAAAGGTTATAAAAGGGGTCTGTATCACAAGAAAGACTGAAAACTTTGCGATCATATAAGGCAAATAAAAAATCAACACTGTTGTGTTCTACATAAGTCCTACATTCATACAATTCATTAATCATTTCTTTCACTTTGTGCTGTGAAGCGATCACACAACAGTGGCTTTTCTTTGTTTCAAGTTTACACAAAGATCTCAATCATTAGTATAATGGAAAAAGAGATTTTGAGGCACCCTGGGATGCAGCACAGCTGGAATAGCAGGAGTGAGACCACAGCCAGCATCTGGGAAAAAGTGAGAGAGAGAGGACGATTGAGAGAGACAGGGAAAAAAAGGTCTTCCGTCACACCACGCTTCATTATTTGGCCCTGTCAAAATACACTGTGCTGTCAGAATATTCAACTCATGACCCTTTTCAGAGTAAGTTCACCCACTACGGCCCTGATGAGAGAGGACAGGTCCTCGGATTTCTCTTGGACTGGGCGAGCTCCAAGTAGCACCTGAGCAAACATAAAAAGTTACCTTTTCTTTCTCAACTTTTACTGATTTAAAGCAGAAGTTTATCCAAAAAAAAAAACAAAACAAAAAAAAAACAGTAAAGAAGTGCAATTATCGGACAATTATTTTAACAAAATGCAGCAATTAGAGCTTCAATGATTATAATGCACAATATAGACATTTTTGGCTGATATTAGATATTAATCAACATTTTGTGAAACTGATTACAAAAACAAAATGTTCATCTTTCAAGATTTCAGGATATATTATGTACATTATCAAGAATAATTAAAGAAATTAATAATATTTATTATCAATTATGGTCAGGTAGAATAAATGCTTTATAAATGCTAATAAGCAGCCAATATGTTAATAATATACCTGATAACAAACATAGTTAATAGTGAGAATCGGTCCCTGTACTATATCTCTCAATTTTTCAGCATAAAATAAATAAAATTAATGAGTTTATTTATTCATTTATTAAACTTAATATTTAAAATATTTTTTTTCTTATAATAGGAAATTATAAACATTTAGGCATCTGATTTTACTCAGGTAAACCAACAAAATTATCAGCATGATCAGTTGGCTTATAATGTATTTGTCCATGATATATCTGCCTACATAAGACCATATAGCAAGAAATAAAAAAGAAAATCATAAACATCCCTGTTGAGAACATTTAAAATAACCTGATTTTCATTGACTATCTGTCTATCTGAGGTATATTCCAGATATACAGCTCTGCTCTGATTAGCCCAGAAACTTAGGGGGGCCGATCAGAGACCAGCCAGGCGGAACCACTAATTGGAAACCTCGGTCCACTAATTCCAAAGGCATGATCTTCCCCTAAGCAACCCTGATAAAGATGAGCTTACGTACAAGATCAATACTGGTTGCCTAGAGATGCATTGGCTGGCTGAGGACCTTGATCGTTGTATCTATCCGATGCCATTTTTCCTTTTCATTAGCCCACATTAGCCTCCAGCCTGAGGCTTGATGTAACACACAAGAGGAAGATAACAAAGGAAAATGGTGCTAAACAATTATCCAATTAAACGGCTTTTGTCCTAAAAGACTGGCCATGTACGGATGACCTTAATGGGTCATTGTATTGTTGGAGAACAGGCTCCATTCAGAGGAAACTTTAATTATTAATTAAATGGAAAACTCTGACCTTTAATGTAAGTGACTTATTTTGACATTTGGATGGTCACTTGATGCAAACATTGTATCTCTGAGACATCTGTTCATCGTGCTGAACAGATGCTATAACATTATTTTTACACTCTTTGCTCTCACTTAAAAGAGCTAAAAAGGTTAATGAATTTCCAGGGTTCATGAATAAAACAGGCAAAAAGAAAATATGATTCATGAAAAATGAATGTTCTGTTTTCGTTCAAAACAGCAGATATAAACTGTGACTGCTCTCAACTGAGTTTCTCTCAAGCTTGGTTATATTCTGCCAATGAACTCTAACGAACCTGAATCTATACGCTGTTCACTCTGACATGGACTTAGTTTTACAAAAAGAAAATTCCACTCCACCCTCTCATTTCTCTAACACAGAAAGCCCTCCATCCTTCATCTTAATGTTCAGTTCTCCCCAAAAATCATGCAATTTACACAACATTAGTGTATGCAGTTACACACAAAAATGTGTTAAATTGCTATAAAAGCCTGGAGATAAATGTGAATGAGACAGATTTTGAGTGATTTTGCATAATAAATTGAAGGATCAGCTTCACCAAAAAAAAAAAAACAATCCTAAAGCTTCAAGAAGATTAAGCCTGACGGAGGAGTACAGCTATTGACGAAATTTCCATTTGGCAGAGAGGTGCTGTGAAAGTAAATCTGAAGAGTATTTGCAGAATTAATGTTGTTCAGGAGCACAGTAAAGGATTTCTTGATAAGTTATTAATGACAGGTTGATATTAAAAATTAACAAGCTCAAAAGATCCAGCCAGTTTGCACGAAATCAGTACTTAATGAGATGGTTGTGTCAAGTAAAACCTTCCGTTTTTAGACTCGCTGATGGGATCGACATGCATTTTATGAGGTCAGTGTGAACTCCATTTTCTACAGTTATAATCAGTGAAAGAATAAATGGCGACCTATCAAACAGCATGCTCATCTATTTTGAGCCGAACCAAAGGCCAAAAGACAGCTCAGTCTTTGTAGAACAGACTTGAAAAGCATCATAGCTACTTGATAAATAATGAAAACACCACAAACTACAGAGGGAGAGAGAAGCTGCATCATTTTTGGATTTAAACTCTCTCTATGCCCAGGCATGGTCTCTAGATCATTATTGATAATTGAATACATTAGTGATGTTCAAACAGTAGGGTGTGTGTCATCTACAATTAGAAAACAAGCTGGTCATTTTTTTACAATTTATGCAAGAATTATTAATGAAGCTGCCAGCTCCATGCTGGGCTGCCACTGACGTATGTAAAGTTCACCTTATTGGCGGTGTTTTCAGACATAATGACATACATATCTATGCATTTACAGACTTCTTGTGGTCAAATGCATTAGCGATGGCTGGTAGGGCAACCCTGTGAACAGGAAATCTGCTGTTAAAGAAGTAGTTCACCCAATTTTTTGTAAACTTGAGTGCCACGTAATACAATAGTAATGGTCAAAGATGTCCATCTAGAGCATGTTTACGTAGAAAAACAAGGCAAAAACAGCACAATAAAATGCAAAAACAGGTTCTGTGTGAACAGCTCCTCGCCTTTATAAGGAGAAAAAAACGTACAGTAAAATGGACTGGCAAGTGTTTCGAAACAGTGTCAGTATAAATTAGCGTAACACAGACAGAGACCTTTGCATCCACTGGTTTTCTCTCCTCAGTGATGTTTAAGAGAAGTCAGTTTATGAACTGCTCAGAGCAGGACTTGGCTTTAAGTCTCCCTTCTGAAATGTCACTTCTATCTGCTCTTACATAACATATGGCTTTTAGAAGGGCACTTTTTATCATGGGCAAAATGCATTCTTGCATCAGCATTTGTGTTCTGTGGCAATACATATTTGAGGCTGCTGTTATCCATGCAGCACCAATGAATTGCTAAAATATCTCAATCCAAGCTGCTGTGAGATTTATAGAAGCAAGAGTGAAATTGAGAGGACGATAGGAAGACTATGTTTTTTATAGACATAATTCTCTTTTGACAGAGCGCATAAATCAATAAGTGATGCACAAAACAGAACTCCCAGTAACGGTTCTCTAAATCCCAGTCAACAGAGAGACACAAAGACAAAAAATTCAGTATAATATTTGTCTTCAAATATAGCAGTTGTGTGGATAAAAACTTTTAGTCTGTAAAATATAATGAATATCATTCTGCAGTCTTATACCAATGTTACCTTGCCAGAAGACAAACACTTCTTTTAGACTCCTAATACTATAAACCCGCTTTTGACTGTGTGAATTTGCAGAGAAAGAACTGCACAATTTGAAGCATATTTTTCCAATTTGGGGATTTTAAATATTTTTTTTCCCTTTCTGCTCAGGATAGTCATTAGTAAAGGCTGTGGGACTGTGCAAATTCTTGTGGCAGATGGGGAAGTCAAGAATTTTTCTTTCATTTGCTTCACATCCCCATTTCATTTCCCACTGCTCCGGGTGTGTGCTCACAGTGTGTGTGTGTGTTCACTGCTCTGTGTGTGTGCACTTCGGATGGGTTAAATGCAGAGCACAAATTCTGAGTATGGGTCACCATACTTGGCTGAATGTCACGTCACTTTCACTTTCACTTTTTCACTTTCACTTTTTTTTCACATTAGTTTACAGGTTCTGGTATATTGAATTTCTGTCCATGTGTTTTGCTGGCTGGAGTGAACTGCTTCTCAGTGCTGGAGACTTTTGTTCTTCTCTGCCTAAAAGAGTCAAGAGAGCTATCTTGAATAGGGACTTTTGTTAAAATCATGGGTCCTGGAGACAACATTTTTACATAAGAAAAAAAGAAGAAGTTTTATCTGTATTTTTATATTGTTTTATCTAATAATATAGAGTATCGTTCCAAAAGCTTCAGTGCAGTTTTGATGCTTTTGTCTGTTATGCTCTCCTAGGCTGTATTATTTGATAAAAAAAAGAAAATTAAGAAATAAATAAAAATGGTAATAACATGAAATGTTACATATTTTAAAATGTTATTTATTCCTGTGATGGCAAAGCTGAATTTCAAAAGAACTTATTTTTTTTAATAATTTTTTTTATTGTCACTGTTGAGCAGTTTGATGCATCCTTTTTGAACTAAAAAAGTTCAACTGTACTGACCAAAATAGTTTTAATCAGTAGTGCATACATTACTATATGATATTATTATATTATATTATTTATAACATAATAATATATACAATTCTGATGTTTTTACTATAAAGCAAAACTAAAATACAGACAAAAAAAATCTTGTCACCTTTGATGACAATTCTGTTTGATAATTCAAACCCTAATTCTGAATATTTCTTTGGAGACTGCATGACATGCTGACTTGTAATAGAAAATGTTACTATTTACTCACAGTTGTCATCTGTTAATTGTTCAGCTTACACATGAGCAGTTCTGCTCTGACAGATTGGTTGAACTGGACATGCATTGTGAGAACATGCAAGTGCATCCCCTTCGCTTGTTTTCTGCCTGCAGTCAACGTGCTTCCAACTCAGTGTGGGTATTGTCAAGGGCTTGAGATGTTGCCAGGGCACCATGTCCTGTGTCTAATATAATCAGTCAATTCACTATCCAAGCTAATAACATTATGACCTGGTGACACCAATTTAGTCCCCTAAGGTTGGGGTTCTTGACTACTTCATATTACACGGTCTGTTTGCCTCAGCTGCTGTGTGTGAAGATTTGTCTGTGTAGCCCCTAAAAAGAGCACTATGCTGAATAATGAGTGATTAGTCTCCAAAGCCCCTGAATAAAATGGGTTGGATTCAGTCTTTTTAGACAGACTTTCGAGCCAACAAACAAATGTAGTCTGAAAAATGAGGTAAAAATTTGTTATACAGGAGGTCATCCAAGTGACAACCACGAACAGAAGAAAAGCTGTCACAAAAGATGAAGTGGGGAACTGTAATCTTGTGTAAGTGGACACTGAGGGACACCATTTACAGATACCTATGGGCACAACCTGGATATTGTCCACTACTAATAATACGGCACATCTGGACTCTGTCACCATTACACAGAAAAACTTTTTTTTTTTTTTTACATCTTATATTTCAGCTGCACACACAAACACACACATAAATCCATAAAATGTAAGTTAGAGGCACACAAAAGAGTCCTCTGTGTCTGTGTTCACACATACGAGAAAGTGAAACTAATTAGATTAACTACCAAGTTGGGAGAAAAATACCAACCACTATTAAAAATAAAAAAGGCTGTGTCCTGGAAGGTTATTTTTGTTTCATATCCGGCCAAAAATAATTTTATCATGAATATCCAGACATGCATTCCCTGAATTTTGTTTAGTCATGAGACATGAGGTAAGATCGAAGTTCACAAACGATTGACTATAAGCCAAACAACTTTCTGATGGATTGAGAATTTTTAACTGCATATAAAGATTGCTATCATTGTTTCCCTTGTCATCTTGTTCTGTTTATTTATTGTTAACACATTTCCGCAACTCTTGGCGATATACTACGAATTCATGTTTTTAATTTGCTGCTGTTACTTTTGCTAACAGGCAGGGCTGGAAAAATATACTACCTTCTCCTGCAATATCATTAGAAAGAGCTTTTACAATACAATACAGATGCTAAAAAAGTCCGTGGCTCCAAACAAATAACTATAAACCACTGGAAAAAGAGTTCTCTCACACTTTGATGCTTTGAAATCAAATGCCACACCTATATAATATACTGCAGTCTAAATAAGACTAAACGACCATTACCATAAGTCAAACATGCCCTAAAGACACACACACAGATGTAATACAACAATCCAAGGTGCAATTAACATTTTTTATTTGTCTGTAATAATGTAAAACATGAGAAACAGCAGAGCTGACAGACTCGAGGCCTGTGCATTTCACAGCCTCTGTTGCACATCTAAGTTACCTCTATTGGAGAAAGTGTTTTAATAAAAACAAAATCTTTTAAAAAATAGAACATAAACGCTTCTGACCATTGTCTTATTGCACAAACAGGTTAAATGGAGACAGCTTTCCATCAGCAATTTGTAGTCGCATCAAGTTTGAAACGGCACAAATGAGTCTGGACAAAAACAAATTTGGATAAATAGGATCTCACGGTTGGCGATCCAGTTGTGATGTTGTGTTGTCTACAGGAGCCGTAGTGAACCTCAGTGCCCCCTGCCTGTGCTTTAATGCAGACCAGATGTCAGCTGAACCGTGTGACTAGCATTAGCAGCGCTCACAGGAGGCTTCATTGTCTTTCACTGGCGAGCAAAAATACAGCATTCCTGAAGCAAACAAGAGCCTGACCAGCAACTGACGCCTTTTCCCGTTCTTTCGCATTTTACTTTAGTTTTATTGAATTCCTTAATGACATTTAAACACCAAGATGAGGGGGACACTGCAAGAACAGCAAAAACAAGAGTGCTTTGTCCATATACTTAACACCAGGCCTCAGTCTATATGACATTGTGGTCTTGACATATTTTCTGAGGATGACATTTAAAGATTCCTATTCCTTAATGATTCTTTTAAATAAATATATTATTTATTTGTAGTCAGTAACTACACTGATTTAGGTCTCAAAGGCCCTACAACGTAACATACTAGGCTATCATTTCTTGGTTCATGGAGTTGAATATGATGAAATGAATGGCTTGCGGTTACAGTTCAGTGAGTGAGATTAACTAAGGATCTGCTCCAAATGATTCCTAAATGTTTGTGATTCACGAAAACAAATCAGCTCAAAAGATTCATTAGCTTGGGATTCTGACTTCACTGGTCATTCTTCTTTTTTTGAAATCACCAAAAACAATCGGCTCAAGGATCGGACTTCACTGATCACACTGAAAATGAGTATGGTTTCATTTACCAAAGTATGAATGCACGTACAAAAATTAATATTGGTTCCCACACTAGTTTGCTATTTTCAGTTATGTTATCATCCAGCATTAAAAACCATTTAGTTACTTAGAGTGAAAAGATACGTGTGCTGTGCTGTATCAATAAGCCAAATGATTCAAGGTTGTTTCCATGAACCGCGCAGGAAAAACTATGCATACTTTAAGAAAAAAGGTAGGTTTTTCAGATTTTTCTGCCAGTACATTATCCGTTAAGTTTAAAGACATTTCCTTCAACCCTAAAACACAATGTGCAATTTACAACAAAAAAATCTGTACTAAAATTGTAGCAGTACATTGGGTCGTATTTTTATGGACATTTCTTGGAGTGTCGTAAAGTTCACTACAAAAATAATTCTTTCCGTCATATTTCCATTGACATTCAGGTCAGTCAGAGTTGGTGAAAGAATACATATCCCTTTGTTTCTATTTAAGTCATTTTCTAAAGTAGATTCTGAAGTCATTTTTGTGTTACTACAATTTCAGTATATTAAAGAGTGTACAGTGTTTGTTTCCCATTATGCAGTATTTTGAATTGTACTGACATAAGTGGAGCATGTTGCTCATGCCTCTTGGACTCATCACAGTATGAGATGAAGGAAAAATAAACAACCTTTAAAGGGTTCTTTTTGATTTCCCACAACTATCAGTGCAATTAAAAGAAGCTCAAAGCTAATATTTATGTTAAGGAATTTTATGTCAGTTGTGATCATGGACAGAAATTGTTTATCAGAGTGACATTTGTAAAACAATATATATAATAATATATAGATTTTAGACATTTTGAAATGTCATGCCAAATATTGGCTCATTTTGGATTTCATGAGAGCTACACATTCCAAAAAAGTTGGGACAGGTAGCAATAAGACGCCAGAAAAGTTAAATGTACATATAAGGAACAGCTGGAGGTCCAATTTGCAACTTATTAGGTCAATTGGCAACATAATTGGGTATAAAAAGAGCCTCCCAGAGTGGCAGTGTCTCTCAGAAGTCAAGATGGGCAGAGGATCACCAATTCCCCCAATGCTGGGGTGAAAAATAGTGGCGTAATATCAGAAAGAAGTTTCTCAGAGAAAAATTGCAAAGAGTTTGAAGTTATCATCATCTACAGTGCATAATATCGTCCAAAGATTCAGAGAATCTGGAACAATATCCGTGCGTAATGGTCAAGGCTGGAAAACCATACTGGATGCCCGTGATCTTCGGGCACTTAGACGACACTGCATTACATACAGGAATGATACTGTAATGGAGATCACAACATGGGCTCAGGAATACTTCCAGAAAACAACGTGCCTTTCACCTTTGCTAAATCTCTTTAGGTCAAAAAAGAAGCCATATCTAAACATGATCCAGAAGCGCAGGCCTTTTCTCCAGGCCAAGGCTCATTTAAAATGGAGTGTGGCAAAGTGGAAAACTGTTCTGTGGTCAGACGAATCAAAATTTGAAGTTCTTTTTGGAAAACTGGGACGCCATGTCTTCTGGACTAAAGAGGACAAGGACAACCCAAGTTTTTTCAGCACTCAGTTCAGAAGCCTGCATCTCTTATGGTATGGGGTTGCATGAGTGTGTGTGGCATGGGCAGCTTACACATCTGGAAAAGCACCATCAAGGCTGAAAGGTATATCCAAGTTCTAGAACAACATATGCTCCCATCCAGACGTCGTCTCTTTCAGAGAAGACCTTGCATTTTCCATCATGACAATGCCAGACCACACACCGCATCAATTACAACATCATGGCTGCGTAGAAGAAGGATCCGGGTAGTGAAATGGACATGCCTGCGGTCCAGATCTTTCACCCATAGAAAACATTTGGCACATCATAAAGAGGAAGATGCGACAAAGAAGACCTAAGACAGTTGAGCAACTAGAAGCCTGTATTAGACAAGAATGGGACAACATTCCTATTCCTAAACTTGAGCAACTAGTCTCCTTAGTCCCCAGATGTTTGCAGACTGTTATAAAATGAAGAGGGGATGCCACACAATGGTAAACATGGCCTTGTCCCAACTTTTTTGAGATGTGTTGATGCCATGAAATTTAAAATCAACTTATTTTTCCCTTAAAATTATACATTTTCTCAGTTTAAACATTTGCTATATCATTTATGTTTTATTCTGAATAAAATATTGAAATTTGAAACTTCCACATCATTGCATTCTGTTTTTATTCACGCATTGTACAGTGTCCCAACTTTTTTGGAATCGGGTTTGTAGATAGATATATGTATTTATAATTTTATATATATAAAATACTATCACATAAAGGTGATGCAATTTTAATCGACCATTTCAATCCACCACATTTTTGCTCTGCTTTATCTTAAGAGCTCCCGCTAAATGTGGTACAGCTATTAGTGTAAATAATTTAAAACATTTCTGTCACAAAAGCCTCCATTGTTACAAAAATAAACACATTACCATGCAAAGAAACTGTACAGCACTTAGCAGTGGTCAAAAAAGATTTCCAAAACGACTTTTGGATTAATTCCTGCTTTTAAACTCAGGATTTAAAATACCACACGACCCTGGTGTTTGTCCAAAAACAGTACGATTTGGCTGGGAATTTTCAGGATGGAGGGAGGGAATAAAAAACACTGACATTTCAGATTCGGGTGGAAATAAAATAACGGAGTAACCCCAGTAAAATATGGAATAATTTCAAATACTCATGTCAAATAACTACTATACGGACAGAGATAGAAATATATATATATAGAAATCTAAAAGAAAAGAGCTATATGGACACAAGTAACCACACCGTATCCATTAGAACCAAAACATTTATTTTAATGTTCGTGGTTACCATTAGGATGGTAGTTTACAAATCACATAGGAATCTGTGGGACCAGGATTTTTCCTTTTTCACCTTTCTCCACCCTTTTTTTTTGTTTCTACAATGCTTTCCAACCTGCGGGCACGAATGGGTGGCAGCTCTTCATAGGTGCTGAAGCCCAGCTCTGAATTCTTCTGGGGCAGCCGAAAAAGAAGCAGGTGCTTCTTTAACACCTGGAGAAACAAAGAAACCAGACATGTCACTGAAAGACACACAAAAGCAGGAAAGGTGAGAACATCAAGAGAGATATATAGTGGAGATTAAAGCAGATGCAGGAAATGGAGTGTTTCTTTAAGGCAGAGGTGAGTGCCTGATGGTACCTCATCTGTCAGGAAGTAGGTCTTTCTCAGCAGGCCCTGACGTGCCACCTCCTTCTCCTACAGAGAGTGCAAGTCAAGTTGGTCATAAATCACAGCACAACAAAATAAGACAACTAAGAGACCATCGATCACACTTGCTTCACTCTTCAGACATATTTCAAACCCAACAACACATAAATTATAGTTTCCCTTGGAAAAAAGCATTAAATGTCACCTAGACCATAGTATAGTATACTGCATCAGGAGACCAATCACACCAGTGCATTTGCTCTGTTACCTTAAATTATATAACCAAAATTTTAGCATTTTCCTCACATTAGGCAAATATATTGCTTTCGTTTACTTGGAATGTAATGCACAAATCATACTATTATTTTTGGTCTCTGGTTACCATTTACTTTTATTATATGGAAAGAGCAGCTTGAACATTCCTGCTAAATGTCTCCTTTTGTGCTCCATATAAGAGAGTTGATTTTTAAAAACATGAGGGTGACTAAATGATGACTAAATTTTAATTTAAGGTTTCTTATGATATCCTGCTGCTCATCCTTAAATGATCGTATGTTTTATGTTACACTGTTCATGTTCGGTGCTGTTAATGTTTACAAAAACTATTAAAAGAAAGATTTCAAAATACTATGCTGGAATAAAATAGAAATATTAGAAAACAAACTAAAATGTGTAATTTTGCCTTGGCAAGTAACTCAAATAAATAAATTACAATACAATAATTTGAAGTGCTAAAAGAAAAAAAAAGCTAAACTAAATATAAAAAAATATTTGTAAAAAATGGCACAAGCACATTACAAAATTACAAAAACTTGACTGGGTGGACTTAAAATGAAGACTTAAAATATAAAAATAAAAGCTGATTGAAATAAATAATTAATAAATACTATAGTAAATAATACTAAAATAACACTGGTCTTGTTGCACAGGTAATTTACCTCTGCCACTTCATCCTGGGAGAAGATAAATGCATTTAGGTGGGCAACAGCCACCACATAAAGTACAGGACACCAGTTCCTCTTCAGAGCTCCTGTTACTAGTGCTCGAAAATACAGCCGCAACAGAGGCAGCGAGTCCTCCATGGGGGATGTGAACTTCTCCAGTGGAATAGGCAGCTGTAAAGGACAAACAAATCAAATTTCAGATGGAGACCGCTTTAACTGTTCTGCAAGAAAAAAAAAATACATTTAAGTAGCAAACTCAATTAAAATCCCTTTCCCTCAGCCTCGTAACTACTCGTAATAATCAAGCAACCTGTGCATGAGATCCAACTAATGAGCAGATGACAACGATCCGATCAATTCCTGATCAAAATCAAATCCCGAAAAGTCAATCACAACTTCCATTTCATGCCGACTTCAAAATATATATATTATATATATATATATATAAAATAAATTATTTAAAATATCTATATAAAGAGTTCCGTGATTGTTTTTTGGAATGAGGCAAATTAATTGTTGACTCGTGAATCACTGAATTCAGAGGAACTCTTAATGCCATTTTTGCTATAGTATAATCACAGAAAAGGGATAATTCACCCTGAAATGAAAAATGTTGTCATTTACTCATCTTCATGTTATTCCAATCCCATATGATAAACCTCATTGGTTCTTATGCATCAAGAGAGCAGTTTTAACTTATGTTTGCCATATTTGTTGTGCTCTATGTATGTGTTGAGTTGACCAATGTTAATATGTGAATAAAGGCCTAATTTATATCTATTTATATTTAGAAAGATAAATAGAAAGTCTTTGAACAAGTGAGTAAAGGTTTGGAACTTTTCAGTTTTTGGTAAACAATCCCTTTTACACTCAAAGTTTATGTAAGGATCGATAGTCTGACTACTGACTACTATTTTAGGAATGTTAATGGAAAAAAAGTGTAGCAAAATCTTGATATTCACAATGTCGCCTAAGCATTGGTAGCAAAACAACAATAAATTGTGACCATTCTTCACCACACTAATTTCATCATCCCCTACTTGAAAGATCTTGTTAAACTAAATTAAACTTTCCCCACTCAAATCATCTGATGACCATGTGAACTACACTTCATAGCTGAAATCGAAGTCTGAATAAGATCTCAGCTCCAAATGCCCATAATTGCAAAGACAAAACTACAGTAACATTTCCGTCAAGACTCATCTGTGCATAGGACACCTGACTAGAAGAAACCCTTTACCTGCTGCAGCGAAACCCCCAGGAATCGCATCATTCCCACATGTTCTCCAAACACAGCCAGTCTCATGGTGACACTGTAGCGCCGCTGTAGAGGCAAAAGCATGAAGCAGCCAAAGAGCGGGTCACCGAATGACACAGCCTCATACTGCGCCAGCAGAGCAGAGTATAGGTCATGAAAGGAAGCCAGGCCTGGTGGAGGTGAGCCCAGATCCAGCGCCTCAAGCTGGGCTGGCCGTGTTAGTCCATGAAACAGCGCCCAAGTAAGCTCTTGCACGGGCCGTTCCAGGAAGAGGTCACTGGAGCACAGAAAGACACAAGCCAGCCGAGCTAACTTTGCCACTGGTGGCACCACTGTGAGCACCTGCTCCCTCCAACTCTCCAAAACAAGCAGCCATTGAAGGCAGTGAGTGACTGACTGCACTGACCCCGCTGGAAGAGACTCGACCTGCTGCTCACCACCCGCTGACAGTCCCATTCGCTCATAGAGACTTATGAGCGGTAAGAAGGGCCAGTCAGAAGGCAGGGAGGGGCCGGTAAGTTCAGGTAGGAGATGAGAGCAGACAAAAGGGGTTCGACCAAGGTACCGGTCACGGGATGAAAGGACAGAGGATTCCAAGTGTGCAAGGTGGGTGAGGTAACAACCACGGATGGAGGGCAAATGTTGAAGAGCGTCACGCAGCAGAGCACCAACAGCAGGTGAAGTCCTGTCTTTAAGCTGCATCTCAGCCAATGCAGCCACCTCTGTTTCACCATGAACACCTTCCCTGATAACAAAAAAAAAAATTATATTAGTGTACAATAGTTAATATTACAGCAGTAAAAAAAAAAAAAAAAGAAAGAAAGAAAAAAGGTACATCCTTTCAGTGCTTAAATTGTGATGAGGAAAAATAATAAAAAAATATATATTATCAAACATGCACTACCTCACTAAGGCTATATTTATTACATCAAAAATACATTAAAATACTAATATTGTGAAATGTTATTATAACTTAAAATAACCGTTTTATCTGAATATTTTTTAATATATATATAAAACTGGAGTCTTCAGCGTCAGATGATACTTCAGAAATCATTCTAATATGCTGTTTTAGTGCTCAAGAAACATTTCTTATCCATTAAAAAAAAAAACAGACAGACAGAAAGAAAGAAAGAAATACCACAGAAAATTAAAAAAGACACACATTTCACAATAAAGGCTATAAAAACAAAAACATAACTTAAACCAGAAACAACTGTCCATTCAAAGATCTTTTACATCCTTTCTGAAACGAGCTGTTTGCTGCTCTCTTCTGATTATGATGTGAAACTACAGCTTCTTATTTTTATTTTTTAAATATTGCAACAATAAAAATTAAACAAATGCATTTATAGCATGTTTGACATTATTATTAAAAACCAGAAACACTAAGGATCAACATCTGAACAAAAACAGTATGCAATCAGAACAATAATATAAGGGCAAATCAAAATTTGCAGCTTTTATACGGGAGACCCAACTAATCTCTTCCAGCGAGTTTCAACTTTTATCTCTGTGCAATTAACAAAAAAATGTCCTCATGGAATATGTCTGAGGATGGTCAAGAATATTAATACTATTAACCACAGTATATCAAAGCAACATAAAAGACATGGACAGTGAAAATATGAAACTGAGATCTATCCAATAAAATTGCCTCCTAGAGACCCTGTAATCTAAAAGGTACTTAAAATCTTAGTTAAGTTTATTTATTTATTGCTTAGATTGAAATCAAAGATTTGTGACATTTGTGATGACAATTTCCATAATTAATTAAAATATGAAAGTAGCTCTCGGAAAGAATTTCACTGCATTAAAAAAAAAAAAAGATTCATCTAACGAATTATGCACTTTCCAAAAGTTTTTTTTTTTAATATTTATTTTTAAACAACTGATGTGAAGGAGACGTATAGAGGATGTATAAAGTCTAGCTTATAGTTGTGTAACAGTACACAGAAGTCACGGTTCAGTATTTACCTCGGTTTTGGAGTCATGGTTCTATCGGAGTTCAGTACAAATGTATTTTTGTACCGAAATGTATTTTATCATTAATTTTGAACCGACAGTAGTGCAACATACATATAGCATGAGCAGTTGTTTTTGATTTGAATTAGATGGTATAACTGTACGATTTAAAGTAAAATCAGAATGGTCTGACTTCAGATTTGCGAAATTATGCTACATTAAGAAACCTGCACAAAACAAAAACAGCAGACAGGCTGAATGACTAAGTCTTATTTCATAGGAAGCATCCTCAGTTACATTTGAAGGCTGCATACGTCAATGTAAAGCTAATGAAAATGCTAATTAATCCTCTGACAGCAGGTGTGTTGCTTATGGAACAGCAGCGATGCAGTGTTTCCTTACCGCTGTAAACAAAGCAGCTGTACTTATAAAAACTACTTTAATGTGCATTATAAGGAAGTAAGAGGAAAAGACAATACCACTGAAACATTTCTGAAGATGAGTTCCTCTCAGAGATAGATTCATATAAACCCCCACATATCTGTCTTCTTAAATTTCACGAACAGTGAGCCTGATCTGCCTGGGACAGTATTTTCTCCTTTTTACAGACCTCAGAAAAATTCCACACAGATTACAATTTAGAAAATGACTGCAATGCAGTTAGTGTGCAATTCTGGAATAGAGATCAGCCAAAATAAAATTAAAAACCAGTTGCGATTTATAGCTGGTCGACTCGTGCATCTCTAGAAAAACTTTCCCAAAACTTTCTCAATGCTGACGGAAAACAAGCAGGCGGTTCTTCGAGCCTTTGCGTGCCATCTAGACTCGCTGTTCTTGTTTTGGGTTGGTGTGTAGATCGTCTCTTCTTCTGCTTTTTCCTATTGTGAACTTGTGATGGTTAGCATGCATTACACTTTTAGGATTGACCGCCAACAACTGATTGTGTTCGTCGTCTGACTGCATGAACCTAACCGTGATGCTGGTACTGTGATGATTGGAGACGAATACATGTACATGTGTCTGGGGTCACTATATAACAAAATGTGAATATTTTCTATGACTGAAGTCCATGTAATCAATGATGCTTGATTTTTCATGGCTGATTCTGAATCTTTGTTACATCAGTGGTTCAACAGTAATTTTATGAAGCTACGAGAATATTTTTTGTGTCTAAAGAAAACAAAAATAATGACTTTGTTGAACAATTTCTTCTCTTCCATGCCAGTCTTTGACGTGAGTACCATGACGCATGTGTGTGCATTCCTCCGATTGAAAACCAGGCGCAGCACATCCGGTTTTTACGTCAGAACACCATGTCAGTATCATCATGATCAAACACACATCATGGTACTCTCATACCCCCAAATGTATGCATCTGTCCATCTCTGGCTTCCGTTTAATTTTTCATAATTTTTGAATGTATGAGAAATGAGAGCTGTATGGCAAACATCAGAGACTTACGGAAGGAGGCTGTGACAGAAGGTCATGACAGACATGAGTTCATGTGCCAGATATTCACTGCCAGGCAGCAGCCAGGACACTAGAGCCAGCGATACTTGGTGGAACAAGGCGGCGTGTTTGGCCACCTCTGGGTCAACTGGAACCTAAAAGAACGGAGTCTCAATAAAAGTAATCCATTACAATTCTTTAACTAGCAGAATGCTTTTCAAATAAAACCAGCATATATGGGATTTATTTTTTATTCAAGCTTAATTAATGGTAAATAAACACAGTATATTTTATTCATTGTGCAAAGAAATTAATCTTTTTTTTTTTTAATTAAAATACACTAAATATTTTCTAGGTATATATTGAATCTATAATGTATTAGAATTTAAATAATATATTATATAAGTATAAAATTAATTAAACAATATTAACAATTATAATTGTAAAGTAAACTATATGTATGTGTGCAAAAAAATGTATGCAAATGTGTTAAATGCAGAGGTTGCAGTTACCAGCTTGTGAGCCAGTCTGAGCAGCAGATACAGCAGGTGGTGCTCATGGTGTAAAATCCAGGCACTCATGTGAGAAACAGAGGGCTTGGCTCCGATACAGGACCGCAGATAACTCAGCACAGAGTCCGAGAGGATGAGATGACTGAACTGATGAGAGACGATTTTACCACTAAGCATATGCCAGCATTTTCCACATTTACCATCAAAATGAATGTACCTTCTTTATTAAGCCTTTGTGGATGGAGCTGATGGTGTTCAGCAGGTATAGGAGGGGAGTAGGGAGAGACAGAGGGGTGCTGGGCCCTGCCATTGTGCTGGAGGTCTTCAGCCTCGAGCAGCCCAGGCTTGGCAGACTGGGGACGAGCTCCCCACCAGCTGCACTCAGCCCGGGGTTACAGATCATAGAGCTGGACCTGCAGGAGAACAGAACATAATTACTATTACGTTCCAACTAAACGTCTAAAAAAAAAAGCCATTGTTCATTCAGGAAATATATTATACTTGATTCTATAACACTGTCTAAGTGTCATATATTAGCAATTTTATTGTGCAAGTACATTGTAACACCATTATAATTATAACTGTATATAAATATCTCACTACAATTATTATTTGCTTAATATTACATTTCTTTTATTGTTGTATAATTCTATAATATTGATATTCACTCCACCTGAAGCTGCTGGTTATATTCTGCATAGCCTGATGGGATATTAGCGGCAGAAGCACGTCTGAAGTCAGAGACTCAAGTTCCTGTAGACACTGAACTGGCTGGAAAGAGCTCTGACAAAAGAATCAGATCAGATCATTCACGTTACATATGAATTATTTAAGCATCTTTTACTACAACTAAATTTTGATATAATGGGATAAATATATGAGAGAAATGGCACTCAATTTCTACTAGCAGTGTAAAAAGCATAAAAATGCTTTTTTGTGAAGATACATTATCAGCAGCTATTTTGTGCAGCATTATCTTGCCATGAGGGATCTGATGGAATACGCTGAATAATCTTTCAGATTTTGGTGTTTATCGCACCAGAAGCTTTGATGAAGGGCAGTTTGGATCTAAAAGAAGCCACTGATTATCCACTTTGATTCTGAGAGTTGAGCTCCTAGTGTCCTAACAAATAATTCATGCATTCATTGATTATAATGTAAACTCTGTATTTAAACGTGGCTAGATATAAACTTCAGGTAGGTTTTCCATGCCTCCAGATGAACAAGCTGTTTTTAATTAAGCTTGTTTGGGGAGGCTTGGTGCAACACTGGCTTTGAGTCTTATTTCTTTCTTCTTATAAATACCTACTTGCACACAGAGTTGTGAATAATACGCCTCAATGTAGAGCAGGTAGGATGGAAGCAGAATCAGAGCACTTGACATTTGAGCTGGGCTATCGAGTGCTCTCACACAGCCCTTGAGAGAGCTAATGACAGTGGGCTGGAGACCGGTCACATGACTCCACACGACCGGAGGAGCTGGAGGACACTCTGTACCCTGAGCACTGTCAATACACAGAACCAAGAAGCTCAAGGCCATATCCACAATTTATAGCACACAAATGAAACTGCAAAATGAATATGAATAAAGCAAAGCATACTTCATGACGTATAAATTATTAACAGCTGTCAATCCTACCAAGAGTTTCAAGGTTCCTGACAAACTGTCAATTAAAATCAAACAGAAAACAGTTCAAAAGCTCTTTCTAATTATCTTTAAGGAATCTATGAAATCACTTAATTAGTGCACTTTCCTTTCCTGGTGTTGACTTTTACCATTGAAACAGGAAGTTCTAGCAAGTATGAAAAAACTAAATATTAGAAAGTATTTTATTTTTTAACTCATAACTAATTATGATAATTGTATTAAATATGATAAGTACAATATCAGTTTCCCTAGTATTGTGGTGTATTGTAAAACATCACAGTCAGTGAATATTCCTCTAAACTGTTTCAATATTATTTATAAATAAATAAAAAATATTTATATTAATAATCATTTGACATTAATGACATTTACCATTTTTACAAAAGGTTAAAGGTTTTTAACACTGGTAATAATAAGAAATATTTCTTGAGTATCAAATCAGCATATCAGAATGATTTCTGAAGGATCGTGTGACACTGAAGACTGGAGTAATGATGCTTTAAAAAATATATTACAATAGAAAATAGTTATTTTAAATTTTAAACCGTTTTACTGTATGTAGTTTTGAATTTGTTTCTCAAATGATCAAATAAATACACAGTATTAACATGTTGAAAATAATTTAAGTTGTTTTTTATTTATGCAATGTGCAAATGTTAAGACATTTGTACATGGTTTGCTAAAATGACCACATCATAGATGTGTAGTCTAACCTGACTAAGTCTCTCTGCAGTTCTTCATGGCACCCTGCCGTTTGAGTGACCCGAGTCAGCAGCACGATCAGAGCCTCGATTCGGTCCAGCTCCAGAAACGACACAGACTCAGATGAAGCACACAGCCGGTTCCCAGCCTGCAACCTCTTCACCAGCACAGGATATAGGTCCCTGAAATGAAGGACACACTCACCATCACTACAACCAGATGCTTTCAATACATTCCCAAACATCTGCATATACATCACTGTACAGTCACAATTCACACTGTATTTTAACAACCACAGCTTATTGTCATAATTTGAAAGGGAAGTGACTGGTCATCCTCACGTGTACAGATTACAAGCCTGTCCGTAGCCGGCAGCCACTGCGAACAGCCTCAGCGCCTCTGTACTGCAGCGAAGAGCTTCACCTGTTTCCAGCAACATCTCAGATGGCTCCACAACCACAAAACGTGACAAAAGCTCCTTCCCTCCAAAAGAGTTTAGCTAAGAAACAGACCAATTAGGGACAAGCTTAATATTAAGATATATCATACTAAAATGTACAATTTTAGCTTAATTAAAGTATCAAAATACCATAGTAGCCCACAGCGAGACTATATAATATATATACATATTTCAGCACAACAATATGGTTTGACAACTGAGTAGGAGACCTGTCACATGTTTTAATAAGCATCATACTCATTTACTAAAGTGGGTCGGAGATCTTTCATTTTATAATAAGTATTATAATCATTTACAATTAGTGGGTGCTTGACACTGTTAACCTACACAATTTAGTGGATACTTACTATTCTAGCACAAGCATGCCTCCCAGCACTTGCTAAAACACGGAGCAGCTTCATCGCCAAGGCAACAGGCAGCCCGTACAAAGAGGACGGAGCCTGTGAGGTGGCAGGAGCCCAGGAGCAGGGAAGAAACTCCGAAATCACAGTGTTCATGAGCCGCGGACAGGCCAAGATCTGACGGGGGAAAAGGTTGGAATTTGAATAAGAACCGAAACAACAGAAAGATACATGCGAACAAAACTGTATCAGTAGTTCAAATCGAAAGTAAAAACGACGTAGTGTTGAAGTTCAGATCCTAGCAAAGTTTACAGGGTTTAGAACAGTGTTATTATTGTTAACTACCCCTAAAACGATATTAAGAAATCATTTAAAAGCTGAAATAAAATAAAACATGAATATCAGATGAATAATTTGAAATGTTGCCTTGCAAACTAACTGAAATTAGTTTAATTTGAAGTGCTAAAACTACAATTGAAATAAATATTAACAACATTTGAATGAATAAAAATGTAATTAGCACACAATGAAGTTACTTAAATAAAAACTAAAAAATAAGGTGAGTTCAGAATTGAGCTACCTGTGTCGCTGCAGCAGCTGAGTGGCGAGCGATTCGGATCAGAACCTCCAGAATATCAAGCACAACCCGAGGAGAGGGCCGCACCACCTCCAGGATGTACCGCAGCCGAGGAAGACCCTGCATCTTCAGAAAGCCCTGAGGGCAACACAGGAGTTTCAGGAGTTCTGCAGCAACTAAGACTTACCTTGCAGAAAGAGAGCAACCTTAAACCCCAGTTACCTTGACAACATCCTGCCTAGCAACATCATGATCCGTTTTCTTTTCTTCTTTCTCTCTAGCCGTTTCTTTTATGGTCTCATCCAAGCCTTCATCATCCTCATCCTCCTGAGCAGTGGGCAGCAAAGGAAAGGATGCCATGCCAAGCAACCATGGGAAGGCATTATCCAGGCACTTCTAGGATGGGACAAATCAGAAATTAAGTGGTTAATTATCAACAAAAGCGCATAAATGATATGAGAGATGATTGTATCTTACTTCATCGTCAGATGAAACCAGCAGAGCTCGCAAGGCATGCACCGCTGCTGACATCACACCCTCCACACTGTCATCCAGGGAGAACCGCAGAAGGAAGAGGAGTCCAGCATCCAGTAAAGAAGACAAGACGCTGCCCTTCAGGGAGGATATGTACTCACCAGCACGGGCCTGATGGAGAGCACAAGCGTACAGGGTTTATAAGAGACAAATCTACAGAAATAAAGCACTTTAGTTACAGATTTAGTGACAGCTTGCACCAGCACAAACCATCTTTTAGTGTTAAAAATGACTTTGTCATTACTGTGATTTACCAAAGACAAGCAGTGAATAATTAGCAATGAAACGGCAATGGATACAGTGACATTATTGCATATGGATTTGTTTAGGTTTCCCTTCCAGGCACAAAATTTATGGAAGAAAAGTATTATTGCAACATTACCAAGGAATGCAGCAGTCAATTTACTGGTATTTGCACCATTATTTAACACCCAAAAGGCATACCCTAACCCATAAAGACAGACAGATACAGATGGACAAACAAATAGTTGGTTAATTTATTTCACAAGTGAAGGTGTCCAAAAAAAAGGAGTTAAATACTACTCAAGATAAAGTGAGTCATGTGATCTCAATATGCTATCTGTCCCCAGCTGCATGTAGAATCAAATATATTTTAGTAGGGGACTAATATACTCAAAGTCTTCATCTAATGTGAGTTTAGATTATTAATAGTACATATTTTTCAAAAGTATGATTTCTTTTTTTAAATATATACATTTTTTTATGTAATGAATGCATCTTTATAAAGATCCAGCATTTACTCTCTCATAAAACCATCTTTGTGGACTCAAATCCATGAGCAATATAATAGCTTTTCACATCTCAACTCAATAATCTTTTGTTTAAATTTTTAAAAGTCTGTTTACTTTGGCCAAGACATTAGCGAGAGTGCTGACGGCCAGATTGCGCTGTTGGTTCAGCTGACTGCGAGAGAGGAGGAAAAGCTCTTGCAGTGAGTAGCCAGCCAGCTATAACAGAGGACAGAGAGAAAATTATAGTTAATATTACACATTTACAACAAGTACAAACGTCTGCATTTGACTAATACAAACACTTTTTAAAAGAAGAACTGGCATAATTCTAGTTTGCTGCCAGTATAAAAACAATCCAGCGGATGAATTTAGCTGAACCTACTCACCTCTGGCTCCTCTCCATGGTGATGCAGGCCTAAATGGGTGGGCAAGTCTTTGGTGGGTGGAATAAGAGTGCCAGCAAAATCAAAACGTGCTTGCATAGCCTGAAAATTCAATTAAAAGAAAAAACACAGAATAACATTATTAAAGTTGGTTTAAAGTGAAATTTCACCCAATTTTCTAAAAGCTATTTCATACATATATCACTTTTTACATTTTGCTTTGACCATGTAATTTTCTGTCTTGATTTTCCAGTAAAATGACAGACTTCTCGGGAAATTTTTGTGCACTTTTGTTGTCTAAAAGACAATAATCATGAGAAACTGAATGATTTGAGAGATCATTCATGTCTGCACCACAAACGGTGCAGGATTAGTTACAGTATGTACCATTTTTGGGGTTTGGGGGTTTAAAAAAGTACTACTGATGCTTGCCTTAAAGGGATAGTTCACCCAAAATCAAACATCACCCCATGATTTACTCACCCTCAAGCCATCCTAGGTGTATACGACTTTCTTCTTTCAGGCAAATACAATCAGAGTTAAATTAAAAAATTGTCCGGGCTCTTCCGAGCTTTATAATGGCAGTGAATGGTGGTCGCGATTTTGAAGCCTAAAAAAGTGCATCCATCCATCATAAAAAGTGCTCCACAAGGCTCAAGGGGGTTAATCAAATCATTCGGAAGCGAAGTCATGTGCTTTCAAATCCTTGTTTTGTACTTCTAATTTGTGACCAGTGTTTAATTTTGCTCTCTCCTCTGCATTTCAGTGTTCATCACTTCTCACCGGAAGCCTTTATTAACCCTGTGGAGCCGTGTGGAGCACTTTTTATGATGGATGGATGCATTTCTTTGGGCTTCAAAATCTCGACCAGCATTTACTGGCATTATTAAACTTGAAAGAACCAGGACATTTGTTAATATAACTCCTACAGTATTTGTTTGAAATAAAAAAAGTCACATACACCTAGGATGGCTTGAGGTGGGTAAATCAGTGGGTCATTTTCATTTTTGGATGAATTATCCCTTTAAAAAGCACAACTAATTAAACCACCTCCTAAGGTTTACTGGTTTGTACTTTTTTGGTGCTCTGCTTTCTGGGTGCAGGAAGGTCTCTTGTCCATTCTAGTTTTTCTGGCTCCACCTTGTCCATGTGAAGCCACTCCTTTTGAGGCTTGATTGACAGCTCCTCCCCTGTAAATAATAAACACCACCAATATTATACATGATTAATAGAGAGCAACAAAAAATTAATTCAACCGCCTTTTCCAATTTCCATGTATATTGACATACACACTGCCACATGCTGACGGCTGCGCAACCAAGGAAGAACTGTTCTTTGAACACTAAGCCCTGATGTGCTTCATCCATAAACATCGATGTGTTCTTCTTATCTCTATTATCTTAAAACAAATTGGTGCTTGCTCTAGCTAACTCTGCTCTAATCAGATAATTGAAATTGATGCATCTGCCGAAGCATGCTGGGCTCATAGCTTAGCTGGACAGATCTGCAAAGTGTAAAGTCCTGAATATGTGTGGTGATTTCCAAGCCCAGGGTGAATAGCAAACTGGAAATCATCCAGCTTTTGCTGACAATATTGAGAAGACCACATCTGGTACATTAGCTTTACTTTTCAAATGCTGTATGCATGCAGACTAGTCCAAAAACCCCATTCAGCCTTCTTCATGAAACTAAAACAATGCTGTAATACTAGGCAGTATATGTCAAATAAATCACAAACATGTAGGTTTACTGTGTATTAAGATTTTATAACATTTATTCACAACGCAATGGTATATGATGGGATCTGTTTCTCTATACTCACCTGTAATTGGAGCTTGAAGCTGATTCTCATCTTCCTCATCATCCTCCATGGTATCCCTCTGAGATTCCTGAGCTTTTACTGTGTGGTCTAACTCTGGAGAAGTGCTATTAGGCAGAGGTTCATTCAGGAAGTCTTCTCTATGCACAGGACCAGACGCTGACTCAGATCCTGGTGTTCTCGGCGCCTTTCGAGATCTCACAAATTCCACTAATCTAGGGTCTGACATAACAGAACAATTTGAGGGTGAAGCGATTAAAATGTCACTGTTATACAGAAGGCACGTTCCACATATTGGGCTAACAATAGGGTCTAAAGGTGAAGACTTCAATAAAAAAAATTAAGTCAACAAAATAAAATGTTAACAAAATGGTCATTGAAAGCTGCTTAAATTTCAGAAAACGCCAATCAAGCTCTGGAGGCCAAGATTTTTTAATAATTTAAAAAAGATTTTTATGTTCATCAATGCTGCATTTATTTGATCAAAAATACAATAGAACTGAAATTTAAAAAATTAATAAAAAAGAAGCCATTACTGTTTTTCCAGGATCAAATGATCCTTTAGAATTCTTTTTAATTTGCTGCTTTGGTGCTCAAACATTTCTTATTACGGTAATATCAATGCTGATAACAGTTGTACTGCTTAATAATTTTGTGGAAACCATGACACATATTTTCAGGATTCTTTGACTAATAGAAAGTTCAAAAGACCAGCATTTGAAATAAAAAATATTTTTTACATTATTTACTGTCTTTACGGTCATATTTGATCAATTTAATGCATCCTTGCTGAATAAAAGTATTGATTCGCACATTATAATAATTTAGAAGACTAGCTTGTTAGGGACCAAATAATACATGTATATATTATATTTCCCACAAACTAACAAACATATATTTGTATACTGTATTTCTTTCCCTTACAATAACCTGAATAAGGGGCTGTTTACATATTCTCCATCAGAAGTGTCAGTAGAAAATACCGAGCTTACCAAGCTGTGCCAGCAGCTTCCTCTGTTCCTCCAGTATCTCACTCTGGGACATCGTCTGCAACTTTGACTGGTTCTCCTCATGAATTTTCATTGTCTCCATGGCACTATTTGCAATCCCAAGTCCTTGACCCGTAAGAAGCACGGGGCCACCAACACGGTCTGAAACAGAAGCCCAATCAAAAAATACATCATGCTTTAGTTAACCATGAAAAACTTTGTGGAATGTGACAGCACTTACCCATTACAACTGACCCAGGTTGCTCAGTCTCCATGTTGTCCAATGGTGAGACGCCCACATGTCTAGATGAAGAAGACTGATCTCTAGTCTCTGAACCATTTAAAGACTGGGCATCTTCCTTCTTAGCCCTTTGTGCTGCAATTTGGCGTGCAAAAATACTTTTTCTTCCTCTAAGAGCCTTTTCCTGACCCTAGGTGCAGTGAGAAATACAGAAACATCAGACTAACAAACAAGCTGGGAAGGATTGTATGCATGTATGATATTTTCTCACCTCACTTTCCATTACAGATCTATGTAAGACTTTAGGGAAAGCGGTTCCTGTGATAGACGGGAGTGACACAGGTGCTGCACTCGTGTCCCTCTCCTACAGGGAGACAAAAAATAAGAATGGGATTACATTGTGATTCAATCAAATAACAGATAGAATGTAAAAAACATGACTCACAATGATCCTAGATAGGACAGCACTGATGTGGGTATCATGTCTGTCCAGTCGCTCTTCTGGGTCCTCATCTTCAAAATGCACCCTCTCCTGTTTGAAGCGTGACTTCTTTGGAGGTGCAGGGGTCAAGGTGGGAAGCTCATCTGGAAGATCTATAGGCAGATGAAATCATTTCAATACAATGCTTATAAAAAACTAAATCAGCCTGATCTTATTTAAGCAGGTCTAATGGAACTCATCATTAAAATTGGTTTTGAAAATGTTGAAAGCTCAGAAATGTCTAACCTACCTTCTATAGTCACAACATCTCTCTGGTCTCCCTGCTCCTGTGCCTCAGCTGCAGCAGCGTCTCCTCTGCGTTTATCAGCGCGCTTCAGCACAGCGACAGAGGACCGAGCGCCCGCCGCCAGAAGCTCCTGCTGCTCCCGGAGCAGATCCGCCTCGCTGTCCGTCGGCTTGGGACGCCGCAACATCCCGAACTCCTCCGTTAACACTCGGCCGTCTAATGGTTTACAGCAGAGTGTCAGAAATAATAGCGATTCAACATTTTGCTCTCAAATCTGCCATTTCATCTTGTGCTTGACTGACCGACAGTCTGAAAGTTTTCTTGTTGGCTTGCAGAAGATAATCAACATAAATGTTTCTTATTAGTCAGTCCGTGATCATCACAGTAATGGCGAATATATTCCTTTATTTGAAATCCAGGAAGATCGTTTATGCCACGGTCCTCTTTTGAGCTATTTGGCTGAATGTGTACACAACACACATGTAGAGTTTACAGACATGACTCCATTTCCGGGTTATGTGTATACTTTACAAAATAAAAGTATTTTCTGTTTTATTTAAAGTCAGCGTGAACCGGATGTTGCTGGAATTTTTAGAGGTTTTTACGAAGACAAATTTTTTTTCCCCGTGCATTAACTAACACGGGTTCACCTCAAGACTAGCAATGTGCACTAACAAAGTAAATAGTGTAAATTTAGATTTCATGAAGACTTTAAAAAAACGCATCGTTATTAAAATTATATAAATATATAATATATAATACTAAATATAAATATAAAACGCATTTATATATATATATATTTATATATATATATATATATATATATATATATATTTATATATATATATATATATATATATATTTATATATATATATATATATATATATATATATATATATATATATATATTATAAATAAACATTTTAATTATGTATTCTTAATATTCGTTTTATTTACATTACAAAAAACTTATTTTATTTCCCCTTTCCTATCGTTGATATTATTTTATTTTAAATTAAAATATTATTTTATTTTATATTAAACTATTAAATAAAGTATATTTTAATAAATATATAAACGACAAAGAGGCTTGGCATAAAGGATAACATAAATTATATTTGGGCAATATTATCTTTAAGAAAAGCTTTATTGTCTTCATATCCATGTTTGAGTCTTTCCTCTGATCACTTTAGCAGTTTAGGTATATATGCACATCTGTTTATCATCACATAGACCCATGTTTGTCATCAGTGAATTTAATCTAAGTTCATATTTTATTATTGAATTAACTTTTATTAATTAACTTAACTTTTAAAACATTTTTACCGTGTAAAATGCCTAATATTTAACTAGAAGGCTAAGTTAGAAATGATTTAATAGTTAAATTTATGAAGAAAAAAAATATTCACAAAACCTATTTATAAACATGGCAAAACAAGCAACATCTTTTCAATAAATATGCTGAGGTATGGTTCACATCTCGCGCAGTTCAGAGGGTTCAGGATAAGCACAAATCAAAGAATCAGATTCGGTCTCCACGAGACTTCGGAGAGCGGTGGTCGGTTTCTCCTCCGCAGTCTCCCCGCGGTCTCCGCCCCCGGTCTGCCTGAATGGGAACACCCAGAGCGGGATCCCCGGCATTCCTGGCATCATTCCCAAATACAGCACAGCCGGACAAAACAACGTCCTGAAGCGTGTTTTCATTGAGAAAAGCGGCGTATTGCAGATAACATATTTGACTGCAATGTTACACCTGCCGCAGGATGTTGTCTCTAGATCTGGAAACTGATACTACTGCGGAGGACACCGCGCCGAGCTCCCCAGATGGAGGCGCGGAGACACCGGCCAGCCTCGATGTGCTGGAAGAGGTATGACCTGAGTCTTATGAGTACTAGATGTACCATAGTCATCTTAGCAGATGGGATTTCTGCATTTCATCCCCCTGTAGACTGTAATTGTCTTAGTGTGGTTTGACTGGCAGGTCACAATAAAGGTATGTCTGAGATTGAGAAAATGTTCTTGTAAATGCACTTATATTTGTTCTATATAAGGAATTGTTAAATGTCATAGCTCTTGACCATTCCTCTGCTTCCAAATTATGCATAAACTTCACGATGCACAGGTTATTGATAATCATCTATAATTTAACTCTTTGAGTTATTTCCAGTTATCAGAGATCACTGACTGCAGATCCTAAGTAATAAACCTCGGATGCAACACTTGAATCTGAATTAGGCTGTGTGGTCTACACTGGCAGGAATGTTTTAACATGGTTTCATTTTGTGGTGGTGCTCGATGTACAAATTCCATAATGACAATAAATCTGAGAAGACTCCAAGGAGGACAAACAGATTGAAATTGGGAAGTGCATTTGCATTTTACATAGGTATAGCTCTAAATCTGTTGTCATACTCACTGCACTCAGCCGATTTGTGCATTGATCAACACCTCTGTAATGTACTGCTGTAATTATGGAAATGCCACTGTGGAAAATATTATATGCCTGTTAGCTTGAGAATCACCCTCACCAAGGGGAGTTAGAGCAGATATGTTTAACTCTATATTTTGGATAAATCCTTTCATATATCCCAAACTCATATTAAATAGCCTGGCATTGATGCTGATTCCAATCCGCATCTCTGATATTAATGTTATTGGTGCATATTGCCTTGTAAAACCTTCTGGTATGGCATGCCAGTTCTGCTCTGTGTCCCTCAACTCATCTTTCACACAAATCCTGCTTGCTGGAACTCAGAAATGTGATTTTATCTTCTCTAAAAATTACATTCAAACTGGTACATCGATTTGACTTGGTATTATAAGATGTTATTCTTTATCTAAAGCAGGGAAAAAAAATAGATAGATAGATAGATAGATAGATAGATAGATAGATAGATAGATAGATAGATAGATAAACATCTTTTTTGCAGCATACTTAATATATGTAATAATTACATTTGATTTACAAAACATAAATGTTTTTAAAATTGCATAAAAAAAGAAAACTTTATTGATGAGAGTTCAAGTAGTTGGTGAAGGAATGTTTGTTTGTATTTTCATTTTTCTAGTTATCATCAGATGAGCAGTTGCTTCAAATTCAACTTCTAAATCAGTGCTCCACATTTGGTATTCCTTGAGTCATTATCGAGTTTCAGCTGTAATCTGCTAGGCATCTTAGATCATAACCATATTATGTCCAAAGTTTCACTTATCCCAGAACAGCGAGGATAAGAGCAGTTTTTATGCTTTTGAATGCTGTTATCTCTGTCAAATGTTTTCTCTTTCATGTGAGATCTCCATTATTTATGTTGAACCTCACTCTCTCCTCTTTAAAAGCCTTTCAACCATTAGAAATATCAGAAGCTGTAATATTAACTGAATGGGATAAAAACCATACATTCTTAACTCGTGCAGATACAGTTCTAAGCCATAATCTCAGATATACAGAATCAGTGTTTTACTCAAAACACAAAATTCTCAGATTTTTGATCAGTTAAATTAAAAAAAAAGCAGCCTCATAGTTATGTTCAATTCAGTGAAATCATGACAATAGCTGACATTTTTTGTAATACTCATAATTTGTATTCAGAAGCTCTGTACCCTTGAGTGAGATTCAAACCAAGGCTCAGAATTAGGAGCAAAGGTCCTTTTCCAATTACGAACAATTTCTGTGCACTGATAAAGAGTTGTACCAAGTCCAGAGTAAGCACACAAAAGCATTGCTGAGCTATTCTCCTGCAGGTTTTGAATACAAAAAATAAATAAATTAAATTGATAGATTTTGTCTGGCATTGATTGAAGACTTAAGACAAAGTTGCAATGACATCCACCATTTTTTGCTTCATCCATATCATTGCTGGATACATAATGCTCTATGATTTTCATGAATTGTAAAAGGCGGCAGGAGTTGCAGAATAATGTTATAAAAATGGAATTACCTGTAAAATGGTCAAATGGTTATCTGAAGCAAGTGTGTGCTTGTCTTAGGTTTAATAGATGTAATCTGAAGATTTTGTGCCAGGATGTACTGTAAGTAATTAAGTCTGAACTGAAGGATTGCTACAAATCTTCTGTCTTGTCAGGCCCCGCTTTCTCACATAGATCTTTATCCCTAGTCATGTTAAGGGTTTACCGTCAGAGCGTTGTATGCACTTTATTTGAATTAGACTCAAATCAATGTGCATAGACTTCATTTAGAAGTGAAATTTTTTATTTATTTTTTATTTTTAGAGTTGTATATTAAGCGGTTTCATGTAATAGGATATTTAAGAGGAACATAAGATGCACTGGACATCTGAGGCAGTATTATTTTAGTAATGTATATGTGTGTGTGTTATAGTATTTATTAATATATTAAATTAGCTTTTTTTTTTATGGTTTCATTAAAACATTTTTTTTTTAAGTTTTAGTATTTTTTTCTGTTTTTTATAACTCTGTTTAGCATTAATTCATTATGATTTAAGTTTTAGTCATTTTAGCACTTAACCTTATTTCTGTTAGTTGGCCAGGCAACATTTCTCATTTTAATTATATTAGTTTTCAACTTAATTTCAATTACTAAAAACAATGATTTAAAATAGTTTTAGTTAACAATAACAACACTGATCAGAAGACATTTGGTCCTTTTGTCCAATATCATCGCCTCATATAAGTGGCACTAAATCTCTGATGGTTTTTGTATTCATTACCTCTTGTTTTCTTATTCACAGTAAGCCGGTGTGCCTGGTAAATATGCTGATTACTATTTCTCATTATTCCTTGTAGCAATGGCCAATAAAGCAGTCCCTGAGTGCCTCTATGTGCCGCGAGACGCACTGGCGATGCCTTCTCCTTTCACTGCTCATGTTCAGCTGCCTGGGAGCCGTGGCCTGGTGTCAGCTCACACAGGTCACCAAGCTGAGCTTCGATTCCTCCAGTACTTCCCTCACAGCCTCAATGAACTCTCTTAGAGGAGGAGGTCGTGCCATGATATACCACGATAGCCCTTGCTCTGACGGTTATGTGTACATCCCCTTGGCCTTCCTGCTCATGCTCTATGCCGTTTACATTATGGAGTGCTGGCACTGTCGTGCCCGCAGCGAGTTACAGTGCAAGACCAACGCTGAGAGCTTGTACGAAAGGGTTCTGCGCATGCGTCAAGCCCGACCGTGCGTCTGGTGGAAAGCCATCAGTTACCATTTCGTACGCAGGACTCGACAAGTGACGCGTTACCGGAATGGAGATGCCTACACGACCACGCAGGTTTACCACGAGCGTGTGAACACACATGTGGCAGAGGGCGAGTTCGACTACAGCCACTGCGGAATGAGAGACATCTCGCGCAACTTGCGTGGGCTGGAGGCACACGTGGCGACACGGTTACATTTCTCCAAGTGCTTCAGTTTCACAGGAGCAGGGCCTGAAAATGCTTACCTCAACCAACGCGCCAGGTTCTTCTCGGAAATCGAGGGACTGGATGATTACATGGAAGCCCGCGAAGGCATGCTACTGAAGAACGTCGACTTTAAAGAACACCTTATAGCTTATGTGGATCCCGACCAATTGCCGTGGTACACCTCGCGGGTGACCTTCTGGTTGGCAGCTCTCCTCATGCTCTCCTGGCCACTGCGAGTGCTGATCGAGTACCGGACGGCGTTTGTGCACTACCAGGTCGAGAAACTCTTCGGACTAGAGTATAGCAATGACAGCCCGTCTCCAGAGGCAGATGCCACCACGAGGAACCTTCCAAGAGTAGAAACCGTCGAGAGTACGGAGCTGGAATGGCACATTCGCTCAAACCGCCAGCTTATACCAAGCTACTCGGAGGCCATGCTAATGAACCTGGGGACTTCTGGGTCAAACCACAGAGACAGCATTTCCTCCAACCGCTTGCTGTTGGATAGCTGCTCAGCGCAGAGCTACGGGACATTGGTGCAGAACTGTGAGCACTGTTGCCAACGGGAAGGCGGGCGAAGACGGCCGACCATCAGCTCTAGCTGTTCCTCCATCTTCTCTCGCCACACCTTCCACTCCCGTGTGTCCCTGGACACCTCGCACTTCTCGCTGTGCCGCATGTATGGCTCTAGGCGCACCATGGGACTGTGGAGGAGCCGCAGTAGTACACTTACAGAGCGCTGCTGCCCCGATGAGCAGTGCTGCAGGTCTTACACCAGTCAGCTTGCACTTAACGACAGCCCGCCGAACTACCAAGACGCCCGCTTCTTCCCAGTCCTTATTGTACATCGACCTGAGGGCTGTGGAGACTCCTCTGAGGTGAGGAGGTATTATGTTCGCAGAGGCTCCTGTTGTGTGGAGACTTCGGTTTAAAATGGCTTGAAGTGGTCGATAGAAAAAGTTTGTTAAGCATTATTATTTGCACTATGCAGAAAGTGGACTTGATGCCGAACGGATGAAGTTTATTCTCATGAACTTTGTCTTGCTCATGTGCAAAACTGTGGCTTGTTCAGTGCAGCACTGAAGACTTTTTCGTTTACATTTTGATTTCAACTGAAGGGCTGGATTGGAATTATCAATAAATAGAACAAGCTCTTCATACTATTTATGAACAGTTGGCTGACAAATACTGTATGTCAGTTTTAATAAATGCATTTAAAAGGAGATCTATTAACAAACACATTACATTTTAAGTTAAAAACATGCATTGCTTGTTTGTGGCCACTGAATGTAAAGGTAATGACTACTGATTTGCTCAAAGGACATAATTAAGAGAGAAAATTTATTCAATAGCTGCCATTTTGCCTTTGTTACTAATCTGAAATTGTTTTTAAAGAAATAAATAGATCAAATAGATTAAAATTACATTATATATATATATATATATATAATACATACATAAATATATAATTGAAGACAAAGATGAACACTATTGTTGCTGTCATTTTCACTATTATTATTATTTTATTTTGTTAATGCTAATCCACTGAACATATATGTTGGCATCAAAGAATTGTCTTTGATGTCTGGTTTATGTAAGTGGCAATTTGCTCACATTGTTTCAAAGAAGCAAGTGATAATGTATGCATCTTGTTGGAAACAGCAATATGGTCCTTCACACCTTGAGATATCATTAGTGAGTGTCTCTGTAACAGAAGACATCGCATTTGTATTACACTGGCTCATCAAATGAGAGAGACTCATCAAATAACAATCGACTTTTAAACTAAATGTTATGGCCTGACCTGTATGTTTGAAGTATGGATGTGAGTCAAGAAGTCAAGAAATGCTGTTGAAATGGCAGTGACTGTTAAAAAAATAGTGCAGAATAAAATTGCTCCAATGCTAAAACATGAAAATGTCTCCCAACCATTTTATCCATGTGATTTGTTCATTCATATCATCTATCTACCAACATTAAAACCTCCCAAACCTCATCAGTGGGTACTTAATGTGGACCCTATTCCAGAAAGCAACTGTTTTACTTGCTATTAAATTAACATTTTTCGTGAACAACTTATTCTCCATAACTTCACACATTGACTCATAGTGCTGAATGAATCTTTTGAAGCACGTAATTGATTGTCTTCCTATACCTCCAAAGAACAGGACGACCAAATACTGTGACATCTGGTTCATGAGTGAAATTGAACTGAATGTTTTTTTAATGCTTTATTCAGTAACAAAGAAACACAACATTTAAATAAAAACTGATAAAACAAAATAATAATAATAATAATAACAACAACAACAAAATCAGTAAAACATACATATAAATTGCAAAAATAATAATAAAGTAAATAATTTTTTTTTTTAAACACACACACAAAAAAGAATAAATATATACACAGGTGTATTTCAATTGAATTTTAAGTCATTTCAACAGTTTATAGTCTCTTTGCTCTGCTGTTCCTATCACCCCCCAATGATTTAAGATATTGACAATTGTATATTTTTTGCCCATCATCATTTATAAATGTGATATTTCCCTAAGATAATAAACCAATTAAGATACAAAATACAAAACTGACATTTCAAATCAATATCTTTCTTTATCTCATTATCTTTTTTATAACCTGATTTACTGGGTAAATACAATGGATCATTTTAAATGAAACCTCATGAATCTTATTGATGATGATGACACAGTATCTCCTGGAAACCAAAAAAGCCTTCTCCCACCTCCGAAGCATTCCTGAAACTTTTAGCTGGGGGTCTAAGTGAATGACAATCTGCCTAAGGAAATTATTTTTATTTTTTTTTACATTTAAAAAAAAAACATTTTTTATCAACAATACTTATATATATTATATATATTTTGGTTGGAGGTTATGCATGTAATGTAAGTAAATGATGACCGGATTACTGTGACGTAAAGACGTTATTGAAAGTTTTAAAATGTATATTGTTGTTTTTAACAAAGCGAATGCTTCTGCAATGACGTATTCACTTGACACATAAAAACAAAGAAACGTGTCGCCACCTACTGGCCCTTAATAATTATAAGTGCGTGAATCTTTTTGGTGAACGGATTCAAAATGTTCGACTCACTGGGATGAATCAAATCTTCTCCTGATGAGTTGACGTCAGGAGCCAAAACAAGCGCGTCTTGTTGCTATGCCAACATTTGAGAGCTGCCGGAGCTGTAGTGACTTTTTCAGCGACCTGCTATTGTTTTCTTGTTTGATATAAACTGCTTTGAAAACAAAAAACTTTTCAACGTGACCCCTGTGCTGAGGCTTGGGGACGTGATTTGTTTCGGTAGGTGACTTCTCATGACTTTTTTATTTTTACTTTTTATTATTATTATTTTCCCACGTTATATGGGTTATTTTATGTACGTTAGTGATTTAAAACGGTATCCTGGTTTCTTTTGGGGTTTTTTAGCCAGCAGGCTTTAAGAATCAATTAATGAATTTCAGTTTGATAATGGTTTCCTTTTTTAGACAACTTTCCATAAGGCATCACCGAGAATCATGAATTTACAGCATGCTAAATGGAGATCAGAGCACCACAGCAAGCGCAGAGAGGACCGTCTGTACAAACAGCTTCTGAATAATGCAAGCCAAATCCTTTCTTTCTCCGATGAAGTTATGGACGAGATGGGGGCCATTTCATACAAAAAAGCTGACTTTAGCTGGCTTTTCCATGCCACGGGCCCCTTAGCTCCAGGTAACGTTATCAGATTAAAGAAAATAAAGAGGCATGAGAACAATGATAAACCCTGCAACATCAATTGTTTAACCAAAGAAGAAGGCAGCATTTCTGTACAGGCTCCTGCGGTGAACACTAAGGTACCTTTCATAAGATCAAAGCAAGATGAATGATGTGTTCAGAATTAAAAACTGTTCAGGGTGTTGAATGTGCACACCTATTTAAAGGAGTCCCCTACAGAGGACTGGGAAGCCCAGAGCAGCAGGTGGCAGGAGTTTGCACAAAATAAAACAAGTCAACTATTACAACTGAGAAAACACAGGTAGAACTATTTCATCGAAATGGGTTTCTAAATACAGCACCCTTAATGGGATAGTTCACTAAAAAGTTTAAATTCTATCAACATTTACTCAACCTTATGTGGTTCAAATCTTGTACGGCATGCTTTTCTTCTGTGGAACATAGTGCTGGTAAGCAAACAATTTCCGTTCATTTTCACTTCCGTTGTATGGACAAAAATAAAGTACAAAATAAAGTCGATGGGAGCCAAAACTGTTTGGTTACCATTATTGTTCTATAAATGTGTTCCGGAGTAGAAAAAAAAATGCATAGCATACAGGTTTGTAACTACATGTGGGTGAGTAAATGAATTTTCATTATGGATGGACTATTCCTTTAATGCATTCACTTACTTAGTCCAAAACCAAAGCCACACTGTATTCCACATAGTTTTTTTTTTTTTTTTTTTGGTGTCTGTCCTTATTTAACAGGATACCAGGTAATGTGCTCTCTCCAATAAGCAAAGATGTGCAGAACCGCTTGAAAAAGACAGCAGCCACTTTGACCAGCAAGCACATTGAGATCCCACAGGCCCCTCGGCTACAGGATATCTTGAATCCAAGTGCTGGCAGTCATGTCACAAATAACGTCTCTGAACAGGAGATCTTCTCAGGTAGACTTACATATGTACAGTATCTTGAATGTGACTGTTTACTTACAGTTGAAGTACAAGTATTAGTGTAAAAAAAATGTAATTGAGACATGGAAAGTTGAAAGGTTCATATGTGGCTCAAATATTTATGTTTCTGGATCCATTTGTTTTAGCAGGAACTGATAGGACGGTAAAAGTGGAACAGCGATGGATGGATCAGCCCACTAAAATTGACTCTGCCCTCAAACAATCTGTGGCTGAACGTTCATCACTTCGTTATGCAGTTGATCAATGGAGGAATGCCTGCAACATTAGTAAGTGTTTCTTTTCTTAGCTCTGAGTGCCATACCTCTGCATATCTTATTTGCAATGGTTATAATCTATTAATAAACTGCACTATTTTAAAGTTTTAGTTTTTTGAGATTTTTTGAGATTTTTTATCTATGAAGCAGAATGATATAATATCCAGTGTGTGTTATTAGCAAGAAAGCACCTTGGATACCTTTATGCATTTTATTGTTTTTGCATCGATTGCTCACACGGAAACCCCTTTTGGAAAATCATTGTTTTGTTTCATATAGAGTTGCCCTTGCAGAGAGTGACCATCGAAGGCCTTAAAATGGCTCTTAGTGACCCTAATTGCCCAGTACGGCTGGAGGCCATCATAACTTGTACTTTGGGAGCAGTTAATGGACCACAAGAAGAGCTTGACCCTGGCAAAGCAGGTAAATCCGTCAACTAAAGACATTTTTCAATGCATACAAAATTAATAATAATATAATACAACATACCATTCAAAAATGTGGGGTCAGTAAGAATTAATACTTTTATTCGACAATAATGCATTGTATAAGTAAAAAAAGCAAAGAATTTTACACTAATAAAAAATTTTTGTATTATGCATCACAACATTAATAATAATAAGAAATGTCTTTAGCACCAAATCAGCATATTATAATGATTTCTAACGGATCATGTGACACTGAAGAAATGGCTGCTTAAAGATTCAGCTTTGCCATCACAGGAATAAATAAAACCCTTTTAAAGCATTAATTAAATAAGGTAGGAACTAATGAATAATAGTATATAATATAATATTACACAAAAAGTGACAGCTAATTCCTTCTTTGCTCAGGTAAGGGATGCAAACTGAAGGCAGTTCCTCAGGAGCTGCAGGCTCTCATTGTCTCGGCGCTTGATGACCCAGTGAAGAGAGTTCAGATGGCTGCTGCAGTGTGCCAGTATGCCATGAGGACACCTAACGCACGCGCCAGAGACATACTACGGAGCACATTGATGCAAGGTCTGTAGAAGTATAACAACGCCTGAAACTAAAAATGTCAATTAAAATAACCTTAATTAACGACACAGGTACAACTGTCTTTTCTACTCAGATGTTGACTCAAAATAACCATCATATATTATGACTCAGACCCTTCTGGCACAGGTGCAGACAGCTGGGTAGCTGCACAGTGCTTGGCGATAGACGGTGATACGAGTCAAGCTGTCATACAGAGACTCTTGTCACAGCACTTTCTCAGAGACGCTACTTCAGATCACGAGCAGTCTAGGATGCTACTCTCCAACATTAGCAGCAACACTGTGAGTGACTCTCTCAGTGTTTTTTGTTTTTTCGTGTGTGTGTGAAGACGCTGCAGGAAGTGGCATAGCGCAAATCTGTGAATGAATGTTCCGAAATGTAGTAAACTTCAGTGGATTTCCCTTGTTCAGGGAGTAAGACCACTGTGCAGATATGCAGACCAGGACCATATGCTGGAATAGAGAACCACTGATCTATTAAGTCGATTTGCTGCTCAAGAAACATTTCTTATGTATTTCTTAGTTCAAAAGAACAGCATTGATTCGAAATAGAAACATTTTGTGACATTATAAATGGCTTTAGTGTCACTTATGATCAATTTAATGCATCCTTGCTGAAAAATAGTATTATTTTCTTTAAAAATATATATTTCTACTCAAACTTTTGCATGGTGTTTCCCATCCAGACACTAGTGCGCTCTCTTCTGGCAGAAGAGTTAAACAGTGCTAACTGCAGAACACGAGTTCAGGCCTGTGCTAGCATTGCACAGCTCAGAAGTCCAATAAACAAGGTATCACAATGTAATTCTTTTGCACATTTCAAATGGCTCTCTACCTAATTTCTCTAATGATTGTAGAAAATACTAGAATTGATTTTCATGCAGGATCTTTGCAACAAACTGATATACATGATGTGGAACGACTGGAGCTGTGCTGTTCGTCACGCTGCAGCACTGGCTCTGAGTAAAATGGATGCGGCCAGAGAGATGCACAGTGAGCTGAGGTGACTATCTCTACCCAACAGACACATCAGAGGGTTTGGATTCAGTTCATTCTTAGCATGCAATATCTCCACAGTGCGAAACTGAAGGAGGGTCCAACTGCTTGGCGGTTGGAAGCGCTGATCTTCATTGGTCAGCTCAGTATAATGACACCCAAGCTACTGCCTACATTCCTGCGGTGCTTTAATGATGACTTTGTGGCTGTGCGCAAACAGGCTTGTTTGACTGCAGCATCTCTAATGATGGATGACCAGTTGGTGAGGAAGTAAAGCAGCTGTGTAGATGCACAATAGATCTTTGATGGTATATGGACAATAAAAGACTGTAAAAAAGAAACTGAGGGTTCGCTTGAATGACCACATAACACATGTTTACAGGTCCTGGATCAGCTTATGAACCTGATGCAGAATGATCCATTATGGGAGGTGAAAGTGGAAGCAATTGATGGTAAGCTTGAAAATGTATTAAATGAAGAGTTCACCCAAAACTGAAAAACTGTACTCACTCTCAGGCCATCCAAGATGTAGATGAGTTTGTTTCTTCATTGCAACAGATTTAGAGAAATTTAGCATTACATCACTTGCTCACCAATAGTTCCTCTGCAGTGAATGGGTGCCGTCAGAATGAGAGTTCAAACTGCTGATAAAAACCTCACAATAATCCACATGACTCCAGTCCATCAGTTAATGTCTTGTGAAGTGAAAAAGCTGTGTTTGTAAAACACAAATCTGTTTTTAACTTCAAACATCGCTTCCAGATAAAATATATGTCATCTATCCATATTGTCCATAAAGTCATCTCATCTGAATCAGGAGAGAAATCAAATCAAGCACTATTTACAAGCAAAAACAGTTCTAAACAAACTTGATGTGAGGTAACAATGGTGAGCAAGTGACATTAATTCTATATTTTTCCAAATCTGTTCTGATGTAGAAACAAACTACAACACATTGGATGAGTAAATTTTCAAAAAAAAAATTTGTAAGCTATTCCCCTAATCGGTTAGCGTGCAGCCGTTTTGTGTCTACTAATGTTTTATTATTATTATTAAATTAAGCTTTAGGGCAAATAGGTTGTATGAACCCACCCCTCCAGGAGTTGCTGATGTGGGCTGTACACCATGAGGAGGAGCCCAGTGTGCGCATTGCTGCCTGTAAGGCCCTGAGCACTCTAGATGCAAATGGCCCAGAATTACAGCATTTTCTACAGGAGCGTAATGCACTGGAACCCAACGCTGATGTGCAGAGGTGTGTATTTATACTAGGCCACAATCATTACTATAAGTGTATTATATAAGTAAAATTGTTTTCTAAACGTACTTGTAACAAAATTTCTTACTAAGGCACATTGAAAGTCTTCTGAAAAAGCATGGATACAGTCTGGGGGGAAACGAAAGCAAGATTCATGAGATAAAGCTCCAGGTTAGTACACTTCAGTGTTACCATGGCTTCAAGCACAGAAGCTGCTGGTTTATTCAATGCATTTCCTTCTAGAACAACAGTTCTCAACCTTTTTGAAGGCTACCTATTGCCCAGCACAATAATCAAATTCACTAACCACAACTGAGTTTGTGATTCCAAAAATTTCAACAACTGTTTTTAAAAAAATATTCTAAATAATATTAACCTGTCCTTTAGTAAAAACAATAGCTTTTGATGACCACATTTTAAGCTTATCCTATATATATATATATTTTTAGCATTTTAATTTAGAGTTAGATTATTTTAATATATGAAATAATTTATTAATTTAAATACTTACAAATCATCTTGTGGCCCCCTGGTTGAAAACCACTGTTTTAGAAATTTATCTAACGTCACACTAACTGAAATTACACTTTCTCTCTTGTTCTGTAGGTGGAGCTGTTGTGTACAAAACACATCATTACACAGAAAGTGCTCT